>NC_051181.1:54837239-55437239 GCF_013339695.2 Rhipicephalus sanguineus
CGAGACAGAATCTGCGCATGCACGCGCTTTACGGATCGTTGACTTGCTTTCACAGAACGTGAAACAACTCGCCGTTCTATGTTTACGGCCTTATTGCGCTAATTTACCTCGTTTCTTGACACTCGCCCGATCCCCTCCATCGACCTCCTTCCACCGAGACTCCTGCCACGCGTCCCTAATAATTGTATTGTCAGGTGGTCGTGACGTCGACGAAGACAGCAGTCGGCATTTGCAGATGAAACTGTTTATTTGGCCGAACTTGTGGCCAGAAAATGAGAACTAGAACTACAGCAATACACGCTGTACAATGATAGCGGCGAACAGCGCGTCGTCCGTCGATCAACTGACTAGCGGTGAAGCGCGTCGGCATTTAAACATGTGCCGTCGAATATTCCAGCGTTATCGCTGGCTGTCGTGCAAATTCTAGAATAGCTCGAGTGTGCGCGTCTTGCGCGCAATCTTAACAAAACGATCTACAATGGTCGCGAAGGTTCTCGAACAATGAGGCGCGGTTCGCGCTGAGCGTTGCTGACAGTCTTTGTGGCCGAAAACCGAATACACCAAAAGTGATAAAGAAAGGCACGTGGCAATGCCCCCCTCTGAAAAAAAGCATCGTCCCGATGCTTAAAACAGAACAGGCTAATGCATGCAACAATAAATAACAAGAATAAAGCAACAAATGCAATAGACAATAAGAACAAGAAAGAAAGCACAATAATAAAGCAAAATGACAGTCCTCAGATTCGCTAACGCGCGTAATATGGTTTGAGGCGCACGACATGGACGACTTCAGGTCGTGCACGGCGCCGTTGAGAGTTAGTGATGCCGTCAGGGACAACCTCGTAGTCGAGTGCGCCGAGGGTCGAAGTACCCTGTACGGTCCGAAGTATCGTCGAAGAAGCTTCTCACTGAGTCCCCGTCGGCGTATTGGCGTCCATACCCATACACGGTCACCGGGTGGTATTCCATGTGGCGTCGTCGAAGGTTGTAGCGGCGGCTGTCAGTCATCTGCTGGTTCTTGATCCGTAGGCGGGCGAGCTGTCGTGCTTCTTCGGCGCGCTGTAAGTAAGCGGCGGCGTCGAGATTTTCTTCGTCGGTGACGTTGGGTACATGGCATCGAGCGTCGTTGCCGGGCTTCTTCCGTAGACCAACTTGTACGGCGTCATCTGCGTCGTTTCTTGGACAGCCGTGTTGTAAGCGAAGGTCACGTACGGAAGGACGGCGTCCCACGTCTTGTGCTCAACGTCGACGTACATGGCCAGCATGTCGGCGATGGTCTTATTTAGGCGCTCGGTGAGGCCATTGGCCTGAGGGTGGTAGGCAGTGGTCCGGCGGTGGCTTGTCTGGCTGTGCCTCAAGATCGCCTGAGTTAGTTCCGCAGTAAACGCCGTACCTCTGTCGGTGATCAGGACCTCTGGGGCGCCACGACGCAGAACGATGTCTTCAACGAAGAACTTCGCTACCTCGGCGGCACTGCCTCTAGGTAGGGCCCTTGTTTCGGCGTAACGGGTCAGGTAGTCGGTAGCTACGATGATCCACCTATTACCACTAGTCGACGTTGGGAACGGTCCCAGGACGTCCATCCCGATCTGCTGGAACTGTCGCCGAGGTGGCTCGATCGGCTGAAGAAAGCCCGCTGGTCTTGTTGGCGGTGTCTTGCGTCGCTGACAGTCTCGGCATGTCCTTACGTAGCGAGTGACGTCGGCGGCAAGGCGCGGCCAGTAGTACTTTTCCTGTATTCTTGCCAGCGTTCCGGAAACACCGAGGTGTCCTGCTGTCGGGTTGTCGTGCAGGGCCTGGAGGACATCTGGCCGCAATCCTGAAGGCACCACGAGAAGGTACTTGGCTCGATTCGGTGAGAAGTTCTTCTTTCGGAGAACGCCGTTGCCTAAGAAAAACGACGCCAGTGCTCGCTTGAACACTTTCGGAACGACAGCGTTCTTGCCCTCGAGGTATTCCATAAGGCCTCTGAGTTCCGGGTCGGATCGCTGTTGTTCAGCGAAGTCGTCGGCACTTATGGTTCCCAAGAAGTAGTCATCGCCTGGTCGTCTTGCGGCGGCGGTGCCACGGGGCACGAGACAGGTAGTCGGCGTCAGAGTGTTTTCTTCCGGACTTGTAAACGACGGTAATGTGGAATTCTTGAAGTCTCAAGCTCCATCGTGCGAGACGACCTGAAGGGTCCTTCAAGTTAGCTAGCCAACACAGGGCGTGGTGGTCGCTCACAACTTTGAAGGGCCTGCCGTAAAGATAGGTGCGAAACTTTGTTGTAGCCCAAATTATGGCAAGGCACTCCTTTTCTGTCGTAGAATAGTTTGCGTCCGCCTTTGATAGTGACCGGCTAGCATAGCTGATTACCCTTTCCACTCCGTCAGTCCTCTTCACAAGAACGGCGCCGAGTCCTACATTGCTAGCGTCGGTGTGCACTTCCGTTTGGGCGTATTCGTCGAAATGCGCGAGTAACGGAGGCGTCTGCAGGCGTCGTTTTAGTTCTTGAAATGCTTCCGCCTGCGGCGTTTCCCACTTGAACTCGACGTCGGTCCTGGTAAGGTTAGTAAGTGGCTCGGCGATGCGGGCAAAGTTTTTGACGAACCGCCTGTAATATGCGCACAGGCCGAGAAAATCGACGGACGGCCTTCTTGTCGGTAGGCGGCGGGAATGTAGCGATGGCTACTGTCTTCTGGGAGTCAGGGCGTACTCCGGACTTGCTTATCACGTGTCCCAAGAACAAAAGTTCCTCGTACGCAAAGCGACACTTTTCTGGCTTCAGGGTGAGTCCGGAGCTCTTTATTGCTTGAAGTACAGCTTCAAGCCGCCGTAGGTGTTCGTCGAAGTTTGAGGCAAACACAACGACGTCGTCCAAGTACACGAGGCAAGTCTGCCACTTCAAGCCAGCCAGCACGGTATCCATGACACGTTGGAAAGTTGCGGGTGCCGAGCAAAGACCAAAGGGCATGACCTTGAACTCGAACAGGCCGTCTGGTGTTATGAAGGCAGTCTTTTCTCGGTCTCTCTCGTCTACTTCGATTTGCCAGTAGCCGGTCTTGAGGTCCATCGACGAAAAGTACTTGGCGTTATGGAGTCGATCTAGGGTGTCGTCTATCCGTGGGAGAGGGTACATGGCCTTCTTCGTGACCTTGTTCAGGCGACGATAGTCGACGCAAAAACGTAGGGTTCCATCCTTCTTCCTCACAAACACCACAGGTGACGCCCACGGACTCTTGGACGGCTGGATGATGTCGTCGCGTAGCATTTCGTCGACCTGTTTCTTGATGGCCTCGCGTTCTCTCGTCGAAACTCGGTACGGGCTCTGACGGATTGGTCGGGCACTTCCTTCTGTTATGATGCGATGTTCGCGACTGGGGTCTGTCGAATTCTTGACGACGACGAGAAGCAGTCCTTGAATTGTAGGAGCAGGGCTTTTAGCTGGTCTTGCTTGTGCTTCGGGAGGCTCGGGTTGACGTCGAAATCGGGTTGGTTTCGTCGATCCGTCGAAGCAGGTTCAGTAGCATCGAAGAGGGCGAAAGAACTGCTGGCGTGCACGAATTCGTGGATGTAGGCGACCGTCGTACCAATGTTGAGGTGCCTATATTCGTGGCTGAAGTTTGTCAGCACTACCTTAGCTTTGCCATCACGCAGCTCGGCTATGCCTCTTGCGACGCAAATCTGACGGTTCAGAAGTAGGTGCTGATCGCCCTCGATGACACCTTCAAGGTCTGCGGGTTCTTGAGTTCCGACGGAAATGATGATGCTGGAGAGAGGCGGAATGGTGACGTGCTCTTCTATCACATTCAACACGGGGTTTCCTGGCGTCGTGTGTGGCGGCAGCGCTTTTTCTGAGGTTAGTGTTATTGACTCAGATCTCAGATCGATGACGGCGCCGTGGTGGCTTAGGAAGTCCATCCCAAGTATCACATTCCTGGAGCAATGCTGTAAGATTACAAAGCTCGCAGGATAAGTCCGGTTATTGATGGTGACTCTTGCGGTGCAGACTCCAGCCGGAGTTATTAGATGGTCCCCAGCGGTCCGGATTTCGGGCCCTTGCCAAGCGGTCCTAACTTTCTTCAATCTTTTGGCGAATGGTCCACTGACGACGGAATAGTCGGCTCCAGTGTCGACGAGAGCGGTGACTTTGTGGCCGTCGAATAGTACGTCGAGGTCGCTAATCCGTCGTCTTGCGTTGCGGTTAAATCGCGGCGTCGGGTCACGGCTAGCTCGGCGTGTCCCGCTGCTTGTACGTCGCGTCGACAGGTCTTCTTCAGGGACCGAGGTTTCGTCGTCAGGGCTTCGTCTGTTTCG
This sequence comes from Rhipicephalus sanguineus, assembly GCF_013339695.2. Taxonomy (NCBI): domain Eukaryota; kingdom Metazoa; phylum Arthropoda; class Arachnida; order Ixodida; family Ixodidae; genus Rhipicephalus; species Rhipicephalus sanguineus. The sequence goes on from NC_051181.1 coordinate 54,841,536, forward strand.
CGTCGTGTTCGGCAGGTCTCGTCGCGTAGTCGTCGTCGGCGGCCGCGGAGGATCTTCGGCATTTCGTCGTACAGCAACCGCATCTCCATCGGTTGCTGCCCTTAGTTTCCGGTTACGGGCTAGGCGACCGGCCCCGGTTTGGGCCAGTGTGCTGCCGACGGTGCGGTGACATGTAGCGGCCGGGCGACGGCGAGCGGGAAGATCGTCGTTTTTGCCACTGTGTTCCGGTCAGGTAGTCGTCGATGTCGCGAGGCCGTTCGCCTGGCCGCGGGCGCGGCGCGTTGACGGCGAATCCGCGTAGCCCCATCTGTCGGTACTGGCAGCGGCGGTAAGTGTGGGCCGGCCTCCCCGCAGTGGTAGCAGAGCGGGCGGTTGTCAGGGGCGCGCCAAACGTCGGTCTTTCGGGGGGTGTAGGTTTGGCCTGCAGGCGGGCGGGATGGCGTCGGAGGTGGCGGCGGTGTCTGGCGACGGAACTGCGATGGCGCGGGGCGTTGGTGATAGCCCGGAGTGGCGACAGCATGGCGTGCAACGGCAGCATAGCTCATGGTTTCCGGCGCAGGTGGCGGCGGTGCAGCAACTCCCAGCGAATGCTGAATTTCCTCGCGAACGACGTCGGCTATGGAATGCACTTGGGGTTGCGGTGCAGGAAACATCTTTCGGAGCTCTTCGCGCACGACCGCCCTTATCGTCTCACGCAAGTCGTCGGAGCCCAGCGCATGTGCTTCCCCGTAGTTCGTCGTCGGCATACGGCGGTTGTATTGCCTCGTACGCATTTCTAGGGCCTTTTCAATCGTTGTGGCCTCCGAACTGAACTCCGCGACTGTCTTGGGCGGGTTGCGTACAAGTCCGGCAAAGAACTCTTGCTTCACTCCCCGCATCAGGAAACGAAGCTTTTTTTCTTCGGACATAGCCGGGTCCGCGTGCCGGAACAGTCGGGTCATTTCTTCGGTGTACATCCCGATGCTTTCATTCGGGAGCTGTACACGGGGCTCCAACAGCGTTTCGGCTTTTTCCTTGCGGACGACGCTGCCGAAGGTGTCCAAAAATGCGGCGCGTCCCAGTTCGTCAGCGTGGATTCTCTGTTCTCGAACCATGTCCGAGCGGTGTCTTCTAGCGCGAAATACACGTGCCGTAGTTTGTCTTCACTTGTCCAATTGTTGAAGACGGCGACCCGGTCGTACCTTTCCAGCCAGCTCTCTGGATCTTCGAGCGACGACCCGTGGAAGGTTGGCGGCTCCCGGGGCTGATGCAGCCGGATCGATGTTGGAGCTACTGGGTCGGTCATCGTTACAATCGAGGTCACGGCGTTAGGTTGCCTGGCGTTGCCGGGAAGAGGTCCGTACTCTGGCTTGAGTCCTAGCTGCCGGCGGCTAGTTCGACGATCCGGGTTTTCTTTGCCGTCGTCCTCCTCGCGGCTTGGGCTTGGGTCAGCGCTTCGCGGGGGCGTCCGGATCATGGAAGCAGCAGCACCTCCACCAGATGTCGCGTGGTCGTGACGTCGACGAAGACAGCAGTCGGCGTTTGCAGGATGAAACTGTTTATTTGGCCGAACTTGTGGCCAGAAAATGAGAACTAGAACTACAGCAATACACGCTGTACAATGATAGCGGCGAACAGAGCATCGTCCGTCGATCAACTGACTAGCGGTGAAGCACGTCGGCATTTAAACATGTGCCGTCGAACATTCCAGCGTTATCGCTGGCTGTCGTGCAAATTCTAGAATAAGCTCGAGTGTGCGCGTCTTGCGCGCAATCTTAAAAAAACGATCTACAATGGTCTCGAAGGTTCTCGAACAATGAGGCGGGGTTCGCGCTGAGCGTTGCTGACAGTCTTTGTGGCCGAAAACCGAATACACCAAAAGTGATAAAGAAAGGCACGTGGCAGTATTGATAAGTCCAAGTGGGAACGCCAATTGCGACTACGTCGTTTGAGCCGGGTCACCGTCGACGTAATCGTGAGACGCCGGATAGGTGGTGGCATCTGGCGGCTGCAAGATGAACCATGCAAGTGAGAACTTCTTATTGCAGTATGCTAGTGCATTAGGCTTCTCTGCTGGTGCAAATTCGCGACAGCGGTATAATTCCGAACGAGTTGTATGTATATATATATATATATATATATATATATATATATATATATATATATATATATATATATATATATATATATATATATCTTTTCGTCCACTTTTCTTCACAATTACCTTACATTTATTACTAAAAACATCCCCTATACTTTCCTCGGCATTATTGTCTGTTAGTTCTCATTAATATTGTGTATAACAACGAAAACGAGCCCTTGAAATTAACACTTCTTTCCTTGATATATATATATATATATATATATATATATATATATACACATATATATGTATATATATATATATATATATATATATATATATATATATATATATATATATATATATATATATATATATATATATATATATATCTGTGGATATTTCTTTTCTCCATAAGACTAGGCGAAAGCAAACGTGTATTGGCACCCGCCACAGTGGTATAGTGGTTATGGTGCTCTGCTCCCGACCTGCAGGTGGCGGGGTCGAACCCGGCCGCGGTAGCTGCATGTTCGATGAGGCGAAAATGCTTGAGGTCCATGCACGTAGATTAAGGTGCTCGTTAAAGATCCCGAAGTGGTCGAAATTTCCGGAATACTCGATTACGGCGTCTTTCGTAATCATTTTGTGATTTTGGGATGCTAAACCCCAAGAATTAATATTATTAGTATCGGTGTGCTTGCAAAAAATCCTCCAAAGATGCCGGAGGGAAGTGGTGGTGGCGCCGATGGGAATAGCTGTTCACCTTTCGCGAGATAGCTTCGCAGTACAGACTAGGCAAGGGATACTTCCCGGATGCGCACAGAGAACTAACTAGGAGAGAGGCGGTAGCCCTTCGACTTCTCCAGACTCGACCCTTCCCGTCGCCGGCCACTACGGCAATGTATATGGGCATTTAACGTAACTTCTCGCCATGTGATCAGCTCGCAACCTTTCCTCATTTGATTTGGTGACTCCCCCGCTTGCGCATTTTCACAAGCAAGCATCACGTCAACGAGACGGACTTCCTAAATCGCATCGCAGGTCCAGACCTGGTACACCAACTCCTCGTGCTCCAGCGAGCCTGTGAAGCTTCACTTGTGAACCGTGTTTTCGAAGCGCAAACATTCTAGGCAGACGTAGGCAAAAAACAGCTCGTGCAACATTGGAAGCATATTTTAACAAGAAAAGCAGGTGAGGAGTGCATAAGAGACACATCTATTGCGTTGCACAATGCAGGAATTCAATTTCTTTCGCACCTCTTTAGATTTTTTTATATCTCCATTGGTTGTTGTGAAGGTGCACGTACGCAGCTTGTTGATATATAAAGCGGTTGATCTGCCTTCAGTAATACGAGTTGTCAGTTTGAGCCTGTGCTCGTCTGTTCCTTCCTGTTGTCCTCTCTCTTTGCGTTACTCGCGATGGTTTTTATGTCCAAACACCAACTCGCCAACAGTCCACTCGTTTGCAACACAGTACCGCCCAACAGTACATGAGCCAGAAAGATACAAGCAGGAGTTCTGGTAATAAAAAAAGTCACACTTACATGTATAAAGCCAAAACTTTTACGAGCGTTTTGCATAGAAAAATATGGAAGCGAAATACAGATACGATATTACGGAATATCGTATCATTTTCACAATATTTCTACATTAAGTGCTGAATGCGATGGGATCTTGACCGGCAGGTGATTGTGTCGATATGTGGGAAAATCCGTTTTAGTCCTTTCCTGTTCACGAACCGAAACAACGCAGTGTCCCTTATGCATTCGCCTAAAGCGAGTCGAAGGCGAAAGCCATGTTCTTCTTTTACAACTAAAGCTGTCATGATATCACAACAACGGTCTCGTAGTTGTCCGCCACCACACCCTCCGTAACTGCTATCAAGCGACTCGAAGGCGAAAGCCATCTTTTTCGTTTTCTCCTCTGCCCCCCTCCGAAAGCTTTCTGCACCTAGCGTGGTCTTGCACTGCCTCAGTGATCGGCCCACTTTTGATCAACCGGCTGCAACGGACCACAATAAAGTTGTTCTCTCTCTCTCTCATGTGATGACATCGTCCTGCGACGTCACGTTATGTGACGTCATAGTGACGACATGATTACATCTTCGTGACGGCCAAATTCTGGGGATAAGGGACGTCATGATGACGTCACCACGTGTCGATGAGTTTTGTACCCGTCGTGTTGACGCTGACGCCGCGGCACCATGGTCGAAGCCGACGGTCAGTTTTCGCCTTTGATGAGGCGTCTGGTGCTTTCGCCTTAAAAACCTTACAGTGCTTTGTTATTCCTACGTGCGTGGATGAAAAATTGGCGGGGCGCTTGGGCTTCGCCTTTTAGAGTTGAAAGTGATAGCGATATCCGGCTCGATCCTCGTCGTGCTCCGTTTCGCTTGTCATTATGTTCAGTCGCCCAGCCAGTCAGCCACACACACACACACACACACACACACACACACACACACACACACACACACACACACACACACACACACACACACACACACACACAAGCACACACACACACACACACAAGCACACACACACACACACACACACACAACATACATATTGGAACACGCCCTCCTTTCGTTCTATCTTTTGTGTTAACGCCCCTTTACACGTGTTACTACTGGCTTACGCAAGCCGCGCCAGAATGGCTGGGAACATTTCAGATTGTAAACTCTAAAAAAAAGGGAGCGAGAATGGAGCAACGGGCTCCGTTCCTCCTTCGGAGCAGCGACTTTCTCCTTTGCGGACGATTTACTCGTCGCGCCCTCTTGCGGCAAGCGCCAAGGGAGAAACTTTTCTCCTCAACCACGTGACTTGCGCGCGCGCGCATGCGCACATCGTGATTCCGTGCTGCGGACAGCGGCCGCCCTTTCGCGCTCACTCGGTAGCCTCAGACCAGATTATCCAGTGCTACCGATCTCGGTCAGTCGCGTGCAATTACTTGTAGCAGGGGCGTAGCCAAGGGGGGGGGGGTTGGGGGGGTTCAAACCCCCCCCGAAATTTTTCAGTTTTGCTTGCGTATATAGGCACGCACACATACAAACGCACGCACGAACATACATAAAGTATGGTTGAACCCCCCCCGAAAAAAATTTCTTGCTACGGCCCCTGACTTGTAGCTAGGATTGATGCGAGCAACACACGAGTGACGTTCATTGTTTTTGTTCTATGTTTCTATGTGTTGAGTAACGTGTGTGGCGTTTTTCTTTCATTTTTTTTATAGGCTCGACGTGTGCGCGTTGCGCCGCATACTTCCGTGTGTCTCGTGTTGTTTGTATACGTTTGCGCACGATCTGCTTGTCATAAATACAGTAAGTCCTGCTTCACAAAAGTCTTGTTTTAATGAACACCTTAGACTGTACACTGTTACAAAGCAGGTGCGCGGGTCCTGGGCCAGCTGTCCCCGAGCGAGTCTTCCCGCTTCTTGGACCCCCACACCCCTCATTTCGGAGAACGGATTTGACACTACACCTGCCGTCTTTTCCCTGAACTGGGCGCTTCGGCTGGAAGCTGGCAGCTACGCGCGAGTCTCCTCCGTGGAACACGTGTTTGCAACGAGCTGGTTTTGGTGAAAGCTGGTGCCTTTGTTTGTAAAGGGATTTTCAGTTCCCCGAAGTGGCATTGCCCCCCCCCCTTTCTTCCGAACTGGTCGGACGTGGAGAGTGAGAGTGCAGTGGTCTCTGGCATTGCTATCCTGGGGGCGGTGACCTATGTGTCGAAGAGACGGACCCTCCAAAGGCATGCATGTTTGTGATTGGACGTTTGCTAGTTATGCAGCTTCAAAGGCATGAACGTTTGTGATTGGACATTTCCAATTAAGGAGTTTCACTAAAATGCGAAGGAAGTGTATTTAAGGAGCAGCAGAGCGTCTGCTCAGCACGGATCGATCGGACTAGATGTCGTTCTGACGATCCTGTCCTCTATGATGTAAATAAACGTCTGTTAAGTTTTCCTCAACGCCGATCTCTCTGCCTCGGCTTCCTGCTGTTCTGGACGTCCCTGGGCCTGCGGTACGACTCCCGCCGCTCAGCTCCACGCTACCCCCTGGGTCCGCGTCGGCCAACGACGCCGTTCGTAACAACACCAATAATTCAATTCTTTTCGGCGTTAACATACTTGGCAAGAACACGCGTTTTTAGTTTTATACAGCACTTTTCAATCAATACAACAAGCAATATAACGAAGCAGGAAAGTTAATTTTTACAACATTTTAGCAAACGTGATGCCACTGGACATTGCATGCATGAAAGTACGATAACTTATAATTGCTGGGGTTTGATGTGTCGAAACCACCGTATGAATATGAGGCACGCCGTAGTGTGGGACTACGGATCAATTTCGATCAACTGGGGTTCTTTAACTTGCACCCGAACATAAGCACATGGGTGTTCTTTGCCTTTCGCCCCGATTGAAATGTGGCCGCCGTGGCCGCACAACGTTAACCTGCATCATAATTGCACATATCTGAAAAATAAGTCAATGACTTCTGTCAATTAAGCCAAAATTCTCAATCACATGCGTTTTGGAATACGCATGCCATCACTGAGAATTAGGACGGACTTATGCACGCGTGCAGTATGTATCTCTCGTTCTCAGGATTTTGCTTTGGCGTGCGAAACTCAACACAAAATGCGCTTCTAATGACAGCTGTGCACAGTAGGTAATCACTAACACTCTCACTCACCCTTGTGAAAAGAGTCCCAGGCAACCACGGATATCCGCTCAGTATCCATGAAAGAGCCCAACGTCCAGTGCTAGTGTGGGACAATCATTGGATGAACATTAGAGATACCATAGTGGATATCCATTTTTGGAGTTGTGACATACAGACAAGTTATAATCGATTATGGATCTTCAAAGGATATTCATGTATGACTTTGTGAAGGAGTCCACAAATGAACGTGTATTCACTACATAAGCTGAAACGGCAGCTTTCTTACACATGGCAATGCGCATCGTCACAGGTCATAACCAGAAAATTATTTACAGTGGAACCCCGATTATGCGACTTTGAAGGGTCCACGCAAAACCGTCGCATAATCCGGGCGTCGTATAATCGAAAAGCTAAGAATATAGGCAGTCACAATCAGCCTTGGCCAGAAAAGGGGAACAGACCACCTCAATAAGCCCACGACACGACCCTGTGCTTTTCCAAGGAAGGTAGATTAAATTATTTTTGAGAATGGCAGAGACCGGCAGCATTACTTAGTTGAAAGAGGTATGAGCGAATCATCATCCTCAACTTCAAAAAATTGAATCCAGTGCGCCTCTTTCTCCCTATAAATCGAGTTCAAAAAGTTGCCTGTGTGTGAAAACGAAACCGAAACCGCGCTGGCAACAGCCTCCCGTCAGGGGAGTCAGACACAGTGTCATCGCCATCACATAATGGCGACAGAGCACGAGTTTGCGTAGAATTATGGTGGCTAGTATAGTAGAATGCTTTCGTGCTCGACTGAGCTGTGTGCATCGTATTTGTGCCGCTGTGAAGTGCAACTAGTGATGTCCCGCTGTTATTATGAACGTTCATGTCAAGCGAAAGTTATTTTGCACGGTGAAAATAGCTGCGTCGCGTCCTTTTGCGTGCTAAAGACGTGTGACTGCGAGTGCCGCAAACAAAGGCAGGACGCCAGCTGTATGTCAACCAGGAAAAGCTTCCACGGACCGAAAACGTGAAAATATCTGTATCTCAATGACCGGTCAGCTAAAGCTACTCAGCGTGGAGAGAGCTTGTCTAGGTAACGACCCTGGATACGCACGCACCCGAGGCGTATCCAGAAGCTATCTTAAAAGCCAGGAAAAGTTCACGACTTTAAAACTAAATGCTTCAGTTTCCCTTTATTTTTTCGTTGTTGCATTTACAATTACAGAAACAAAATGTTACTTAATTGCGCGTTTCTTTGTATTTTATGTCCACTTCACGTCACGTTTCGCAAGCATTTCATGCGTTTGCGTCATCATTGTGTACACGTCACGCCTACGTCAAATTCGACAGAAAATGGCGGAAGTCCAGGATAGCACCCCTGGACTAAATATCTAGCTTTTCGTAGAAGGTGATATGCGTATACGCGTGACCAGGGTTACAGGACTGGAAAGACAAAAAAGGAGCCAAGAAATCGGAAAAATTAGCCAAAAAGTAGCCAACATGAGCCAAGGGCTGTAGAAGTAGCCAAGAATAAGTCACGTGCGTGTGAAAAGAACAACACCGTTGTTATTTAAATGACTAAATGAAAAATCCTTTTGGTGGAAACGTAAATAAGTACAGTAAACATACTCCAAAATATAAATAGCTAAAATAAAAGCATCAAATCTTCACTTTAGCAAGAATTTCGTGCATGATAACGAATTTTCTTGCGCTGCTGCAGGAATGACATTCTCGCATAGCTTCTCACGTGACTTTTCCTAGAAGGTCTAGAAGCACTAGTTTTGTGGCATGAGTGCTCAAAATCACAGCTCCTGGGACCTAACCATGAATTTAGTCACTTTCGAAATCGTTTCTCACGTGATTACGAAGTCCGAGCAGTTAATATCGCTGACTGGCAGACCTTGCCTATTTCTAAGAAATAACACAAACAATTCTTCAGATATCTTATTGGAAAATGTCGATGGGTGCAGAGATCTTCATGGATGCGGAGCACTTTCGATTCTTCTGTTCTCTTCTAATTACAGTATAAAATAAAGTTCAGAAATTGCTGGTCTGCAAAATGGTGCCCTATGCAACAGCTTTCCCCGAAGCCGTAGTCACGTATTCAAAAAGTTTTGTCTTTTGAGTAATGCAAGCGCCAAAATCAATTTTGGGTGTTGGAAACACACGTTGATCGCCGAGTTTTGACAACAACGCTCGAACACCAGCGGCTGAGACGCCCCAAGATCTTCAAAGCTTGGGTAAAATCTGAGGAAGAAGAAAGCGGCCAGAAAGTATCCAAGACGGTTTTTCTGTTGCCGATGGCTTAAAAATGTAGGCAAACTGGCGCAAAGTAGCCAAGGCTTGCAGCCCTGCCATGATGCGCAGCAAGCGTAGAGAGAGAACGTGCAGAATCCGCAGGGGAGCAACTGTATGGCTAAGGTCTTCGTGGGCCACGTATCTTTTCGGCTGGGTTATTTTTACTTTTTAGGCAGGCTGTTCGGGAAGGCAGATTCAAGTGCACGGTGTTTAAGCGGGGAAGAATATTCACTTAGTAAAGGAAGGAAGTGAATGAATTTGTGATGCAGAACTATCGGCAAATTGACTATCGATAATATCGATAGTCTTTTTGAAACTATCGATAGTGTAAACAAACTACTGATACTGCTACTATCGACGGACTATCGATATTGCAATCGGTAGTACCATCGTTAATAATACTATAGCGATATTACTGCCACGCGTGTTTATTGTTTTGTTTTGACGCATTTGCGTTTCACCCACAAAGACTGTTAGCAACGTTTCACGCAGACCGCGCAGTAATGTTTGAGAAACTTCGCAATTGTGAGATCATTATGTTAAGATTACGCGCCGGACGCGAATAGTCAAGTTTATTCGAGAGCTTACGCGAGCACCAGCGATAACGCTCGAAGGTTTGATGAGTGATGTATAAAGGACGACGCGTTCCACCGATGATCAGATTACTCAACTGCTGACGACTGCTCCCGCCTCTATCAGTGCGCAGCATGCATCGCGTATATTTTGAGTTGATTTCTGGGCACAAGTTCGCCCATAAAGAGCTCCGTATTTCCCAGTCTTGCTGCAGCACACTTCACCATCACAACCACGTGACAATACTATCGATAGTGGTGTGAAGAATGATGCGGTCGCTGGCCGGCCTTGTCAAAATACTTTGCGATAGCCTACTACCAGCTTCGCTTAATTTATGAGCAATTTTCAGCAGAGTGAGTGAGTGAATAAACTTGATTAAAAGTTTGGGCGAGGCGGGGGGAAGAGGGGATTAACCCCTGTCCCGTCCCACTCTCCGTCGATGACGATGGCGTCAGGTGACGGCTTGAAGTCCTTGGACCCGGGCGACATCCTCGGCTTGCCGGATGGCCCAAAGTTGGTCCAGCTTGTCACTGGTGAGTGCCGCCAACCAGCGGCTGCGACGCCGACGCAGCCGATCCGCAGCAGTGACCACAGCCACGGCGGCGGTCGGCCCCTGCCCTCGCGCGGTGGTAGCAGTTCGTCCCTGCCAAACATGCGTCGCGAAGTGAGCGGCGGCAGCGACATTAGCTCCTCCGGCACAAAAATTAATTATTTCCGCAGTGAAAATGGCCGAATATATCTATCAATAAAATCGTATCCAGAAGCAACCATTTACACCTTACAATTCACTTCATGATATTTTTTTTATTTTCAAATTATAAGATGCAATATCACTTTGAAGCCGCTCAGTCCCACCACATGTAAAGGCTTCCTTTCCCGTACAGCTGAAGAGTTTGAGTTTACGATCATGTGACAGCAATGCACTCTGGTGAAGAACACAATCGTGTCAACTTTCTTGCCCTCAGCCTGCTCCTCCGGCTCCACTATGTACGAACATACCTCAATGAGTCGGTGCTGTTGATTTTATGCTATCGATAGTACCATCGAATTTTTTACTATCGATAGCGCTATCGATAGTATATTTAACCATAGATAGTTCGATAGTGACTCAGCTATCAATAGTATCGATAGTACGATCGATAGTTCTGCATCACTAGAATGAATGCAAACCTGAACTCATTATATCACTTCACTCCGTCGGCATGTCGAGCAAGGAAGCCACATTAGAAACCTTCTCTTCGCTTGTGGAGAAGCGAACCGAAAACCGTCGATTAGCCGACTTTTTAAGCCGAGCCATAGCACCTGATGTGGTATCCCCACAGAACCTTTCATGATGTTCAGAAGGCATGGAATGCCAGGCACGTATTGCGCGGAGGAGGTTTTTAAAAGTTTAGTTGAGAGTCCGTGCTAGTGTTTCGTGTCATCTTTCTTGTGTGCATTCGTCAGTAGTATCAGGTTTTTCACAGAAATGAAATCGAATGAATGAATGAATGTTGACAACCACTCATGGTAAAATTATTGAGAATGTGGGCTAGGGCCATCCCGCCCTGAGAAGGTTATCTGCCCGTCTAATGTAGCCTTTTCATTCTGGTCTGCAAGGGTCTGCAGCACGGGCGAGTCATGACCCCAACTGGGTTGTCTCTCGTCCCGTCTTTCACGAAGATACTGCCTTCTAAGAGTTTCACAGTTTCGCTGTAACACTGAATGAATGAATGAATGAATGAATGAATGAATGAATGGAAACAGCCAAAATATTTGTGGTGCATCTGAGAACGCGGAAGAAAAGGGGAAAAGACAGGATAGAGCACCACTCCTGTCGTTTTTATTAGTCTTTCGCAGTTGCACCACAATTATCCTAAGCAGATTCTGCTGACTCTGCTGAAACAGCCACATTGCTAAACAAAGTGGACCGCCACCACTCACCCTCAGACGGTCATCCCCACCGTCATCTGCTGCCTTTCCCCCTCGCCTGCAAGGTCCGGCAGCGCGGGCAAGTCGCGACCCCGATCGCAACGATAATCATCCCGTCATTGACAAAGATGCGTCGATCTACATCCAACCAGGGCCACATGGTCGCAGTCCACCCAGCGACAGGCGTATTTCGACCAGCTGGTATGTGCAGGAGATGACTATGACGCCAGCCCTGTCGAGCATCCCTCAGCTCGATTCGAACCTGCCACCTACCGACCAGAGAACGCTGCAGTTCTTAACCGCTCACTCACTGGTCGGGTGATAGCTTAGCAGCTTTGGTGCAATATATGCGTACTGCTTGTGCGGGGAAGGCAGGAATGTCTTTAACGACTAGTCCACACGTTTGCGAAGGGTGTAGTCTCCTTGCAGCCAGTAATAAAGCAGCATCACATTACACGTTGTGGGTATTGGGCTTCCTGTGTCTCGTCCAAAGTAAATACAGCACAGATAGAGGTCTCTCAGCACAAGGCCGTAGTTTATCCGTACACCTTTCCCTTTACCAGGTTACCGGAATACGAGACAGAATCTGCGCATGCACGCGCCTTTACGGATCGTTGACTTGCTTTCACAGAACGTGAACAACTCGCCGTTCTATGTTTACGGCCTTATTGCGCTAATTTACCTCGTTTCTTGACACTCGCCCGATCCCCTCCATCGAGCCTCCTTCCACCGAGACTCCTGCCACGGCGTCCTCTAATAAATTGTATTGTCAGGTGGTCGTGACGTCGACGAAGACAGCAGTCGGCATTTGCAGGATGAAACTGTTTATTTGGCCGAACTTGTGGCCAGAAAATGAGAACTAGAACTACAGCAATACACGCTGTACAATGATAGCGGCGAACAGAGCGTCGTCCGTCGATCAACTGACTAGCGGTGAAGCGCGTCGGCATTTAAACATGTGCCGTCGAATATTCCAGCGTTATCGCTGGCTGTCGTGCAAATTCTAGAATAAGCTCGAGTGTGCGCGTCTTGCGCGCAATCTTAACAAAACGATCCACAATGGTCGCGAAGGTTCTCGAACAATGAGGCGCGGTTCGCGCTGAGCGTTGCTGACAGTCTTTGTGGCCGAAAACCGAATACACCAAAAGTGATAAAGAAAGGCACGTGGCAATGCCCCCCTCTGAAAAAAAGCATCGTCCCGATGCTTAAAACAAAACAGGCTAATGCATGCAACAATAAATAACAAGAATAAAGCAACAAATGCAATAGACAATAAGAACAAGAAAGAAAGCACAATAATAAAGCAAAAATGACAGTCCTCAGATTCGCTAACGCGCGTAATATGGTTTGAGGCGCACGACATGGACGACTTCAGGTCGTGCACGGCGCCGTTGAGAGTTAGTGATGCCGTCAGGGACAACCTCGTAGTCGAGTGCGCCGAGGCGTCGAAGTACCCTGTACGGTCCGAAGTATCGTCGAAGAAGCTTCTCACTGAGTCCCCGTCGGCGTATTGGCGTCCATACCCATACACGGTCACCGGGTTGGTATTCCATGTGGCGTCGTCGAAGGTTGTAGCGGCGGCTGTCAGTCATCTGCTGGTTCTTGATCCGTAGGCGGGCGAGCTGTCGTGCTTCTTCGGCGCGCTGTAAGTAAGCGGCGGCGTCGAGATTTTCTTCGTCGGTGACGTTGGGTAGCATGGCATCGAGCGTCGTTGCCGGGCTTCTTCCGTAGACCAACTTGTACGGCGTCATCTGCGTTGTTTCTTGGACAGCCGTGTTGTAAGCGAAGGTCACGTACGGAAGGACGGCGTCCCACGTCTTGTGCTCAACGTCGACGTACATGGCCAGCATGTCGGCGATGGTCTTATTTAGGCGCTCGGTGAGGCCATTGGCCTGAGGGTGGTAGGCAGTGGTCCGGCGGTGGCTTGTCTGGCTGTGCCTCAAGATCGCCTGAGTTAGTTCCGCAGTAAACGCCGTACCTCTGTCGGTGATCAGGACCTCTGGGGCGCCACGACGCAGAACGATGTCTTCAACGAAGAACTTCGCTACCTCGGCGGCACTGCCTCTAGGTAGGGCCCTTGTTTCGGCGTAACGGGTCAGGTAGTCGGTAGCTACGATGATCCACCTATTACCACTAGTCGACGTTGGGAACGGTCCCAGGACGTCCATCCCGATCTGCTGGAACTGTCGCCGAGGTGGCTCGATCGGCTGAAGAAAGCCCGCTGGTCTTGTTGGCGGTGTCTTGCGTCGCTGACAGTCTCGGCATGTCCTTACGTAGCGAGTGACGTCGGCGGCAAGGCGCGGCCAGTAGTACTTTTCCTGTATTCTTGCCAGCGTTCCGGAAACACCGAGGTGTCCTGCTGTCGGGTTGTCGTGCAGGGCCTGGAGGACATCTGGCCGCAATCCTGAAGGCACCACGAGAAGGTACTTGGCTCGATTCGGTGAGAAGTTCTTCTTTCGGAGAACGCCGTTGCCTAAGAAAAACGACGCCAGTGCTCGCTTGAACACTTTCGGAACGACAGCGTTCTTGCCCTCGAGGTATTCCATAAGGCCTCTGAGTTCCGGGTCGGATCGCTGTTGTTCAGCGAAGTCGTCGGCACTTATGGTTCCCAAGAAGTAGTCATCGTCCTGGTCGTCTTGCGGCGGCGGTTCCACGGGGGCACGAGACAGGTAGTCGGCGTCAGAGTGTTTTCTTCCGGACTTGTAAACGACGGTAATGTGGAATTCTTGAAGTCTCAAGCTCCATCGTGCGAGACGACCTGAAGGGTCCTTCAAGTTAGCTAGCCAACACAGGGCGTGGTGGTCGCTCACAACTTTGAAGGGCCTGCCGTAAAGATAGGTGCGAAACTTTGTTGTAGCCCAAATTATGGCAAGGCACTCCTTTTCTGTCGTAGAATAGTTTGCGTCCGCCTTTGATAGTGACCGGCTAGCATAGCTGATTACCCTTTCCACTCCGTCAGTCCTCTTCACAAGAACGGCGCCGAGTCCTACATTGCTAGCGTCGGTGTGCACTTCCGTTTGGGCGTATTCGTCGAAATGCGCGAGTAACGGAGGCGTCTGCAGGCGTCGTTTTAGTTCTTGAAATGCTTCCCGCTGCGGCGTTTCCCACTTGAACTCGACGTCGGTCCTGGTAAGGTTAGTAAGTGGCTCGGCGATGCGGGCAAAGTTTTTGACGAACCGCCTGTAATATGCGCACAGGCCGAGAAATCGACGGACGGCCTTCTTGTCGGTAGGCGGCGGGAATGTAGCGATGGCTACTGTCTTCTGGGGGTCAGGGCGTACTCCGGACTTGCTTATCACGTGTCCCAAGAACAAAAGTTCCTCGTACGCAAAGCGACACTTTTCTGGCTTCAGGGTGAGTCCGGAGCTCTTTATTGCTTGAAGTACAGCTTCAAGCCGCCGTAGGTGTTCGTCCAAGTTTGAGGCAAACACAACGACGTCGTCCAAGTACACGAGGCAAGTCTGCCACTTCAAGCCAGCCAGCACGGTATCCATGACACGTTGGAAAGTTGCGGGTGCCGAGCAAAGACCAAAGGGCATGACCTTGAACTCGAACAGGCCGTCTGGTGTTATGAAGGCAGTCTTTTCTCGGTCTCTCTCGTCTACTTCGATTTGCCAGTAGCCGGTCTTGAGGTCCATCGACGAAAAGTACTTGGCGTTATGGAGTCGATCTAGGGTGTCGTCTATCCGTGGGAGAGGGTACATGTCCTTCTTCGTGACCTTGTTCAGGCGACGATAGTCGACGCAAAAACGTAGGGTTCCATCCTTCTTCCTCACAAACACCACAGGTGACGCCCACGGACTCTTGGACGGCTGGATGATGTCGTCGCGTAGCATTTCGTCGACCTGTTTCTTGATGGCCTCGCGTTCTCTCGTCGAAACTCGGTACGGGCTCTGACGGATTGGTCGGGCACTTCCTTCTGTTATGATGCGATGTTTCGCGACTGGGGTCTGTCGAATTCTTGACGACGACGAGAAGCAGTCCTTGAATTGTAGGAGCAGGGCTTTTAGCTGGTCTTGCTTGTGCTTCGGGAGGCTCGGGTTGACGTCGAAATCGGGTTGGTTTCGTCGATCCGTCGAAGCAGGTTCAGTAGCATTGAAGAGGGCGAAAGAACTGCTGGCGTGCACGAATTCGTGGATGTAGGCGACCGTCGTACCAATGTTGAGGTGCCTATATTCGTGGCTGAAGTTTGTCAGCACTACCTTAGCTTTGCCATCACGCAGCTCGGCTATGCCTCTTGCGACGCAAATCTGACGGTTCAGAAGTAGGTGCTGATCGCCCTCGATGACACCTTCAAGGTCTGCGGGTTCTTGAGTTCCGACGGAAATGATGATGCTGGAGAGAGGCGGAATGGTGACGTGCTCTTCTATCACATTCAACACGGGGTTTCCTGGCGTCGTGTGTGGCGGCAGCGCTTTTTCTGAGGTTAGTGTTATTGACTCAGATCTCAGATCGATGACGGCGCCGTGGTGGCTTAGGAAGTCCATCCCAAGTATCACATTCCTGGAGCAATGCTGTAAGATTACAAAGCTCGCAGGATAAGTCCGGTTATTGATGGTGACTCTTGCGGTGCAGACTCCAGCCGGAGTTATTAGATGGTCCCCAGCGGTCCGGATTTCGGGCCCTTGCCAAGCGGTCCTAACTTTCTTCAATCTTTTGGCGAATGGTCCACTGACGACGGAATAGTCGGCTCCAGTGTCGACGAGAGCGGTGACGTTGTGGCCGTCGAATAGTACGTCGAGGTCGCTAATCCGTCGTCTTGCGTTGCGGTTAAATCGCGGCGTCGGGTCACGGCTAGCTCGGCGTGTCCCGCTGCTTGTACGTCGCGTCGACAGGTCTTCTTCAGGGACCGAGGTTTCGTCGTCAGGGCTTCGTCTGTTTCGCGTCGTGTTCGGCAGGTCTCGTCGCGTAGTCGTCGTCGGCGGCCGCGGAGGATCTTCGGCATTTCGTCGTACAGCAACCGCATCTCCATCGGTTGCTGCCCTTAGTTTCCCGGTTACGGGCTAGGCGACCGGCCCCGGTTTGGGCCAGTGTGCTGCCGACGGTGCGGTGACATGTAGCGGCCGGGCGACGGCGAGCGGGAAGGTCGTCGTTTTTGCCACTGTGTTCCGGTCAGGTAGTCGTCGATGTCGCGAGGCCGTTCGCCTGGCCGCGGGCGCGGCGCGTTGACGGCGAATCCGCGTAGCCCCATCTGTCGGTACTGGCAGCGGCGGTAAGTGTGGCCGGCCTCCCCGCAGTGGTAGCAGAGCGGGCGGTTGTCAGGGGCGCGCCAAACGTCGGTCTTTCGGGGGGTGTAGGTTTGGCCTGCAGGCGGGCGGGATGGCGTCGGAGGTGGCGGCGGTGTCTGGCGACGGAACTGCGATGGCGCGGGGCGTTGGTGATAGCCCGGAGTGGCGACAGCATGGCGTGCAACGGCAGCATAGCTCATGGTTTCCGGCGCAGGTGGCGGCGGTGCAGCAACTCCCAGCGAATGCTGAATTTCCTCGCGAACGACGTCGGCTATGGAATGCACTTGGGGTTGCGGTGCAGGAAACATCTTTCGGAGCTCTTCGCGCACGACCGCCCTTATCGTCTCACGCAAGTCGTCGGAGCCCAGCGCATGTGCTTCCCCGTAGTTCGTCGTCGGCATACGGCGGTTGTATTGCCTCGTACGCATTTCTAGGGCCTTTTCAATCGTTGTGGCCTCCGAACTGAACTCCGCGACTGTCTTGGGCGGGTTGCGTACAAGTCCGGCAAAGAACTCTTGCTTCACTCCCCGCATCAGGAAACGAAGCTTTTTTTCTTCGGACATAGCCGGGTCCGCGTGCCGGAACAGTCGGGTCATTTCTTCGGTGTACATCCCGATGCTTTCATTCGGGAGCTGTACACGGGGCTCCAACAGCGTTTCGGCTTTTTCCTTGCGGACGACGCTGCCGAAGGTGTCCAAAAATGCGGCGCGTCCCAGTTCGTCAGCGTGGATTCTCTGTTCTCGAACCATGTCCGAGCGGTGTCTTCTAGCGCGAAATACACGTGCCGTAGTTTGTCTTCACTTGTCCAATTGTAGAAGACGGCGACCCGGTCGTACATTTCCAGCCAGCTCTCTGGATCTTCGAGCGACGACCCGTGGAAGGTTGGCGGCTCCCGGGGCTGATGCAGCCGGATCGATGTTGGAGCTACTGGGTCGGTCATCGTTACAGTCGAGGTCACGGCGTTAGGTTGCCTGGCGTTGCCGGGAAGAGGTCCGTACTCTGGCTTGAGTCCTAGCTGCCGGCGGCTAGTTCGACGATCCGGGTTTTCTTTGCCGTCGTCCTCCTCGCGGCTTGGGCTTGGGTCAGCGCTTCGCGGGGGCGTCCGGATCATGGAAGCAGCAGCACCTCCACCAGATGTCGCGTGGTCGTGACGTCGACGAAGACAGCAGTCGGCGTTTGCAGGATGAAACTGTTTATTTGGCCGAACTTGTGGCCAGAAAATGAGAACTAGAACTACAGCAATACACGCTGTACAATGATAGCGGCGAACAGAGCATCGTCCGTCGATCAACTGACTAGCGGTGAAGCACGTCGGCATTTAAACATGTGCCGTCGAACATTCCAGCGTTATCGCTGGCTGTCGTGCAAATTCTAGAATAAGCTCGAGTGTGCGCGTCTTGCGCGCAATCTTAACAAAACGATCTACAATGGTCTCGAAGGTTCTCGAACAATGAGGCGGGGTTCGCGCTGAGCGTTGCTGACAGTCTTTGTGGCCGAAAACCGAATACACCAAAAGTGATAAAGAAAGGCACGTGGCAGTATTGATAAGTCCAAGTGGGAACGCCAATTGCGACTACGTCGTTTGAGCCGGGTCACCGTCGACGTAATCGTGAGACGCCGGATAGGTGGTGGCATCTGGCGGCTGCAAGATGAACCATGCAAGTGAGAACTTCTTATTGCAGTATGCTAGTGCATTAGGCTTCTCTGCTGGTGCAAATTCGCGACAGCGGTATAATTCCGAACGAGTTGTATATATATATATATATATATATATATATATACAGGGTGTCCCAGCTATCTTTAGCCAAGGGTTAAAAAATACAATATTAGAGGCAGGCGAGTGAAATGACTTGCAAATTGCTGACAGCCACCTTGTGCACTACAGACAATTTTTTGTTTTGTAATTACCTAATTTGTTAATTAGGACGATTTAACTAAATTGCTTAATATTGACTTTAGGCAAGAAATGCTGTTTGCAAAGTTCGACAGCGCCTTCAGAAACCCCAATCGCATCATTTGCGATAAAGAAAGTCTCACGTATACCATTTTTTCCAAGCTGCAAAGAAAGCCCGCGAAATACAAAAATAACCACGTGACTAGCGCGCTCGCGCGCCGTGAGGATGCTGCCCTCAGCCGTGGTTTGAGCGAACGAAATCAGCTGCGGCCGCGACTCGGCGTCTCCTTTGCAGCGGTAGGCCGATATATTAAAGGTGGTTTCTTGGCCCGCGCTCGCTACAACTTGCACTGTCACGCGCGCAGCTGGCTGGCAACGTGCCAAGAAACCACCGCCCACTTATAGGCCTACCGCTGCAACGGAGCCGGCGAGTCCCGGCCGCAGGTGATTTCGTTCGTTCAAGCCTCGGCTGAGGGCAGCATTCTCGCGGCGCGCGAGCGCGCTAGTCACGTGGTTCTTTTTGTATTTCGCGGGCTTTCTTTACAGCTTGGAAAAAATGGTATACGTGAGACTTTCTTTATCGCAAATAATGCAGTTGGGGTTTTTGAGGACGCTCTCGAACTTTGCAAGCAGGATTTCTTGCCTAAAGTCAATATTTAGTAATTTAGTTAAATCGTCCTAATTAACAAATTAGTTAATTACAAGACAGAAAATTGTCTGTAGCGCGCAAGGTGGCTGTCAGCAATTTGCAACTGATTTCACTCGCCTGCCTCTAATATTGTATTTTTTAACCCTTGGCTAAAGATAGCTGGGACACCCGGTATATATATATATATATATATATATATATATATATATATATATATATATATATATATATATATATATATATCTTTTCGTCCACTTTTCTTCACAATTAGCTTACATTTATTACTAAAAACATCCCCTATACTTTCCTCGGCATTATTGTCTGTTAGTTCTCATTAATATTGTGTATAACAACGAAAACGAGCCCTTGAAATTAACACTTCTTTCCTTCATATATATATATATATATATATATATATATATATATATATATATATATATATATATATATATATATATCTGTGGATATTTCTTTTCTCCATAAGACTAGGCGAAAGCAAACGTGTATTGGCACCCGCCACAGTGGTATAGTGGTTATGGTGCTCTGCTCCCGACCTGCAGGTGGCGGGGTCGAACCCGGCCGCGGTAGCTGCATGTTCGATGAGGCGAAAATGCTTGAGGTCCATGCACGTAGATTAAGGTGCTCGTTAAAGATCCCGAAGTGGTCGAAATTTCCGGAATACTCGATTACGGCGTCTTTCGTAATCATTTTGTGATTTTGGGATGCTAAACCCCAAGAATTAATATTATTAGTATCGGTGTGCTTGCAAAAAATCCTCCAAAGATGCCGGAGGGAAGTGGTGGTGGCGCCGATGGGAATAGCTGTTCACCTTTCGCGAGATAGCTTCGCAGTACAGACTAGGCAAGGGATCCTTCCCGGATGCGCACAGAGAACTAACTAGGAGAGAGGCGGTAGCCCTTCGACTTCTCCAGACTCGACCCTTCCCGTCGCCGGCCACTACGGCAATGTATATGGGCATTTAACGTAACTTCTCGCCATGTGATCAGCTCGCAACCTTTCCTCATTTGATTTGGTGACTCCCCCGCATGCGCATTTTCACAAGCAAGCATCACGTCAACGAGACGGACTTCCTAAATCGCATCGCAGGTCCAGACCTGGTACACCAACTCCTCGTGCTCCAGCGAGCCTGTGAAGCTTCACTTGTGAACCGTGTTTTCGAAGCGCAAACATTCTAGGCAGACGTAGGCAAAAAACAGCTCGTGCAACATTGGAAGCATATTTTAACAAGAAAAGCAGGTGAGGAGTGCATAAGAGACACATCTATTGCGTTGCACAATGCAGGAATTCAATTTCTTTCGCACCTCTTTAGATTTTTTTATATCTCCATTGGTTGTTGTGAAGGTGCACGTACGCAGCTTGTTGATATATAAAGCGGTTGATCTGCCTTCAGTAATACGAGTTGTCAGTTTGAGCCTGTGCTCGTCTGTTCCTTCCTGTTGTCCTCTCTCTTTGCGTTACTCGCGATGGTTTTTATGTCCAAACACCAACTCGCCAACAGTCCACTCGTTTGAAACACAGTACCGCCCAACAGTACATGAGCCAGAAAGATACAAGCAGGAGTTCTGGTAATAAAAAAAGTCACACTTACATGTATAAAGCCAAAACTTTTACGAGCGTTTTGCATAGAAAAATATGGAAGCGAAATACAGATACGATATTACGGAATATCGTATCATTTTCACAATATTTCTACATTAAGTGCTGAATGCGATGGGATCTTGACCGGCAGGTGATTGTGTCGATATGTGGGAAAATCCGTTTTAGTCCTTTCCTGTTCACGAACCGAAACAACGCAGTGTCCCTTATGCATTCGCCTAAAGCGAGTCGAAGGCGAAAGCCATGTTCTTCTTTTACAACTAAAGCTGTCATGATATCACAACAACGGTCTCGTAGTTGTCCGCCACCACACCCTCCGTAACTGCTATCAAGCGACTCGAAGGCGAAAGCCATCTTTTTCGTTTTCTCCTCTGCCCCCCTCCGAAAGCTTTCTGCACCTAGCGTGGTCTTGCACTGCCTCAGTGATCGGCCCACTTTTGATCAACCGGCTGCAACGGACCACAATAAAGTTGTTCTCTCTCTCTCTCATGTGATGACATCGTCCTGCGACGTCACGTTATGTGACGTCATAGTGACGACATGATTACATCTTCGTGACGGCCAAATTCTGGGGATAAGGGACGTCATGATGACGTCACCACGTGTCGATGAGTTTTGTACCCGTCGTGTTGACGCTGACGCCGCGGCACCATGGTCGAAGCCGACGGTCAGTTTTCGCCTTTGATGAGGCGTCTGGTGCTTTCGCCTTAAAAACCTTACAGTGCTTTGTTATTCCTACGTGCGTGGATGAAAAATTGGCGGGGCGCTTGGGCTTCGCCTTTTAGAGTTGAAAGTGATAGCGATATCCGGCTCGATCCTCGTCGTGCTCCGTTTCGCTTGTCATTATGTTCAGTCGCCCAGCCAGTCAGCCACAAGCACACACACACACACACACACACACACACACACACACACACACACACACACACACACACACACACACACACACACACACACACACACACACACACACACACACACACACACACACACACACACAAGCACACACACACACACACACACACACACACAACATACATATTGGAACACGCCCTCCTTTCGTTCTATCTTTTGTGTTAACGCCCCTTTACACGTGTTACTACTGGCTTACGCAAGCCGCGCCAGAATGGCTGGGAACATTTCAGATTGTAAACTCTAAAAAAAAGGGAGCGAGAATGGAGCAACGGGCTCCGTTCCTCCTTCGGAGCAGCGACTTTCTCCTTTGCGGACGATTTACTCGTCGCGCCCTCTTGCGGCAAGCGCCAAGGGAGAAACTTTTCTACTCAACCACGTGACTTGCGCGCGCGCGCATGCGCACATCGTGATTCCGTGCTGCGGACAGCGGCCGCCCTTTCGCGCTCACTCGGTAGCCTCAGACCAGATTATCCAGTGCTACCGATCTCGGTCAGTCGCGCGCAATTACTTGTAGCAGGGGCGTAGCCAAGGGGGGGGGGGGGTTGGGGGGGTTCAAACCCCCCCCGAAATTTTTCAGTTTTGCTTGCGTATATAGGCACGCACACATACAAACGCACGCACGAACATACATAAAGTATGGTTGAACCCCCCCCGAAAAAAATTTCTGGCTACGCCCCTGACTTGTAGCTAGGATTGATGCGAGCAACACACGAGTGACGTTCGTTGTTTTTGTTCTATGTTTCTATGTGTTGAGTAACGTGTGTGGCGTTTTTCTTTCATTTTTTTTATAGGCTCGACGTGTGCGCGTTGCGCCGCATACTTCCGTGTGTCTCGTGTTGTTTGTATACGTTTGCGCACGATCTGCTTGTCATAAATACAGTAAGTCCTGCTTCACAAAAGTCTTGTTTTAATGAACACCTTAGACTGTACACTGTTACAAAGCAGGTGCGCGGGTCCTGGGCCAGCTGTCCCCGAGCGAGTCTTCCCGCTTCTTGGACCCCCACACCCCTCATTTCGGAGAACGGATTTGACACTACACCTGCCGTCTTTTCCCTGAACTGGGCGCTTCGGCTGGAAGCTGGCAGCTACGCGCGAGTCTCCTCCGTGGAACACGTGTTTGCAACGAGCTGGTTTTGGTGAAAGCTGGTGCCTTTGTTCGTAAAGGGATTTTCAGTTCCCCGAAGTGGCATTGCCCCCCCCCCCTTTCTTCCGAACTGGTCGGACGTGGAGAGTGAGAGTGCAGTGGTCTCTGGCATTGCTATCCTGGGAGCGGTGACCTATCTGTCGAAGAGACGGACCCTCCAAAGGCATGCATGTTTGTGATTGGACGTTTGCTAGTTATGCAGCTTCAAAGGCATGCACGTTTGTGATTGGACATTTCCAATTAAGGAGTTTCACTAAAATGCGAAGGAAGTGTATTTAAGGAGCAGCAGAGCGTCTGCTCAGCACGGATCGATCGGACTAGATGTCGTTCTGACGATCCTGTCCTCTATGATGTAAATAAACGTCTGTTAAGTTTTCCTCAACGCCGATCTCTCTGCCTCGGCTTCCTGCTGTTCTGGACGTCCCTGGGCCTGCGGTACGACTCCCGCCGCTCAGCTCCACGCTACCCCCTGGGTCCGCGTCGGCCAACGACGCCGTTCGTAACAACACCAATAATTCAATTCTTTTCGGCGTTAACATACTTGGCAAGAACACGCGTTTTTAGTTTTATACAGCACTTTTCAATCAATACAACAAGCAATATAACGAGGCAGGAAAGTTAATTTTTACAACATTTTAGCAAACGTGATACCACTGGACATTGCATGCATGAAAGTACGATAACTTATAATTGCTGGGGTTTGACGTGTCGAAACCACCGTATGAATATGAGGCACGCCGTAGTGTGGGACTACGGATCAATTTCGATCAACTGGGGTTCTTTAACTTGCACCCGAACATAAGCACATGGGTGTTCTTTGCCTTTCGCCCCGATTGAAATGTGGCCGCCGTGGCCGCATAACGTTAACCTGCATCATAATTGCACATATCTGAAAAATAAGTCAATGACTTCTGTCAATTAAGCCAAAATTCTCAATCACATGCGTTTTGGAATACGCATGCCATCACTGAGAATTAGGACGGACTTATGCACGCGTGCAGTATGTATCTCTCGTTCTCAGGATTTTGCTTTGGCGTGCGAAACTCAACACAAAATGCGCTTCTAATGACAGCTGTGCACAGTAGGTAATCACTAACACTCTCACTCACCCTTGTGAAAAGAGTCCCAGGCAACCACGGATATCCGCTCAGTATCCATGAAAGAGCCCAACGTCCAGTGCTAGTGTGGGACAATCATTGGATGAACATTAGAGATACCATAGTGGATATCCATTTTTGGAGTTGTGACATACAGACAAGTTATAATCGATTATGGATCTTCAAAGGATATTCATGTATGACTTTGTGAAGGAGTCCACAAATGAACGTGTATTCACTACATAAGCTGAAACGGCAGCTTTCTTACACATGGCAATGCGCATCGTCACAGGTCATAACCAGAAAATTATTTACAGTGGAACCCCGATTATGCGACTTTGAAGGGTCCACGCAAAACCGTCGCATAATCCGGGCGTCGTATAATCGAAAAGCTAAGAATATAGGCAGTCACAATCAGCCTTGGCCAGAAAAGGGGAACAGACCACCTCAATAAGCCCACGACACGACCCTGTGCTTTTCCAAGGAAGGTAGATTAAATTATTTTTGAGAATGGCAGAGACCGGCAGCATTACTTAGTTGAAAGAGGTATGAGCGAATCATCATCCTCAACTTCAAAAAATTGAATCCAGTGCGCCTCTTTCTCCCTATAAATCGAGTTCAAAAAGTTGCCTGTGTGTGAAAACGAAACCGAAACCGCGCTGGCAACAGCCTCCCGTCAGGGGAGTCAGACACAGTGTCATCGCCATCACATAATGGCGACAGAGCACGAGTTTGCGTAGAATTATGGTGGCTAGTATAGTAGAATGCTTTCGTGCTCGACTGAGCTGTGTGCATCGTATTTGTGCCGCTGTGAAGTGCAACTAGTGATGTCCCGCTGTTATTATGAACGTTCATGTCAAGCGAAAGTTATTTTGCACGGTGAAAATAGCTGCGTCGCGTCCTTTTGCGTGCTAAAGACGTGTGACTGCGAGTGCCGCAAACAAAGGCAGGACGCCAGCTGTATGTCAACCAGGAAAAGTTTCCACGGACCGAAAACGTGAAAATATCTGTATCTCAATGACCGGTCAGCTAAAGCTACTCAGCGTGGAGAGAGCTTGTCTAGGTAACGACCCTGGATACGCACGCACCCGAGGCGTATCCAGAAGCTATCTTAAAAGCCAGGAAAAGTTCACGACTTTAAAACTAAATGCTTCAGTTTCCCTTTATTTTTTCGTTGTTGCATTTACAATTACAGAAACAAAATGTTACTTAATTGCGCGTTTCTTTGTATTTTATGTCCACTTCACGTCACGTTTCGCAAGCATTTCATGCGTTTGCGTCATCATTGTGTACACGTCACGCCTACGTCAAATTCGACAGAAAATGGCGGAAGTCCAGGATAGCACCCCTGGACTAAATATCTAGCTTTTCGTAGAAGGTGATATGCGTATACGCGTGACCAGGGTTACAGGACTGGAAAGACAAAAAAGGAGCCAAGAAATCGGAAAAATTAGCCAAAAAGTAGCCAACATGAGCCAAGGGCTGTAGAAGTAGCCAAGAATAAGTCACGTGCGTGTGAAAAGAACAACACCGTTGTTATTTAAATGACTAAATGAAAAATCCTTTTGGTGGAAACGTAAATAAGTACAGTAAACATACTCCAAAATATAAATAGCTGAAATAAAAGCATCAAATCTTCACTTTAGCAAGAATTTCGTGCATGATAACGAATTTTCTTGCGCTGCTGCAGGAATGACATTCTCGCATAGCTTCTCACGTGACTTTTCCTAGAAGGTCTAGAAGCACTAGTTTCGTGGCGACAATAAAAGTGGGTACTGCATGAGTGCTCAAAATCACAGCTCCTGGGACCTAACCATGAATTTAGTCACTTTCGAAATCGTTTCTCACGTGATTACGAAGTCCGAGCAGTTAATATCGCTGACTGGCAGACCTTGCCTATTTCTAAGAAATAACACAAACAATTCTTCAGATATCTTATTGGAAAATGTCGATGGGTGCAGAGATCTTCATGGATGCGGAGCACTTTCGATTCTTCTGTTCTCTTCTAATTACAGTATAAAATAAAGTTCAGAAATTGCTGGTCTGCAAAATGGTGCCCTATGCAACAGCTTTCCCCGAAGCCGTAGTCACGTATTCAAAAAGTTTTGTCTTTTGAGTAATGCAAGCGCCAAAATCAATTTTGGGTGTTGGAAACACACGTTGATGGCCGAGTTTTGACAACAACGCTCGAACACCAGCGGCTGAGACGCCCCAAGATCTTCAAAGCTTGGGTAAAATCTGAGGAAGAAGAAAGCGGCCAGAAAGTATCCAAGACGGTTTTTCTGTTGCCGATGGCTTAAAAATGTAGGCAAACTGGCGCAAAGTAGCCAAGGCTTGCAGCCCTGCCATGATGCGCAGCAAGCGTAGAGAGAGAACGTGCAGAATCCGCAGGGGAGCAACTGTATGGCTAAGGTCTTCGTGGGCCACGTATCTTTTCGGCTGGGTTATTTTTACTTTTTAGGCAGGCTGTTCGGGAAGGCAGATTCAAGTGCACGGTGTTTAAGCGGGGAAGAATATTCACTTAGTAAAGGAAGGAAGTGAATGAATTTGTGATGCAGAACTATCGGCAAATTGACTATCGATAATATCGATAGTCTTTTTGAAACTATCTATAGTGTAAACAAACTACTGATACTGCTACTATCGACGGACTATCGATATTGCAATCGGTAGTACCATCGTTAATAATACTATAGCGATATTACTGCCACGCGTGTTTATTGTTTTGTTTTGACGCATTTGCGTTTCACCCACAAAGACTGTTAGCAACGTTTCACGCAGACCGCGCAGTAATGTTTGAGAAACTTCGCAATTGTGAGATCATTATGTTAAGATTACGCGCCGGACGCGAATAGTCAAGTTTATTCGAGAGCTTACGCGAGCACCAGCGATAACGCTCGAAGGTTTGATGAGTGATGTATAAAGGACGACGCGTTCCACCGATGATCAGATTACTCAACTGCTGACGACTGCTCCCGCCTCTATCAGTGCGCAGCATGCATCGCGTATATTTTGAGTTGATTTCTGGGCACAAGTTCGCCCATAAAGAGCTCCGTATTTCCCAGTCTTGCTGCAGCACACTTCACCATCACAACCACGTGACAATACTATCGATAGTGGTGTGAAGAATGATGCGGTCGCTGGCCGGCCTTGTCAAAATATTTGCGATAGCCTACTACCAGCTTCGCTTAATTTATGAGCAATTTTCAGCAGAGTGAGTGAGTGAATAAACTTGATTAAAAGTTTGGGCGAGGCGGGGGGAAGAGGGGATTAACCCCTGTCCCGTCCCACTCTCCGTCGATGACGATGGCGTCAGGTGACGGCTTGAAGTCCTTGGACCCGGGCGACATCCTCGGCTTGCCGGATGGCCCAAAGTTGGTCCAGCTTGTCACTGGTGAGTGCCGCCAACCAGCGGCTGCGACGCCGACGCAGCCGATCCGCAGCAGTGACCACAGCCACGGCGGCGGTCGGCCCCTGCCCTCGCGCGGTGGTAGCAGTTCGTCCCTGCCAAACATGCGTCGCGAAGTGAGCGGCGGCAGCGACATTAGCTCCTCCGGCACAAAAATTAATTATTTCCGCAGTGAAAATGGCCGAATATATCTATCAATAAAATCGTATCCAGAAGCAACCATTTACACCTTACAATTCACTTCATGATATTTTTTTTATTTTCAAATTATAAGATGCAATATCACTTTGAAGCCGCTCAGTCCCACCACATGTAAAGGCTTCCTTTCCCGTACAGCTGAAGAGTTTGAGTTTACGATCATGTGACAGCAATGCACTCTGGTGAAGAACACAATCGTGTCAACTTTCTTGCCCTCAGCCTGCTCCTCCGGCTCCACTATGTACGAACATACCTCAATGAGTCGGTGCTGTTGATTTTATGCTATCGATAGTACCATCGAATTTTTTACTATCGATAGCGCTATCGATAGTATATTTAACCATAGATAGTTCGATAGTGACTCAGCTATCAATAGTATCGATAGTACGATCGATAGTTCTGCATCACTAGAATGAATGCAAACCTGAACTCATTATATCACTTCACTCCGTCGGCATGTCGAGCAAGGAAGCCACATTAGAAACCTTCTCTTCGCTTGTGGAGAAGCGAACCGAAAACCGTCGATTAGCCGACTTTTTAAGCCGAGCCATAGCACCTGATGTGGTATCCCCACAGAACCTTTCATGATGTTCAGAAGGCATGGAATGCCAGGCACGTATTGCGCGGAGGAGGTTTTTAAAAGTTTAGTTGAGAGTCCGTGCTAGTGTTTCGTGTCATCTTTCTTGTGTGCATTCGTCAGTAGTATCAGGTTTTTCACAGAAATGAAATCGAATGAATGAATGAATGTTGACAACCACTCATGGTAAAATTATTGAGCATGTGGGCTAGGGCCATCCCGCCCTGAGAAGGTTATCTGCCCGTCTAATGTAGCCTTTTCATTCTGGTCTGCAAGGGTCTGCAGCACGGGCGAGTCATGACCCCAACTGGGTTGTCTCTCGTCCCGTCTTTCACGAAGATACTGCCTTCTATGAGTTTCACAGTTTCGCTGTAACACTGAATGAATGAATGAAAGAATGAATGGAAACAGCCAAAATATTTGTGGTGCATCTGAGAACGCGGAAGAAAAGGTGAAAAAGACAGGATAGAGCACCACTCCTGTCGTTTTTATTAGTCTTTCGCAGTTGCACCACAATTATCTTAAGCAGATTCTGCTGACTCTGCTGAAACAGCCACATTGCTAAACAAAGTGGACCGCCACCACTCACCCTCAGACGGTCATCCCCACCGTCATCTGCTGCCTTTCCCCCTCGCCTGCAAGGTCCGGCAGCGCGGGCAAGTCGCGACCCCGATCGCAACGATAATCATCCCGTCATTGACAAAGATGCGTCGATCTACATCCAACCAGGGCCACATGGTCGCAGTCCACCCAGCGACAGGCGTATTTCGACCAGCTGGTATGTGCAGGAGATGACTATGACGCCAGCCCTGTCGAGCATCCCTCAGCTCGATTCGAACCTGCCACCTACCGACCAGAGAACGCTGCAGTTCTTAACCGCTCACTCACTGGTCGGGTGATAGCTTAGCAGCTTTGGTGCAATATATGCGTACTGCTTGTGCGGGGAAGGCAGGAATGTCTTTAACGACAAGTCCACACGTTTGCGAAGGGTGTAGTCTCCTTGCAGCCAGTAATAAAGCAGCATCACATTACACGTTGTGGGTATTGGGCTTCCTGTGTCTCGTCCAAAGTAAATACAGCACAGATAGAGGTCTCTCAGCACAAGGCCGTAGTTTATCCGTACACCTTTCCCTTTACCAGGTTACCGGAATACGAGACAGAATCTGCGCATGCACGCGCCTTTACGGATCGTTGACTTGCTTTCACAGAACGTGAACAACTCGCCGTTCTATGTTTACGGCCTTATTGCGCTAATTTACCTCGTTTCTTGACACTCGCCCGATCCCCTCCATCGAGCCTCCTTCCACCGAGACTTCTGCCACGGCGTCCTCTAATAAATTGTATTGTCAGGTGGTCGTGACGTCGACGAAGACAGCAGTCGGCGTTTGCAGGATGAAACTGTTTATTTGGCCGAACTTGTGGCCAGAAAATGAGAACTAGAACTACAGCAATACACGCTGTACAATGATAGCGGCGAACAGAGCGTCGTCCGTCGATCAACTGACTAGCGGTGAAGCGCGTCGGCATTTAAACATGTGCCGTCGAATATTCCAGCGTTATCGCTGGCTGTCGTGCAAATTCTAGAATAAACTCGAGTGTGCGCGTCTTGCGCGCAATCTTAACAAAACGATCTACAATGGTCGCGAAGGTTCTCGAACAATGAGGCGCGGTTCGCGCTGAGCGTTGCTGACAGTCTTTGTGGCCGAAAACCGAATACACCAAAAGTGATAAGGAAAGGCACGTGGCAATGCCCCCCTCTGAAAAAAAGCATCGTCCCGATGCTTAAAACAGAACAGGCTAATGCATGCAACAATAAATAACAAGAATAAAGCAACAAATGCAATAGACAATAAGAACAAGAAAGAAAGCACAATAATAAAGCAAAAATGACAGTCCACAGATTCGCTAACGCGCGTAATATGGTTTGAGGCGCACGACATGGACGACTTCAGGTCGTGCACGGCGCCGTTGAGAGTTAGTGATGCCGTCAGGGACAACCTCGTAGTCGAGTGCGCCGAGGCGTTGAAGTACCCTGTACGGTCCGAAGTATCGTCGAAGAAGCTTCTCACTGAGTCCCCGTCGGCGTATTGGCGTCCATACCCATACACGGTCACCGGGTTGGTATTCCATGTGGCGTCGTCGAAGGTTGTAGCGGCGGCTGTCAGTCATCTGCTGGTTCTTGATCCGTAGGCGCGCGAGCTGTCGTGCTTCTTCGGCGCGCTGTAAGTAAGCGGCGGCGTCGAGATTTTCTTCGTCGGTGACGTTGGGTAGCATGGCATCGAGCGTCGTTGCCTGGCTTCTTCCGTAGACCAACTTGTACGGCGTCATCTGCGTTGTTTCTTGGACAGCCGTGTTGTAAGCGAAGGTCACGTACGGAAGGACGGCGTCCCACGTCTTGTGCTCAACGTCGACGTACATGGCCAGCATGTCGGCGATGGTCTTATTTAGGCGTTCGGTGAGGCCATTGGTCTGAGGGTGGTAGGCAGTGGTCCGGCTGTGGCTTGTCTGGCTGTGCCTCAAGATCGCCTGAGTTAGTTCCGCAGTAAACGCCGTACCTCTGTCGGTGATCAGGACCTCTGGGGCGCCACGACGCAGAACGATGTCTTCAACGAAGAACTTCGCTACCTCGGCGGCACTGCCTCTAGGTAGGGCCCTTGTTTCGGCGTAACGGGTCAGGTAGTCGGTAGCTACGATGATCCACCTATTACCACTAGTCGACGTTGGGAACGGTCCCAGGACGTCCATCCCGATCTGCTGGAACGGTCGCCGAGGTGGCTCGATCGGCTGAAGAAAGCCCGCTGGTCTTGTTGGCGGTGTCCTGCGTCGCTGACAGTCTCGGCATGTCCTTACGTAGCGAGTGACGTCGGCGGCAAGGCGCGGCCAGTAGAACTTTTCCTGTATTCTTGCCAGCGTTCGGGAAACACCAAGGTGTCCTGCTGTCGGGTTGTCGCGCAGGGCCTGGAGGACATCTGGCCGCAATCCTGAAGGCACCACGAGAAGGTACTTGGCTCGATTCGGTGAGAAGTTCTTCTTTCGGAGAACGCCGTTGCCTAAGAAAAACGACGCCAGTGCTCGCTTGAACACTTTCGGAACGACGGCGTTCTTGCCCTCGAAGTATTCCATAAGGCCTCTGAGTTCCGGGTCGGATCGCTGTTGTTCAGCGAAGTCGTCGGCACTTATGGTTCCCAAGAAGTAGTCATCGTCGTGGTCGTCTTGCGGCGGCGGTTCCACGGGGGCACGAGACAGGTAGTCGGCGTCAGAGTGTTTTCTTCCGGACTTGTAAACGACGGTAATGTGGAATTCTTGAAGTCTCAAGCTCCATCGTGCGAGACGACCTGAAGGGTCCTTCAAGTTAGCTAGCCAACACAGGGCGTGGTGGTCGCTCACAACTTTGAAGGGCCTGCCGTAAAGATAGGTGCGAAACTTTGGTGTAGCCCAAATTATGGCAAGGCACTCCTTTTCTGTCGTAGAATAGTTTGCGTCCGCCTTTGATAGTGACCGGCTAGCATAGCTGATTACCCTTTCCACTCCGTCAGTCCTCTGCACAAGAACGGCGCCGAGTCCTACATTGCTAGCGTCGGTGTGCACTTCCGTTTGGGCGTATTCGTCGAAATGCGCGAGTAACGGAGGCGTCTGCAGGCGTCGTTTTAGTTCTTGAAATCCTTCCCGCTGCGGCGTTTCCCACTTGAACTCGACGTCGGTCCTGGTAAGGTTAGTAAGTGGCTCGGCGATGCGGGCAAAGTTTTTGACGAACCGCCTGTAATATGCGCACAGGCCGAGAAATCGACGGGCGGCCTTCTTGTCGGTAGGCGGCGGGAATGTAGCGATGGCTACTGTCATCTGGGGGTCAGGGCGTACTCCGGACTTGCTTATCACGTGTCCCAAGAACAAAAGTTCCTCGTACGCAAAGCGACACTTTTCTGGCTTCAGGGTGAGTCCGGAGCTCTTTATTGCTTGAAGTACAGCTTCAAGCCGCCGTAGGTGTTCGTCGAAGTTTGAGGCAAACACAACGACGTCGTCCAAGTACACGAGGCAAGTCTGCCACTTCAAGCCAGCCAGCACTGTATCCATGACACGTTGGAAAGTTGCGGGTGCCGAGCAAAGACCAAAGGGCATGACCTTGAACTCGAGCAGGCCGTCTGGTGTTATGAAGGCAGTCTTTTCTCGGTCTCTCTCGTCTACTTCGATTTGCCAGTAGCCGGTCTTGAGGTCCATCGACGAAAAGTACTTGGCGTTATGGAGTCGATCTAGGGTGTCGTCTATCCGTGGGAGAGGGTACATGTCCTTCTTCGTGACCTTGTTCAGGCGACGATAGTCGACGCAAAAACGTAGGGTTCCATCCTTCTTCCTCACTAACACCACAGGTGACGCCCACGGACTCTTGGACGGCTGGATGATGTCGTCGCGTAGCATTTCGTCGACCTGTTTCTTGATGGCCTCGCGTTCTCTCGTCGAAACTCGGTACGGGCTCTGACGGATTGGTCGGGCACTTTCTTCTGTTATGATGCGATGTTTCGCGACTGGGGTCTGTCGAATTCTTGACGACGACGAGAAGCAGTCCTTGAATTGTAGGAGCAGGGCTTTTAGCTGGTCTTGCTTGTGCTTCGGGAGGCTCGGGTTGACGTGGAAATCGGGTTGGTTTCGTCGATCCGTCGAAGCAGGTTCAGTAGCATCGAAGAGGGCGAAAGAACTGCTGGCGTCCACGAATTCGTGGATGTAGGCGACCGTCGTACCAATGTTGAGGTGCCTATATTCGTGGCTGAAGTTTGTCAGCACTACGTTAGCTTTGCCATCACGCAGCTCGGCTATGCCTCTTGCGACGCAAATCTGACGGTTCAGAAGTAGGTGCTGATCGCCCTCGATGACACCTTCAAGGTCTGCGGGTTCTTGAGTTCCGACGGAAATGATGATGCTGGAGAGAGGCGGAATGGTGACGTGCTCTTCTATCACATTCAACACGGGGTTTCCTGGCGTCGTGTGTGGCGGCAGCGCTTTTTCTGAGGTTAGTGTTATTGACTCAGATCTCAGATCGATGACGGCGCCGTGGTGGCTTAGGAAGTCCATCCCAAGTATCACATTCCTGGAGCAATGCTGTAAGATTACAAAGCTCGCAGGATAAGTCCTGTTATTGATGGTGACTCTTGCGGTGCAGACTCCAGCCGGAGTTATTAGATGGCCCCCAGCGGTCCGGATTTCGGGCCCTTGCCAAGCGGTCCTAACTTTCTTCAATCTTTTGGCGAATGGTCCACTGACGACGGAATAGTAGGCTCCAGTGTCGACGAGAGCGGTGACGTTGTGGCCGTCGAATAGTACGTCGAGGTCGCTAATCCGTCGTCTTGCGTTGCGGTTAAATCGCGGCGTCGGGTCACGGCTAGCTCGGCGTGTCCCGCTGCTTGTACGTCGCGTCGACAGGTCTTCTTCAGGGACCGAGGTTTCGTCGTCAGGGCTTCGTCTGTTTCGCGTCGTGTTCGGCAGGTCTCGTCGCGTAGTCGTCGTCGGCGGCCGCGCAGGATCTTCGGCATTTCGTCGTACAGCAACGGCATCTCCATCGGTTGCTGCCCTTAGTTTCCCGGTTACGGGCTAGGCGACCGGCCTCGGTTTGGGCCAGTGTGCTGCCGACGGTGCGGTGACATGTAGCGGCCGGGCGACGGCGAGCGGGAAGGTCGTCGTTTTTGCCACTGTGTTCCGGTCAGGTAGTCGTCGATGTCGCGAGGCCGTTCGCCTGGCCGCGGGCGCGGCGCGTTGACGGCGAATCCGCGTAGCCCCATCTGTCGGTACTGGCAGCGGCGGTAAGTGTGGCCGGCCTCCCCGCAGTGGTAGCAGAGCGGGCGGTTGTCAGGGGCGCGCCAAACGTCGGTCTTTCGGGGGGTGTAGGTTTGGCCTGCAGGCGGGCGGGATGGCGTCGGAGGTGGCGGCGGTGTCTGGCGACGGAACTGCGATGGCGCGGGGCGTTGGTGATAGCCCGGAGTGGCGACAGCATGGCGTGCAACGGCAGCATAGCTCATGGTTTCCGGCGCAGGTGCGGCGGTGCAGCAACTCCCAGCGAATGCTGAATTTCCTCGCGAACGACGTCGGCTATGGAATGCACTTGGGGTTGCGATGCAGGAAACATCTTTCGGAGCTCTTCGCGCACGACCGCCCTTATCGTCTCACGCAAGTCGTCGGAGCCCAGCGCATGTGCTTCCCCGTAGTTCGTCGTCGGCATACGGCGGTTGTATTGCCTCGTACGCATTTCCAGGGCCTTTTCAATCGTTGTGGCCTCCGAACTGAACTCCGCGACTGTCTTGGGCGGGTTTCGTACAAGTCCGGCAAAGAGCTCTTGCTTCACTCCCCGCATCAGGAAACGAAGCTTTTTTTCTTCGGACATAGCCGGGTCCGCGTGCCGGAACAGTCGGGTCATTTCTTCGGTGTACATCCCGATGCTTTCATTCGGGAGCTGTACACGGGTCTCCAACAGCGTTTCGGCTTTTTCCTTGCGGACGACGCTGCCGAAGGTGTCCAAAAATGCGGCGCGTCCCAGTTCGTCAGCGTGGCTTCTCTGTTCTCGAACCATGTCCGAGCGGTGTTTTCTAGCGCGAAATACACGTGCCGTAGTTTGTCTTCACTTGTCCAATTGTTGAAAACGGCGACCCGGTCGTACCTTTCCAGCCAGCTCTCTGGATCTTCGAGCGACGACCCGTGGAAGGTTGGCGGCTCCCGGGGCTGATGCAGCCGGATCGATGTTGGAGCTACTGGGTCGGTCATCGTTACAGTCGAGGTCACGGCGTTAGGTTGCCTGGCGTTGCCGGGAAGAGGTCCGTACTCTGGCTTGAGTCCTAGCTGCCGTCGGCTAGTTCGACGATCCGGGTTTTCTTTGCCGTCGTCCTCCTCGCGGCTTGGGCTTGGGTCAGCGCTTCGCGGGGGCGTCCGGATCATGGAAGCAGCAGCACCTCCACCAGATGTCGCGTGGTCGTGACGTCGACGAAGACAGCAGTCGGCGTTTGCAGGATGAAACTGTTTATTTGGCCGAACTTGTGGCCAGAAAATGAGAACTAGAACTACAGCAATACACGCTGTACAATGATAGCGGCGAACAGAGCGTCGTCCGTCGATCAACTGACTAGCGGTGAAGCACGTCGGCATTTAAACATGTGCCGTCGAACATTCCAGCGTTATCGCTGGCTGTCGTGCGAATTCTAGAATAAGCTCGAGTGTGCGCGTTTTGCGCGCAATCTTAACAAAACGATCTACAATGGTCGCGAAGGTTCTCGAACAATGAGGCGCGGTTCGCGCTGAGCGTTGCTGACAGTCTTTGTGGCCGAAAACCGAATACACCAAAAGTGATAAAGAAAGGCACGTGGCAGTATTGATAAGTCCAAGTGGGAACGCCAATTGCGACTACGTCGTTTGAGCCGGGTCACCGTCGACGTAATCGTGAGACGCCGGATAGGTGGTGGCATCTGGCGGCTGCAAGATGAACCATGCAAGTAAGAACTTCTTATTGCAGTATGCTAGTGCATTAGGCTTCTCTGCTGGTGCAAATTCGCGACAGCGGTATAATTCCGAACGAGTTCCGAACATCCCCTATACTTTCCTCGGCTTTATTGTCTGTTAGTTCTCATTAATATTGTGTATAACAAAGAAAACGAGCCCTTGAAATTAACACTTCTTTCCTTCATATATATATATATATATATATATATATATATATATATATATATATATATCTGTGGATATTTGTGGATATTTCTTTTCTCCATAAGAGTAGGCGAAAGCAAACGTGTATTGGCACCCGCCACAGTGGTATAGTGGTTATGGTGCTCTGCTCCCGACCTGCAGGTGGCGGGGTCGAACCCGGCCGCGGTAGCTGCATGTTCGATGAGGCGAAAATGCTTGAGGTCCATGCACGTAGATTAAGGTGCTCGTTAAAGATCCCGAAGTGGTCGAAATTTCCGGAGTACTCGATTACGGCGTCTTTCGTAATCATATTGTGATTTTGGGATGCTAAACCCCAAGAATTAATATTATTAGTATCGGTGTGCTTGCAAAAAAGCCTCCAAAGATGCCGGAGGGAAGTGGCGGTGGCGCCGATGGGAATAGCTGTTCACCTTTCGCGAGATAGCTTCGCAGTACAGACTAGGCAAGGGATCCTTCCCGGATGCGCACAGAGAACTAACTAGGAGAGAGGCGGTAGCCCTTCGACTTCTCCAGACTCGACCCTTCCCGTCGCCGGCCACTACGGCAATGTATATGGGCATTTAACGTAACTACTCGCCATGTGATCAGCTCGCAACCTTTCCTCATTTGATTTGGTGACTCCCCCGCTTGCGCACTTTCACAAGCAAGCATCACGTCAACGAGACGGACTTCCTAAATCGCATCGCAGGTCCAGACCTGGTACACCAACTCCTCGTGCTCCAGCGAGCCTGTGAAGCTTCACTTGTGAACCCTGTTTTCGAAGCGCAAACATTCTAGGCAGACGTAGGCAAAAAACAGCTCGTGCAACATTGGAAGCATATTTTAACAAGAAAAGCAGGTGAGGAGTGCATAAGAGACACATCTATTGCGTTGCACAATGCAGGAATTCAATTTCTTTCGCACCTCTTTAGATTTTTTTATATCTCCATTGGTTGTTGTGAAGGTGCACGTACGCAGCTTGTTGATATATAAAGCGGTTGATCTGCCTTCAGTAATACGAGTTGTCAGTTTGAGCCTGTGCTCGTCTGTTCCTTTCTGTTGTCCTCTCTCTTTGCGTTACTCGCGATGGTTTTTATGTCCAAACACCAACTCGCCAACAGTCCACTCGTTTGAAACACAGTACAGCCCAACAGTACATGAGCCAGAAAGATACAAGCAGGAGTTCTGGTAATAAAAAAAGTCACACTTACATGTATAAAGCCAAAACTTTTACGAGCGTTTTGCATAGAAAAATATGGAAGCGAAATACAGATACGATATTACGGAATATCGTATCATTTTCACAATATTTCTACATTAAGTGCTGAATGCGATGGGATCTTGACCGGCAGGTGATTGTGTCGATATGTGGGAAAATCCGTTTTAGTCCTTTCCTGTTCACGAACCGAAACAACGCAGTGTCCCTTATGCATTCGCCTAAAGCGAGTCGAAGGCGAAAGCCATGTTCTTCTTTTACAACTAAAGCTGTCATATATGATATCACAACAACGGTCTCGTAGTTGTCCGCCGCCACACCCTCCGTAACTGCTATCAAGCGACTCGAAGGCGAAAGCCATCTTTTTCGTTTTCTCCTCTGCCCCCCTCCGAAAGCTTTCTGCACCTAGCGTGGTCTTGCACTGCCTCAGTGATCGGCCCACTTTTGATCAACCGGCTGTAACAGACCACAATAAAGATGTTCTCTCTCTCTCTCATGTGATGACATCGTCCTGCGACGTCACGTTATGGACGTCATAGTGACGACATGAACATCTTCGTGACGGCCAAATTCTGGGGATAAGGGACGTCATGATGACGTCACCACGTGTCGATGAGTTTTGTACCCGTCGTGTTGACGCTGACGCCGCGGCACCATGGTCGAAGCCGACGGTCAGTTTTCGCCTTTGATGAGGCGTCTGGCGCTTTCGCCTTAAAAACCTTACAGTGCTTTGTTATTCCTACGTGCGTGGATGAAAAATTGGCGGGGCACTTGGGCTTCGCCTTTTAGAGTTGAAAGTGATAGCGATATCCGGCTCGATCCTCGTCGTGCTCCGTTTCGCTTGTCATTATGTTCAGTCGCCCAGCCAGTCAGCCACAAGCACACACACACACACACACACACGCACACACAGACACACACACACAAGCACACACACACACACACAGACACACACACACAAGCACACACACACACACACACACACACACACACACACACACACACACACACAACATACATATTGGAACACGCCCTCCTTTCGTTCTATCTTTTGTGTTAACGCCCCTTTACACGTGTTACTACTGGCTTACGCAAGCCGCGCCAGAATGGCTTTGAACATTTCAGATTGTACACTCTAAAAAAAAGGGAGCGAGAATGGAGCAACGGGCTCCGTTCCTCCTTCGGAGCAGCGACTTTCTCCTTTGCGGACGATTTACTCGTCGCGCCCTCTTGCGGCAAGCGCCAAGGGAGAAACTTTTCTCCTCAACCACGTGACTTGCGCGCGCGCGCATGCGCACGCCGAGTTACATCGTGATTCCGTGCTGCGGACAGCGGCCGCCCTTTCGCGCTCACTCGGTAGCCTCAGACCAGATTATCCAGTGCTACCGATCTCGGTCAGTCGCGTGCAATTAGTCTTGTAGCTAGGATTGATGCGAGCAACACACGAGTGACGTTCATTGTTTTTGTTCTATGTTTCTATGTGTTGAGTAACGTGTGTGGCGTTTTTCTTTCATTTTTTGATAGGCTCGACGTGTGCGCGTTGCGCCGCATACTTCCGTGTGTCTCGTGTTGTTTGTATACGTTTGCGCACGATCTGCTTGTCATAAATACAGTAAGTCCTGCTTCACAAAAGTCTTGTTTTAATGAACACCTTAGACTGTACACTGTTACAAAGCAGGTGCGCGGGTCCTGGGCCAGCTGTCCCCGAGCGAGTCTTCCCGCTTCTTGGACCCCCACACCCCTCATTTCGGAGAACGGATTTGACACTACACCTGCCGTCTTTTCCCTGAACTGGGCGCTTCGGCTGGAAGCTGGGAGCTACGCGCGAGTCTCCTCCGTGGAACACGTGTTTGCAACGAGCTGATTTTGGTGAAAGCTGGTGCCTTTGTTCGTAAAGGAATTTTCAGTTCCCCGAAGTGGCATTGCCCCCCCCCCCTTTCTTCCGAACTGGTCGGACGTGGAGAGTGAGAGTGCAGTGGTCTCTGGCATTGCTATCCTGGGGGCGGTGACCTATGTGTCGAAGAGACGGACCCTCCAAAGGCATGCATGTTTGTGATTGGACGTTTGCTAGTTATGCAGCTTCAAAGGCATGCACGTTTGTGATTGGACATTTCCAATTAAGGAGTTTCACTAAAATGCGAAGGAAGTGTATTTAAGGAGCAGCAGAGCGTCTGCTCAGCACGGATCGATCGGACTAGATGTCGTTCTGACGATCCTGTCCTCTATGATGTAAATAAACGTCTGTTAAGTTTTCCTCAACGCCGATCTCTCTGCCTCGGCTTCCTGCTGTTCTGGACGTCCCTGGGCCTGCGGTACGACTCCCGCCGCTCAGCTCCACGCTACCCCCTGGGTCCGCGTCGGCCAACGACGCCGTTCGTAACAACACCAATAATTCAATTCTTTTCGGCGTTAACATACTTGGCAAGAACAGGCGTTTTTAGTTTTATACAGCACTTTTCAATCAATACAACAAGCAATATAACGAAGCATGAAAGTTAATTTTTACAACATTTTAGCAAACGTGATACCACTGGACATTGCATGCATGAAAGTACGATAACTTATAATTGCTGGGGTTTGACGTGTCGAAACCACCGTATGAATATGAGGCACGCCGTAGTGTGGGACTACGGATCAATTTCGATCAACTGGGGTTCTTTAACTTGCACCCGAACATAAGCACATGGGTGTTCTTTGCCTTTCGCCCCGATTGAAATGTGGCCGCCGTGGCCGCATAACGTTAACCCTCATCATAATTGCACATATCTGAAAAATAAGTCAATGACTTCTGTCAATTAAGCCAAAATTCTCAATCACATGCGTTTTGGAATACGCATGCCATCACTGAGAATTAGGACGGACTTATGCACGCGTGCAGTATGTATCTCTCGTTCTCAGGATTTTGCTTTGGCGTGCGAAACTCAACACAAAATGCGCTTCTAATGACAGCTGTGCACAGTAGGTAATCACTAACACTCTCACTCACCCTTGTAAAAAGAGTCCCAGGCAACCGCGGATATCCGCTCAGTATCCATGAAAGAGCCCAACGTCCAGTGCTAGTGTGGGACAATCATTGGATGAACATTAGAGATTCCATAGTTGATATCCATTTTTGGAGTTGTGACATACAGACAAGTTATAATCGATTATGGATCTTCAAAGGATATTCATGTATGACTTTGTGAAAGAGTCCACAAATGAACGTGTATTCACTACATAAGCTGAAACGGCAGCTTTCTTACACATGGCAATGCGCATCGTCACAGGTCATAACCAGAAAATTATTTACAGTGGATCCCCGATTATGCGACTTTGAAGGGTCCACGCAAAACCGTCGCATAATCCGGGCGTCGTATAATCGAAAAGCTAAGAATATAGGCAGTCACAATCAGCCTTGGCCAGAAAAGGGGAACAGACCACCTGAATAAGCCCACGACACGACCCTGTGCTTTTCCAAGGAAGGTAGATTAAATTATTTTTGTGAATGGCAGAGACCGGCAGCATTACTTAGTTGAAAGAGGTATGAGCGAATCATCATCCTCAACTTCAAAAAATTGAATCCAGTGCGCCTCTTTCTCCCTATAAATCGAGTTCAAAAAGTTGCCTGTGTGTGAAAACGAAACCGAAACCGCGTTGGCAACAGCCTCCCGTCAGGGGAGTCAGACACAGTGTCATCGCCATCACATAATGGCGACAGAGCACGAGTTTGCGTAGAATTATGGTGGCTAGTATAGTAGAATGCTTTCGTGCTCGACTGAGCTGTGTGCATCGTATTTGTGCCGCTGTGAAGTGCAACTAGTGATGTCCCGCTGTTATTATGAACGTTCATGTCAAGCGAAAGTTATTTTGCACGGTGAAAATAGCTGCGTCGCGTCCTTTTGCGTGCTAAAGACGTGTGACTGCGAGTGCCGCAAACAAAGGCAGGACGCCAGCTGTATGTCGACCAGGAAAAGCTTCCACGGACCGAAAACGTGAAAATATCTGGATCTCAATGACCGGTCAGCTAAAGCTACTCAGCGTGGAGAGAGCTTGTCTAGGTAACGACCCTGGATACGCACGCACCCGAGGCGTATCCAGAAGCTATCTTAAAAGCCAGGAAAACTGGATTGCAGAAGCGCATGAACCGCCAGGAGAATAAATTTACTGTCTCACTCTCTACTTTTGTAATTGTCAACGTAGGGGAACGATAGTTCTTATTGTGCACTCGCAAATACTTGGTCAGCTTTCAGATACGAGTAAAGAAGGTGATTTTTTTTCTCGGACGGAATCAAAGTCGTCGTAAGATGCGGGGTCGGTGTAAAATTGCGTCGTATAACGAAGGTTTTTTAATACGTTATTTCTATGGGGATTTTGCCGGGACCAAACCGATTCGTCGTGAAATTCGGGTCGTCGCAAATCCGGGGGACGCATAATCGAGAATCCACTACTAGGTTTAGAACCCAGAAATATCATTGTGGTACCACGTACAGTAAAATATTTTCATGTATACCCCTTACTAATCGAAATATATTATTGACTTGTTCGCTTGATTGTTCTATTATACTGTTACATGAATGACGACTCGGTAGACTGTAGTCCGTAGACTATTCACACGATATATTTACAGTAGCGGTTGCAGCGCTGACCGGTTCAGCTCAGAGCCCGAGCGGAGAGAGATCTTCCTTCTTTTCGTCCGGCTCATACGCGCATGGTTCGAGGGGCTGGCAATATGCATGTAGCAATATGACCTAATTGCCAGTAAACAGTTTAGTTGTGTAACTGCACATATGGCAGCCCAAATAACTGAAATAAGAACTAGTATATGCATCTTCTGCTGGCCTTCTACTTCATTTAAAAACCGTGCACAACATTACTGAAGACTTATGAAAATGTCACTGCCTTGCGTTTACACGCAATGCCTGTGCATTGTTTTGTATTGTATTTGCATTGTTTTTTTGTATTTTATTTATCTTTAAATATATATATAATTTACTTGCCTGAGTGCACTTGGGTATCAATTGCATTCCTTGGTGAGTCGCTCTGGGCCCGCACCCTTATGCTTTCCATCACACTTAGGCATTGTCCAGCGCTGACAGGTTGAAACTGTGCAATTTAAAGCTAAGTTATGAATGCAATTTCATTTCTAGCATGTTCAGTTCGTGTCATGTTGGTGTAAATTCAACTTTAACCCTCATATCAGAGGCAATATTACTTTTGGCAGCTGCATTTGTAGCAACATAACGCACCTAACTCGAGCAATTGAGCACACCAGTCGTTATTCTGACGCAGACAGTTGGGCTAGTTGGTGATAACTTAACTTGGGCATCTGAACAAATGTAAATGAATGCTCGAGTAAGGAACAGACACGTAGACGCCCTTCCTGTGTACGTGTCTCTTCCTTATTTGAGTGTTGTTTTGTGCTTGTTGTTTCAATCTGTGAGCACTGTACATTCAGGCACAACATACGTATAAGGTCCATAATATGTCCACGACAGGATCCCATTCTGGATATCCTGTGAATCTGCAAAAATGTTTTTTTCAACATCTGTCGGACTTCCCATTGAGCTCCAGCGGAGATTTACGGATCTCCACTGGATATCCATTACATCCGAAACGGATATATATCTGGATTCCTGAGGGATATCTGTGGTTGCTTGGGGTATTCCAAATACAACGCAAGATTAACCACCGCCACAACGACAACTACACAGTTATCGCACAATGACCGCAATTTCACACGCCAGGCGAATACCGTGACGTAACAGTAGCAGAGCAGCATGTAGGTACAGCGTACTGAAATATTACAGACCACGTAGTGTGGGTAGCGTTCTTTTCCATAATTCGCGCGGTGTAGCGCCAGTTTCTCTACTCAAGTAATCGAGCTGCCGCGACGCCAAGAGCCACTGACATCGCTCTCGAAAGACCACCGTCCGGTGCGAGGCCATCTTGTCTTGTTTCTTCGCACGACCCGCGTTGTAACGTACGTATACACAAATGAGACGGCCGTCCCGCATCAGAAGCATTGTCATTGAAGGGCTAGCAGTTGAACGAATCCATGGCCCATCGTCATACTTGCGGTCAACGCATAAGTAGAATGTGAACAGATGTCAACGCCAAACCACTCAACGAAGTCGACGCGACGAAGGCGACAGAATCTCAACATATTGCCAATATTGCGCCCTCCAACAGTAACTATTGAAAATAAAGAAATCAGAGAGAGAAATTTCATCTGTGGCCGCTGTCAGAAGATGGCGCTACTTCAAAATGTCGTCGGAATGGTATGAACGGTTCTCAATATGGTCGTTTTTGCACTAACTTAATTAACTCTGTAATTATACTCTTCATTATTATGCGGCTTTAGATCAACTGGTGCGCTTGGCTAAGCCATAGCTACTATTTAATAATTTCGGCGTATATTGTGACGCAGCCATGAAATCGCAAAGAGTTGAAGAAAAATGACGCATCTTTGTGCCACCATGGTCCACTGTAATTCAGTCACTATATAAGGGCCAGCGCTTCATAGAGGGG
The DNA here is from genome assembly GCF_013339695.2 of Rhipicephalus sanguineus. Taxonomy (NCBI): domain Eukaryota; kingdom Metazoa; phylum Arthropoda; class Arachnida; order Ixodida; family Ixodidae; genus Rhipicephalus; species Rhipicephalus sanguineus. The sequence goes on from NC_051181.1 coordinate 54,885,136, forward strand.
TATGTGTAAACGTCTGTACGTATGCGTCTGTAGTGCATTGTTCATGTTATAGGTTTTATACATGCGAATGAGTTGTGTATGTATTGAATTCAATGTGCGTACTATGTGTCTGCCTAGTATACGTGTGCGTATTATTAAAAGCTGTATCAACTTTCCGGTGTCCTTGAGTAATCCATGAATGAGCTTACCTCCCCAAAATGCCGTGTGCAGTATCAACCTCAGTCAGAAACAACTTTTTTTAGTATTGTTTAATCCCTCTAGATGGCGCCAACTACCACCTAATTCACGGCCGCGGCACTCTCACAGCTCCACAGGCCTACTTATATGAAGTTGAACATCTATCTATCGAAACTATGCTCTGCTGCGCCGGGATGGTTTTGATGCTACAGAGTGTACATTTTGGAAGCACAAACGCGTGGATAACGTCGCTACACCGTGTGACGCTTCGACAAATAAAGACAGCAAGCCTAACGTACAGTCTCCGGGTGAGAGCCCCTTTGCAGTATCCGTCTCTTTTAAAGTGAACGCCGTCTCGCTGGCCGAGCGAAACGTACGAGTTCCGTCGTTCCGTTTCACGAGGTTTTCATCACTACAGGTTTGTCTCCTTGATTTTATTGTCATATCGTTCGATATTAAGCTCAGCGGGACCGTTTTTTGTGATTGCCAGTGCCGCATACTCTTTATCAGGCGAGAATCGATGCACTCGCTAGGCCTAAATCTCTTGCTCGCTTCACTGGCTTGGCGTCAGCCATCTTGATGTTGACGGTTTCTTCATTGAAAAGGGAGGAACGGTTCTCCATTTGAAGACGAACATTGGGGACATCGCCGTTTCTCCCTTAAAGGAGAGAGGGCCACTCCATTTTTTAAGAGTGTAGTAGATCATTTTGTTCAGATTGCGCACATGACGCGAATAGTCAGGATTATTCCAGTGAGTGCACGACCACCGTGATGAGGCTGGAAAGTTCGATTGATTGATTAACGTTATTGAAAACAGTCCTAAAGCTCGGCTTTTTAGGCCTATACATGACGTATAAAAGACGGCGCGTCCAAACAATCAGATTATCGACGGCCGACGCTCTGTTCGCTGCTATACTTGTGCAGTGTGTATTGCTGTAGCTTGACTTTCCGTTTCCCCTCCGCAAGTTCAGCCACATAAAGAGTTTCATCTTGGACACGCCGACTGCTGCCTTCGTCGACGTCACGACCCCGTAACATCTGGTGGAGGTGCCTCCCGATCCATGTACCGAACGCCCCCCCCCCCCTCCGGCCGTGAGCCATGCCCACACCGTGAAGGCGACATCGACACCAACCAGCTAGCCAGCCGCAGGCAGCAAGGTCTCCCACCAGAATACGGACCTCTTCCCGAAAAGACCAAGACCGCGACGATGAAGACAACAGGCACCATGGCCGCTGCTGTCTCACCTTAACGAGTCATCATGAATCAGCCGAGGGAGCTGCTGACTTTTTTTGGATCACGATGTGAAGACACGCAAAGCTGGTTGGAAAAATACGTCCGAGTTCAATAAAGTTGAAGGTTGGGCGAGTTGGTGATAGTTCATGTTTACGTGGGAAGCAGCGCACTTAGACAACACAAGTTGCGAGTGCAGCGGTCGTCCTGTGTTTCTTCGTTCCTTGTCGTGCCTTGTCTAAGTGCGCTGCTTCCCACGTAAACATGAACGACCGAGTAGCCTAATTCAACAACTGGGAATCTGATCATAAACTTCGTCACGTATGACTCGCCCTTGAAGATGGAGCCGGGACCTAGTTAGAGAACAGAGAGGCCGCCCTGACGACCTGGAATCTATTTCGCCCTGCATTCCTCAGAACTTTCAGTAGTATCGAGCGCAAGGAAAGGACAGAAACCCTGTTGGAAAGCCGTGCAGAGCTCCCAAATGAGAACGTCGGGATGTACACAGAAGAAAGGAACCGCCTCTTCCATCACGCCGAGCCCGCTATGTCTGAGCAGAAGAAGCTCCGGTACCGAATGCGAGGAGTCAAGCAAGAGCTGTTTGCGGGACTTGTTCGCAACACGCCCAAGCGTGTCAACGGATTCCTTACAGAGGCCACAGCAATAGAAAAGGCGCTTGAGATGCGGACAAGGCAGTACAAGCGCCGCTCACCAACAAGTGACTACGGCAATGTTCAAGCCCTCAGCACCGACGACCTGCGCGCGACTATCTGAGCGGTCGTGCGTGAAGAGCTGCGTAAGATTATTCCGGAATCGCAGCCTCGAGTGGACTCGATCACCAACATTGTCCGTGAAGAAGTCAAGCAAGCATTGGGAATTCCCGAACCACGGCAGCCTCATCCGGAGACTATGAGCTACGCTACTACAGCGCGTCGTAGCGCTACCCCTCGGCGCCCACGGGAAGACGCCGCACCGCCGCAGTTGCGCCGCCAGACACCGCCACCGACGCCATTCCGCTCAACTGTTGGCCAGCGCAACGCTCCGTGGAAGACCGACGTGTGGCGTGCCTATGAGCACCGTCCACTCTGCTACCACTGCGCAAAAGCAGGACACACCTACCGCCGTTGCCGATACTGTGAGACAGACCTGCGTAGATTTGCCGTCAACGCGCCACGTTCAGTACGAGGTGAACGGTCACGTGACATCGCCGACTACCTCGCCGAGCGCGAGGGACCCCTGAGGACCTTCCCGATTGCTGTTGCCAAGCCGCTACATCTCTCCCCAACACCGACCATACTCTGCCCCAACGAGGGGCCGGTCACATAGCCCGTATCCGGGAAACTAAGGACAGCAACCGATGGAGATGTGGTTGCTGTACGACGAACTACCGAAGATCCTCCGCCGCCGACGACAACACCGAGACGGCGCCCTAAGCATACGACGCAAACCAGACGGAGCCCTCACGACGACGCCTAGCGGCCTGAACCACTGTCCACGCGACGTAGAAGCAGCGGGATAAGCCGACCTAGCCGTGACCTGACGCCGCGACTTAAACGTAACGCCATGCCACAACGTCATCGCATTGGTCAACACCGGAGCCAGCTCCTCCGTCGTCAGTGGCCCGTTCGCCGCCACGCTGAAAAATCTAAAGGCCGCTTGGGCAGGACCCGAAATTCGGACAGCTGGAGACCACCTAATAACACCAACTCATCTGCACGGCAAGAATCACGACTTACGGCCAGACTTATCCGGCGAGCTTCGTACTCCTGCAGCGTTGCTCGAGAGATGTCATCCTTGGTATGAACTTCTTAAGCCCACACGGTGCAATCATCGACCTGATGATCCGAGTCGATAACACTATCTACAGACAAAGCACTACCGCCGCACACGCCGCCAGGAAAGCACGCCTTCATTGTGCTGGAAGACCAGGTCACCATTGCCCCTCCCTCCACTGTCATCATTTCCGTCGGCACTCAGGAATAAGCAGACCTAGAAGGCGTCGTTGAAGGCGACAAGCCCCAGTTATATAACCACGAGATTTGCGTCGCAAGGGGAATAGCCTAGCTGCGGAGAGGGAAAGCAACAGTTATGCTCACAAATTTCAGCAACGAGTACAAGCACGTGAACAAAGGCACAACCGCCGCCTACATCGAAGAAATCGTGGAAGCCACCACTGCTTTTGGCCTGACCAATTCTTCCGAGCCTACTACGACGAAGCAAGCTCCTCTAGCCTTTGACGTCAATGCCAGCCTTCCTAAGCATAAGCATGAACAGCTAAAAACCCTGCTCTTCCAATACAAGGACTGGCTTTCGTCCTCGTCAAGACTTCGGCAGACCCCTGTCGCAAAACGTCGCATCATCACAGGGGAAAGTGCCAGACCACTATGTCACAGCGCGTACAGAGTTTCGACGCAAGAACGCGATGCCGTAAAGCAACGATTCGACGAAACGCTACGCGGCGACATCATGCAGATATCCAAGAGTCCGTGGGCGTCACCTGTGGTGTTAGTGAAGAAGAACGCAACCCTACGCTTCTTAATCGATTATCGCCGCTTGAAGAAGTTCACGAAAGAGGCCGTGTACCCTTTCCCACGAATAGACGACACCCGGGATCGACTCGACAACGAGCGGTACTTTCTTCGATGGACCTCAAGACAAATCAAGGTCGACGAGAGAGACCGAGAGCAGACTGCCTTTACAACACCAGACGGCGTCTTCGAGTTCAAGATCATGCCCTTTGGCATTTGCTCGGCACCTGCGACTTTCCAATGCGTTATGGATACAGTACTGGCAGGAATGAAGTGGCAGACTTGCCTCGTGTACTTGGACGACGTCGTTGTGTTTGCCTCAAACTACGACGAACACCTCCGGCGACTTCACACTTCCAGCAACCAAGACCTCTGACCTCACCTTGAAGCCTGATAAGTACCGTTTGGCATACGAGGAGCTATTCGTATTGGGCCACGTGATCAGCAAGTCCGGAGTGCGCGTAAACCCGCGCAAGACAGCTGTCATCGCTGCCTTCCCACCACCCACTGTCAAGAAGCTGTACGCCGATTTCTCGGCTTGTGCGCCTATTACAGACTTCGTCAAAGACTTTTCACGGATCGCCCAGCCACTGACGCAACTCACGAAGGCCGACGTCGAATACAGGAGGGACACGGCACAAGTTGAATCATTTCAATAACTGAAACGACGCCTGCAGACGCTTCCGATACTTGCGCATTTCGACGAATTCGCCGATACGGAAATCTACACCGACGCAAGCAGCGTAGGACTCAGCTCCGTCCTTGTGCAGAAGACTGATGGACTGGAAAGGGTTATGAGTTATGTTAGCCGGTCGGTATGTAAGGAAGAAGTCAACTATTCTACAACGGAAATGGAGCGCCTTGCCATCATCTGGGCTACGTCAAAGTTTCGGTCCTACCTCTACGCCCGGCCCTTCAATGTTGTGAGCGACCACCACGCCTTGTGTTGGCTAGGTAACTTGAAGGACTCTTCAGGTTGCCTGGCACGGTGGAGCCTACGAATTTAAGAATTCGACATTACCGTCGTTTACAAGCCCGGAAGAAAACACTCCGACGCTGACTGTCTGTCTCGCGCCCCCGTCGACCGACCGCTGCAGGGCGACCACGAGGATGACTGTTCCTTGGGAAACATAGGTTCCGATGACTTCGCCAAACGACAGCGAGCGGACCCAGAACTCAGGGGCCTTGTGGAATACCTCGAGGGCACGACCGCCTTTCTTCCTAAGGTATTCACGCGAGGACAGTCGTCGTTTTTCCTGCGAGACGTCGTTCTCCTAAAGAAAAAAAACTGCTCGCCACTTCGAGCAAAGCGCCTTTTTTGCGGTGCCATCAGCATTGCGACCAGAAGTCCTCCAGGCTCTACACGACGACCCCACGGCTGGACACCTCGGTGTTTCCCGCACGCTCGCTAGAACAGGAAAAGGAGAACACGCTCATGAAAACAGGAGAACACGCTCGCTAGAACAGATACAGGAAACGTACTGCTGGTCGCGCCTTGCAGCCGACGTCACTCGCTACGTAAAGACCTGCGGAGACTGTCAGCGACGCGAGACACCGCCAATTAGGCTGGCCGCACTTTTGCTGCCTAGTGAGCCACCTCGACGGCCTTTCCAGCAACTCGGGATTGGGGCCGTTCCCGATGTCGAATTCCGGAAACAAATGGGTCGTCGTAGCTACCGACTACCTCAAATGCTACGCAGAGACAAGGGCCCTTCTCAAACGCAGTGCTGCTGAGGCAGCCAAGTTTTTCGTTGAGAACATCGTCCTGCGTCACGGCGCCCCAGAGGTCCCCATTGCTGGCAGAATTACGGCCTCTACTGCTGACCTAACTGAGGCGATCATTGGATACTGCCAGACAAGCCGCCGCCAAACCACCGCCTGCCACCCACAGACCAATGGCATAACCGAACGTCTAAATAACACCATGGCTGACATGCTGGCCAGAGGCGTAGCCAGAAATTTTTTTCGGGGGCGGGGGGGTTCAACCACACTTTATGTATGTTCGTGCGTGCGTTTGTAGGTGCGCGTGTATATATACGCAAGCAAAACTGAAAAATTTCGGGGGGGGGGGAAATTTGAACCCCCCGAACCCCCCCCCCCTGGCTACGCCCCTGATGCTGGCCATGTACGTCGACGTCGAGCACAAGACGTAAGATTGCATCCTTGGTATGTGTCCTTCGCGCACAACGCGGCCGTACAAGAAACGACGCAGATGACGCCATACATATACGTATACGGAAGGAACCCAGCGACTACGCGGGACGCAATGCTGCCAACTGCCACTGACGAAGACCATCTCGACGTCGCCGCTTATTTGCAAAGCGCCGAACAAGCTCCACAGCTCGCCCGCCTGCCCATCAAGACCCAGCAGAGGGTCGACAGCCGTCACTATAAGCTTCGACGACGCCATATGGAATACGAACCCGGTGAACGTGTGTGGGTCTGCACGCCCATACGCCGATGAGGACTTATCGAGGAGCTTCTTCGACGATACTTCCGGCCACAGAAGGCGCTCCGACGTCTCAGCGCCCTAGACTACGACGCTATCCAGCACGGCAATAAGAACTCTGGACGGCGTCGCGCACGACCTGAAGCCGTCCATGTCGTGCGCCTTGAGCCGCTTTGTTGCGCGTTAGCGAATCTGGGGACTACTTTTTTGCTGTATTATTGCACTTTATTTCTCTATCCCCTTCCATCTTCTGTTGAAGCATCGGGACGATGCCTTTTCATAGGGGGGCAATGCCACACGCGCTGCCTTCTTTGTATGTTTTTTGTTAGAGCTCCCTTAAAGGTGTTACTACTGCCTTAAGCCGCGCCAGAATGTCTGAGAACATGACATTTTGTTCAGATTGCGCACATGACGAGAATAGACAAGATTACTCCAGAGCTTACGCGACCACCAGTGATAAGGCTGCAAAGTTCGATGCATGATATATAAAAGACGGCGCGTCCCAGCGATCATCAGATTATCGACGGCCAAAGCTCGGTTCGCCGCTATAAGTGTGCAGTGTGTATTGCTGTAGTTTGACTTTCCCTTCCCGGCCTCAAGTTTGGCCAAATAAAGAGTTTCATCTTGGATACACCGACTGCTGCCTTCGTCGACGTCACGACCCCGTGATAAAACAGTAAAGGTACCTGGTTTCCACCCACTTCAACAGCACTTGTGTGGTGACAGTGTATACCCACTACGTGTGTGTAAGAGAATGCGAGCACTAATGTGTGGGCCCTTTGCAATATTTGGCATCCTTTAAAGCAGCTGCAATGACGCGCGTGATGCTTTTTTGAAGTTGTATTCGGTCTTCGCCCACAAAGACTGCCAGCATCACTTGGCGCAAATGGCGCCTCGTTCTTCAAGATGCTTCGGGATTATTGTAGATCGTTTTGTTAAGATTGCGCGCAAGACGCGAACACTCGAGCTTATTCTAGAACTTGCGCGACAACCAGCTATAATGATGGAATATTCGAGGTCATGTATAATTGCCGAACGCGCTTCACCGCTTGTGAGATGATCGACGGTCGACGCTCTCTTCGCCGCTATCAGTGTATTGCTGTAGTTTGACTTTCACTTTCCCGGCCACAAGTTCGGCCAAATAAAGAGTTTCATCTCTGACGTGCTGACTGCTGCCTTCGTCGACGTCACGACCACGTGACATTATCACTGGCACGCACATGTGACAGACAACAAGGAACCGCGGTCTGGCTGTCTTCCAAAGGGCACACACATTCAGCCATATTCGCCGAGGCTAGCGGGAGCGACTCCATCAGCCAAAATGAGGTAAGGTCGATCATGCGCCACATGATTCATAGAAAACCTCCCCTACAAAAAACTCAATGTGAGGAAACTTAATGCAGCCCCTGTGTCAACAACCGCTTCAACGAGCTGCAGCGGATCTCCAAGCTTTACCGACAGAGTTGGCATCTCGGGAAAGGGGAAGTAAGAGAGAAGGGGTTTCAGCCATCATGCGGGGTCCTGCCCTCGGCGGCCCTCATTATAGTTTCCCGAGGGAAACTTCATACGAGTAGCCGAGTCTCCCAGCGACACGGACATTCCAGGGCAGTTCCGAACAAAATGTCCAAAGTCGTTGCTGTGGTAACACCGGAGCATCGGTGAAGGGTAGTAGTGCCGTGAAGGAACAGGATTTCGGACCATGTACGGCGCGTCCGTGAAGACTGGCCTCCGGTACTGATGATGAGATGCTTGCGAGCGTTCTTCTATCTCCGCTTCAAGACCAACGGCAATAGCTGATGGCACGTCTTTCGGACAAGCGAGGATGGACATTTTTTTAGATCCGAAGCAGCTCTTTGACTAGCCTGTGTAACGCTGTCCCTCCGTGCGTCTGTACGAACGCGCCGCAACGCGCTCCCCTCGCCGCAGGTGTTGGAGCGGTGCCAAGTAGGTCACGCCGCAGCTGCGCGTTGTCGTCACGCTCCCCTCGCAGTGCGCGCTGACGTCACTCTCTCCGTCGCCTGCCGCGCGCTCGCCGCAGCGCCGGCAGCTGCCGCCTCGTCCGTTCGCCCGCAACACCTGCCGCGACCGTCGCTCGCTACACCGCCGACTCGTCGGTTCACGCGCAATAAACCTGACGCGCGCCTAACGTACGCGTTGAAAAAGGTTGTACGTGTCACCTCTCTGTCGCTTCACCCTCTCCACCGTTCGCAACGCTCGAGCCCACATCGAGTGGTAACACTCTTTCGGCTCGTTTATAGGAGTCGCCGTTTACGCGCGGAGTCGGCGTGCGCTACGCGCGTTTATCGTCGACCTGGAAGAACCATTCGGAACCTCTCGAAGACGTTCTTGCTCCGAGTGCGTTGCCGTGCGCGTCGGCGGCGTCGCCATCCTCGCGCTGTACCTCGCTCCGCACCTGCAGAAGGAACAGGTTCAGCGCTGTCCGTAGGAGACGCTGACTGATTGCAGCGAGGCGTGTCGACGCCCACCTCTTATAGTCGCGGGAGACTTCAACGTTGACGTCAGCGGAGGAGGAGGAGAATGGCTCGTCGATTACATGCGTGACGTGCACTCGCTGAAGTGCGTGTCGGCGGAACAGAAACTACCCACCACGATAAGGGGAACGTGCATCGATCTGATCTGACGTCGAATGTCTGCAGGAACTTCTTAGCGTGCACTTCACCGATCACAAGGCCGTGGTAGTCAAGGCGAAACGCGCGCCAGCTCCGGTCCAGCGCCCGTGTCCACTCTGAAGAAGCGACAAGACCTACGCCAGCCGTCGCTTCAAACGAATCTTCCAGCGCTCACCGCAGCACCCGCGTTAGCGCCGTTCAAACCGTGACGCCACCCGTGCGCAACGCTGCTGCTTCGCATCCCATCAGGGTTCCCTTTGGGAAGATGGTGTTAATTTTTTTCTTCTCAATGGCGTCGGCGAAGGCGTCAGCAGCAAAAGGTCAATGGTTGCAGTAGGGCAACCCGACAAGGCCTTTCGGGGCAGGCTATCGACGTGAGCAGCGTGTTTTTGAACGCCGCGCTGACCTTGGCGGATGTCTTTGACTTGTGTGAGATAGCAGTTAAGAAGATGACGGTCACCAAATTGGGCTTCGAGCGCTGACGCTAGAGCTCCAAAGTTTGAGCGGATGACTTGTGGGCAGGGCTGGGCAGTATCGCGATACAAGAGTATCGCGATAGTATTTCAGAGATACTTTTGAGTATCTGTATTTCTGTATCGAGATACATTTGAAAAATATATTTGTATCTCAGTAGTGAAATACATTTACGATGTATCGCCTGTATCGCAATACTATGCAGGACACGGGTATCTCGTTGCATTGTTTTTTTGTGTCGGAAATGAGTTGAGGCGTGTTTCCAATAAGGGAATGGCGTTTGTTCGCCATAAGCGAAGGCGCGCCGCCGGTCGCAGACAGATAGGGCGGCGATGGTGTCCCCTCAAACACAAAATGGTCCATGTGGTAAAGCGCGCGACGCCGCAGACGGCAGAATCGCGGGGGCAGTGTTGTCGGCCTCTGCCGACGAAAGTCTCTGTCTCTCAAGGTCAGTGCAGCACGCCTATTTTTTATTTTTTTTTTGGGTGGCAAGCCATTACTTCGCGACCCCCCGCGCGGATACCGCCTTGGAACAGGCTTTGCAATGCTTCGCGTGCGTTCAGTTTTCAAAGCGGCGGCACTTCCAAAAGCAGTTCCCGTAGTCGCGGCGGAAGTGACTAGAAGATGGCTATCTTTTACGAGCTTTCAGCAATCTCTTCAATGTGAAGGTGCGTTCCTAATTGATTACACGCGTGAAACGGCCTTTTGTGGTAGCAGGCTTCCCCACCGCGGTAGCCGACTTCGCCTGTTGCGGCTTTATGAAATGGGTGCTGGTAGCGTCAGTGGCGGTGAAAGCTTCATTGAAGCCGACAGGGTCAGACGGCTGAAAATTGCGAAGATGGGGACCGACTTCGGATTCTGAACAGTCAGAACAACCCAAGTGAGGGCGGAAGTGTTTCGGTATCTAGATGACCCGAGAAGAGATATCGCCACGCTGCAGGGCAATCCGGCTATGAAGGCGGTATTTATTCACTATAACACGAATTTGTGCTCGCCTTCAGTGGTAGACAGACTTTCTTTTTTTCGTGAGTCTTGTGCTGAGGCTGAACCGACGCTGTTAGAAGACAGCCCATTTGAGAAGCCTAAACAGCAACCTTCTCAGCAAAGCAGGTCTTCAAAATAAATTTGTGCTTTTTCTCAATTCACTGGTGTTCATTAGTGATTCGAGTGATTTGCTTAAAGTGTGCTATTTCTAGCATAGCATAGTTTGTTTGCCAAGTATGTCGATTTCGGTGTCCAATTCTTGTTACTGTTGCTATGAAACAGTGTATTTATATTGCAATTGATACCTGTAATTAGGTCATTATTACTAATTATGTACTTTGTCCGCCCCCCTCCCCTGCAATGTCTTAATGGTGCTGATGGTGAATAAATAAATGAACTGAACGTTTCGATGCGCTGTAACCTTAATTACAACATTATGCTGCACTAATAAGTGTCTTTGCGTAGTATGAGCATCCTTGAAATAAAAAAAGGTATTCCAGTATCTGTATCGCTGTAACTGTATTCCGGAATACCTTTTTCGTCTTTTTGCAAAAGTATCTCCGAAATATCCCGTTACGTTAAAGGCAAATGTATCTCAGTATCTGTATTTTAGGCTTCCAGTTCATGTATTTCGATATCTGTATTCCGGAATACTTTTCTGAGTATCTCTGCCCAGCCCTGCTTGTGGGATATATTCGAGGAATTCAGCCGCGCCGTCACGGAGTTACACAGCGAGCCACCGACTGTTGCTGTTGTCGCGGCAGCCTTGCTCCGTGTAAACATGGGTTACCGTTGTCACCGCTGGCACAAAATGTAACGTACAACCGCGTATCCCCTGAAGAACTCGGGCTGAAACAATCTAACACAGGACCATCCTCTTCGTTCTCGTTGTCTAGCTTCTCCTTCACACGCTAGTCACTTCGTCGCTCTGCTCCATGCGCACAACCTCATCCACTACAATATTGCAATAATATAAGGTGTTTTACGCTCCAAAACCACGTTATGATTATGAGGAATGCCGTAGGGGAGAGCTCCAGAAATTTGGACCATCTGGTGTCCTTTAACGAGCACTGACATCGCGAAGTGATGGGCCTCTAGTATTTCGACTCCATCGAAAGGCGACCGCGACGTCCGGGATCGAACCCACGACCGTCGGTTCAGCAGTCGACCACCGCCATCGCTACACCACCGCGGCGGACAAACCATATCTATTGAAGACATAATGTATAGAGGAGCACTGAGATTTTAATAATTTATTAATTTATTTGCGAGTTACCTGCGGCTTGGAAACCAAGAAAGAGAGCAAAATATTGCCACGCCCGCTTCTCGTTTTATTAACACGAAAGTGTTTTATGCCGGGGTCCACCAAGACTTTCATGACGTATTTCCGTCATGGAAGTAACTATCAGAAAAAGTTCCGATAACGGGGATCGAACCTATGACCTCTCGGTCCGCGACGATGGCTGGCGAGCGTTTAGCCCACTGAGCTACCGCCAAACACATTACGGAGGCAGCATGAACGCACCTTTTATCTTTCACACTTGCGTCTGGCAGTGATCATGGATGGATGGATGCTATGAGCTTCCCTTTTATAACGGGGCGGTGACATCTGTGCCACCAGGCTCGAAAAAAGAAAACGCGCTGTTGCAACGACCGTCCCATTCGGCGCGTTTCCAATACAAGTTTAATTTCGTCAACGCTTTAAAGGGGTACTGACACCTTTTTTCGAAGGCGAGTTTACTCTGCCATACATATCTCCTGTATGCAGAGACGGCTCTGAGCAAGTGTGAAGCTCAGCAAATGCTGATAAGATATTTTAATTTGATATTAAAGTCAATTTTTCCATGGCGCACCTACTGACATCGACATTAGCTTGACGTCAGGCTACAGTACAAATTCTGGTGACTTCACGCAGCAGTCTGGCTTGTTGTGATGACGTTAGGTACCGAAACTTCCAAGATGGCTGCTTGTACGTCATCAAAACTTCCAAAATGGCTGCTTGTGCGTGGAAACGTCACTATATATTGTGCAAGGACGTGACGAGAAGCCCATACCGTGTTGTGACGTCAGGGTACAGTAGGAACCGAAACTAGCTTTTAAAAACATACTGTAATTACTTTTTCAGGGCGCACTCGCGCTTAGCACTACCTTTTCTAGGCTCTTGAGGGCTTGACCTTTCATTTGACGCAAAAAAAACGACAACTGAAAATATTCGTGTCAGTACCCCTTTAACACACCGTGTGGTGGTGGTTTTAGTGCAAGCCTCGCTCATAGCATCCATCCATATCGACAAATAGCTCTCCCACGCTCGCCTGGCTGTCGCTCCGCGTTCCCTGCGCGCCCTGTGAGAAGTAACGTGCAGGCTATAGGGAAGACACGACGCGCGTAGCGTTTCTCTTCGCATTTCGCGACGCTTTGGAGGAGTGCACATAGAGCATTAGTGTTTATTGTGTTCTTGTTGATGTCATCTTTGCGCGGGATTCACCATATGCGGAGTCCACGTATACGTTAAGAACTTCAGCTGCCACAAGGGCTAAATCAGGATCATGGGCGTTTGTCGTCGTTACGGTGATGTGCCACTAGGCGTCAACGTGAGTGAGATGCGTCCACATCAACCGGTGCTATATCTGCCAAACAACAGTGGACATTGTACAAGCTCTCATATACCAATGCACTATAAATAATAAACTACTTCTGTGACGACACGTTTCACTTTCGTGTTATACCGATTCCTATGACGGAGGGATCAACCAACGATTTTTTTTAGTATTAGGGTTTCACCCAGGGAGCGGAAATTTTCCTATGCCTCCCACTGGACGCGCTCTCGCATACTGATACGCTGCGGCAGCGCCGCCTCCACCACTGGCGGCTGTCGGGTATTCCAACTGGAAATTATTCACAAACAAAACATTTCTGTCGTGACGACTGAAAATAGCGCTAAGAAACGGGGACACAAGAAGAGGACACACGACACAGTGCCTGTGTCGTGTATCCTCTTCTTGTGTCCCCGTTTCTTAGCGCTATTTTCAGTCGTCACAATGGACCAAGAAGCCCAAATTTCGACAGTGCTCAACATTTCTTTCATGACCTCACTGGTGACGTCAGAAAATAGAGGCAAAGGACGCGAAACCAAGAGGATGAGGGCTGCCGGCGGAAGCTCTCCTTTCCCCCTTCGCATGCAAGGCGAACGTGCTCCTGCACTCTTACAGGTCCGTTGACCGCTTGGGCCATTCGTTAAATTTTGTCTGTGTGTTGTGAAGTGGACAAACCAAAGCTGACCGATTTCTCAATAAGACAAAACCCAATCAACCCTAGTAAAACTAATTCTTTTTTTGTTAATTTCACCTGTAGTAATAAATAACAGAGACATACAAGTAGTGTATAAGTGTCAATCTGCAAAAGCAGCTTTAATTCACAACTGAAATATATTCATAAGGAGGAAACATTGAACCCTGAATATCAGAACAATTGCGAAAATTATTCACAATCACGAGCAGGCCCCATCGTACTTGACTCAATTACATCTCTTATGACGGCGCACATATTTTTCTTCGAGAACCTGAGTACCAACCAAGACAGAAGTTCAGGGTAAAGGGAGGCTTGAAACGATGAGTGAGAGATCGTTGAAAAGAGAATTGAAGAGGGAAAAGGGACTTGTCTTCGTCAGGGCAGCAGCTAGCATTGCTTTCACGAAGAAAAGACCACGTGTCAAAACGTTGGCTCCAGCGACATTCCCTTTTAAACGATTTCTCAAAGCATCACTGAGCCTGTTACATGCATATCAGTGACAGTATTAGACAGTATTAGAAGTTTCAGTGACAGTATCAGAAGTATATAGGTGACAGTTTCTATAATTAGGAAACAGCCTAAAATTGCCTGACATCGTTTGAACTACATGGCGAAAGTAAAAGATGAACAAATTGTGTCGCCGAAACAACACGCATTCAAGCCTTTTATTAAACGTATTTTGCCGGCAACAGCTGGGGTGTCGTCATGGCGAATTATTCTAACGACACTGCGGTTATGTCCGTCCAGCCTGGCTTGCAGAGAAGAGGGTTGACTGATGTACACCTGCAAAATGAGTGCATGCTCAAATAATGAGCTCAAACACTTGTGCTCACTCGCTGACACTAGGAAACCAGGGAAACCTTCACGGAACTGGAAACTTGTGGGTTAACATGCCACAGATCCGCGCAAAACATGGGATGCCCCCGATTGAGCCATCTTCGTCTAATGCATGGTTGACCTACTCGACGTGGCTCACTGCGGTTTACGTTCGCTGCGCGCCATATCGAATGTCTTATCTTTCCCGTATTCATGCTTGACACCCCAACCGAGTGAGACAACCGAGCTCGATCCAACTGGTCATGTCCCTGAGCGAGTGCCAAGGGTGAGCGGAGGCAAGCCCAACGAACACACGGCAACCAGTTCCCGCACTTCGCCTGATTTAAGATTCACAAACTAAGAAATAAAAAGACAAATAAAGAAAATAACAGTTTGAACAGTTCAATCAGATTTCTTTATTTGTAAAAACTCCTGAAAGACAATAAATGCGATAATCCGCATCAACCTCGCTTCGTTCGACCAGATAGAACTTAGGATGCCCGGCAACCACTACGAGCGCGCATGTTCCTTGAAACCGAAACTGGCGCTCAGTTTCCAGGGCCTGTTTTACCCGCACTGACGGTTGCAACGCTCGGCGCTGACCACGCCGCAACGTTTAAGAAGCTTCGCGATTGTAGTAGATCACTATGTTAAGATTGCGCGCAGGAAGCGAATAGTCTAGATTATTCCAGAGCTTGCGCGACCACCAGTGATAAGACTGGAAAGTTCAATGCGTGATTTACAAAACACGGCGCGTCCCAGCCAAGATTGCTTTTGCGACGACCGACGCTCTGTTCGCAGCTATCAGTGCAAAGTGTGTATTGCTGTAGTTTGACTTTGTTTCCCGGCCACAAGCTCAGCCAAATAACGAGTTTCATAGACAACACGCCGACTGCTGCCTTCGTCGAAGTCACGACACCGTGACAATATTGTGCTCGTTGTTCTCGGTTTTCGCTTATTCGAAATCGTTTCATTTGTGCTTGAATATTAATAACTCTATTCATAATATGTTATTCTTTTTCAATTTCGCTGTAAATCTGGCGCAAAATAGATGTCTCGGTTACTTAGGCTACTTTTACCTTGAAGTTTGGATCCTTTGACAATCTACACAACAGCGACCCCGGTTATAACACACAGTATAACCTGGATTAAGCATCTAGCTTTTTGTCGAAGGCGATGTGCGTATACGCGTGACCAGGGTTACAAGATTGCAAAGACAAAAAGCAGCCAAGAATTCGAAAAAACAAGCCAAAAAGAAGCCAACATGAGCCAAGGGCTGTAAAAGTAGCAAAGAAGATGTCACACGGGTGTGAAAAGGACAACACCGTTGTTATTTAAATGACTAAATGAAAAACCCTTTTGGTTGAAACGTAAATAAGTACAGCAAACATACTTCAAAATATTATTAGCTGAAATGAAAGCATAAAATCTTCACTCTAGCAAGAATTTCGTGCATGATAACGAATTTTCTTGCGCTGCTGCAGGAATTACATTCTCGCGAAGCTTCTCACGTGACTTTTTTTAAAAGGTCTAGAAGCACTAGCTTTGTGGCGACAATAAAAGTGAGTACTGCATGAGTGCTCAAAATCACAGCTCCTGGGACTTAACCATAAATTTAGTCACTTTCGAAATCGTTTCTCACGTGATTACGAAGTCCGACCAGTTAATATTGCTGACTGGCAGACCTTGCCTATTTCTAAGAAATAACAAAAGCAATTCTTCGGATATCTGATTGGCAATGTCGATGGGTGCAGAGGTCTACATGGATGCGGAGCGTTTTCGATTCTTCTGTTCTCTTATAATTACAGTATAAAGTAAAGTTGAGAAATTAGTGATCTGCAAAGTGAGGCCCTGTGCAACAGCTTTCCCCCGAGTCGTAGTCACGTATCCATAGAGTTTTTTTTGTTGTGAGTAATGCAAGCGCCAAAACCAATTTTGGGTGTTGGAAATACACCTTGATTGCCTAGTTTTGACAAAGGACGCCCGAACACCAGCGGCTGAGGAGTCCCAAGATCTTCAAAGCTTGGGTAAAATCAAAGGAAGAAGAAAGCAGCCAGAAAGTATCGAAGACGGTTTTTAGAGGTTTCGTTGAGAATCGGCGCTAGTGTTTCGTGTCCTCCTTCTTGTGTGCATTCGTCAGTAGTATCAGGAGGTTTATCAAAGAAATGAAATTGAATGAATGAATGGATTAGTTAATGAATGAAATAATGAATGAATGAATGAATGAATGAATGAATGAATGAATGCTCACAACCACTCATGGTAAAATTATTCAGAATGTGGGCTGTCGCCATCCCGCCCAGAGATGGTTATCTGCCCGTCTAATGTAGCTTTTCCATTCTCGCCTGCAAGGGTCTGTAGCATGCGCGAGTCATGACCCCAACTGGATTGTCTCTAGTCCCGTCTTTCACGAAGATACTGCCTTCTATGTGTTTGACAGTTTCGCTGTAACACTGAATAAATGAATGGAAACAGCCAAAATATTTGTGGTGCAACTGAGAACGCGGAAGAAAAGGGGACAAGACAGGATAGAGCACCACTCCTGCCGTTTTTATTCCTCTTTCGCAGTTGGACCACAATTATCTTAAGATATGCAACAACTCGCCCTATTTTAGACTCTGCTGAAACAGCCACATGGCTAAACAAAGTGGACCGCCACCACTCCCCCTCATACGGTTATCCCCACCGTCATCTGCTGCCTTTCCTCCTCGCCTGCAAGGTTCTTAACCGCTCACTAACTGGTCGGGTAATAGCTTAGTAGCTTTGGTGCAATATATGCGTACTGCTTGTGCACGGAAGGCAGGAATGTCTTTAACGACTAGCCCACACGTTTGCGAAGAGTGTAGTCTCCATGCAGCCCGTAAGAAAGCAGGATCACATTACAGGTTGTGGGTATTGGGCTTCCTGTGTCTCGTCCGAAATAAATACAGCACACGTAGAGGTCTCTCATCACAAGGCCTTAGTTTATCCGTGCAGCTTTCACGTTACCAGGTTACCGGAATACGAGAAAGAATCTGCGCATGCACGCGCCTTTACGGAACATTGACTTGCTTTCACAGAACGTGAACTACTCGCCGTTCTGAGTTTGCGGCCTTATCGCGCTGATTTACCTTAATCGTGGACCCTCACCAGATCCCCTCCATGGAGCCTCCTTCCACCGAGACTCGTGCCACGACGTCGTCTATTAAATTGTCTTGATAAGTCCAAGTGGGAGCGCCAATTGCGACTACGTCGTTTGAGCCAGGTCACCGTCGCTGTATTCGTGAGACGCCGGATAGGTGGTGGCATCTGGCGGCTGCGAGATGAACTATGCAATTAAGAACTTCTTATTACAGTAACCTTGTGCATTATGCTTCTCTGCTGGTGCAAATTCGCGAGAGCGGCATAATTCTGAACGAGTTATATATATATATATATATATATATATATATATATATATATATATATATATATATATATATATATATATATATATATATATATGGCATTACATCACACAGGGCATCAACTGACACAGACACGCCACCTGTACCAGCATTAGGCTGCCACAATAAAAAACCAAACCCACCCAGACATCAAAAAGATTATAAGAATGCGGGCGAAAACATCATCAACTTATCCGACACCGAACTCACCACGGATGAGCGCTCAGTATTGTCTCGCGGACTTACATTCTGTCCAAATAATGGAAGATACGCAGAATTCGCACTATTAAGGGACCTTGATAATTTTGCACGAAATTTACGCTTAGCAGAATTCTTCTCCAACCAATCACAGAATAGAAAACCAGAATTCCATCACGCCACAGGGAGACAGTGGACTCCGGACGCCCAGAGAGACAAACACTTAGATATATACATTGAAGCGGTACAAAGGGATATTATAGAAGCTTATAAGGCTAGTAAACCCGGCACCTCTAACTTGTCTAGAAAGGAGCAGGAATCACTTTTAGCGCTAGGCAATCGTGAGGATATTGTTATAAAACCAGCTGATAAGGGCGGTGGAATAGTCGTTCTCAACAAGGAGGACTACATCAAAGAAGGCTTACGGCAATTGCAGGACAGGAAATTCTATAAACCCCTTGATTATGACCCAACAAAACAGCACAAAGAATTCATTACTGCGACCCTCCAGGACCTCGTAAAACAGGGTGCAATAGACATCAAGCTCTGCCAATCACTCATTCCCGCTCGCGCCACACCTGGACGTTTCTACATGCTACCAAAAATACACAAAAAAGGCAACCCTGGAAGACCTATAATATCAGGAACGGGGACACTTACTGAACCAATATCTAGCTACATTGATTTCTTGATTAGGGACTTTCCGCCTCGGCATCCATCGTACCTGCTTGACACAAACCACTTCTTGAGAGAAATTGAAAATCTTACAATAATGGAAGGTGCTTTTCTCGTCACACTAGACGTCACGTCACTATACACAAACATACCACATGATGATGGCATTCAGGCTCTTGTGAAATCCTACAGGGAAAATTCACCGGCCTCTTCTCCACACCCGATTGTCCTTGAAACTCTAGCCAAGATCGTCCTCGAATTAAACAGCTTCGAATTTGACAACCGATATTTTCTTCAAATAAATGGAACGGCGATGGGAACAAGAATGGCGCCGAACTATGCCAATATATTTATGCACGAGATTGAATCCAGTTTTCTGTCAACATATCCCACGAGCCCCGCCTTCTATAAGCGGTACCTCGATGACATCTTTCTTATTTGGACGGGCACTGAAGAACAACTAATTAAATTTATTGATGCATTTAACAACGTTCATAAAAACATTTCTTTCACGCATACTTATTCTAGAACTGAAATTAACTTTCTTGATGTTAACGTAAGGGTGGAAGGGGGTAAACTGGTAACTAGTGTTTACAGGAAGCCTACAGACGCGCAACAATACCTCCACTTCAAGAGCTGTCATCCGCGGCATTGCAAAACCAGCATCCCATACTCCCAGGCACACCGATTTAGGAGAATATGCTCTGAGACAAAGGACTTCAAAGAGAACACGGACCGTCTACGTAACGTCCTTATAAAGCAGCATTATCCACCTCCAATCATCGACGACGCAATACAAAAAGCAGCGAATCTTAACCGCCACCAAATCCTACACAATCAGAAAAAAGAAAGTAAAGGGGAACGAAGCAACCTAATTCTCACATTCACTAGTAACGCGCCGAATGTTAACAAAATTCTCAAAAAGCATTTCAATATCATTGAACAAAGCGACCGCCTCAAAAAGCTCTTCACTGTCCCGCCGCGGGTGGTATACAGACGCCCGAAAAATGTGAGGGACTATGTAGTACACTCTAAAACAAAAAGAACAGGACAAGTTGGCTGCCATCCCTGCGGGAAAAGTAGATGTCAGGTGTGCAAGCACATGCAAACAACGACGATAGCTGAAAGTACGCATGGTAATTTTACACACACCATACATGGTGACCTTAACTGCGACTCCCCAAACGTTGTCTACCTGTTAGAATGTGGAATCTACGCTAAACAATACGTTGGACAAACTGATACACCTTTTCGAATCAGATTCAACAACCACCGCTCGCATGTGAACACACTACCGAACCTTCCCCTTTCCAAACATATTAAGTCAGAAGGTCACAGTTTCGATTCCATTAAAGTAACACTACTCCAAGGAACTTTCCGCTCTCAGAGAGAACGTGAACAGCGTGAAGCATACTTAATACACAAATTCAACACCGTTGAACATGGAATAAATGAACATCCGGGTGCTCTTCCTGTTTTACGTGCCTTAAAGCGCAAATAGTACTTTAAATGAAACTAACATCAACCCAACAAAATACGCAGCAAAGATGCATGTGTAAGCCAATGCCTTCGGTGATCGTACCTGCAGTGTTTTTCACCCTTTCATGTGTGCCGTCTTTTACCTTCCCCTGCTTTGTATTGTACAGCGCTTGGAAAGAGCAGCAATCGATCAATCTAAGTGGAAGCCCGCCCTCCCTCTTCCTTCTTGCTCCTACCTCTATTTTTTTTTTCCCGTTCTGTAGATCCTTGACCGGAAGTCGCTAATGTCACTCAACGTGTTCGTTCTCGCTTTGGAAGCGGGCGTCGTTTATCAGACAAACGAGCAGGCTCAGCAACAAGTCAGATGGTATACAAGACTCCTTCGGCATGGCCCAAAAGTACAATACGCGGCGTCAACAGTGCTCACCGACACCCACTTAACCCCCCCCCCCTTTTTTTCCTTTTTTTCCTTTTTTTTCTCCGGTCAGCCTGTTTGAATCGCACACCGGCTGTTTTTAACTCGAGCCGGCTCTTCGTCCAACCCTACGGGACAGAATAGAGCGACGAATTTTAACGATGAGTAATAGCCGCCGCATAAGTATAAGCTCTGTCGCGAAGCACTCCGCTGTCGGCGGTGGCGTGGTACTCCTCGCTCCTGATGGGCCCTAAGCAAACTTTTTCTCCCTCCCGCTCCTTCTCTCTCTCTGTCACCTCCTTCCCCTCTCATTCGATGTCCATATAAACACGGAAATATGCACGAACATTTCGTCTTGAGAAAGGTCAGGCTCTGACCGAAACGTCGACGTAATAAATGAAGTTTTCTTGAAGTGCCACCTCTCATACTTATATATATATATATATATATATATATATATATATATATATATATATATATATATATATATATATATATATATATATATATATATATATATATATATATATATATATATATATATATATATATATATATATATTTCTCAAAAACACTACGCGAAAACAAACGTGTGTTGGCAGCCGCCACAGTGGTCTAGTGGTTATGGTGCTCTGTTCCCGACCAGCAGGTCGCGGCATCGAACCCGGCTGCGGCAGCTGCATGTTCGATGAGGCAAAAATGCTTGAGGTCCGTGCACTTAGGTTAAGGTGCTCGTTGAATATCCCGAAGTGGTCGACATTTCCGGAACCCTCTACAACGGCGTCTGTCGTAATCATGTTGTAATTTTGGGATGTTAAACCCCAAAAATAAATATTATTATTATAGGTGTGCTTGCAAAAGTCTCCAAAGATGCCGGAGGGGAGTGGCGTTGGCGCCGACGGGAATCGTTGACCACATTTCGCGAGATAACTTCGCACTAGAGACTAAGCAGGGGATCCGTCCCGGATGCGCACAGAGAACTAACTAGGAGAGAGGCGGTAGCCCTTCGACTCCTCCAGACTCGACCCTTCCCGTCGCCGGCCACTATGGCCATGTATATGGACATTTAACGTAACTGCTCGGCATGCGATCAACTCACAACCTTTCCTCATTTGATTTGGTGACTCCCCCGCTCGCGCTTTTCCACAAGGAAGCATCACGTCAACGAGACGGACTTCCTAAATCGTATCGCAGGTCCAGACCTGGTACACCAACGTCTCGTGGTCCAGCGAGCCTGTGAAACTTCAGTTGTCAACCGTGTTTTCGAAGCGCAAAAATTCTAGGCAGAAGTAGTCAAAAGCAGCTCGTGAAACATTAGAATCATTTTTTAATAAGAAAAGCAGGTGAGCAGTGCATAAGCGACATATCCATTGCGTTGTACAATGCAGAAATTCAATTTGTTTCACACCTCTTTAGATTTTTTAAAAATCTGCCCTGGTCGTCCTGACGGTGCACCTATGCAGCTGGTTGATATATGAAACTGTTTATCTGCCTTCAATAATATCAGTTGTTAGTTTGCGCCTGTGCTCGTCTGTTCTTTCCTGTTGTCCTGTCTCTTTTTGCTACTCACGATGGTTTTTATGTCCAAACACCAACTCACCAACAGTCCACTCGTTTAACACAAAGCACAGTCCAACAGTACATGAGCCAGAAAGATACAAGCAGGAGTTCTGGTAATAAAAAAATCACACCTGTATAAAGTGCAAACTTTCACAAGAGTTTTGCATAGAAAAATATGGGAGCGAAATACAGATACGATATTACGGAATATTGTATCATTTTCACAATCTTTCTACTTGAAGTGCTGAACCCTATGCGTGAATCTTGACGGGCAGGTGATTGTGTCGATGTTGTGGGAAAAGCCGTTTTAGTCCTTTCCTGTTCACGAACCGAAAAAACTCAGTGCCCCTTATGCATTCGCCTAAAGCGACTCGAAGGCGAAAGCCACCTTCTTCTTTTTCTTCTCTGCCGCCCTACGAAAGCTTTCTGCACCTAGCGAGGTTATGCACTGCCTCCGTGATCGGCCCACTTTTGATCAAGCGATGATGACATGTGATGACATCATCCTGCGACGTCACGTTATGTGACGTCATAGTGACGACACGATTACATCTTCGTGATGGGCAACGTGTCGATTAATTTTTGTACCTGTCATGTTGACGCCGACGCCGCGGCACGACGGTCGACGGTTAGTTATCGCCTTTGATGAGACGTCTGGTGCTTTCGCCTTAAAAAGCTTACAGTGCTTTATTATTCCCACGTGCGTGGACGAAAAATTGGGGGGCGGTTAATCTTCGCCTTTTAGAGTTGAACGTGATAGCGATATCCGGCCCGATCGTCGTCGTGGTCCGTTTCGCTTATTATTATGTTTAGTCGACCAGCCAGTCAGCCACACACCTAAACGCGCACACACTCAACATACATATTGCCACACGCGCTCCTTTCTTTCTATCTTTTGTGTTAATAAACCCTTACACGTGTTACTAGTGGCTTACGCAACCTGCGCCAGAATGTCTGGGAACATTCCAGATTGTAGTAGATCACTTTGTTCAGATTGCGCACATGACGCGAATAGTCAAGATTATTCCAGAGATTGCACGACCACCAGTTATGAGGCTCGAAAGTTCTACTGATTGAATAACTTTATTGAAAACAGTCCTGAAGATCGGTTTTTTAGGCCGATGCATGATGTATCAAAGACGACGCGTCCAAGTGATCATCAGATTACCGACGGCCGACGCTCTGTTCGCCGCTATCATTGTATTGCTGTAGTATGACTTTCCGTTTCCCGGTCGCAAGTTCAGCCAAATGAAGTTTCATCTTGGACACGCCGACTACTGCCTTCGTCGAAGTCACGACCCCGTGACATCAGGTGGAGGTGCTTCCGGATCCTTGTGCCGAACGCCCCGCCCACCGTCCGGTCGTGAGCCATGCCCACACCCTCAAGGCGACATTGGCGCCACCAGCTAGCCAGCCGCAGGCAGCAAAGTCTCCCACCAGAATACGGACCACTTCCCGCAAAGACCAAGACTGCGACGACGAAGACAACAGGCACCATGACGGCTGCTGTCTCACCTTAACGAGTCGTCATGAATCGGCCCAGGGAGCTGCCGACTTTCCGTGGATCACTATGAAGGCACGCAAAGCTGGTTGGGAAAATACGATCGAGTTCAATAATGTTGATTGTTGGGCGAGTTGGTGATAGTTCATGTCTACGTGGGAAGCAGCGCTCTTAGACAAGACAAGTTGCGAGTGCAGCGGTCGTCCTGTGTTTATTCGTTCCTTGTCGTGCCTTGTCTAAGTGCGCTGCTTCCCACGTAAACATGAACGACCGAGTTGCCCATTTCAAGAACTGGGACTGTGATGATAAACTTCGTCACGTATACCTCGCCCTTGAAGATGGAGCCGGTTCGAGGACAGGAGGCCGCCCTGACCACCTGGGATCTATTTCGCCCTGCATTCCTCAGAACCTTCAGAAGTATCGTGCGTACAGAAATGGCGGAAACCCTATTGGAAAGCAGTGTACAGCTCCCAGTTGAGAACGTCGGGATGTACACAGAAGAAAGGGACCGCCTCTTCCGTCACTCCGAGCCCGCTATGTCTGAGAAGAAGAAGCTCCGGTTCCGAATGCGAGTAGTCAAGCAAGAGTTGTTTGCGGGACTTGTTCGCAACCCGACCAAGAGTGTCAACGGATTCCTTACAGAGGCCACAACAATAGAAAAGGCGCTTGAGATGCGGACAAGGCAGTACAAGCGCCGCTCACCAACAACCGACTACGCCGAAGTTCAAAACCTCAGCACCGACGACCTGCGCAAAACCATCCGAGCGGTCGTGAGTTAAGAGCTGCGTAAGATGATTCCGGAATCGCAGCCTCGATTGGACTCGACCAACAAAATTGTCCGTGAAAAAGTCCAGCAAGCGTTGGGCATTCCCGAACCACCGCAGCTTCATCCGGAGGCTATGAGCTACGCTACTGCAGCGCGTCGTAGCGCTCCCCCTCATCGCCCACGGGAAGACGCCGCACCGCCGCAGTTGCGCCGCCAGACACCGCCACGGTTTTTTCGTTGTTTGAACGTCTGAAGAACATGAACCGTGCGTTGCTCGCGTGGCTTATCGTGAGCCGGCAACATCTTGAGATCTTGACACGAAGTCGCTGCGGCGGCACGCTGCAGCTGAACTCTCCGAGTACGCCGTGTTAAACTCTCAACGAAAATACGTTTCACGCAAAGTTGCATTCTTTAAATATTATACTGTGCATTAAATAATCGAACAAACAAACGTTGAAAGCACTTTCAACACGTCTAATATTTCAAGTAGCCACAGCCAAGCCGGCCAAGCCTGGCCACTGCCTAGAAGCAGCAGCACACGCTCGGAAACGCCGCACTCGGGTTGCTCTGCGCTCGTACGATGCGCTCACTCCTGTGTTGTGAGACATTCGTATTACCAACGGCCAGTTGCAACAATGACGTCACAGGCAAGTGTTTTTTTTTTTTACTTACTGAACGCATCGAATTCTGCGTCACCAAACGCGATACTATCGCCTTTTGCGATAGTTTGAGAACACGGGCCCAGGCCACACCTACAGCCGCTGCCGATACCGTGAGACGGAATTGCGTGGATTTGCCATCAACGCGCCTCGTTCAGAATGAGGTGAACGGTCACGTGACATCGCTGACTACCTCGCGAAGCGCGAGGGACCCCCCGAGGACATTCGCGATCGCTGTTGCCAAGCCGCTACATCTCTCCCCAACGCCGGCCATACTCTGGCCCAACCAGGGGCCGGTCAGATAGGCCGTATCCGGAAAACTAATGGCAGCAACCGATGGAGGTGCGGTTGCTGTACGACGAACTACCGAAGATCCTCCGCCGCCGACGACAATACCGCGACGACGCCCTAAGAATACGATGCAAACCAGACCGAGCCCTCACGACGACACCTCGCGGCCTGAACCGCTGTCGACGCTACGTAGAAGCAGCGGGACAAGACGACCTAGCCGTGACCCGACGCCGCGAGTTAACCGTAACGCAAGACGACGAACCACCGGCCTTGACCTGCTTATTGAAGGCCACAACGTCATCGCATTGGTCGACACCGGAGCCGACTCCTCCGTCGTCAGTGGCCACGCTGAAAAAACTAAAGACCGCTAGGGCAGGACCCGAAATTCAGACAACTGGAGGCCACCTAATAACACCAACTCATCTGCACGGCAAGAATCATGACTGACGGCCAGACTTATCCGGCGAGCTTCGTACTGCTGCAGCGTTGCTCAAGAGATGTGATCCTTGGTATGAACTTCTTAAGCCTCCACGGCGCAGTCATCGACGTGAGATCCGAGTCAATAACACTATCCACAGACAAGGCACTACCGCTGCACACGTCGCCAGGAAAGCATGCCTTCATTGTGCTGGAAGACCAGGTCATCATTCCCCCTCGCTCCTGTGTCATCATTTCCGTCGGTACACAGAAATCAGCAGACCTAGAAGGCGTCGTTGAAGGCGACCAGCTCCACTTGAATAACCGCGAGATTTGTGTCGCAAGAAGAATAGCCTATAATAGATTGAGCGCAAATGGACGAGACACAAGAAGACAAGACGACAACACGAGCGCTCACTACCAACTGGTTTTATTCAGAAAAAAAAACATGAGTATATAAAGTATAGTACACCACAAGCGCACCTGCGCACACATCAAGTGAGAAGAAAAAATTTATTAAAAAAAAGGTTATCTTAAATTCCGCTGAATCAACCGAAACTCACTCCCCCACAAGCATACCGACGTTCAATCTGCGTTCAATTTGCGCTCAATCTATTACGGAATGAACCAACACGCCCAACAGAGCATTTTATTAAGAAATAGCCTAGCTGCGGGGAGAGAAAGCAGCAGTTATGCTCACAAATTTGAGCAACGAGTACAAGCACGTGAACAAAGGCACAACCGTCGCCTAAATCGAAGAAATCGTGGAAGCCACCGCTGCTTTCGCCCTCACCAATTCTTCCCAGTCTACTCCGACGAACCAAGCTCCTCCAGCTTTTGATGTCAATCCCAGCCTTCCTAAGCAAAAGCATGAACAGCTAAAAACCCTGCTCTTGCAATACAAGGACTGCTTTTCGTCCTCGTCAAGAATTCGGCACACACCTGTCGCAAAACGTCGCATCATCACAGAGGAAAGTGCCAGACCACTATGTCACTGCTCGTACAGAGTTTCGACGCAAGAACGCGATGCCGTAAAGAACCAAGTCGGCGAAATGCTACGCGGCGACACCATGCAGGCATCCAAGAGTCCGTGGGCGTCACCTGTGGTGTTAGTGAAGAAGAAGGACGAAACACTACGCTTGTTAATCGATTATCGCCGCCTGAAGAAGTTCACGAAAGAGGACGTGTACCCTCTCAAACACTGGATCGACTCGACAATGAGGGGTACTTTTCTTCGATGGACCTCAAGAGCGGCCATTGACAAATCAAGGTCGACTAGAGAGACAGAGAGCAGACTGCCTTTATAACACCAGACGGCCTCTTCGAGTTCAAGATCATGCCCTCTGGCCTTTGCTCGGCATCTGCGACTTTCCAATGCGTTATGGATACAGTACTGGCAGGAATGAAGTGGCAGACTTGCCTTGTGTACTTGGACGACGTGATTGTTTGCCTCAAACTTCGACGAACACCTCCGGCGAATTGACACTTCCAGCAATCAAGACCTCTGGCCTCACCTTGAAGCCTGATAAGTACCGTTTTGCATACGAGGAGCTATTGTTATTGGCCCACGTGATCAGCCAGTCCGGAGAGCGCCCATACCCGCGGAAAACAGCTGTCATCGCTGCCTTCCCACCACCCCTTGACAAGAATACTGTACGTCGATTTCTCGGCTTGTGCGCCTATTAAAGACTTCGTCAAAGACTTTTCACGGATCGCCCAGCCACTGACGCAACTCACGAAGGCCGACGTCGAATACAGGTGGGACACGGCACAAGTTGAAGCATTTCAAGAACTGAAACGACGCCTGCAGATGCCTCCGATACGTGCGCATTTCGACGAATTTGCCGATACGGAATTCAACACCGACGCAAGCAGCGTAGGACTCGGCTCCGTCCTTGTGCAGAAGACTGACAGACTGGAAAGATTTATCAGTTATGCTAGCTTGTCGCTATCAAAGGCAGAAACCAACTATCCCACAATAGAAAAGGAATGCCTGGCCATCATGTGGGCTACATCGAAGTTTCGCCCCTACCTCTACGGCCGGCCCTTCAATGCTGTGAGCGACCACCAT
Organism: Rhipicephalus sanguineus; assembly: GCF_013339695.2. NCBI lineage: Eukaryota > Metazoa > Arthropoda > Arachnida > Ixodida > Ixodidae > Rhipicephalus > Rhipicephalus sanguineus. The sequence goes on from NC_051181.1 coordinate 54,913,170, forward strand.
GCCTCTTGTTGGCTAGCTAACTTGAAGGACTCTTCAGGTCGCCTCGCACGGTGGAGCCTACGACTTCAAGAATTCGACATTACCGCCGTTTACAAGTCCGGAAGAAAATTTTGTGACGCTGACGGCCTGTCTCGCGCCCCCGTCGACTCACCGCCGTAGGACGACAAGGAGGACCACTGCTTCTTGGGAACCGTAAGTGCCGACGACTTCGCCGACCGACAGCGAGCGGATCAGGAACTCAGGGGCCTTGTGGAATACTTCGAGAACAAGACCAGCGTTGTTCTAAAGGTATTCACTCGGGGACTGGCGTCGTTCTTTTTGCGCAACGGTGTTCTCCTAAAGAAGAACTTCTCGCCACTTCGATCCAACTACCTTCTTGCGGTGCCCTCAGCATTGCGGCCAGAAGTCCTCCAGGCTCTACACGACGACACCACGGCGGGACACCTCGGTGTTTCACGCACGCTCGCTAGAATACTGCAAAAGTACTGCTGTTCTCGCCTTGCTTCTGACGTTCCTCGCTACGTAAAGACATGCGGAGACTGTCAGCGACGTGAGACACCGCCGATTAGGCTGGCCAGACTTTTGCTGCCTATCGAGCCACCTCTACGGCCTTTCCAGCGAATAGGGATTGACTTACTGGAGCCGTTCCCGATGTAGAATTCCGGAAAGAAATCGGTCGTAGTAGCTACCGACTACCTCACCCGCTATACAGAGACTAGTGCCGTTCCCAAAGATAGTGCTGCTGAGGGAGCCAATTTTTTCGTTGAGAACTTTGTCCTGCGCCACGGCGCTTCAGAGGTCCTCATTGCTGACAGAGTTCCGGCCTCTACTGAGGACCTAACTCAGGCGATCTTTGGATACTGCCAGACAAGTGACCGCCAGACCACCGCCTGCCACCCAGACCAATGGCATCACCGAGCGTCTAAATAACACCATGGCCGGCATGCTGGTCATGTACGTCGACGTCGAGCACAAGACGTAGGATTCAATCTTTGGTATGTGACCTTCGCGTACAACACGGTCGTACAAGAAACGACGCAGATGACGCCATACATATACGTATACGGAAGGAGCCCAGCGACGACACTGGACGCAATGCTGCCAACTGCCACTGACGAAGACAATCTCGACGTCACCGCTTATTTGAAATGCGCCGAACAAGCTCCACAGCAGGCCGCCTGCCCATCAAGAACCAGCAGTGCGTCGACAGCCGTCACTATAAGCTTCGACGACGCCATATAGAATACCAACCCGGTGAACATGCGTGGGTCTGAACGCCCATACGCCGACGGGGACTTACCGAGCAGCTTCTTCGACGATACTTCCGGCAACACAAGGTCTCGGACGTCTCGGCGCCCTATACTACGACGTTATCCCGCACGGCAATGAGAACTCTCGACGGCGCCCCGCACGACCTGAAGCCGTGCATGTCGTGCGCCTTGAGCCGTTTTTTTGCACTTTAGCGAAGCTGGGGACTGTACTTTTTGCTGTATTATTGCACTTTGTTTCTCTATCAAATTCCATCTTCTATTTAAGCATCGGGACGATGCCTTTTCAGAGGGGGGCAATGCCGCACGCGCTCCCTTCTTTGTATGTACGCGCTCCCTTCTTTGTTGTTGTGTTAACGCTGCCTTTCACGTGTTACTACTGGCTTGCGCAAGCCGCGCCAGAATGTCTGGGAGTATACCAGATTGTAGAACATTTTGTCAGGTTGCGCACATGACGCGAATAGTCAAGATTATTCCAGAGCTTGCGCGACCACCAGAGATAAGGTTGCAAAGCTCGCTGCATGATATATAAAAGATGGCGCGTCCCAGCGATCATCAGATTATCGACGGCCAAAGCTCTGTTCGCCGCTATAAGCATGCAGTGATTATAGCTGTAGTTTGACTTTCCGTTCCCGGCCTCAAGTTCGGCCAAATAAAGAGTTTGTTCCTGGATACGCCGACTGCTGCCTTTGTCGACGTCACGACCATGTGACAATATAGTAAAGGTAAAGGTTTCTGCCCACTTCAACAGCACTTGTGTGGCGACAGTGTACCCACTACGTTTATTTAAGAGAATGCGCGCACTCATGTGAGGGCCCTTTGCAATATTTGGCATTCGTTAAAGCAGCTGCAATGACGCGCGTGATAATTTTTTGAAGTTGCGATGCACTCACTCCGTATTCGTAAGGAAATACGCACAGGAATGTCTGTGCCTTTTGTAATGGGCAGCAGTCTTTAAACCACCAGGTCGTTGTGCATTTCACATGGTGTGACGCCCGATGGCCATGTACGTTTGTATCACATTTACTGCGATATTGCATCTCGTACTGTGACGCCTGCAGCCGCCCAGGGTGGTCTAGTGGTTATGGCGACCGCTGAACCGAAGTTCGCGCGATCGAATGCCGGCCGCGGCGGCTACATTTTCGATGGAGGCGAAAATATCTGAGGCCCGTGTACTTTGATTTAGTTGCACGTTAAAGAACCCCAGGTGCTCTATATGTCCGGAGCCCTTTGCTACGGCGTCCCTCATAATGATATCCTCGTTTTGGGACGTTAGACACCAGATATGATTATTATTATTATTATTATTATTATTATTATTATTATTATTATTATTATTATTATTATTATTATTATTATTATTATTATTATTGTGACGCCGGTACACAGGCACCTATAGCTGTGAAGCATGAAAGTTACTTTCAGTGCTGTTCGAAGCGTCGGTGCGGCTCTGTGGCAGAACACCGGCTTGCCATGCCGAAAGCCTGGGTTCTATTCCTCCTCGGATACATCATTCTTTGTTATTTCCATCCATGGCGATTTTTAGGTCGCGGACAATGACGATTTTTCGCTCACAACCAACGACGCCGACACCTACACGGGAATTTCTGTGACAACGCCTCCTTAAGCCTTTCGCGTTCATGACTTATAGCGCGAAGCCAGTGCGATGAAATATTTGCTCGGCAGGGATCGCGTTGTGACCAGGGTGCCGTTGGTGGCTACATTGCGCCAAATTGGCTGCGTTACGACCCTGTCTGGCGACAGAAACTTCAGCTTGGCTCCATGGCTAGTTTGTGGTTATTTCGAGCTTCTACTTTGGCGCATTCACTATCCATTTTTCGTATTATATGTAGATGAAATGGCAAGCAAGCATAAAAGCAGCCATTTTTTGTAAGCTCTTCTGTCGTGCTGAACTATGTGCGCTTATGTCTTCCCCATGCCAGCGGGCTAATGCGCACCGACGCACGCAACGCGCGGCGCGGATGCAAAGACGGAGCGACGCGTGTATAAAATGTTGTTGTTGTTGTTGAGTTGGCTTTTGTGACGCAAGAGCGACTAAGGCTATGCTGCGCTAGACACATTGCATGAAATGGAACGCGTGGCTATAGCCCGCTGCTGACGTGAGATTCAAATGCTACAGCACAGCGCGCAAAGGGGATATCCGCTACAAAATGGAACTGCATCTTCGGTCAGTCTATCTTCGGTCACATTTCGCTGCTTCATGCACGACTCGTATTCCGCCAACTGTGTATAAATATCGGTCTAGGATTCAAAAAAGTACGGCTTCAGCGTTTATTGTTTCTACGGATTTGGCCCAAAATTGCTTCGGCAAGAACCGTATCCATTGTAGACAAACTGTATGCAGAAGCAATGAAAACGGTTGGGTCGTACACGTCTTGATGGGAGAAACGTGGACAAGATAAAAACCCTCGCCGTCGTCCACAGCGGCGGTGCTAACAAGCAGCGACAAGCGCCACTGCGCATGCACTGGGATGTGAACATGCTTCATAAACAGGCACGTCGAGTGGCCAGGAGGAAGTGGTCGGCGAACCTGCGTGCTAAGAGGTTCATCAGCAGAGAATGCGGGAAGAACAAGCAGCGGTCAGCAGCGTTCGACCAAGCGCAGCAACCACGAGCTCATGCCTCTGGTGATGCCGCCGAGGCCACTCTTCTTCACTGCATTTGCCCTCCGCAGAAAAAGGCGCCATCTTGGCGGCTTAAGCTGAGGGCACAATTGTTGGGTCGTAGCACGTCTTGACGGGAGAAACGTGGACAAGTTCCCGGCCGCGATAGCGTAGATCTGTCAATGGCGTGATGGGCTCCACGTGGACGGAGGACGTTTGCTCTGGAGCGCGGTAGGTCCGAGTTATTTCGTAACGAGTTTTGTGGAGCGGCCGGATGCGGTAGCGAGTACCCGAAGCCATACCAAGGCTTCGACCAAAGCCTTTAAAAATTGTGGTCATGCCCAGATTGTAATTAGGGCTAAAACATGAGCACTAAGACGAAGAAAAAACCTCGAAAGAAAAAGAAAAACGAGCGAGCGCGAGTCGAACCCACAACCTTGGCGCACCGTACATGTTAAGTCTTACACGTTACCGATATACATGGAAAACGACAAACGGGCTCTTTTTTTCGTTGTTATAACTAATTCCTGTAGCCAGTATTTTTATTGTCTCGTTTATAAACGCAGGTTTCAGTCTCTTCGTGCTCGCGACAACCTAACAGAATATAGTTAATATGTTTTTTATGTGCTGCCTAGGATCAGAACGGCTATCTGGCACGTTTCGCCGCAAAACATATTAGCGTAACCGCAGATGTGTTGCAGTAATCGCACTGAGTCGCTAAGGGGTTAGCCATACCTATGGAGAAAACAATGTGCTTCTGAACTGCACATAGAACACTATCGTTTTCTGTGTACAGTGGTATCGGTTCTCCGTTTCACTGAGCCGGTGGCTAGCATAAGCGAACGGCCTCTCGTGCCCGTCGTCGTTGAGTTGCAAGATAACAGCTCCAAGGCCAAGGCCGCTGGCGTTTGTGTGAAGAATAGTTGGTGCGTTCTGCTCACAGTGCGCGACTGTCGGTGGTGTTTGAAGGGCAGTTTTTATGTCGCAGAAGGCAGCTTCTTGGCCAGGACGCCATTTCCAGCAAATGTCTTTCATTAGCACCTCATTGAGACGTACCGCGCGAGAAGCGAGATCAGGGACAAAGCATCGGAAATATGAAGCAAACCCCAAAAAAAAAAACGTTTGGCTGCTTAACCGTGGTGGGAGGCGGAATGGCTTGGAGCTTCACTGGCTCTGGGTTCATTTCTTGAGCACTGGCTACGTGTCCCAAGTAAGACACTTCCAAGAAACCGAAGAAGCACTAGGAAGGCTTAACGCAAAGGTGAGCGTCTCGGAGAGCACGTAGGACAATTTCAAAAGGCCTGAGCTCTTCAGCAAACGTAGGAGCATAAACAATATTGTCGTCTAAATAACCCAATGCCATTGATCACTTCAGATGTTCAAGAACCCGGTCAATTAATCGCTGAAATGTTGCAGGAGTGTTGGAGACGCCAAATGGATGGCGGCTAAACTGGTATAGACCGCCCGAAGTTATAAAGGCGGTCTTCTCAACGTCATCTGGGTCTTGTTCCAAAAGCCAGAAAGATCCAGCACAAGGAGGTTAAACAATTATCCAGCATAGTAAAAAAGCGTGCACCGTGCACGCGGTCAAGGGCACCATAAAGCCGAGGCAGTGGGTATACGTCAGGTTTGCTGACACTGTTTAGGCATCCATAGTCAAGACCGAAACGGACCGTGTCGTCTATTCTTCTGACGAAGACTACGAGGGACGACCAACGAAAGACGTGCGGTAGTTGTGAGCGAGCACGGAACGCACTTTGGCAACAGTTTTGTAAATTACCTGGTGCAACAGGGTGCACAACAGCCAAAGGCAACCGTTATTGGAGGCTTCAGGAATTACTGGAGACGGTATCGAAGCGGCAGAAGTCAGTTGAATGGAGCAATCAGTTCCGCTAAACTGCAGACTAAGCAAGGAAGCTACACACCAATCACAGCCTTATAATCACTGGCACGTACATGTCAGGGACAACAAGGAACCGCGCTCTGGCTGTCTTCCCAAGCGCACACACATTCAGCCATACTTCGCCGAGGCTAACGAGAACGGCTCCATCAGCCCAAATGAGGTGAGACCGATCGACTTGCGCAGGATTCATAAAAACCCCTCCCCCCTACAAAAATCTCAATGTGAGGAAACTGAATGCAGCCCCTGTGTCAACAAGTGCTTCAACGAGCTGCAGCGGATCTCCAAGCATTACCGACAGAGTTGGCATTTAAGGGAAGGGGCCAAGTGAATGAACAGGGGCTTCAAACATGATGTGGGGTCCTGCCCTCGGCGGCCTGTATTGAAGTTTCCCGAGGGAAACTTCACACGAGCAGCCGAGTCTCTCATCGACTCGGACATTCGAGGGCAGTTCCGAGCAAAATGTCCAACGTCGTTGCTGTGGTAGCACCGGGACATCGGTGAAGGGTCGTGATGCCGTGAAGGAGCAGAATGTCGGGCCACGTTCGGTGCGTCCGTGAAGACTGGCCCCCGGTACTGATGATGAGATGCTTGCGAGCGTTCTTCTATCTCAGCTTCAAGAGCAACGGCGATAGCTGATGGCACATCTTTCAGACGAGCGAGGCTGGACGTTTTTGTTATCAATGGCGTCAGCGAAGGTGTCAATAGCAAAAGGTCCATGGTTGCGGTAGGGCAATCCGACAAGGGCTTTCGGGAGAGGCTGTCGACGTGAGCAGCGAGTTTTTGAAAGTCGCGCTGACCTTCCCGAAGCTTTTTTAGTTGTGTGAGATCGAGTTTAAGAAGATGGCGGTGACCAAATCGGGTTTCGAGCGCTGACGCTAGAGCTCCATAGTTTGAGCGGATGACTTATGGGATATATTCGAGGAATTCAGCCGCGGCGCCATGGAGCTTTGTCTTGAACAGTTCATCCGCTTAGGGAAGCAACGAACTCCAACTGCGCCAGAAATGCTGCCCACAATGTGGTGCCATCAAAGGTAGGTGGTAAAAGTTGTGCCCCAAAAAACCGAGAGTGAGCTAAGGTTGGGACGTTTTCGTCGACCGAGGTAGACAGGCGGTGCTGACGACCAGACTGCGTCTCGATGACAGTGAGCCTGCGACGACGTCATCTGTAGTGGAGGTAGGTTGTGCAAGCGTGGTCTGGAGAGATAGCAGGCGAGAAGCAAAGCGATTCTCGATATCTTGCATGAGGGCTCTTCTGTCGGCTGCACCTTGTGAAGCAAGGGACCGTAGGGATTTGGTTATCAGTAGACTCGCACCGGTGCTCGACTGTCGATGTTCACTTCGCGCGTCCTGGACAGCGACTGCCGACGGAAGAAGCTGATGCGGGGATTCTTAAGGGATATTTGTCGAGGCTGGGGCCTTCGCGGCCTCTGCCAAGCTTTCCTCCGTAGTCCGCACAGTAGGATACCGTACTCTGAGGGCCGCAGACTGTTGCCCTTGTCGCGGCAACCTTGCTCCGTGTAAACAAGGGCTACCGTTGTCACCGCTGCCAGCCAATGTAACGTGCATTAGCGTATCTCCTGAAGAAATCACGCTGAAACAATCTAACACAGGACCATCCTCTTCGTTCTGGTTCTGTAGCCTCTCCTTCACGCGCTAGTCACTTCGTCGTTCTGTTCCATGCGCGCAACTGCATCCACTACAACATTCTAATAATATGAGGGGTTTTACGTTCCAAAACCACGATATGATTATGGGGAACGCCGTAGGGGAGAGCTCCGGAAATTTGGACCATCTGGTGTCCTTCACCGAGCACAGACATCGCACAGTGACGGGCCTCCATCGACACCATCAAAAGGCGAGCGCGACGTCCCGGATCGAACCCATGACCTTCGGGTCAGCGGACGCGCGCCGTCACCGCTACACCACCGCGGCGGACAAACCACATCTACTGAAGACAAACTGTATAGATGGCTTGCACATGACGTCATGAAGGCAGCTTCTGAAGGCAACTGGGACTCCACGACGGCGGCTTTGATGACAAGCATTGTGCGTCTACGTGAAAACAACGCGGCAGGAACGTCGCTGTGTGGTAATAATGAAATACCCTCCGTGTGATCTTTCGATAACCTGGATATGAGAACGGAAACGTCGGGTCCCCACATGCTAGTGCTCCAACCCGGCGCTTTAAATGACTCAGTGCAAGCCATCAATAGAGGAGCACTGAGATTTTATTAATTTATCTGCGACTTAACTGCGGCTTGGAAACCAAGAAAGAGGGGAAAATATTGCCACGCCCGCTTCTTGTTTTATTTTTATGTATTAGGGTTTTACCCAGGGGGCGGAAACTCCCTATACCTCCCATTGGACGCGCTATGGTATACTGATACACTGCGGCAGAACCGCTTCCACCACTGGCGGCTGCCGGGTATCCCAACTAGAAATATTTCCCAAACAAAACATTTCTCATGCGACGTCACTGGTGACATCAGAAAATAGAGGGAAAGGGCGCGAAACCAAGAGGATCAGGGTTGCAGCGGAAGCTCTCCTTTCCCCCTTCGCATGCAAGCCGAATGCGTTCCTGCTCTCTTGCAAGTCCTCTGACCGCTTGGACCATTCGTTAAGTTTAGTTAACCTTTTTTTTAATTTTGTCTGTGTGTTGTGAAGTGGACAAACCAAAGCTGACCGACTTCTCGATAAGACAGAACTCGATCAACTCAAGTAAAAGTTCATTCTTTTTTGTTAATCGCACCTTTCCTACTAGAAAACAGAGACATACAAGTAGTGTAAAAGTGTCAATCTGCAAAAGCAGCTTTAATTCACAACTGAAATATATTCATAAGGAGCAAACACTGAACCCATAATATCAGAACCATTGCGAAAAGTATTCACAATCACGAGCAGGCCCCATCGTGCTCTACTCAATCACGTCTGTAATGACGGCCCACATATTTTTCTTACAGAACCTGAGTACCAAACAAGACAGAAGTTCAGGGTAAGAGGGAGGATTGAAACGATGAGTGAGAGATCGTTGAAAAGGGAATGCCGCTGGAGACCATGTTTCCACAATATGACTTGTCGTCGTTAGGGCAGCAGCTAGCATTGCCTTGACGAAGAAAAGACCACGTGTCAAAACGTCGGCTCCAGCGACATTCCCTGTTAAAGGAATTCTCAAAGCGTCACTGAGCGTCACATGCATATCAGTGACAGTATAAGGAGTAAAGGGCCACAAAGTTTCAAACTGGGTACATGCATTTCTATGAACAGGAAGGAGCCTATAATTGCCTCGCTTCGATAGAACTGAATGCGAAAATAAAAGATGAACAAACTGTGTCACCGAAACAACACGCTTTCAAGCCTTTCATTAAACGTGTTTTACCGGCAACAGGTAGGCTGTCGTCATCACGAATTAGTCTCATGTACTCATGCAAAATGAGTACCTGCTCAAATAATGAACTCAAATACTTGAGAAGAACTTGTTTTGGGGCGAGTTGGTGCCTCAGTTTGCTGAACATATTTTAACTGACGCGTAGCTAGAAACATGAAAAAGAGCCGAAGGAAAGAGACAGAAGAAGAGACAGAAACAAAACATTCTGCCTCTTTCCTCCAGCCTTATTTCATGAGTTCTAGCTTCGCGCCAGTTACAATGTGTTCATCAAATCAAATACTTGGGCTCACCCGTTGTCACTAGGAAACCTGAAAAACCTTCGCGGAGCTGGAAATTTCCGGGTTAACATACGACAGACCCGCGCAAAACATGGGGCCCCGATTGAGCCATCTTACACTGCAGTTTCCGTTTGCTACACACCACATCAAATGTTTTATCTTTCGCGTGTTCATACTTGACACGCAAACCGAGTGAGATAACCGAGCGCGATCCAACTTGTCATATCGCTGAGTGAGTGGGAAGGGTGAGCAGAGGCAAGCGCAACAAACACATGTCAACCAGTTCCCGTACTTCGCCTGATTTAAAATTCACAAAATAAATAAAAAAGACAAATAAACAAAAGAAGGGTTTGCACAGTTAAATCAGATTTCTTTATTTGTAAAAGCTCGTGAGTGACAATAAATGAGATAATCTGAATCAACCTCGCTTCGTTCGACCAGATAGATCTTAGGATGACCGGCAACCGCTACGAGCGCGCATGTTGCTTGAAACCGAAACTGGCGCTCAGATTCCAGGGCCTGTTTTACCCGCAAGGACGGTTAGCAACGCTCGACGCAGACCGCACCGCAGCGTTGAGAACTTCGCGATTGTAGTAGATCACTTTGTTAAGATTGCGCGCAGGACACGAATAGTCTAGATTATTCCAGATCTTGCGCGACCACCAGTGATTAGACTGAAAATTTCGGTGCGTGATTTATAAAAGACGGCGCGTCCCAGCCATGACCAGTTTATCGACGGCCGATGCACTGTTCGCCCCTGTCAGTGCACAGTGCATATTGCTGTAGTTACACTTTCAGTTTCCCGGCCACAAGTTCGGGCAAATAAAGAGTTTCATCTTGGACACGCCGACTGCTGCCACCTCTACTGGACACGACAAAATCCACGGTGACAATGACAACAGGCATGATGACGACGACAGCGTCCCCTCCCGCGATAGTGATGCAGCCGTCCAGGGAGCCGCCGACATTCCGCGGTTCGCGATGTGTAGACCCCGAAACCTGGCTGGAGACGTTCGAAAGGGTCGCAACATTTAACAACTGGAACGCCGACGACATGCTGTGCCACGTGTACTTTTACCTGAAAGAAGCAGCAAGGATATGGTTCCAGAACCCGGCGTCCACAATTCGAAACTAGGACCTCCCTCCGCAGCGTTTTTTTTCGAGACGTTCATCAGCGTCGTCCGAAAGGAAGGGCCTCAACCTTGCTGGATTCACGGGTGCAACTCCTGAACGAAAAATCACCATCTCCGCTAAAGGGGACCATGAGGCGATGCGAAGCAGCGTTTCGGCATGTCGAGCCCGCGTTTCAGAGGGGAAGTGGAGAGGGGGAGGAGAAAGAGAAGGGGATAGGGGAGAAAGGGAAAGTGGGAGAGGATGTGTGTGGAGAGGGCTCGCGCATGCGCGGTAGTGGTGGTTACGCCGCACACCAGCACCAGATTGAACTCCGCCATAAGATGCTTCGCACCTAAAAATCACACCATATACTCTAAAGGGGACCATGAGGCGCTGCGAAACAGCGTTTCGGCATGTCGGCCCGCGTTTCAGAGGGGAAGTGGAGAGAGGGAGGAGAGAGGGAAGAGGAGAGGGAGGAAGTGGGAGAGGGGAGGGGGAGAGGGGAGGGGAAGTGGGAGAGGAGGTCTGTGGAGAAGGTTCGCGCATGCGCAGTAGGGGTGGTCACGCCGCACACCACCACCGGATTGAACTCCGCCATAAGATGCTTCGCATCTAAAACGTGACAATCATCGCGGAAGAAATGATGCGGGTATTCCGCCACGCTGACCACAACATGCCTTAAGAGAAGGCGGCTCGTTTCCTCATGCGAGGAGTAAAGTAACAGCTCTTCCTTGGACTTATGAGGAATCCACCGAATACCGTCAAAGAAGTTCTCTCGGAGACAACAACAACAGAGACGACGCTGGAATTGTGAACCCGCCAGTACAACCGCCCCTTGATTCAAGACAGAGCAGTGGTTGAATCCGTGGGCTACGACGATCTGCGCGAGACCATAAGGGTCGTAGTGCGCGAAGAATGTCCTCGAATATTCCTGTCACTAATCCCGTTATTGGGGACGGCAATCGCCGGGCGGATTCTAAGGGCTGGCGCCACGGCCCTCCGAAAACGCACCACGAAAGCGCGGACAATTTAGAGTTGGTCCTTTGGTGCGCCAGCGAACGCCGGTTGTGGTCCAAAGACCGAGTCAGAGCCGAGAGTCGATAACACAAAGGAAAACAAAATATATTCTCAGTTAAGGCAATACAAATAATACAAACACATGCACACTCGGCTGGTACCAGTTACAACTTCACAATATAATTCAGATGGTGTTTACACAACGGGAGCTAAACAAACAGATCACACGCTACAAATGCAATCGCATGCATTACAACTATTCAATGACCGTTAAAGTCCTGAATGTACAATGACGTATCCAGTCCTCAATACTTGGACGGTAATTGAATGCTTCTCTTCAAGGAAACACTCACGCCAGCTCCAGCGTTGATCGTCGTAGCTCAACCGTCGTCGTGACTTGTCACGGCTCACACGGTGTCGTCATCGGATTCTTCCAGATCGACGAGCGACTGACCACACATCATCATAAACACGTCTTCTTTGGCTAACGGAGCCACACTTAGCGTAACTTCACCATCACCGGGCCGATTGACTCACTCCTGTCTCGACTGCACTCACTGACTACTCTACCGTCGATTGCACGCTTTTATCCCTTCTCCCCCGGGTTATAGAAGCGTCGGGATGTTTCTTCTGCGTGCAGTACAGCTGAGCCTGGGGAAAGGGCGAGAGCTTTCTCGTAGGTTCGAATCGCGGCGGCATCGCTCGCGGATGCGTCCCCCCCTCCTTCTAGAAAGATCCAGGCTTTGCCGGGCGTTCGATCGTGTTGACTGCGTCTGACTCGAGTGGGTGAGGAGAATGCGGCGCGCCGGCGTCTTTTGATGCTTGTTGTTTCGTCTTTTGCGCTTCTTGGCGAGCGGTTCGCGCCGTTATTGTCGTAGCAGTTTGAAAGCGGCCTCGCGCGCGCTTTTAACCCGCTAATTTGTGACACTGCCCCCCACTTCAAGAATATTATCACATAATATTCAAACAACACAAATTAGCGCGCACATACACATAACCAAAAATGTCCCACATACAGAGTCCATAACTCAGTCCACACAAAATGCGCGTCACACTCACAATAGAAATATCAATACAATTCACAGGGCATTTCAATGTCACTACATATGAAAGGTAAACATAGTGCATAAGTACAACACACCAACATACTTTTCATATAAACAATGCGAACGCACAAAACAAAGCTCTTCATTTACAACGCTTACACAATGTTATATCAGTAGCATTGTACACATAAAATAACGCAAGTAGCTCTTCGGCTCACTAGCTATACACACTCGACACAGGGAATAATAACACTTCAAACACTTTATAACTCAAAACACTTCAAACAAATTCAATTCCAACACCCTGTCCTGCCATCATCGTGTCGCGCTTGCGTCCCTACTTTCGGTGCTCGCTCGCTCTCTTTTTGTTTCTCTTCTTTTTCTTGCGAGCCGTTCCATTTGACGGCGCCGAAGGGGGCGTCTCTGCTGCCGTCGACACATTCGACACCGGCAAGGCGTGTTCGCGTTCGTTAGAACGTTCGCGGTGCATCGCCAACTTCTGCGCGTCGTGGTGTTTTGCCTGGACGACCACCTTCGTCATTTGCACTCACGGGTGGTGGTGGCCGCTGGGTGGCAACATCACCTGCTTGGCGCGTCTTCACGGGCGGTACAGCGACCGTAGGTGCCTCATCACTGATATTCCGTGATACCTCGGCCTCAATTTGAGCCCGGGCGGCATCCTTCATGGGATTCCCTTCCGCGCTTCCTTTTTGTCGCGGTTCCCGAACTGACGAGGGCTCCATCTTCGGGGCTTCTCCCAAACGTTCAGGATCGTATGGCCCTCGAGCTCCGTCGATGTTTCCCACGATTAGGTCGAAGAGGGGGTTATTCATGCACAGGGCAGTAACTCTCCCGCTGAAGTAAGGGGTCTCAACTTCAATCTTGGCTTCGGGAAGCATTCGAATGGAACTATCAAGCAGGCAAACCGGTTGGGTATTGCCTGTGAAATCCCTCTCTCGGACCAATTTCTTTCGTACGATAACCGTGGTGCATCCACTATCTCTTATTACTGCGACTTCCTTTCCACCAACTTTCCTCTTAAGTGTCGGCATTCCTTTAGTTGAGTCTGTTGTCACCGCAGCACCAATAAAATCTATCTTCTTCCCGCTTTTCACATCGGCCAATTCATCTTTGATCGCTTCTGTTTCCTCGTTTGGCGGGGCATACGCACAAGCTGCTTGGTGGGCTTTGCTAGCATCGTTTCGACATGCGTCTGCTTTGTGCCCAGTCTGACCACATTTAAAACACTTCATCACACTGGGGCGTGAGAAGTTAGTCCGACAACTGTTAGCGCGATGGCCCACCCGGTTACACAGAAAGCATCGCGGAACACTCTCCGGTGCACGCTTCTTTTCGTCAGGTGCCGATTTCTTCGACTCCTCGTGAACCTCCTTTTTTACTTTGGCCAGATTCGTGCCACCTTGCGCTTCCAAGAATTGGTCGGCCAACTCAAGCATGTCGTCAAGCGATTTAGCTTTCCTCTCTTTCAGATACAGCGACAGGCTCGGGTGGCAACTGGTGAGAAATTGCTCTCTGATTAGAAGCTCTCTAAGCTCACCGTACTCCTGTGCCGTCTCTGATGAAAGTTCGATCCACCTGTCAAAATAATGACTGAGCCGCGCAGCATACTGCGTTGCCGTCTCGCCCTCAGCTGGCTTTCCCGTACGAAACCGATCTCGGAAGCCCTCCACGGTGAATCTAAATCGCTTTAGTAAGGCAGCTTTCACTTTCATATAATTAGCTGCATCGGTAGGTGTCAGCCTACCGTACACACTGAGCGCTTCGCCACTCAAGCAGGTGCTCAAAGCTGTGGCCCATTGCTGCTCCGGCCAATTTTGGCTTCTAGCTATCGTCTCAAACCTGTCCAGGTATGCATCAAGGTCATCTTTTTTCTCATCAAACGCCACAAGCAGTTTGCTTGGGTTCAATCGGAAGCTATGATGTTCCCTTTCGCTGCTCTCCACTCTAGCTTGCACGGGAGTCTCTGTGCGCTGCTGCAAACGGAGCCGTTCGATTTCCAATTCGTGCTGCCGTTGCCTTTCTCTCTCAGCCATCTCAGCTTGCATCTGTCTCTCTTGCGCCTCTCTTTCTTCCTTCAGCTGTCGCTCCTTCGCCTCTCGCTTTTCTTTCTCCCTCTCAGCTGCTAGCCTCTCTTTTTCAAGCTCTAGTTTCAATTGTTGCTCTCTTTCTTCTTTCGCCCTCTCAACTGCCAACCTCTCTCTTTCAACCGCCTCCTTTTCCTTTTGGCTCACCCACTTTCGTAGTTCGGCCCCAGACAAACCCATCTTCTCACCAAGGGCAACTAACTTCTCAAGATCCATCATGCCCGTCAACAAAACCTAGCCGCGTGCACAAAATCTCTGCCTAACTTCGAATTACAAACCACTCTCTGCACACAGGTTAGCGAGAACGCGGTGCAGCACTCAAAAATCGTTCGCAAGCACTATCAACGTCTCAAGGCTCTTTCTCCCTACTTTGGACACACTGTGCACCAAAAAGGTCCTGTGTCGCGGACGCCAGAATAATTGTCACTTGTCCCGTTAATGGGGACGGCAATCGCCGGGCGGATTCTAAGGGCTGGCGTCACGGCCCTCCGAAAACGCACCACGAAAGCGCGGACAATTTAGAGTTGGTCCTTTGGTGCGCCAGCGAACGCCGGTTGTGGTCCAAAGACCGAGTCAGAGCCGAGAGTCGATGACACAAACGAAAACGAAATATATTCTCAGTTTAGGCAATGCAAATAATACAAACACATGCACACTCGGCTGGTACCAGTTACAACTTCACAATATAATTCAGATGGTGTTTACACAACGGGAGCTAAACAAACAGATCACACGCTACAAATGCAATCGCATGCATTACAACTATTCAATGACCGTTAAAGTCCTGAATGTACAATGGCGTATCCAGTCCTCAATACTTGGACGGTAATTGAATGCTTCTCTTCAAGGAAACACTCACGCCAGCTCCAGCGTTGATCGTCGTAGCTCAACCGTCGTCGTGACTTGTCACGGCTCACACGTTGTCGTCATCGGATTCTTCCAGATCGAGGAGCGACTGACCACACACCATCATAAACACGTCTTCTTTGGCTAACGGAGCCACACTTAGCGTAACTTCACCATCACCGGGCCGACTGACTCACTCCTGTCTCGACTGCACTCACTGACTACTCTACCGTCGATTGCACGCTTTTATCCCTTCTCCCCCGGGTTCTAGAAGCGTCGGGATGTTTCTTCTGCGTGCAGTACAGCTAAGCCTGGGGAAAGGGCGAGAGCTTTCTCGTAGGTTCGAATCGCGGCGGCATCGCTCGCGGATGCGTCCCCCCCTCCTTCTAGAAAGATCTAGGCTTTGCCGGGCGTTCGATCGTGTTGACTGCGTCTGGCTCGAGTGGGTGAGGAGAATGCGGCGCGCCGGCGTCTTTTGATGCTTGTTTTTTCGTCTTTTGCGCTTCTTGGCGAGCGGTTCGCGCCGTTCTGTCTCGTAGCAGTTTGAAAGCGGCCTCGCGCGCGCTTTATAACCCGCTAATTTGTGACAATTCCCGTCGTACCAGCTTCAAGTTGCCTCGATCACAGACATCATCCGGGTGGAAATCCAGCAGTCGGTGGGCATCCCCGGGTCAGCGCCGCCGCAGGTGCAAGCTGTGAGCTACGCTGCTGCAGCCCGACGTAACGCCCCCGCTCCTGATCCACGTCAAGACGCTGCGCCGCCGCAGCAGTTCCGCCACCAGGCACTACCACGGCCAACATCGACGTCATACCGCCCGCCAGCCGGCCAGTGACACACGCGGAGGAAGACCGATGTTTGGTGCGCCCCCCATCGACCGCCCACTCTACTACCATTGCGTAGAAGCTGGCCGCAGCTACCGCCGCGTCCAGTATCGACATATGGGACTGAATGCGTGGGTTCGCCACTGACGCGCCGCGTCTACAGCTGAGTGAACGGCCACGCGACATCGCCGACTACCTCGCAGGGGCGCAGTGGACACCCCGACAACCTTCCCGTTCGCCACGGCCAGACCGCTATGTCTCACCGCAGCGCCTCTAGTACAATGGCTCAACCCGGGGGCGCAAGCCTAGCCCACATCCGGAAAACTAAGGGCAGCAAACGATAGAGGTGCGGTTGCTGTACAACGAAACATCTCGCCGCCGACGAGAACACCGCTACGCCACGACGAAACCTAGTGAACACGCCGCAAGCCGAACGGAGCCCTGATGTCGAAACTTCGCGCCTCGAAGAAGACCTGACGACGCAACGTGGAAGCAGCGGAGTAAACCAACGTATCCGTGATCCGACGCCGCGACCTAACCGGAACGCAAGGCGACGGACTAGCGACCTCGACGTGCTATTCGACGGCCACAAGGTCACTGCTCTCGTCGACACTGGAGCCGACTATTCTGTCGTCAGTGGACCGTTCGCCACAAACCTGAAGAACGTTAGGACTGCTTCGCAAGGCCCCGAAATTCGGACAGCTCGAGGCCATCTAATAACGACGGCTGGAGTCAGCACCGCAAGAGTAACCATCAATAACCGGACTTATCCAGCGAGCTGTGTAATCTTACAACGTTGCTGCAGGGATGTGATACTTGTGATGGGCTTCCTAAATCACCACGGCGCGGTCATCGATCTGAGGTCGGAGTCAATAATACTAACCTCAGAAAAACCGCCGCCGCTGCACACGACGGCATGGAACACCGCATTAAATGTGATAGAAGAGCACGTCACCATTCCGCCTCTTTCCAGCGTCATCATTCTGCTTCTGAACCGTCAGACTTGCGCCGCAAAATGCATAGCCGAGCGGCGTGATCGCAAAGCAAGGGTAGTGCTGACAAACTTCAGCCACGAATATAGGCACCTCAACGTTGGTACGACGGTCGCCTACATCGATGAAATCGTGGACGCCAGCAATGCTTTCGCGCTCTTCGATGCTACCGAACGCGCTTCGACGGATCCAGGTCCCCTACCCGACTTCGATGTCAACCTGAGCCTCCCGAAACATGAGCAGAACCAGCTTAAAGCCCTCCTCCTGCAATACAAGGACTGCTTCTCGTCGTCGTTAAGAATTCGACAGACCCAAGTCGCGAAACATCGCATCATAACAGAAGAAAGTGTCCGACCAAACCGTCAGAGCCCGGACCGAGTTTCGACGCGAGAACGCGAGGCCGTTCAGAAACAGGTCGATGAAATGTTACGAGATGACATCATCCAGCCGGCCAAGAGTCCGTGGGCATCACCTGTAGTGTTAGTGTGGAAGGGGGATGGAACCCTACGTTTCTGCGTCGACTATCGTCGCCTGAACAAGGTCACAAAAAAGGACGTCTATCCTCTCCCACGAATAGACGACACCCAAAATCGACTCCACAACGCGGATTACTTTTCGCCGATAGACATCAAGACCGGCTACTAACAAATACAAGTCGACGAGAGAGATCGAGAAAAGACTGCCTTTATAACACCATACGGCCTGTTCAAGTTCAAGGTGTTGCCCTTTGGTCTTTGACGGCACCTGCGGCTTTTCAACGCGTTATGGATACAGGACTGGCCGGCTTGAAGTGGCAGACGTGCCTCGTATACTTGGACGACGTCGCTATGTTTGCCTCAAGCTTTTACGAACATCTCCGCGCCTTGAAGCTGTACTTCAAGCAATCAAGACCTCCGGACTCACATTGAAACCTGAAAAGTGTCGCTTCATGTACGAACAACTGTTGTTTTTGGGACTCTTGATCAGCAGGGATGGTGTTCGCATAGACCCGCGGAAAACGGCTGCCATCACTGCCTTCCCGCCACCCACCGGCAAGAAGGCAGTACGCCGATTTCTCGGCTTGTGCGCCTACTACAGACGCTAACGTACCTCAGAACACGAGCCGCTAACGCACCCAACCAAGGCCAACGTCCTATTCAAGTGGGAAACGGCGCAAATCAAAGCATTTAAAGAACTGAAACCACGTCTTCAGATGCCTCCGATACTAGCACATTTTGACGAATACGCCTATACTTAAATCCACACCGACGTAAGCAGCGTAGGTTTCGGTGCCGTCCTTGTGAAGAAGGCGCCTTGTGGAATACCTCGAGTGCACGACCGCCCTTGTTCCTAAGGTATTCAAGCGAGGACTGGCGTCGTTTTTCTAGCGAAACGGCGTTCTCCTAAAGAACTTCTCACCCCTTCGAACCATCCACCTTCTCCTGGTGCCTTCAGCATTGAGACCTGGAGTCCTTCGGGCCCCACACGATGACCCGACGGCTGGACACCTCTTTGTTTCCCGTACGCTTGCAAGAATACAGGAAATGTGCTACTGGCCGCGCCTTGTCGCCGACGTCACTCGCTACGTAAGGCCATGCAGAGACTACCAGCGACGCAAGACACCGGCCGACAAGACCAGCAGGCTTTCCTCAGCCGATCGAGCCACCTCGCCGATCATTCCAGCAAAGCGGTATGGACCTACTAGGGCTGCTCGCTACGTCGTGTTGTGGAAATGAATCGATCGTCGTCGCTACCAAATGCCTCAGCCGCTACGCCGAAACAAGGGCCTTGCCTAGAGGCAGCGCCGCCGAGGGAGCGAATTTCTTCGTCGAAGACATCGTCCTGCGTCGTGGCACCCCAGAGGTCCTCATCATCAACAGAGGCACGGCCTTCACTGCGGAGCTAACTACGGCTATCTCGAGATACAGCTAGACAAGCCACCGCCGGACCACAACCTAACACCCTCAGACCAATGGCCTCACCGAGTGTCTAAGACCATCGCCGACATGCTGGCCATGTACGTCGACGTCGAGCACAAAACGTGGGATGTCTTCCTTCCGTACGTGGTCTTCGTGTACAACACGGCAGTACAAGAAACGATGCAGCTGCCACCGTACAAGTTTGTCTGCGGAAGTGCGCGGCAACGGCGCTCGATGCAGGCTGCCAGCTACCACCGACGAAGACAATATTGCCGCGACATATCGGCCGTATTCAAATAGCGCGGCCGTCACCCTCCATACAGGACACCGCTCGCCGTATAATGTTGCATCGTAGCACGAGCACCTGGCCGGACCCAGCTCGCATGCGCCACGCGCTCGTGTGCCTCTCGGGAAAAAGAAGAAGAGGAGAACAGCTGAACGACATCTTTGGTGGTGACAACAAGATAGATTGGCTTGAGCTGTTCCTATCGGTTCTTCGCAGGGACCAGCAGCCGCAGGCCTGGTTGTCGTGGTTTCAAGTCGTGGTCAACCTGTGCTGCTTCATGGGCGTCTTGGCGTATCCTCCAGTGGGGGTGCGGCTGGATCGGGTGGTGCTTGCTTAGGCATATCAGACTAATGTGTCTTTTGTCTCCCGGCCAGGCACATTCTGCCTGGTCGGCTACTCTTGCTAATAATGATCTTCCAATTGAACTATACTTGAGCAGTGGTCTGAACAACGTTCCTGTGGCCCTAGTGTGGGCTACGACGACGCTGGCGAACATGAAAAATCTTCACATAATCCAGAAGAAAGCGATCCGTGCTATCATGAACGCGCCACATAACAGTGTGGGCTTAATAACAGTGTGCCACTTTGTGTGGGCTACGACGACGCTGGCGAACATCAAAAATGTTCACATAATCCAGAAAAAAACGATCCGTGCTATCATGAACGCGCCACATAACAGTGTGGGCTTAATAACAGTGTGCCACTTTGTGTGGGCTACGACGACGCTGGCGAACATCAAAAATCTTCACATAATCCAGAAAAAAGCGATCCGTGCTATCATGAACGCGCCACATAACAGTGTGGGCTTAATAACAGTGTGCCACTTTGTGTGGGCTACGACGACGCTGGCGAACATCAAAATCTTCACATAATCCAGAAAAAAGCGATCCATGCTATCATGAATGCGCCACATAACAGTGTGGGCTTAATAACAGTGTGCCACTTTGTGTGGGCTACGACGACGCTGGCGAACATCAAAAATCTTCACATAGTCCAGAAAAAAGCGATCCGTGCTATCATGAACGCGCCACATAACAGTGTGGGCTTAATAACAGTGTGCCACTTTGTGTGGGCTACGATGACGCTGGCGAACATCAAAAATCTTCACAATCCAGAAGAAAGCGATCCGTGCTATCATGCACGCGCCACATAACAGTGTGGGCTTAATAACAGTGTGCCACTTTGTGTGGGCTACGACGACGCTGGCGAACATCAAAAATCTTCACATAATCCAGAAAAAAGCGATCCGTGCTATCATGAATGCGCCACATAACAGTGTGGGCTTAATAACAGTGTGTCACTTTGTGTGGGCTACGACGACACTGGCGAACGTAAAAAATCTTCACATAATCCAGAAAAAAGCGATCCGTGCTATCATGAACGCGCCACATAACAGTCACACTGAACCACTCTTTCTTCAATTGAACCTAGTTCCGCTTCCATCACTATACGAAATGATGCTATCTAAACGCTGTCATGCTGGTGTCGCTAAGAAGAACAATTTCTTACGGAACCTTTCTTGTCTGAAAGAAAATAAAAAACTACGCATGACTTGCCTTACTGAAGAATGGGAACTCCCGCGAACACGAACTAACTATGATAAGCAGATGTTATGCTACTTATTGCCATACCATTTAAACAATTCTCATTAGCGTGTGCGTTTCTCTTTTCTTGCTCACAAGAAATAAGCTTACAAACATTTCCTTTACAAACATTTCGCTTTTGCCGTTCTGATTGTTTTGATTGTTTGCATTTTTTTATCCATTATAAACTTCTATTCTTGTGCGTATTATGACAACATATGTTCTATAGAAAGTTCACATTCTACGTGCTGCAATGTAATAAAATATTGTTACATTTTATGTTAAGATGCATTTCTCATGTACAATTGCATTACTTTATGTGAAAACAGGCCTATTTTTATGTAACTTTTCCGTTGGTGCCAAGTTCAAGGGACTGTGGGCCTTGTCAAGCCGTTTTGTGGCTTTTAGCTCACGGCCCTCAACATCTGTATTTTTCAAAATCTGATGTTGAAATAAAAATGATTCTGATAGTTCCTACCAATGGTGAACCAATTCGCATGAAAAACCCGAAAAGCATTCAGGAAGAGCTCCGCAAGATAACCGATCATTTCCAATTGATTGCCGAGGTGCGTCGGTTTGGACGTGGAGGCATTCTGTGCTGTTCGCCGGACCAGGCCTGCGTCACAAATCTACTGAACTGCACAACCTTCGTATCTCATCCGGTGAGCTGTTTTGTACCTGCTTATTTGTCATATGTGAAGGGATTACCTCGTGGGGTGCACTCGAACCTTACTCCGCTAGAGATTCTAGATTCTAGAAATGTTCTCTGTAGAAGGAGCAGTCTCTGTATTCCGTTGCTCGCGTAACATTGAGAACAAAAAGATCCCAGCGGAGTCAGTGATTGTGAATTTGCCGTTACGAATCGACCAACAAAAATTAAGGCGTGGCCTTTGATCTCCTCGCCCACTTCTGTGTACAAAATTCTGGAGGTACGGAGACACCTTAAAGGGATGTAGATCAGACATGAGCTGCCGTACATGTGCCAGACAACACAGTACTACTGAATGTTCAACACAAGAAGTGATTTGTTGCTTGTGTAGTGGATCCCATCCAGCTGATGACGATAGTTGCCCGGTGAGGACGCAAGAGTTACAATTTCTGGAGATTATTGAACAGAAACGATGTTCACGGCGTGAGGCCCTAACTGTACTTTCAGACCGCTCACGTGGGTATGCCACCGCTGCCAATCGGGCAAATCGAGTGTTAGATTCGCCGCTGACAGATATAATAGCATCAACGGTGGAAAAGACGATGACGAAGTCGATGGAAACTCTGTTTGTGAGCCTAACATAATCATTGGCGCAAGTAGTGAATACACAAATGACACAAATATTGCAGGGCGGTAAACGACAGGCTAGGGCTCCTCCACTATTTACACCAGTTGAGGCGATTACTGAGGTTTAATCAGAACCACGGCCTTCAAAAGCAAAACCAGGCAAGTCAAACACAGGCCGTAAGATAATTGTTCCCATTGAGCAGGAGTTAGATTGGAGCTCTGACTCACAGATGGAGCAAATGGAGTTTGATGCGAGAACAATGAAAAGAGGCGCACCCTCTGAAGCACAAGTTGCTGAGTGAATGCCAAGTCTTAGCCTGAGAAGTACCAGAAAGGAAACTCATCAAAAAAGGATTTTTAAAAGATAGCGTCTTGGAGAAAGCAGTGAGTGCTGCTGGTATCTCAACAAAATAGGTCGTTTAAAAATATTACAGTGGAATCGCCGTTATATTTTTTCAGCAGCTATCGATTTATTCTATCGTTGTGAGCATCACTCCCCTGATGTAATTGTTTTACAAGAAACTCGGCTTACAGAGGAATGGTGTTTTAAAATAAAACATTACCGCTCATTTCGC
Source organism: Rhipicephalus sanguineus (assembly GCF_013339695.2). Taxonomy (NCBI): domain Eukaryota; kingdom Metazoa; phylum Arthropoda; class Arachnida; order Ixodida; family Ixodidae; genus Rhipicephalus; species Rhipicephalus sanguineus. The sequence goes on from NC_051181.1 coordinate 54,936,187, forward strand.
ATAGACCGCCCCACTCGGGGTGGCATGGATCTATGGGGTTGCATGGATCTATGCTTTCCTAAGTGATAGAAAATTTTATTGCTCGTAATCCGGTGTGACTTCTTCAAAATATAAACAAACGAGAAGTTTCCCACAAGGTCTGTATTATCACCGCTATTGTTTACGTTCTGCTATGTACTATTCCCGTACAGCAGGATGTACAGGTGTACGTGTATGCCGACGACATCGCATTTATTGCTGCATCAGCAGACATTCACGCACAATACCAAATTCTGCAGACATATATGAATATACTGGAAACGTGGCTGGAGGCAATTAACTTATCGCTCAATATCAATAAAAGCGCAATCTTGGTTTTCACACAAAGTGTTCCAGTGCATATTTCTTTACTTTACCAACAAGACATCACACCCCAGGTAGAGGCAGTTAGGTATTTAGGGGTAACCTACACCGAAAAACCTAACTGGAGTCCACATGTAGGAAACATGGCTGTTAAGGGAGCACGCACAGCAGGTATTTTACGTAGGCTCAGCAACAAGCGCGCAGGTTTGCGCAGAGACGTGCCTGTTATGATTTATTGTATGCACATTTGACCGATATTAGTATTCGGTTGCGTTTTGTTTTCTGGCGCTCCAGCCTACAAAGTTCGACCACTGGTTCTTTAAGAACGTGAGTCATTACGATTACGTCTTGGCCTTCCTCAGTTTGTCGCAAACAATATTCTTTACGGAGAATCAAGACTGCCTTCTCTTATCAAAACGTTTCATATTCTAACAGTACGAGCATTCCTAAAAAATTTATGCGTCTCCACAGAGGAGGTCACAGTATGCTTTCATTAATCAGCCAGCCTCATTTTGTAACCACCAATTGTACAGATTACGTTGCCCCCAAGTCATTTTTACATAAAGACTTTTGGACCCATTAAACGTTCACCTCTATGAAGTACATATACTCAGCACAGTAGAAACAATTAGGATTGAATTTGACGACATATCTCCAGAGAATGCTAAACAGTTACCATATCGACATGTAAATGGCACTTTGGAAGATCATTTGGCCAATCTAGAAAGAAACATTGCGATAGCGTATAATACTTCCGTTTGCGAAGAAAAGGCAGGTGGGGGAATCGTATCATTCTTTCTAGATTGGACTTTCTCAATTCGGTTACCTGACTGTACGCCTATTTTCCAGGCTGAATTTCTGGCTATAATCCTAGCGTTGCGTATATTGCCTCACTGTCTGTCGAAAGTGGTTATTTTAACCGACTGCCTCTCTGTCTGTTCTTCCTTAAGCGCACCAAATTTATCAAGAACATTAGAAACATTCTATTCGCACATTCCAAGACACTTAAGGCTTATTCATTTAGTGTGGGTACCTGGCCACAAAGGTTTGATACTCAATGAATATGCGGATTCACTTGCAGTATCATCCCACGATAGCCATTTTATATCTATATTGCCGACGTCGGCATATGTCACTGCAGCGAGATTTGAAAAGCTTACAATGTGCAATCACTTCGGCAAATCTCCTTTATTTTCATCAGACTTCCCACAACTGAAGTTTCCTTGGAAGAGCAGATGGTGTTCCTCTAGAAAGGAAGAAATCTCAGTTACAAGGCTACGATGTAGAGTCCCCCCACTCAACTTCACAGGTCTGGTCTGGCTCAGTCACCTTTATGCCTTCACTGCATGAGAGTGAATCTCTGGATCACTTCTTTTTGACGTGCCGCAGGTTTAAAATACAAAGGAAAAGACTACTAGAAGATCCCCTTCGAAATACGGGCTTAAACTTGTCACTTCGCCCAATTTCGCCCAACTAAAGAGTTTCATCTTAAACGCGCCGACTGCAGCCTACGTCGACGTCACGACACCGTGACAATATTGTGCTCTTTGTTCTCTGTTTTCGCTTATTCGAAATCGTTTCATTTGTAGTTGAATGATAATAACTGTATTCATAATATCGCATTTTTTTTTTCAATTTCGCGGTAATTCTGGAGCAAAAATTAGATGTCTTTGTTACTTAGGCTACTTTTAAAAGTATACCCTGGACTAAATATCTAGGTTTTCCTACAAGGCGATGTGCGTATACGCGTGATCAGGGTTACCAGATTGGAAATACAAAAAAGAGCCAAGAAATAAAAAAAATTAGCCAACTTGAGCCAAGGGCTGTAGGAGTAGCCAAAAGAAGTCACGCGCGTGTGAAAACAACAACACCGTTGTTATTTAAACAATTGAATGGAAATCCCTTTCGGTGAAAACATAAATCAGTACAGTAAACACACTTCAAAATAATAATAACTGACATAAAATCATAAATTCTTCACATTAGCAAGAATTTCGTGCATGATAACGAAGTTGCTTGCGCTGCTGCAGGAATCAGATTCTCCCGAAGCGTCTCGCGTGACTTTTATTCTTAAAAGTTCTAGAAGTACTAACTTTGTGGCGACAATAAAACTGAGTAGTGCATGAGTGCTCAAAATCACAGCTGCTGAGATTGAACCATAAATTATAGCCACTTTCGCACTCGTTTCTGGCGTGATTACAAAGTCCGAACAGTTAATATTGCCGACTCGCAGTCCTTACCTATTTTTAAGAAATAACACAAACAATGCTTCAGATATTGGATTGGCAATGTCTATGGGTGTAGAGCTCTTCATGGATGCGGAGCGCCTTCGATTGTTCTGTTCTCTTCTAATTACAGTATAAAGTTCAGGAATTGGTGGTCTACAAAATGGGGCCCTATGCAACAGGTTTCCCCCGAATCGTAGTCACGTATCCATAAAGTTGCTTTTTTTTGTTTTGAGTCCTGCAAGCGGCAAAATCAATATTGTGTATTTGAAACACACCTTGATCGCCTAGTTTTGACAACAACCCTAGAACACCAGCGGCTGAGGCGCCCCAAGATCTTCAAAGCTTGGGTAACATATAAGGAAGAAGAAAGCGGCCAGAAACAGGGGCGTAGCCAAGGGGGGGGGGTTGGGGGGGTTCAAACCCCCCCCGAAATTTTTCAATTTTGCTTGCGTATATAGGCACGCACACATACAAACGCACGCACGAACATACATAAAGTATGGTTGAACCCCCCCCCCCCCCCCGAAAAACATTTCTGGCTACGCCCCTGGCCAGAAAGTATCCAAGACGGTTTTTCTGTCGCCGATGGCCTAAAAATGTAGGCAAACTGGCGCAAAGTCGCCAAACCTGGCAGCCCTGCGCGTGACGCGCAGCAAGCGTAGAGAGAGAACGTGCAGAATCCGTAGGGGAGCAAATATATGACTAAGGTCCTCGTGGGCCACGTATCTTTTCGGCTCGGTAATTTTTACTTTTTAGGCAGGCTGTTCGGGAAGGCAGGTTCGGGTGCACGGTGCATAAGCGGGGAAGTATATTCGCTTAGTAAAGGAAGGAAGTGAATGAGTGCAAACCTGATCTCAATATATCACTTCACTCCGTAAACACGTCGAGCAAGGAAGCCACATCACAAACCTTAGCTTCGCATGTGGAGATGCGAACCGAAAACCGCCGATTAGCCGAATTTTTAAGCCGAGCCATAGCACCTCTGGTGGCATCCCCACAGAACCTTTACTGATGTTCAGAAGGCATGGAATGCCAGGCACATAATGCGCGGAGGAGGCTTTTAAATGTTTCGTTGAGAGTCGGCGCTTGTGTTTCGTGTCCTCTTTCTTGTGTGCATTCGTCAGTAGTATGAGGAGATTTTTCGAAGAAATGAGATTGTTTGAATGAATGAATGAATGAATGAATGAATGAATGAATGAATGAATGAATGCTGACAACCACTCATGGTAAAATTATTGAGAATGTGGGCTGTGGCCATCCCACCCTGAGGTGGTTATCTCCAAAGCAAGGTCTGGGTACGGGCTAGTTGGTACTGCATTTTTAAATTCTGATCACAGCGCAAAGAAATCACAGCGCATCATAGAGGCCGCAGCAATCGCTGAAGGTGGCTCTGTTAGTAAGCCTTCGATAGCTTTGACTGATAAAGAACTTGCTTTCCTGCATCCACACATGCGCTAGGTTTCTTTTTTACAGGCTGTTCCCGTTTTGGTGTTTTAGAGTGATTGGTCATGATGACTTCGTGTTTTGGAGGTTGTCATTTATCATATGCGGTTTTTGTCGCATGTCGTTTTTTCATAAATTGCTTGTTCGCAAAAAAAAATTTACTTTTGAAGCCAGCGCTGGCCTTTGTTGCTCTCTGTCTCGTGTATTACTTTGCGCTGTGGTCACAATTTAAAAGTGGTTATCTCGCCGTCTAATGTAGCGTTTTCATTCTGGCATTCAAGGATCTGCAGCACGGGCGAGTCATGACCCCAACTGGGTTGTCTCTCGTCCCGTCTTTGATGAAGATACTGCCTTCTTTGAGTTTGATGGTTTCGCTGTAACACTGAATGAATGAGTGGAAACAGCCAAAATATTTGTGGCGACACTGAGAACGTGGAAGAAAAGGGAACAGGATAGAGCACCATTCCTGTCGTTTTTATTTGCCGTTCGCAGTTGCACCACAATTATCTCTTGATAGGCAACAACTCGCCCTATCTTAGACTCTGCTGAAACAGCCACTTTGCTAAACAAAGTGGACCGCCACCAGTCACCCTCAGACGGTCATCCCCACCGTAATCTGCTGCCTTTCCTCCTCGCCTGCAAGGTCGGGCAGCGCGGGCGAGTCGCGACCCCGATCGCAGCGATAATCATCCCGTCATTGACAAAGATGCGTCGATCTACATCCAACCAGGGCCACATGGTCGCAGTCCACCCAGCGACAGGCGTATTTCGACCAGCTGGTATGTGCAGGGGATGACTATGACGCCAGCCCTGTCGAGCATCCCTCAGCTTGATTCGAACCTGCCACCTACCGACCAGAGAACGCTGCAGTTCTTAACCGCTCACTCACTGGTCGGGTGATAGCTTAGTAGCTTTGGTGTAATATATGCGTACTGCTTGTGCGCGGCCGGCAGGAATGTCTTTAACGACTAGCCCACACGTTTGCGAAGGGTGCAGTCTTCTTGCAGCCAGGAAGAAAGCAGCATCACATTACAAATTGTGGCTATTGGGCTTCCTGTGTCTCATCCAAAGTAAACAGCACATATAGAGGTGTCTCAGCACAAGGCCTTAGTTTATCCGTACACCTTTCACGTTACCAGGTTACCAAAATACGAGACAGGATCTGCGCATGCACGCGCCTTCACGGAACGTTGATTTGCTTTCATAGAACATGACCAACTCCCCGCTCTAAGTTTACGGCCTTATCGCGCTGATTTACCTCTTTCGTGGACACTCACCAGATCCCCTCCATGGAGCCTCTTTCCAGCGAGACTCCTGCCAAGACGTCATCTATTAAATTGTCTTGATAAGTCCAAGTGGCAGCGCCAATTGCGACTGCGTCGTTTGAGCCAGGTCACCGTCGCTGTAATCTTGAGACGCCGCATAGGTGGTGGCATCTGGCGGCTGCGAGATGAACCATGCAAGTAAAAACTTCTTATTACAGTAACCTGGTGCATTATGCTTCTCTGGTGGTGCAAATTCTCTGCTGGTGCCTCATTGTTCAAAATGCTTCGCGATTACTGTAGGTCGTTCTGTTAAGATTACGCGCAAGACGCGAACACTTGAGCTTATTCTAGAACTTGCGCGACAACCAGCTATAATGCTGGAATATTCGGCGGTCATGTATAAATGCCGACGCGCTTCACCGCTTGTGAGGTGATCGACGGTCGACGCTCTCTTCGACGCTATCAGTGTATTGCTGCAGTTTGACTTTCAGTTTCCCGGCCACAAGTTCGGCCAAATAAAGTGTTTCATCTCTCACGTGCTGACTGCTGCCTTCGTCTACTTCACGACCACGTGACAATATCACTGTCACGCACATGTGAGGGACAACAAGAACCGCGGTCTGGCTGTCTTCCCAAGGGCGCACACATGCAGCCATATTTCGCCGAGGCTAGCGAGAGCGGCTCCATCAGCAAAAATGAGGTGAAGTCGATCTGCTTGCACAGGATTCATAGAAAACCTGCCTTACAAAAACTCAATGAGAGGGAACTTAATACAGCCCCTGTGTCAACAAGCGCTTCAACGAGCTGCAGCGGATCTCCAAGCTTTACCGACAGAGCTGGCATCTCGGGGAAGGGGCGAAGTAAAAGAAGAGGGACTTCAGCCATCAAGCGGGGTCCTGCCCTAGGCGTCCCTCATTGTAGTTTCTTGAGGGAAACTTTACACGAGTAGCCGAGTCTCCCAGCGACTCGGACATTCGAGGGCAGTCCCGATCAAAATGTCCAACGTCGTAGCTGTGGTAGCAGCGGAGCACCGGTGAAGGGTAGTGGTGCCGTGAAGGATCAAGATTTCGGACCACGTACGGCGCGTCCGTGAAGACTGGCCTCCGGTACTGATGATCAGATGCTTGCGAGCGTTCTTTTATCTCCGCTTCAAGGGGAACGGCAAGAGCTGATGGCACGTCTTTCGAACGAGAGATGCTGGACGTTTTTCTTCTCAATGGCGTCAGCGAAGGCGTAAGCAGCAATAGGTCAATGGTTGCAGTAGGGCAACCCGACAAGACCTTTCGGGGCAGGCTTTCGAGGTGAGCAGCGAGTTTTTGAACGTCGCGCTGACCTTGGCGGACGATTTCGAGTTGTGTGACATAGAATTTAAGAAGATGACGATGACCAAATCGGGCTTCGAGCGCTTACACTAGAGCTCCATAGTTTGAGCGGAAGACTTGAGGGATGTATTCGAGGGGCTCAGCCGCGCCGGCGCGGAGTTACACAACGAGCACCTCAGCATTGTCTTGAACTGTTCAACCGCTTAGGGAAGCAACGGACACGAACTGCCTCAGAAATGCTGCCCACAATGTGGTGCAATTATAGGTAGGTGGTAGAAGTTGTGCCCCAAAAACGGACAGTTAGCTAAGGTTGGGACATTTTGACTCTTCTGCGGGCCTCACCTTGTCAAGCAAGGGCCCGTAGGCAATCTGTTATCGGTACACTCGCAGGCATGCTCGAATGTCGAGGTTCACTTGGTGCGTCCTGGACAGTGAGCTCCGGCGGAGGAAGCCGATTTGCGCTTCTGTAGGGATATTTGTCATGGCTGGGGCCTCCGCGGCCTCTGCCAAGCTTTCCTCCGTAGTCCGGACAGCAGGATCCCGTACTATCTACGGCGTGTCGCTCTCCATAGGGTGTATCTTGTGGGCCACCGACTGTTGCCGTTGTCGCGGCAGCCTTACTCCGTGTAAACATAGGTTACCATTGTCACCGCTGCCACCAAATGTAACGTACAATAGCGTATCCCCTGAAGAACTCAGGCTGAAACAATGTCACACAGGACCATCCTCTTCGTTCTCGTTCTTTAGCCTCTCCTTCACGCGCTAGTCACTTCGTCGCTCTGCTCGATGCGCACAACCTCATTCACTTAAATATTGCAATATTATAAGGGGTTTTACGTTCCAAAACCACGTTATGATTATGAGGAATGCCCTAAGGGAGAGCTCCAGAAGTTTGGACCATCTGTTGTCCTTGAACGAGCACTGACATCGCACAGTGACGGGCCTCTAGTATTTGGACTCCATCGAAAGGCGACCGCGACGACCGGGATCGAACCCACGACCTTCGGTTCAGCAGCCGAGCACCGTCACCGCTACACCACCGCGGCGGACAAACCATATCTATTGAAGACACACTGTATAGAGGAGCACTGAGATTTTAATTATTTATTAATTTATTTGCGACTTACCCGAGGCTTGGAAATCAAGAAAGAGGGGAAAATATTGCGACGCCCGCTTCTTGTTTTATAGGGTTTTACCCAGGGGGCGGAAATTTCCTATACCTCCCACTGGACGCGCTCTCGCGTGCTGATACGCTGCGCCAGCGCCGCTTCCGGGTATCCCAACTGCCGGGTATCCCAACTAGAAATAATTCACAAAGAAAACATTTCTTTCGTGACGTCATTGGTGACGTCAGAAAATAGAGGCAAAGGGCGCGAAAGCAAGAGGATGAGGGCTGCCGGCGGAAGCTCCTCCCCCTTCGCATGCAAGCCGAATGTGTTCCTGCTCTCTTGCAGGTCCGCTGACCGCTTGGGCCATTCGTTAAATTTAGTTAACCATTTTTTTAATTTTGTTTGTGTGTTGTGAAGCGGACAAACCAAAGCTGACCGATTTCTCAATAAGCGAAAACTCAAAGAACCCTAGTAAAATAATTCTTTTTTTGTTAATTTCACCTGTCGTACTAAAAAACAGAGACATACAAGTAGTGTAAAAGTGTCAATCTGCAAAAGCAGCCTTAATTCACAACTGAAATATATTCAAAAGGAGCAAACATTGAACCCATAATAACAGAACCATTGCGAAAATCAATCACTAGCAGGCCCCATCGTACTCTACTAAATCACGTCTGTTATGACGGCGCACATATTTTTCTTACAGAACCTGAGTACCAAACAAGACAGAACTTCAGGGGAAGAGGAAGTCTTGAAACGATGTGTGAGAGATGGTTGAAAGGGAATGCCGCTGGAGTTGACTTGTCTTCGTTGACTTGACAAGTTGACTTGTCTTCGTCAGGGCAGCAGCTAGCATTGCTTTGACGAAGAAAAGACCACGTGTCAAAACGTTGGCTCCAGCGGCATTCCCTGTTAAACGATTTCTCAATGCATCACTGAGCCCATTACATGTATATCAGTGACAGTATTAGACAGTACTAGAAGTTTCAGTGACAGTATTAGAAGTGACAGTATATAAGTGACAGTATTAGAAGTATATAAGTGTCAGTATACAGGTGACAGTTTTTATGAACAAAAAATAGCCTATAATTGCCTGACATCGTTTGAACTACATGGCGAAAGTAAAAGTTGAACAAACTGTGTCGCCGAAAGAACACGCATTCAAGCCTTTCATTAAACGTATTTTGCCGGCAACAGGTAGGCTGTCGTCATGCCGAATTATTCTAACGACACTGCGCCTATGTCCGTCCAGCCCAGCTTGCAGAGAACGGGGTTGACTCATCTACTTATGCAAAATGAGTACATGCTCAAATAATGAACTCAAACACTTGCGCTCACCCGCTGACACTAGGAAACCTGAAAAACCTTCGCGGAACTGGAAATTTCTGGGTTAACATGCGATAGATCCGCGCAAGACATGGGATGCCCCGATTTAGCCATCTTCGTCTAATGCATGGCTGACCTACTCGACGTGGCTCACTGCGGTTTACGTTCGCTGCGCGCCAGATCGAATGTCTTATCTTTCCCGTATTCATACTTGACACCCCAACCGAGTGAGACAACCGAGCGCGATCCAACTGGTCATGTCCCTGAGCGAGTGCCAAGGGTGAGCAGACGCAAGCACAACGAACACAAGACAACCAGTTCCCGCAATTCGCCTAATTTAAAATTCACAAACTAAGAAATAAAAAGACAAATAAAGAAAAGAAGAGTTTGCACTGTTCAATAAGATTTCTTTATTTGTAAAAACTCGCGAAAGACAATATATGCGATAATCCGCATCAACCTCCCTTCGTTTGACCAGATAGAACTTAGGATGCCCGGAAACCACTACGAGCGCGCATGTTCCTTGAAACCGAAACTGGCGCTCAATTTCCAGGGCCTGTTTTACCCGCAAGGACGGTTAGCAACGCTCGACGCAGACCGCACTGCAGCGTTTGAGAACCTTCGCGATCGATGTGGATTACTTTGTTAAGATTGCGCGCAGGAAGCGAATAGTCTAGATTATTCCAGTGCTTGCGCCACCACCAGTGATAAGACTGGAAAGTTCGAGGCGTGATTTATAAAACACGGTGCGTCCCAGCCATGATCAGTTGTTGGATGGCCGACGCACTGTTCTCCGCTGTCAGTGTACAGTGTGTATTGCTGTAGTTTGAATTTCATTTTCCCGGCCACAAGTTTGGCCAAATAGTATCATCTTGGACACGCCGACTGCTGCCTTCGTCGACGTCACGACACCGTGCTATCTGGTAGAGGCGCTCCTCCGTCTATGTATTGAACACCCCGCCCCCCCCCCCCCCCCCTCCAGCCGTGAGCCAAGCCCACGTCACGAAGACACCGACACCATCAGCGACAGTCGAGCCAGCCGCAGACTGAAATGAATGACCCCCAATACGGACCTCTCCCGGACAAGACAAAAACCACGGCGACAATGACAACAGGCATGACGACGGCCGCAGCGTCCCCTGCCGCGATAGTGATGCAGCCGCCGCGGGAGCCGCCGACATTCCGTGGTTCGCCATGTGTGGACCCCGAAACCTGGCTGGAGACGTTCGAAAGTGTCGTAACATTTAACAACTGAAACGCTGACGTCGAGTTGCGCCACGTGTAGTTTCACTTGGAAGAAGCAGCAAGGGTGTGGCTCGAAAACCGGGAGTCCACACTTGGATACTGGGACCATTTTTTTTTTAGATACTGGGACCTCAGTGCTCTTTAGATGCGAAGCATCTTATGGCGTAGTTCAATCCGGTGGTGGTGTGCGGCGTGACCACACTTAATGCGCAACCCTCTCCACAAACCTACCCTCCACTTCTCTCTCCACTCTCCCCTTCACCTGTCCTTCGGAACGCCGTGATGTGCGCCAGCGCATGTGCGTCCCCTCCTCCTCTCTCTCGTGTCCTACGCTCCCTCCCTCGCGCGCATGTCGACCGCGTTCCCCACTCGCCCTGTGAGAATTAAAGCCCAGGCTAGAGGGATGATACGACACGCGTAGCCCTCCTCTTCGCGTACCACGACGCGAGGTCGGTAGCATGACCAACGAACACCAATAGAACGCGATCGTGCAAGTGCTCCGGCTTCGCATCGCCTCATGGTCCCCTTTAGCGCAAGATGGTGTAAGTTTTGGAGACGTTCACGAGCGTCGTCCGAAAGGAAAGGGCCTCAACCTTGCTGGAGTCACGGGCGCAAGTCCCGAACGAAAGCGTGGCCATCTTCGCGGAAGAAATGACGCGGCTGTTCCGGCACGCCGACCCCAACATGCCTAAAGAGAGGAAGGATCGTTTGCTCATTCGTGGAGTAAAGTGACAGCTCTTCATTGGGCTTATGAGGGATCCGTGCAGGAATTTCTCTCGTAGGCAACAACAATACAGAATACGCTGGAAATGCGAACCCGCCAGTACAAGCGCCGCTTGATCCAAGACAGCGCAGTGTTTCAAGCCGTCGGCTCCGACGATCTGCACGAGACTATAAGAGCCGTAGTGCGCGAAGAACTTCGGCGAATGCTCCCGTCGTGCCAGCCTCAAGTTGCCTCGATCACAGACATCCGAGATTAAGTCCTGCAGTCGCTGGCCATCCCCGAGTCAGCGCAGCCGCTGCTGCAGCCCGAGCAGTTCCGCCGCCAGGCACCACCACGGCCAACACCGACGTCATACCGCCCGCCCGCCGGCCAGCGATACACGCCGAGGAAGACCAACGTTTGGCTCGCTCCCCATCCACCGCCCACTCTGCTACCATTGCGGAGAAGCTGGCCGCACCTACCGCCGCATCCAGTATCGACATATGGGACTGCTGCGTGGGTTCGCCACTGACGCGCCGCGTCCACAGCTGGGTGAACGGCCACGCGAAATCGCCGATTACGTCGCAGGGGCGCAGTGGACACCCCGAACACCTTCACGTTCGCCGTGGCCAGGCCGCTATGTCTCACCGCAGCGATGCCAGTACACTTGCTCAACCCGGGGCCTGAAGCCTAGCCCACATCCGCAAAACTAAGGGCAGCAACCCATAGAGGTGCGGTTGCTGCACGACGAAACATCGAGGATGCTCCGCCGCCGACGAAAACACCGCGACGCCGCAACGAAACCTAAAGAACACGCCGCAAGCCGAATGGAGCCCTGATGTCGAAACTTCGCGCCCCGAAGAAGACCTGACGACGCAACGTGGAAGCAGCGGAGCAAACCGACGTAGACGTCATCCGACGCCGCGACCTAACCTTAACGCAAGGCGACGGACTAGCGTCCTCGGCGTGCTATTCGACGGCCACAACGCCACTGCTCTCGTCGACACTAGAGCCGACTATTCTGTCGTCAGTAGACCGTTCGCCTCAAAACTGAAGAAAGTTACGACTGCTTGGCAAGGCCCCGTAATTCGGACAGCTCAAGGCCATTTAATAACGATGGCTGGAGTCAGCACCACGAAAGCTACCGTCAATAACTGGACTTATCCAGCGAGCTTTGTAATCTTACAACATTGCTCCAGGGATGTGATACTTGGGATGGACTTTCTAAGTCACCACGGCGCCGTCCTGGATCTGAGGTCTGAGTCAATAACACTAACCTCAGAAAAAGCGCCGCCGTCGCACGGGAGAGCAGGGAATCCCGCATTAAATGTGGTAGAAGAGCACGTCAACAGTTCGCCTCTTTCCAGCGTCATCATTACCATTGGCACCGAAGAACCAGCAAACCTTGAAGGCATAACCTAGGGCGATCAGCACTTGCTTCTGAACCGTCAGAATTGCGTCGCAAGAGGCATAGTCGAGCTGCGTCATGGCAAAGCAAAGGTATTGCTGACAAACTTCAGCCACGATTATAGGCGCCTCAACATTGGTATAACGGTCGCCTGCATCGACGAATTCGTGGACGCCAGCAATGCTTTCGCCATCTTCGATGCTACCGAACCCGCTTCGACGGATCCAGGTCCCCAGCCAGATTTCGACGTAAACCCGAAGCTCCCGAAACAAGAGCACGACCAGCTTAAGCCCTGCTCCTGCAAATATAAAGTCTGCTTCTCGTCGTCGTCAAGAATTCTGAGAACCCTGTCGCGAAACAGCGCATCATAACAGAAGAAAGTGTCCGACCAATCCGTCCGAGCCCGTACCGAGTTGTGACGCGAGAAAGCGAGGCCGTTAAAAACAGGTCGACGAAATGCTACGCGATGATATCAAGCCATCCAGGAGTCCGTGGGCGTCATCTGTGGTGTTAGTGAGCAAGAAGGATGGAACCCTACGGTTCTACGTTGACTATCGTTACCTGCACAAGGTTACGAAGAAGGACGTGTACCCTCTCCCACGAATAGACGACAACCTAGATCGACTCCACAACGCGAAGCACTTTTCGTCGATGGACCTCAAGACCGGCTACTGGCAAACAGAAGTCGACGAGAGAGTTCAAGGTGATGCCCGTTGGTCTTTGACGGAACCTGCGGCTTTTCAACGCGTTATGGATACAGTACTGGCCGGCTTTAGGTCGCAGACATGCCTCGTATACATGGACGACGTCGTTGCGTTTACCTCAAGCTTCGACAAACGCCTCCAGCGCCTTGAAGCTGTACTTCGAGCAATCAAGACCGCCGGATTCACCTTGAAGCCTGAAATGTGCCTCTTCTTGCACGAAGAGGTCTTGTTTTTGGGACATGTGATCAGCAGGGATGGTGCTCGCCCAGACCCACGGAAAACAGCTGCCATCACTGCCTTCCCGCCACCTACGGACAAGAAGGCCTTACGCCAAGTTCTCGGCTTGTGCGCCTACTAAAGACGCTTCCTCATGGAATTTTCGCGGATAGCCGAGCCGCTAACGCACCTCAGCAAGACCGACGTGCTGTACAAGTTGGAAACGGCGCAAATCAAAGCATTTCAAGAACTAAAATCACGTCTTCAGATGTCTGCCGTCGTTTTTCTTGCGAAACGGCGTTCTCCTGAAGAAGAACTTATCGCCCCTCCGAACCAACTACCTTCTCCTGGTGCCTTCAGCATTGAGACTAGAACTGTTCCAGGCCCTACACGATGACCCGACGGCTGGAGACCTCGGTGTTTCCCGCACGCTCGCAAGAATACAGGAAAAGTACTACTGGCCGCGCCTTGTCGCTGACGTCTCTCGCTGCGGAAGGACATGCCCAGACTGCCAGCGACGCAAGACACCGGCCGACAAGACCAGCAAGCTTTCTTCAGCCGATCGAGCCACCTCGCCGACCATTCCAGCAAATTGGTATGGACATACTGGGGCCGTTCGCTACGTCGTCATGCGGAAATAAATTGATCGTCGTCGCTACCGACTACCTCACCCGCTACGCCGACACAAGGGCCTTACCTAAAGGCAGCGCCGCCGAGGTAGCTAATTTCTTCATCGAAGACATCATCCTGCGTCATGGCGCCCCAGAGGTTCTTATCACCGACAGAGGTACGGCCTTCACTACGGCGATGTCGAGATACAGCTAGACAAGCCACAGCCAGACCGCTGCCTACCACCCTGAGACCAATGGCCTCACCGAGGGTCTGAACAAGACCAGCGCCGACATGCTGGCAATATACGTCGACGTCGAGCACCAGACGTGGATGCCATCCTTCCGTACTTGACCTTCGCATACAACACGGCAGTAGAAGAAACGACGCAGTGGCCGCCGTTGAAGATGGTCTACGGAAGGAAACGACGGTCGACGCAATGCTACCAGCTACCACCGACGAAGACAATGTCGACGTCGCCACTTATTTGCAACGTGCCGAAGAAGCTCTACAGTTCGCCCGCCTGCATATCCAGAACCAGCGGAGGATCGACAGCCGTAACTATAGTCTTCGGCGACGCCACCTGGAATACAAGCCCGGTGACCGCCTGTGGATCTCGACAGCGATACGCCGACGTGGATTCAGTGAAACGCTTTTAGGGGCGAAGCTCCTCAAAGCGGCACCCGTTCGTCCCTCGTAGTGCGTAACCAGTCGTAACGCTAGTACCAGATCTTGACCTCCAAGGTGGTGCCGGTGGGAGATTTCTCCTGTGCGTTGTTGAACAATAAAAAATTCGCAGCGTGCGCGTTAACTAAAAGCCGAATTCTTCTGTCTCTCATTCCCCATTAGCAGCCATTGGCATGTTCCAGTAGGAAACGTTAGTAGAAGTAGAAGTGTAAGTGTTAGCTAAAAGCCGACTTCTTCTGTCTGTCATTCCCATTAGCAGCCATTGTTTACCTCCAAGGTACTGCCTGGTGAGATTTCTCCTGTGCGTGATTAAACAATAAAATTTTGTTCAAAACGCCGTTGATTGATGAAATAAACCAACGAAAGACGCCAGATGTTTTCTAAAAGCAATACGAAAAGACGTCAGATGTTTCTAAAGCAAAACGAAAAGACGCCAGCTCCTTAACGAAAGACGCCAGATGTTTTCTAAAACAATGGTTTTCTAAACAATGAAAATTCACAGCGTACATGTAAAA
The DNA here is from genome assembly GCF_013339695.2 of Rhipicephalus sanguineus. NCBI lineage: Eukaryota > Metazoa > Arthropoda > Arachnida > Ixodida > Ixodidae > Rhipicephalus > Rhipicephalus sanguineus. Next base: position 54,951,309 of record NC_051181.1, read on the forward strand.
TTAAAGTGAGCTGCAAGTCGTCATAACTCTCATCGAACCTTTAGTATAAACGCGCCCAATCTCACGTCGGTGATGATGTACTGGGCAGAATTCACGGAAGATTCACGGTTTACCAATGAACCTCCGCAGCTTAGCCCACTCATCATCATTCACTCCGTGGATATGCTGTGATTTTTTTCGGCAATACTTCTGGCCATACAACGTGCTGCGACGTCTCGGTGCACTGGACTACGAGGTTGTTCGGGACGGCATCATAAACTCTCAGCGGCGCAGCGCACGACCTGAAGTCGTTCACGTCTTGCGCCTCAATGCGTTTTATGCATGTTGAGGGACCTGAGGACTCTCATTCGGCTTCCTTCATTATTGTTCTTTCAAGTTACATGCATTTCTTTTAACACGAAAGTGTATTACGCCGGAATCTACCACGGCTCCACTGACGTATTTCCATCACGGATATGACGTTGTAAAATATAAAGACTAAGACTGGGCGAAAAGAAAACCAGAAGAAAACGTTCCGTCACCGGGAATCGAACTTACAACCCCTCGCTCCGCAGCGCGCAGCGCGAAACGATTCGGCCACAAACGGCACGCTCTTCGTAATGCTAACGGCGAGCTATTTATATACACCATCTGCCGGTGGCAATACTCAGAGATCCGTGTTAAAGCGTGTTTTAGTTGTCACTAGCGAGATTGCGCGAAGGGCTCGAAGAGCGCGCTTAAAAACTCGCCGCCGTTGCGACGAGCGGCCGGCTCTACAGGGCGTGGTCGCTCGTGCGTGCGCTTATCTCTTGAGCGCGGTGGTTCGTAGGTCTTGCGTTGAGAGCATGAAGGTCACTTGGCCCACTGCAGCGGCCGCTTTTGCGATAGGAGTGCGGTGCTCACGCAGAAATAAGTTACAAATGTGACAGTTCGCTCTCATCCTGTGTATGTTTGTTCCGTGCGTCCTTTCTACTTGAGCAGCGCGTTGCAAGTTCCGAGCTGCTTGCCGTTCTTCGCGTGACATTACAATTTGTTGCTGTAGCATTCATTCCTTCGCCCGTGGGGCGAAAGAATGCACAACAAACGCTCAACTACATCAGGGAAGGCACGTTTCACTTTCGTGTTATACCGATTCTTATGACAGGGGGATCAGCCATGTTTTTTTTACTTTCATGTTCTGTTTTTGGCACCGGGACGATGCTTTTTCAGAGCGGGGCATTCCCACGCCCGCTCCTTCTTTTATTTTGATGTGTTAGGGTTTTACCCTCATGGACGGTTGCAACGCTCGACGCTGACCACGCCGCAACGTTTAAGAAGCTTTTCGATTGTAGTAGATAGATCACCACTTTGCTAAGAATACGCGCAGGACGCGAATAGTCTAGATTATTCCAGAGCTTGTGCGACCACCAGTGATAAGACTGGAAAGTTCGATGCGTGATTTATAAAAGACGGCGCGTCCCAGCCATGATCGCTTTTTCGACGGCCAACGCTCTGTTCGCAGCTATCAGTGCACAGTGTGTATTGCTGTAGTTTCACTTTGTTTCCCGGCCACAAGTTCAGCCAAATAACGATTTTCATATTGGACACGCCGACTGCTGCCTTCGTCGAAGTCACGACACCGTGACAATATTGTGCTCGTTGTTCTCTGTTTTCGCTTATTCGAAATCTTTTCATTTGTGGTTGAATATTAATAACTCTATTCATAATATGACATTTCTTTTCAATTTCGCTGTAAATCTGACGCAAAAGTGAGATGTTTTGGTTACTTCAGCTATTTTTACCTTGAAGTTTGGTTTCTTTTTCAATCTACACAACAGCGACCCCGGTTATAACACACAGTATAGCCTGGAATAAATATCTAGCTTTTCGTACAAGGCGATGTGCGTATACGCGTGACCAGGGTTACAGGACTGGAAAGACAAAGAGAAGCCAAGAAATCGCAAAAATTAGCCAAAAAGTAGCCAATACGAGCCAAGGGCTGTAGAAGTAGCCAAGAATGAGTCACGTGCGTGTGAAAAGAACAACACCGTTGTTATTTAAATGACTAAATGAAAAACCCTTTTGGTGGAAACGTAAATAAGTACAGTAAACATACTTCAAAATATTAATAGCTGAAATGAAAGCATAAAATCTTCACTTTAGCAAGAATTTCGTGCATGATAACGAATTTCCTTGCGCTGCTACAGGAATGACATTCTCGCGAAGCTTCTCACGTGACTTTTTTTTAAAAGGTCTATAAGCACTAGCTTTGTGGAGACAATAAATGTGGGTACTGCATGAGTGCTCAAAATCACAGCTCCTGGGACTTAACCATGAATTTAGTCACTTTCGAAATCGTTTCTCACGTGATTACGAAGTCCGAGCAGTTAATATTGCTGACTCGCAGACCTTGCCTATTTCTAAGAAATAACGAAAACATTTCTTCAGATATCTTATTGGAAATGTCGATGGGTGCAGAGGTCTTCATGGATGCGGAGCACTTTCGATTCTTCTGTTCTCTTCTAATTACAGTATAAAATAAATTTAAGAAATTGCTGGTCCGCAAAATGGTGCCCTATGCAACAGCTTTCCCCGAAGCCGTAGTCACGTATCCAGAAAGTTTTGTCTTTTGAGTAATGCAAGCGCCAAAATCAATTTTGGGTGTTGGAAACACACGTTGATCGCCGAGTTTTGACAACGCACGCTCGAACACCAGCGGCTGAGACGCCCCAAGATCTTCAAAGCTTGGGTAAAATCTGAGGAAGAAGAAAGCGGCATGAAAGTATCTAAGACGGTTTTTCTGTCACCGATGGCTTAAAAATGTAGGCAAACTGGCGCAAAGTAGCCAAGGCTTGCAGCCCTGCCATGATACGCAGCAAGCGTAGAGAGAGAACGTGCAGAATCCCCAGGGGAGCAAATGTATGGCTAAGGTCTTCGTGGTCCACGTAACTTTTCGGCTGGGTTATTTTTACTTTTTAGGCAGGCTGTTCGGGAAGGCAGATTCAAGTGCACGGTGCTTAAGCGGGGAAGAATATTCACTTAGTAAAGGAAGGAAGTGAATGAATTAGTGATGCAGAACTATCGGCAAACTGACTATCGATAATATCGATAGTCTTTTTGAAACTATCGATAGTGTAAACAAACTACTGATACTGCTACTATCGACGGACTATCGATATTGCAATCGGTAGTACCATCGTTAATATTACTATAGCGATATTACTGCCACGCGTGTTTATTGTTTTGTTTTGACGCATTTGCGTTTCACCCACAAAGACTGTTAGCAACGTTTCACGCAGACCGCGCAGTAATGTTTGAGAAACTTCGCAATTGTGAGATCATTATGTCAAGATTACGCGCCGGACGCGAATAGCCAAGTTTATTCGAGAGCTTACGCGAGCACCAAAGATAACGCTCGAAGGTTTGATGAGTGATGTATAAAGGACGACGCGTTCCACCGATGATCAGATTGCTCAACTGCTGACGACTGCTCCCGCCTCTATCAGTGCGCCGCATGCATCGCGTATATTTTGAGTTGATTTTTGGGCACAAGTTCGCCCATAAAGAGCTCCGTATTTCCCAGTTTTGCTGCAGCATACTTCACCATCACAACCACGTGACAATACTATCGATAGTGGTGTGAAGAATGATGCGGTCGCTGGCCGGCCATGTTGTCAAAATATTTGCGATAGCCTACTATCAGCTTCGCTTAATTTATGAGCGATTTTCGGCAGAGTGAGTGAGTGAATAAACTTGATTAAAAGTCCGGGCAAGGCGGGGGGAAGAGGGGATTAACCACTGTCCCGTCCCACTCTCCGTCGATGACGATGGCGTCAGGTGACGGCTTGAAGTCCTTGGACCCGGGCGACATCCTCGGCTTGCCGGATGGCCCAAAGTTGATCCAGCTTGTCACTGGTGAGTGCCGCCAACCAGCGGCTGCGACGCCGACGCAGCCGATCCGCAGCAGTGACCACAGCCGCGGCGGCGGTCGGCCCCTGCCCTCGCGCGGTGGTAGCAATTCGTCCCTGCCTAACTTGCATCGCGAAGTGAGCGGCGGCAGCGACATTAGCTCTCCCGGCACAAAAATTGATTATTTCCGTAGTGAAAATGGCCGAATATATCTATCAATAAAATCGTATCCAGAAGCAACCATTTACACCTTACAATTCACTTCATGATATTTTTTTTATTTTCATAATATAAGATGCAATATCACTTTGAAGCCGCTCAGTCCCACCACATGTAAGGGCTTCCTTTCCGATACAGCTGAAGAGTTTGACTTTACGATCATGTGACAGCAAAGCACTCTGGTGAAGAACACAATAATGTCAACTTTCTTGCCCTTCAGCCTGCTCCTCCGGCTCCACTATGTACGTACGTACTTCAATGAGTCGGCGCTGTTGATTTTATGCTATCGATAGTACCATCGAATTTTTTACTATCGATAGCGCTATCCATAGTATATTTAACCATAGATAGCTCGATAGTGACTCAGCTATCAATAGTATCGATAGTACCATCGATAGTTCTGCATCACTAGAATGAATGCAAACCTGAACTCATTATATCACTTCACTCCGTAGGCATGTCGAGCAAGGAAGCCACATCAGAAACCTTAGCTTCGCTTGTGGAGAAGCGAACCGAAAACCGTCGATTAGCCGACTTTTTAAGCCGAGCCATAGCACCTGATGTGGTATCCCCACAGAACCTTTCCTGATGTTCAGAAGGCATGGAATGCCAGGCCTGTATCGCGCGGAGGAGGTTTTTAAAAGTTTAGTTGAGAGTCCGTGCTAGTGTTTCGTGTCATCTTTCTTGTGTGCATTCGTCAGTAGTATCAGGTTTTTCAGAGAAATGGAATTGAATGAATGAATGAATGTTGACAACCACTCATGGTAAAATTATTGAGAATGTGGGCTAGGGCCATCCCGCCCTGAGAAGGTTATCTGCCCGTCTAATGTAGCCTTTTCATTCTGGTCTGCAAGGGTCTGCAGCACGTGCGAGTCATGACCCCAACTGGGTTGTCTCTCGTCCCGTCTTTCACGAAGATACTACCTTCTATGAGTTTCGCAGTTTCGCTGTAACACTGAATGAATGAATGAATGAATGGAAACAACCAAAATATTTGTGGTGCATCTGAGAACGCGGAAGAAAAGGGGAGAAGACAGGATAGAGCACCACTCCTGTCGTTTTTATTAGTCGTTCGCAGTTGCACCACAATTATCTTAAGATATGCAGCAACTCGCCATATCTTAGACTCTGCTGAAACAGCCACATTGCTAAACAAAGTGGACCGCCACCACTCACCCTCAGACAGTCATCCCCACCGTCATCTGCTGCCTTTCCCCCTCGCCTGCAAGGTCCGGCAGCGCGGGCAAGTCGCGACCCCGATCGCAACGATAATCATCCCGTCATTGACAAAGATGCGTCGATCTATATCCAACCAGGGCCACATGGTCGCAGTCCACCCAGCGACAGGCGTATTTCGACCAGCTGGTATGTGCAGGGGATGACTATGACGCCAGCCCTGTCGAACATCCCTCAGCTCGATTCGAACCTGCCACCTACCGACCAGAGAACGCTGCAGTTCTTCACCGCTCACTCACTGGTCGGGTGATAGCTTAGGAGCTTTGCTGCAATATATGCGTACTGCTTGTGCGCGGAAGGCAGGAATGTCTTTAACGACTAGCCCACACGTTTGCGAAGGGTGTAGTCTCCTTGCAGCCAGTAATAAAGCAGCATCGCATTACAGGTTCTGGGTATTGGGCTTCCTGTGTCTCGTCCAAAGTAAATACAGCACAGATAGAGGTCTCTCAGCACAAGGCCGTAGTTTATCCGTACAGCTTTCCCGTTACCAGGTTACCGGAATACGAGACAGAATCTGCGCATGCACGCGCCTTTACGGATCGTTGACTTGCTTTCACAGAACGTGAACAACTCGCCGTTCTATGTTTACGGCCTTATAGCGCTAATTTACCTCGTTCCTGGACACTCACCAGATCCCCTCCATGGAGCCCCCTTCCACCGAGACTCCTGCCACGGCGTCCTCTATTAAATTGTCTTGACAAGTCCAAGTGGGAAGGCCAATTGCGACTACGTCATTTGAGCCGGGTCACCGTCGACGTAATCGTGAGACGCCGGATAGGTGGTGGCATATGGCGGCTGCGAGATGAACCATGCAAGTAAGAACTTCTTATTGCAGTATCCTAGTGCATTATGCTTCTGTGCTGGTGCAAATTCGCGACAGCGGTATAATTCTGAACGAGTTACATATATATATATATACATATATATATATATATATATATATATATATATATATATATATATATATATAGATATTTTTTTTCTCCATAACACTAGGCGAAAGCAAACGTGTGTTGGGACCCGCCACAGTGGTATAGTGGTTATGGTGCTCTGCTCCCGACCTGCAGGTGGCGGGGTCGAATCCGGCCGCGGTAGCTGCATGTTCGATGAGGCCAAATGCTTGAGGTCCGTGCACGCAGATTAAGGTGCTCGTTAAAGACCCCGAAGTGGTCGAAATTTCCGGAATACTCGATTACGGCGTCTTTCGTAATCATATTGTGATTTTGGGATGCTAAACCCCAAGAATTAATATTATTAGTATCGGTGTGCTTGCAAAAAAGCCTCCAAAGATGCCGGAGGGAAGTGGCGGTGGCGCCGATGGGAATCGCTGTTCACCTTTCGCGAGATAACTTCGCAGTACAGACTAGGCAGGGGGTCCTTCCCGGATGAGCACAGAGAATTAACTAGGAGAGAGGCGGTAGCCCTTCGACTTCTCCAGACTCGACCCTTCCCGTCGCCGGCCACTACGGCAATGTATATGGGCATTTAGCGTAACTGCTCGCCATGCGATCAGCTCGCAACCTTTCCTCATTTGATTTGGTAACTCCCCCGCTTGCGCATTTTCACAAGGAAGCATCACGTCAACGAGACGGACTTCCTAAATCGCATCGCAGGTCCAGACCTGGTACAACAACTCCTCGTGGTCCAGCGAGCCTGTGAAGCTTCAGTTGTGAACCGTGTTTCCGAAGCGCAAACATTCTAGGCAGACGTAGGCAAAAAACAGCTCGTGCAACATTGCAAGTATTTTTTAACAAGAAAAGCAGGTGAGGAGTGCACGGACCAACAGAAATGGTGCGTGGCCATTGACCGCCTTCGTGATGCTGCCAAAGCATGGCACAACTACAGAGGCGTGAAACAACAATCCTGGCATCAGTGGTGTGCAAGAGTTACTACTGTTTTTCGACTACTTTTTCATGCGTGCGACTCCCTCCCTGCCGACCAAGCCAATGCCACACACGGGAGTTGCGAGGCACGCCACCTCAATGATGCAGCTCGCGTGTCCACGAATCTTCCTTCCGCCGGTGATCGAGCTCACGTGGGACACCGCCTTGATGACCCATCGGTGCCCTCGAGACCCACGACAGAGAGCTTCTCTGGCTGCTCTACAAAAGACGTCGGAACCAGGTGCTGAACACCGCTGCTTGTCTCAGTCTCTGCGCCTGTATCCGACGCCATAACATCACTGAGGGAGGCCGAGAGCACTCCTCATTCAGAGCGGTTGGAGGAGCGGGCCTCAGATTCGACGTTGCTCGGACACGCGGAGATGTCGGCTCCTGCCGTTCCTGGCACGCCTGCAGTGAAGGCACCGGAAGAACCCATCGCTTCCATTGCCGTGCTTGACTACTCACTGGAGCCGCTTCCTCAGCTTCTAGAGCAGTCACCTACCCAAGGCACACTCGATCGCCTTGTTGTTCGGGAGACTGAAAATCGGGAAGCTCCCAGGACACGTCCATGTTTTCTTGGTGTGGAGGCAAATGAAACCAGAAAAGGTGAGCTCAAAAACAACAAGAAGCACCCTCACATGCTCACAGCAGACGTCCTGAAAGGGAAGGGCCCACAGCACATGACCGGAGACCTACAAGGGATGGAAAAAATGAAATACAACGTGTCCAATACGCCACCGGCCGAGGTCGACCGCCGCGACACAGCCAATGCCGCCCTCCAGAATGTTCAGCAGCTAGCCAAGACAAGTCACCACGTACACAAGACCGACCGTCTAGGCACAGTCAATGCCGCCCGCCAGAGACAATTTCGGCAGCTCACCATGCAGTGTCGCAGCGTGGCCGTCAGCGGCCTCTGCGAGGCAGCCAATGCCGCCCGCCAGAAGCATCGGTATCTCAGAAGCCGGCGTCTCTATGATGGTTCAGGACTCAGGACCTCTGAATGGTTTACCAGCGAGGAAACGGCCACCGCCAGTGAAGGGTCATTTTTAGATGTGAAGCATCTTATAGTGGAGTTCAATACGGTGGTGGTGGTGTGCGGCGTGACCACCCTAACTGCGCATGCGCAAACCTTCTCCACTTTTATTGCGATAGCAATTATATGGACAATCTCGGCTGATTTTTGCCGTCGCCGTCGCCGCCGTCATGCTGCGTATATGTATAAGTATGTATATATACATCAATATTCCAAAGAAAAATAAATCAGAAAAATGCTTCCGAAGCGCGGAATCGAACGAGCGACCTCTGAATTCGCAGCGCGGTGCGCTAAGCACTACTCCATAAAGCGCACATCTCTCTGGCAGCTAACGGCGAGCGTTATATACACACCCTTTACCATTTGCAGTCCTGCGAGACGGAGGCGCTTGTAAGCGTTTCTTCATTACCAGCGAGATGGCGCTAGGAGCGCGCGGGCGCACTTAAAGGTGTCGGCCAGCTCTCTCGCTTCTTCTTACATTTGCGCAGCTAGAACCTTGCCCTTCCGCTGTCTGCTCGCGCGGGCGCTCGAACAAGCTACCGCAGTGTTCATGATTCTCAGCAGATCGAGCTACGTGGTAGCTCTCACCGCGCGTCGCGTACGTGTAGCTAAAAGCGTTTCAGATGTCGTGCACGTAACGTACGTGTACTTTTCACGTTTGCGTATGAGAAGTCCCTACGTACGTGAAATTAAAACTGTCTAGTAGCTGCCGGGTAGTGACGGACGCACGGTAGTCGCAGCGCGTCCATCACGGGCTGCTTTTCTTGCTATCGCATTTATTGCTTCGCCCTTGCGGCGAAACTGTGACTTTTTTCTCTCCACTCCCCCTCTCCACATCACCTCTCCCCTTCCCTTTCCCCTGCCCTTTCCACCTCCCCTCTCCCTAGACCCTCTCATTTCCCCTCTCCACTTGCCCCTATCCACTCTCCTCTCCTCTCTTCTTCCCTCCCTTCTCCACATCACCTCGCAAACATTCTAGGCAGAAGTAGGCAAAAAACAGCTCCGGAAACATTCGAAGCATTTTTTAATAAGAAAAGCAGGTGAGGAGTGCATAAGCGACACATCTATTGCGTTGTACAATGCAGAAATTCAATTTGTTTCGCACCTCTTTAGATTTTTTTTATATCTCCATTGGTTGTTGTGACGGTGCACCTACGCAGCTTGTTGATATATAAAGCGGTTGATCTGCCTTCAGTAATACGAGTTGTCAGTTTGCGCCTGTGCTCGTCTGTTCCTTCCTGTTGTCCTCTTTCTTTGCGTTACTCGCGATGGTTTTTATGTCCAAACACCAACTCGCCAACAGTCCACTCGTTTGAAACACAGTACAGCCCAACAGTACATGAGCCAGAAAGATACAAGCAGGAGTTCTGGTAATAAAAAAAGTCACACTTACATGTATAAAGCGAGAACTTTTACGAGCGTTTTGCATAGAAAAATATGGAAGCGAAATACAGATACGATATTACGGAATATCGTATCATTTTCACAATATTTCTACATTAAGTGCTGAATGCGATGGGATCTTGACCGGCAGGTGATTGTGTCGATATGTGGGAAAAGCCGTTTTTGTCCTTTCCCGTTCATGAACCGAAACAACTCAGTGTCCCTTATGCATTCGCCTAAAGCGAGTCGAAGGCGAAAGCCATGTTCTTCTTTTACAACTAAAGCTGTCATGATATCACAACAACGGTCCCGTATTTGTCCGCCGCCACAGCCTCCGTAACTGCTATCAAGCGACTCGAAGGCGAAAGCCATCTTTTTCGTTTTCTCCTCTGCCCCCCTCCGAAAGCTTTCTGCACCTAGCGTGGTTTTGCACTGCCTCAGTGATCGGCCCACTTTTGATCAACCGGTGATGTCATGTGATGACATCGTCCTGCGATGTCACGTTATGTGACGTCATAGTGACGACATGATTACATCTTCGTGACGGGCAAATTCGGGGGATAAGGGACGTCATGATGACGTCACCACGTGTCGATGAGTTTTTGTACCCGTCGTGTTGACGCTGACGCCGCGGCACCATGGTCGAAGCCGACGGTCAGTTTTCGCCATTGATGAGGCGTCTGGTGCTTTCGCCTTAAAAAGCTTACAGTGCTTTGTTATTCCTACGTGCGTGGATGAAAAATTGGGGGGGCGCTTGGGCTTCGCCTTTTAGAGTTGAAAGTGATAGCGATATCCGGCTCGATCCTCGTCGTGCTCCGTTTCGCTTGTCATTATGTTCAGTCGCCCAGCCAGTCAGCCACAAGCATAAACACACACACACACACACACACACACACACACACACACACACACACACACACACACACACACACACACACACACACACACACACACACACACACACACTCAACATACATATTGCCACACGCGCTCCTTTCGTTCTATCTTTTGTGTTAACGCCCCTTTACACGTGTTACTACTGGCTTACGCAAGCCGCGCCAGAATGGCTGGGATCATTTCAGATTGTACACTCTAACAAAAAAGGGAGCGAGAATGGAGCAACGGGCTCCGTTCCTCCTTCGGAGCAGCGACTTTCTCCTTTGCGGACGATTTACTCGTCGCGCCCTCTTGCGGCAAGCGCCAAGGGAGAAACTTTTCTCCTCAACCACGTGACTTGCGCGCGCGCATGCGCACGCCGAGTTACATCGTGATTCCGTGCTGCGGAGAGCGGCCGCCCTTTCGCGCTCACTCGGTAGCCTCAGACCAGACTATCCAGTGCTACCGATCTCGGTCAGTCGCGTGCAATTACTTGTAGCTAGGATTGATGCGAGCAACACACGAGTGACGTTCATTGTTTTTGTTATATGTGTTGAGTGACGTGTGTGGCTTTTTTTTTTCTTTTTTTTATAGGCTGGGCGTGTGCGCGTTGCGCCGCATACTTCCGTGTGTCTCGTGTTTTTTGTATACGTTTAGCACGATCTGCTTGTCATAAATACAGTAAGTCCTGCTTCACAGAACAGTCTTGTTTTAATGAACACCTTAGACTGTACACTGTTACAAAGCAGGTGCGCGGGTCCTGGGCCAGCTGTCCCCGAGCGAGTCTTCCCGCTTCTTGGCCCCCCCCCCCCTTATTTCGGAGAACGGATTTGACACTACACCTGTCGTCTTTTCCCTGAACTGGGCGCTTCGGCTGGAAGCTGGCAGCTACGCGCGGGTCTCCTCCGTGGAACGCGTGTTTGCAACGAGCTTGTTTTGGTGAAAGCTGGTGCCTTTGTTCGTACAGGGATTTTCAGTTCCCCGAAGTGGCATTGCCCCCCCCCCCTTTCTTCCGAACTGGTCGGACGTGGAGAGTGAGAGTGCAGTGGTCTCTGGTATTGCTATCCTGGGGGCGGTGACCTATGTGTCGAAGAGACGGACACTCCAAAGGCATGCATGTTTGTGATTGGACGTTTGCTAGTTATGCAGCTTCAAAGGCATGCACGTTTGTGATTGGACATTTCCAATTAAGGAGTTTCACTAAAATGGGCAGCAGAGCGTCTGCTCGGCACGGATCGATCGGACTAGATGTCGTTCTGACGATCCTGTCCTCTATGGTGTAAATAAACGTCTGTTAGTTTTCCTCAGCGCCGGTCTCTCTGCCTCGGCTTCCTGCTGTTCTGGACGTCCCTGGGGCTGCGGTACGACTCCCGCCGCTCAGCTCCACGCTACCCCCTGGGTCCGCGTCGGTCAACGACGCCGTTCGTAACAACACCAATAATTCAATTCTTTTCGGCGTTAACATACTTGGCAAGAGCACGCGTTTTTAGTTTTATACAGCACTTTTCAATCAATACAACAAGCAATATAAAGAAGCATGAAAGTTAATTTTTACAACATTTTAGCAAACGTGATACCACTGGACATTGCATGCATGAAAGTACGATAACTTATAATTGCTGGGGTTTGACGTGTCGAAACCACCGTATGAATATGAGGCACGCCGTAGTGTGGGACTACGGATCAATTTCGATCAACTGGGGTTCTTTAACGTGCACCCGAACATAAGCACATGGGTGTTCTTTGCCTTTCGCCCCGATTGAAATGTGGCCGCCGTGGCCGCATAACGTTAACCTGCATCATAATTGCACATATCTGAAAAATAAGTCAATGACTTCTGTCAATTAAGCCAAAATTCTCAATCACATGGGTTTTGGAATACGCGTGCCATCACTGAGGATTAGGACGGACTTATGCACGCGTGCAGTATGTATCTCTCGTTCTCAGGATTTTGCTTTGGCGTGCGAAACTCAACACAATATGCGCTTCTAATGACAGCTGTGCACAGTAGGTAATCACTAACACTCTCACTCACCCTTGTGAAAAGAGTCCCAGGCAACCACGGATATCCGCTCAGTATCCATGAAAGAGCCCAACGTCCAGTGCCAGTGTGGGACAATCATTGGATGAACATTAGAGATACCATAGTGGATATCCATTTTTGGAGTTGTGACATACAGACAAGTTATAATCGATTATGGATCTTCAAAGGATATTCATGTATGACTTTGTGAAGGAGTCCACAAATGAACGTGTATTCACTACATAAGCTGAAACGGCAGCTTTCTTACACATGGCAATGCGCATCGTCACAGGTCATAACCAGAAAATTATTTACAGTGGAACCCCGATTATACGACTTTGAAGGGTCCACGCAAAACCGTCGTATAATCCGGGCGTCGTATAATCGAAAAGCTAAGAATATAGGCAGTCACAATCAGCCTTGGCCAGAAAAGGGGAACAGACAACCTGAATAAGCCCACGACACGACCCTGTGCTTTTCCAAGGAAGGTAGATTAAATTATTTTTGAAAATGGCAGAGACCGGCAGCATTACTTAGTTGAAAGAGGTATGAGCGAATCATCATCCTCAACTTCAAAAAATTGAATCCAGTGCGCCTCTTTCTCCCTCTAAATATAGTTCAAAAAGTTGCATGTGTGTGAAAACGAAACCGAAACCGCGTTGGCAACAGCCTCCCGTCAGGGGAGTCCGACACAGTGTCATCGCCATCACATAATGGCGACAAAGCACGAGTTTGCGTAGAATTATGGTGGCTAGTATAGTAGAATTCTTTCGTGCTAGACTGAGCTGTGTGCATCGTATTTGTGCCCCTGTGAAGTGCAACTAGTGATGTCCCGCTGTTATTATGAACGTTCATGTCAAGCGAAAGTTATTTTGCACGGTGAAAATAGCTGCGTCGCGTCCTTTTGCGTGCTAAAGACCTGTGACTGCCAGTGCCGCAAACAAGGGCAGGACGCCAGCTGTATGTCGACCAGGAAAAGCTTCCACGGACCGAAAACGTGAAAATATCTGGATCTCAATGACCGGTCAGCTAAAGCTACTCAGCGTGGAGAGAGCTTGTCTAGGTAACGACCCTGGATACGCACGCACCCGAGGCGTATCCAGAAGCTATCTTAAAAGCCAGGAAAACTGGATTGCAGAAGCGCATGAAATGCCAGGCGAATAAATTTACTGTCTCACTCTCTACTTTTGTAATTGTCAACGTAGGGTTCTTATTGTGCACTCGCAAATACTTAGTCAGCGTTCAGATACGAGTAAAGAAGGTGATTTTTTTTCTCGGACGGAATCAAAGTCGTCGTAAGATGCGGGGTCGGTGTAAAATTGCGTTGTATAACGAAGGTTTTTTATTACGTTATTTCTATGGGGATTTTGCCGGGACCAAACCGATTCGTCGTGAAATTCGGGTCGTCGCAAATCCGGGGGACGCATAATCGAGAATCCACTACTAGGTTTAGAACCCAGAAATATCATTGTGGTACCACGTACAATAAAATATTTTCATGTATACCCCTTACTAATCGAAATATATTATTGACTTGTTCGCTTGATTTTCTATTATACTGTTACACGAATGACGACTCGGTAGACTGTAGTCCGTAGACTATTCACACGATATATTTACAGTAGCGGTTGCAGCGCTGACCGGTTCAGCTCAGAGCCCGAGCGGAGAGATCTTCCTTCTCTTCGTCCGGCTCATACGCGCATGGTTCGAGGGGCTGGCAATATGCATGTAGCAATATGACCTAATTGCCAGTAAACAGTTTAGTTGTGTAACTGCACATATGGCAGCCCAAATAACTGAAATAAGAACTAGTATATGCATCTTCTGCTGGCCTTCTACTTCATTTAAAAACCGTGCACAACATTACTGAAGACTTATGAAAATGTCACTGCCTTGCGTTTACGCGCAATGCCTGTGCATTGTTTTGTATTGTATTTGCATTGTTTTCTTTGTATTTTATTTATCTTTATATATATATATATATATATATATATATATATATATATATATATATATTTAACACTTGGGCAATATATACATCATACTTGGGCAATATATATATATAATTTACTTGCCTGATTGCACTTGGGTATCAATTGCATTCCTTGGTGAGTCGCGCTGGGCCCGAACCCTTATGTTTCCCTTAGTTTCCATCACACTTGGGCATTGTCCAGCGCTCACAGGTTGAAACTGTGCAATTTAAAGCTAAGTTATGAATGCAATTTCATTTCTAGCATGTTCAGTTCGTGTCATATTGGTGTAAATTCAACTTTAACCCTCATATCAGAGGCAATATTACTTTTGGCAGCTGCATTTGTAGCAACATAACGCACCTAACTCGAGCAATTGAGCACACCAGTCGTTATTCTGACGCAGACACTTGGGCTAGTTGGTGATAACTTAACTTGGGCATCTGAACAAATGTAAATGAATGCTCGAGAAAGGAACAGACACGTAGACGCCCTTCCTGTGTACGTGTCTCTTCCTTATTTGAGTGTTGTTTTGTGCTTGTTGTTTCAATCTGTGAGCACTGTACGTTCAGGCACAACACACGTATAAGGTCCATAATATGTCCACGACAGGATCCCATTCTGGATATCCTGTGAATCTGCAAAAATGTTTTTTTCAACATCTGTCGGACTTCCGATTGAGCTCCAGCGGAGATTTACGGATCTCCATTGGATATCCATTACATTCGAAACGGATATATATCTGGATTCCTGAGGGATATCTGTGGTTGCTTGGGGTATTCCAAATACAACGCAAGATTAACCACCGCCACAACGACAACTACACAGCTGTCGCACAATGACCGCAATTTCACACGCCAGGCGAATACCGTGACGTAACAGTAGCAGAGCAGCATGTAGGTGCAGCGTACTGAAATATTACAGACCACGTAGTGTGAGTAGCGTTCTTTTCCATAATTCGCGCGGTGTAGCGCCAGTTTCTCTACTCAAGTAATCAAGCTGCCGCGACGCCAAGAGCCACTGACATCGCTCTCGAAAGACCACCGTCCGGTGCGAGGCATCTTGTCTTGTTTCTTCGCACGACCCGCGTTGTAACGTACGTATACACAAATGAGACGGCCGTCCCGCATCAGAAGCATTGTCATTGAAGGGCTAGCAGTTGAACGAATCCATGGCCCATCGTCATACTTGTGGTCAACGCATATATAGAATGTGAACAGATGTCAACGCCAAACCACTCAACGAAGTCGACGCGACGAAGGCGACAGAATCTCAACATGTTGCCGATATTGCGCCCTCCGACAGTAACTATTGAAAATAAAGAAATCAGAGAGAGAAATTTCATCTGTGGCCGCTGTCGGAAGATGGCGCTACTTCAAAATGTCGTCGGAATGGTATGAACGCTTCTCAATATGGTCGTTTTCGCACTAACTTAATTAACTCTGTAATTATACTCTTCATTATTATGCGGCTTTGGATCAACTGGTGCGCTTGGCTAAGCCATAGCTACTATTTAATAATTTCGGCGTATATTGTGACGCAGCCATGAAATCGCAAAGAGTTGAAGAAAAATGACGCATCTTTGTGCCACCATGGTCCACTGTAATTCAGTCACTATATAAGGGCCAGCGCTTCAGAGAGGGGTATGTGTAAACGTGTGTGCGTATGCGTGTGTAGTGAATTGTTCATGTTATAGGTTTTATACATGCGAATGAGTTGTGTATGTATTGAATTCAATGTGCGTACTATGTGTCTGCCTAGTAAACGTGTGCGTATTATTAAAAGCTGTATCAACTTTCCGGTGTCCTTGAGTAATCCATGAATGAGCCTACCTCCCCGAAATGCCGTGTGCAGTGTCAACCTCAGTCAGAAACAACTTTTTTTTAGTATTGTTTAATCCCTCTAGATGGCGCCAGCTACCACCTACTTCACGGCCGCGGCGCTCTCACAGCTCCACAGGCCTACTTATATGAAGTTGAACATCTATCTATCGAAACTATGCTCTGCTGCGCGGGGATTGTTTTGATGCTACAGAGTGTACATTTTGGAGGCACAAACGCGTGGATAACGTCGCTACACCGTGTGACGCTTCGAGAAATAAAGACAGCAAGCCTAACGTACAGTCTCCGGGTGAGAGCCCCTTTGCAGTATCCGTCTCTTTTAAAGTGAACGCCGTCTCGCTGGCCGAGCGAAACGTACGAGTTCCGTCGTTCCGTTTCACGAGGTTTTCATCACTACAGGTTTGTCTCCTTGATTTTATTGTCATATCGTTCGATATTAAGCTCAGCGGGACCGTTTTTTGTGATTGCCAGTGCCGCATACTCCTTATCAGGCGAGAATCGATGCACTCGCTAGGCCTAAATCTCTTGCTCGCTTCACTGGCTTGGCATCAGCCATCTTGATGTTGACGGTTTCTTCATTGAAAAGGGAGGAACGGTTCTCCATTTGAAGACGAACATTGGGGACATCGCCGTTTCTCCCTTAAAGGAGAGAGGGTCACTACATTTTTTTAAGAGTGTAGTAGATCATTTTGTTCAGATTGCGTACATGACGCGAATAGTCAAGATTATTCCAGTGAGTGCACGACCACCAGTGATGAGGCTGGAAAGTTCGATTGATTGATTAACGTTATTGAAAACAGTCCTAAAGCTCGGTTTTTAGGCCTATGCATGACGTATAAAAGACGGCGCGTCCAAACAATCATCAGATTATCGACGGCCGACGCTCTGTTCGTTTGCTATAATTGTGCAGTGTGTATTGCTGTAGCTTGACTTTCCGTTTCCCCTCCGCAAGTTCAGCCACATAAAGAGTTTCATCTTGGACACGCCGACTGCTGCCTTCGTCGACGTCACGACCCCGTAAAATCTGGTGGAGGTGCCTCCCGATCCATGTACCGAACGCCCCCTCCCCCCCCCCCCCTCCGGCCGTGAGCCATGCCCACACCGTGAAGGCGACATCGACACCAACCAGCTAGCCAGCCGCAGGCAGCAAGATCTCCCACCAGAATACGGACTTCTTCCCGAAAAGACCAAGACCGCGACGATGAAGACAACAGGCACCATGGCCGCTGCTGTCTCACCTTAACGAGTCATCATGAATCAGCCGAGGGAGCTGCCGACTTTCCTTGGATCACTATGTGAAGACACGCAAAGCTGGTTGGAAAAATACGTTCGAGTTCAATAAAGTTGAAAGTTGGGCGAGTTGGTGATAGTTCATGTTTACGTGGGAAGCAGCGCACTTAGACAACACAAGTTGCGTGTGCAGCGGTCGTCCTGTGTTTCTTCGCTTCTTGTCGTGCCTTGTCTAACTGCGCTGCTTCCCACGTAAACATGAACGACCGAGTAGCCCAATTCAGCAACTGGGAATGTGATCATAAACTTCGTCACGTATGACTCGCCCTTGAAGATGGAGCCGGTACCTAGTTCGAGAACAGAGAGGCCGCCCTGACGACCTGGAATCTATTTCGCCCTGTATTCCTCAGAACTTTCAGAAGTATCGTGCGCAAGGAAAGGACAGAAACCCTGTTGGAAAGCCGTGTAGAGCTCCCAAATGAGAACGTCGGGATGTACACAGAAGAAAGGAACCGCCTCTTCCATCACGCCGAGCCCGCTATGTCTGAGCAGAAGAAGCTCTGGTACCGAATGCGAGGAGTCAAGCAAGAGCTGTTTGCGGGACTTGTTCGCAACCCGCCCAAGCGTGTCAACGGATTCCTTACAGAGGCCACAGCAATAGAAAAGGCGCTTGAGATGCGGACAAGGCAGTACAAGCGCCACTCACCAACAACTGACTACGCCAAAGTTCAAGCCCTCAGCACCGACGACCTGCGCGCGACCATCTGAGCGGTCGTGCGTGAAGAGCTGCGTAAGATTATTCCGGAATCGCAGCCTCGAGTGGACTCGATCACCAACATTGTCCGTGAAGAAGTCAAGCAAGCATTGGAAATTCCCGAACCACGGCAGCCTCATCCGGAGACTGTGAGCTACGCTACTACAGCGCGTCGTAGCGCTACCCCTCGGCGCCCACGGGAAGACGCCGCACCACCGCAGTTGCGCCGCCAGACACCGCCACCGACGCCATTCCGCTCAACTGTTGGCCAGCGCAACGCTCCGTGGAAGACCGACGTGTGGCGTGCCTATGAGCACCGTGCACTCTGCTACCACTGCGCAAAAGCAGGACACACCTACCGCCGCTGCCGATACCGTGAGACAGACCTGCGTAGATTTGCCGTCAACGCGCCACGTTCAGTACGAGGTGAACGGTCAGGTGACACCGCCGACTACCTCGCCGAGCGCGAGGGACCCCTGAGGACCTTCCCGATTGCTGTTGCCAAGCCGCCACATCTCTCCCCAACACCGACCATACTCTGCCCCAACGAGGGGCCGGTCACATATCCCGTATCCGGGAAACTAAGGACAGCAACCGCGATGGAGATGTGGTTGCTGTACGACGAACTACCGAAGATCCTCCGCCGCCGACGACAACACCGAGACGCCGCCCTAAGCATACGACGCAAACCAGACGGAGCCCTCACGACGACGCCTAGCGGCCTGAACCACTGTCCACGCGACGTAGAAGCAGCGGGATAAGCCGACCTAGCCGTGACCTGATGCCGCGACTTAAACGTAACGCCATGCCACAACGTCATCGCATTGGTCAACACCGGAGCCAGCTCCTCTGTCGTCAGTGGCCCGTTCGCCGCCACGCTGAAAAATCTAAAGGCCGCTTGGGCAGGACCCGAAATTCGGACAGCTGGAGACCACCTAATAACACCAACTCATCTCCACGGCAAGAATCACGACTTACGGCCAGACTTATCCGGCGAGCTTCGTACTCCTGCAGCGTTGCTCGAGAGATGTCATCCTTGGTATGTACTTCTTAAGCCCACACGGTGCAATCATCGACCTGATGATCCGAGTCGATAACACTATCTACAGACAAAGCACTACCGCCGCACACGTCGCCAGGAAAGCACGCCTTCATTGTGCTGGAAGACCAGGTCACCATTGCCCCTCCCTCCAGTGTCATCATTTCCGTCGGCACTCAGGAATCAGCAGACCTAGAAGGCGTCGTTGAAGGCGACAAGCCCCAGTTATATAACCGCGAGATTGGCGTCGCAAGGGGAATAGCCTAGCTGCGGAGAGGGAAAGCAACAGTTATGCTCACAAATTTCAGCAACGAATACAAGCACGTGAACAAAGGCACGACCGCCGCCTACATCGAAGAAATCGTGGAAGCCACCACTGCTTTTGGCCTCACCAATTCTTCCGAGCCTACTCCGACGAAGCAAGCTCCTCTAGCTTTTGACGTCAATGCCAGCCTTCCTAAGCATAAGCATGAACAGCTAAAAACCCTGCTCTTTCAATACAAGGACTGCCTTTCGTCCTCGTCAAGACTTCGGCAGACCCCTGTCGCAAAACGTCGCATCATCACAGGGGAAAGTGCCAGACCGCTATGTCACAGCGCGTACAGAGTTTCGACGCAAGAACGCGATGCCGTAA
The DNA here is from genome assembly GCF_013339695.2 of Rhipicephalus sanguineus. Lineage (NCBI taxonomy): Eukaryota > Metazoa > Arthropoda > Arachnida > Ixodida > Ixodidae > Rhipicephalus > Rhipicephalus sanguineus. The sequence goes on from NC_051181.1 coordinate 54,971,297, forward strand.
AGCAACGAGTCGACGAAACGCTACGCGGCGACATGGTGAAGAAGGGCGTAGGGTTGCGTTCTTCTTCACCGCGTCGCAACCCTACGCAACCCTACGCTTCTTAATCGATTATCGCCGCTTGAAGAAGTTCACGAAAGAGGCCGTGTACCCTTTCCCACGAATAGAGGACACCCGGGATCGACTCGACAACGAGCGGTACTTTTCTTCGATGGACCTCAAGACAAATCAAGGTCGACGAGAGAGACCGAGAGCAGACTGCCTTTATAACACCAAACGGCGTCTTCGAGTTCAAGATCATGCCCTGTGGCCTTTGCTCGGCACCTGCGACTTTCCAATGCGTTATAGATACAGTACTGGCAGGAATGAAGTGGCAGACTTGCCTCGTGTACTTGGACGACGTCGTTGTTTGCCTCAAACTACGACGAACACCTCCGGCGACTTCACACTTCCAGCAACCAAGACCTCTGACCTCACCTTGAAGCCTGATAAGTACCGTTTGGCATACGAGGAGCTGTTCTTATTGGGCCACGTGATCAGCAAGTCCGGAGTGCGCGTAAACCCGCGCAAAACAGCTGTCATCGCTGCCTTCCCACCACCCACTGTCAAGAAAGCTGTACGTCGATTTCTCGGCTTGTGCGCCTATTACAGACTTCGCCAAAGACTTTTCACGGATCGCCCAGCCACTGACGCAACTCACGAAGGCCGACGTCGAATACAGGTGGGACACGGCACAAGTTGAAGCATTTCAAGAACTGAAACGACGCCTGCAGATGCCTCCGATACTTGCGCATTTCGACGAATTCGCTGATACGGAAATTCACACCGACGCAAGCAGCGTAGGACTCAGCTCCGTCCTTGTGCAGAAGACTGATGGACTGGAAAGGGTTATGAGTTATGCTAGCCGGTCGGTATGTAAGGAAGAAGTCAACTAATCTACAACGGAAATGGAGCGCCTTGCCATCATCTGGGCTACGTCAAAGTTTCGGTCCTACCTCTACGCCCGGCCCTTCAATGTTGTGAGCGACCACCACGCCTTGTGTTGGCTAGCTAACTTGAAGGACCCTTCAGGTCGCCTGGCACGGTGGAGCCTACGAATTTAAGAATTCGACATTACCGTCGTTTACAAGTCCGGAAGAAAACACTCCGACGCTGACTGTCTGTCTCGCGCCCCCGTCAACCGACCGCCGCAGGACGACCACGAGGATGACTGTTCCTTGGGAAAAATAGGTTCCGATGACTTCGCCAAACGACAGCGAGCGGACCTAGCACTCAGGGGCCTTGTGGAATACCTCGAGGGCACGATTGCCTTTCTTCCTAAGGTATTCACGCGAGGACAGTCGTCGGTTTTCCTGCGAAACGTCGTTCTCCTAAAGAAGAACTGCTCGCCACTTCCAGCAAACTGCCTTTTTTGCGGTGCCCTCAGCATTGCGACCAGAAGTCCTCCAGGCTCTACACGACGACCCCACGGCTGGACACCTCGGTGTTTCCCGCACGCTCGCTAGAACAGGAAAAGGAGAACACGCTCATGAAAACAGGAGAACACGCTCGCTAGAACAGATACAGGAAACGTACTGCTGGTCGCGCCTTGCAGCCGACGTCACTCGCTACGTAAAGACCTGCGGAGACTGTCAGCGACGCGAGACACCGCCAATTAGGCTGGCCGCACTTTTGCTGCCTAGTGCGCCACCTCGACGGCCTTTCCAGCAACTCGAGATTGGGGCCGTTCCCGATGTCGAATTCCGGAAACAAATGGGTCGTCGTAGCTACCGACTACCTCACCTGCTACGCAGAGACAAGGGCTCTTCTCAAACGCAGTGCTGCTGAGGCAGCCAAGTTTTTCGTTGAGAACATCGTCCTGCGTCACGGCGCCCCAGAGGTCCTCATTGCTGGCAGAAATACGGCCTCTACTGCTGACCTAACTGAGGCGATCTTTGGATACTGCCAGACAAGTCGCCGCCAAACCACCGCCTGCCACCCACAGACCAATGGCATAACCGAACGTCTAAATAACACCATGGCTGACATGCTGGCCAGAGGCGTAGCCAGAAATTTTTTTCGGGGGCGGGGGGGTTCAACCACACTTTATGTATGTTCGTGCGTGCGTTTGTATGTGCGCGTGTATATATACGCAAGCAAAACTGAAAAATTTCGGGGGGGGGGGATTTGAACCCCCCGACCCCCCCCCCCCCCCTGGCTACGCCCCTGATGCTGGCCATGTACGTCGACGTCGAGCACAAGACGTAAGATTGCATCCTTTGTATGTGTCCTTCGCGCACAACGCGGCCGTACAAGAAACGACGCAGATGACGCCATACATATACGTATACGGAAGGAACCCAGCGACTACGCGGGACGCAATGCTGCCAACTGCCACTGACGAAGACCATCTCGACGTAGCCGCTTATTTGCAAAGCTCCGAACAAGCTCCACAGCTCGCCCGCCTGCCCATCAAGAACCAGCAGAGGGTCGACAGCCGTCACTATAAGCTTCGACGACGCCATATGGAATATCAACCCGGTGAACGTGTGTGGGCCTGCACGCCCATACGCCGATGAGGACTTAGCGAGGAGCTTCTTCGACGATACTTCCGGCCACAGAAAGCGCTCCGACGTCTCAGCACCCTAGACTACGACGCTATCCAGCACGGCAATAAGAACTCTGGACGGCGTCGTGCACGACCTGAAGCCGTCCATGTCGTGCGCCTTGAGCCATTTTGTTGCGCGTTAGCGAATCTGGGGACTACTTTTTTGCTGTATTATTGCACTTTATTTCTCTATCCCCTTCCATGTTTTGTTGAAGCATCGGGACGATGCCTTTTCGTAGGGGGGCAATGCCACACGCGCTACCTTCTTTGTATGTTTTTTGTTAAAGCTACCTTAAACGTGTTACTACTGCCTTAAACCGCACCAGAATGTCTGAGAACATGACATTTTGTTCAGATTGCGCACATGACGAGAATAGTCAAGATTACTCCAGAGCTTACGCGACCACCAGTGATAAGGCTGCAAAGCTCGATGCATGATATATAAAAGACGGCGCGTCCCAGCGATCATCAGATTATCGACGGCCAAAGCTCGGTTCGCCGCTATAAGTGTGCAGTGTGTATTGCTGTAGTTTGACTTTCCCTTCCCGTCCTCAAGTTCGGCCAAATAAAGAGTTTCATCTTGGATACACCGACTGCTGCCTTCGTCGACGTCACGACCCCGTGATAAAACAGTAAAGGTACCTGGTTTCCACCCGCTTCAACAGCACTTGTGTGGTGACAGTGTATACCCACTACGTGTGTGTAAGAGAATGCGAGCACTAATGTGTGGGCCCTTTGCAATATTTGGCATCCTTTAAAGCAGCTGCAATGACGCGCGTGATGCTTTTTTGAAGTTGTATTCGGTCTTCGCCCACAAAGACTGTCAGCAACACTTGGCGCAAATGGCGCCTCGTTGTTCAAGATGCTTCAGGATTATTGTAGATCGTTTCGTTAAGATTGCGCGCAAGACGCGAACACTCGAGCTTATTCTAGAACTTGCGCGACAACCAGCTATAATGATGGAATATTCGAGGTCATGTATAATTGCCGAACGCGCTTCACCGCTTGTGAGATGATCGACGGTCGACGCTCTCTTCGCCGCTATCAGTGTATTGCTGTAGTTTGACTTCCACTTTCCCGGCCACAAGTTCGGCCAAATAAAGAGTTTCATCTCTGACGGGCTGACTGCTGCCTTCGTCGACGTCACGACCACGTGACATTATCACTGGCACGCACATGTCACGGACAACAAGGAACCGCGGTCTGGCTGTCTTCCAAAGGGCACACACATTCAGCCATATTCGCCGAGGCTAGCGGGAGCGACTCCATCAGCCAAAATGAGGTGAGGTCGATCTGCTTGCACAGGATTCATAGAAAACCTCCCCTACAAAAAACTCAATGTGAGGAAACTTAATGCAGCCCCTGTGTCAACAACCGCTTCAACGAGCTGCAGCGGATCTCCAAGATTTACCGACAGAGTTGGTATCTCGGGAAAGGGGAAGTAAGAGAAAAGGGGCTTCAGCCATCATGCGGGGTCCTGCCCTCGGCGGCCCTCATTGTAGTTTCCCGAGGGAAACTTCACACGTGTAGCCGAGTCTACCAGTGACTCGGACATTCGAGGGCAGTTCCGAGCAAAATGTCCAACGTCGTTGCTGTGGTAACACCGGAGCATCGGTGAAGGGTAGTAGTGCCGTGAAGGAACAGGATTTCGGACCATGTACGGCGCGTCCGTGAAGACTGGCCTCCGGTACTGATGATGAGATGCTTGCGAGCGTTCTTCTATCTCCGCTTCAAGACCAACGGCAATAGCTGATGGCAAGTCTTTCGGACGAGCGAGGATGGACATTTTTTAGATCCGAAACAGCTCTTTGACTAGCCTGTGTAACGCTGTTGTTGTTGTTGTAGTGGTTCTAGGGGAAAAGGAAAAAGACGCTAATTTCTGCAACCCTTGAGGGAGCACGGCTAAGCGCCTTGTAGGGGTAGGGGGAAGTGGGAGAAAAAGGAGAGAAGAAAGAGAAAAAGAGGAAAGGGGTCAAAGCGCAGCAGGCGCGGGCGCGGCAAGGTTGGCGTGCTGCGTGCGTCCATACGAACGCGCCGCAACGCGCTCCCCTCGCCGCAGGTGTTGGAGCGGTGCGAAGTAGGTCACGCCGCAGCTGCGCGTTGACGTCACGCTCCCCTCGCGGTGCGCGCTGACGTCACTCTCTCCGTCGCCCGCCGCGCGCTCGCCGCAGCGCCGGCAGCTGCCGCCTCGTCCGTTCGCCCGCAACACCTGCCGCGACCGTCGCTCGCTACACCGCCGACTCGTCGGTTCACGCGCAATAAACCTGACGCGCGCCTAACGTACGCGTTGAAAAAGGTTGTAAGTGTCACCTCTCTGTCGCTTCACCCTCTCCACCGCTCGCAACGCTCGAGCCCACATCGAGTGGTAACACTCTTTCGGCTCGTTTATAGGAGTCGCCGTTTACGCTCGGAGTCGGCGTGCGCTACGCGCGTTTATCGTCGACCTGGAAGAACCATCCGGAACCTCTCGAAGACGCTCTTGCTCCGAGTGCGCTGCCGTGCGCGTCGGCGGCGTCGCCATCCTCGCGCTGTACCTCGCTCCGCACCTGCAGAAGGAACAGGTTCAGCGCTGTCCGGAGGAGACGCTGACTGATTGCAGCGAGGCGTGTCGACGCGCACCTCTTATAGTCGCGCGAGACTTCAACGTTGACGTCAGCGGAGGAGGAGGAGAATGGCTCGTCGATTATATGCGTGACGTGCACTCGCTGTAGTGCGTGTCGGCGGAACAGAAACTACCCACCATGATAAGGGGAACGTGCATCGATCTGGTCTTTGCCAAGTTCGACGTCGAATGTCTGCAGGAACTTCTTAGCGTGCACTTCACCGATCACAAGGCCGTGGTAGTCAAGGCGAAACGCGCGCCAGTTCCGGTCCAGCGCCCGTGTACACTCTGAAGAAGCGACAAGACCTACGCCAGCCGTCGCTTCAAACGAATCTTCCAGCGCTCACCGCAGCACCCGCGTTAGCGCCGTTCAAACCGTGACGCCACCCGTGCGCAACGCTGCTGCTTCGCATCCCATCAGGGTTCCCTTTGGGAAGATGGTGTTAATTTTTTTCTTCTCAATGGCGTCAGCGAAGGCGTCAGCAGCAAGAGGTCAATGGTTGTAGTAGGGCAACCCGACAAGGCCTTTCGGGGCAGGCTGTCGACGTGAGCAGCGAGTTTTTGAACGTCGCGCTGAACTTGGCGGACGTCTTTGACCTGTGTGAGATATAAGTTAAGAAGATGACGGTCACCAAATTGGGCTTCGAGCGCTGACGCTAGAGCTCCAAAGTTTGAGCGGATGACTTGTGGGATATATTCGAGGAATTCAGCCGCGCCGTCACGGAGTTACACAACGAGCCACCGACTGTTGCTGTTGTCGCGGCGGCCTTGCTCCGTGTAAACATGGGTTACCGTTGTCACCGCTGGCACCAAATGTAACGTACAACCGCGTATCCCCTGAAGAACTCAGGCTGAAACAATCTAACACAGGACCATCCTCTTCGTTCTCGTTCTCTAGCCTCTCCTTCACGCGCTAGTCACTTCGTCGCTCGGTTCCATGCGCACAACCTCATCCACTACAATATTGCAATATTATAAGGGTTTTACGCTCCAAAACCACGTTATGATTATGAGGAATGCAGTAGGGGAGAGCTCCTGAAATTTGGACCATCTGGTGTCCTTTAACGAGCACTGACATCGCAGAGTGACGGGCCTCTAGTATTTCGACTCCATCGAAAGGCGACCGCGACGTCCGGGATCGAATCCACGACCTTCGTTTCAGCAGCCGAGCACAGTCACCGCTACGCGCCCGCGGCGGACAAACCATATCTATTGAAGACGCACTGTGTAGAGGAGCACTGAGATTTGAATAATTTATTAATTTATTTGCGAGTTACCTGCGGCTTGGAAACCAACAAAGAGAGGAAAATAATGCCACGCCCTCTTCTCGTTTTATTTTGAGTATTAGGGTTTCACCCAGGGGGCGGACATTTTCCTATGCCTCCCACTGGACGCGCTCTCGCATACTGATACGCTGCGGCAGCGCCGCCTCCACCACTGGCGGCTGCCGGTTATCCCAACTAGAAATAATTCACAAACAAAACATTTCTTTCGTGACGACTGAAAATAGCGCTAAGAAACGGGGACACAAGAAGAGGACACACGACACAGTGCCTGTGTCGTGTGTCCTCTTCTTGTGTCCCCGTTTCTTAGCGCTATTTTCAGTCGTCACAATGGACCAAGAAGCCCAAATTTCGACAGTGCTCAACATTTCTTTCATGACCTCACTGGTGACGTCAGAAAATAGAGGCAAAGGACGCGAAACCAAGAGGATGAGGGCTGCCGGCGGAAGCTCTCCTTTCCCTCTTCGCATGAAAGGTTAACGTGTTCCTGCTCTCTTGCAGGTCCGCTGACCGCTTGGGCCATTCGTTAAATTTTGTCTGTGTGTTGTGAAGTGGACAAACCAAAGCCGACCGATTTCTCAATAAGACAAAACCCAATCAACCCTAGTAAAACTAATTCTTTTTGTGTTAATTTTACCTGTAGTAATAAATAACAGAGACATACAAGTAGTGTAAAAGTGTAAATCTGCAAAACCAGCTTTCATTCACAACTGAAATATATTCATCAGGAGCAAACACTGAACCCATAATATCAGAACCAATGCGAAAATTATTGAACATGACGAGTAGGCCCCGTCGTACTTGACTCATTTACATCTCTTATGACGGCGCACATATTTTTCTTCGAGAACCTGAGTACCAAACAAGACAAAAGCTCAGGGTAAGAGGGAGGCTTGAAACGATAAAAAAGGGAATGGCGCTGCAGACAACGTTTCGACAAGTTGACTTGTCTCCGTCAGGGCAGCAGCTAGCATTGCATTGACGAAGAAAAGACCACGTGTAAAAACGTTGGCTCCAGCAGCACTCCCTGTTAAACGATTTTTCAAAGCATCACTGAGCCCATTACATGCATAGCAGTGACAGTATTAGACAGTATTAGAAGTTTCAGTGAGAGTATCAGAAGTATATAGGTGACAGTTTCTATGAGTAGGAAATAGCCTATAATTGCCTGACATCGTTTGAACTACATGGCGAAAGTAAAAGATGAACAAATTGTGTCGCCGAAACAACACGCATTCAAGCCTTTTATTAAACGTATTTTGCCGGCAACAGGTGGGGTGTTGTCATGGCGAATTATTCTAACGACACTGCGCTTATGTCAGAGAAGAGGGTTGACTGATGTACACCTGCAAAATGAGTGCATGCTCCAATAATGAACTCAAACACTTGTGCTCACTCGCTGACACTAAGAAACCAGGAAAACCTTCACGGAACTGGAAACTTGTGGGTTAACATGCCACAGATCCGCGCAAAACATGGGATGCCCCCGATTGAGCTATCTTCGTCTGATGCATGGTTGACTTACTCGACGTGGCTCACTGCGGTTTACGTTCGCTGCGCGCCACATCGAATGTCTTATCTTTCCCGTATTCATAGTAGACACCCCAACCGAGTGAGACAACCGAGCGCGATCCAACTGGTCATGTCCCTGAGCGAGTGCCAAGGGTGACGTCAACCAGTTCCCGCACTTCGCCTGATTTAAAATTCACAAACTAAGAAATAAAAAGACAAATAAAGAAAATAACAGTTTGAACAGTTCAATCAGATTTCTTTATTTGTAAAAACTCGTGAAAGACAATAAATGCGATAATACGCATTAACCTCGCTTCGTTCGACCAGATAGAACTTAGGATCCCCGGCAACCACTACGAGCGCGCATGTTCCTTGAAATCGAAACTGGCGCTCAGTTTCCAGGGCCTGTTTTACCCGCACGGACGGTTGCAACGCTCGACGCTGACCACGCCGCAACGTTTAAGAAGCTTCGCGATTGTAGTAGATCAATTTGTTAAGATTGCGCGCAGGAAGCGAATAGTCTAGATTATTCCAGAGCTTGCGCGACCACCAGTGATAAGACTCGAAAGTTCGATGCGTGATTTACAAAAGACGGCGCGTCCCAGCCAAGATCGCTTTTTCGACGGCCGACGCTCTGTTCGCAGCTATAAGTGCACAGTGTGTATTGCTGTAGTTTGACTTTGTTTCCGGCCACAAGCTCAGCCAACTAAAGAGTTTCATAGTGGACACGCCGACTGCTGCGTTCGTCGAAGTCACGACACTGTGACAATATTGTGCTCGTTGTTCTCAGTTTTCGCTTATTCGAAATCGTTTCATTTGTGCTTGGATATTAATAACTCTATTCATAATATGTTATTTTTTTCAATTTCGCTGTAAATCTCGCGCAAAAATTCTTGGTTACTTAGGCTAGTTTTACCTTGCATTTTGGTTCCTTTTACAATCTACACAACAGCGACCCCGGTTATGACACACAGTATAAGCTGGACTAAATATCTAGCTTTTCGTGCAAGGCTATGTGCGTATACGCGTGACCAGGGTTACAAGATTGGAAAGAAAAAAAAGCAGACAAGAAATCGGAAAAACAAGCCAAAAAGTTGCGAACATGATCCAAGGGCTCTAAAAGTAGCCAAGAGGAAGTGACGCACGTGTGAAAACAACAAATCCGTTGTTATTTAAATGACTAAATGAAAAACCCTTTTGGTGGAAACGTAAATCAGTACAGTAATTATACTTCAAACTAATAATAGCTGAAATAAAAGCATAAAATCTTCACTTTAGCAAGAATTTCGTGCATGATAACGAAGTTTCTTGCGCTGCTGCAGGAATGACACTCTCGCGAAGCTTCTCACGTGACTTTTCTTAAAAGGTCTAGAAGCACTAGCTTTGTGGCGGCAATAAAAGTAAATAGTGCAGGAGCGCTCAAAATCACAGCTCCTGGGACTTAACCATAAATTTAGTCACTTTCGAAATCGTTTCCCACGTGATTGCGAAGTCCGACCAGTTAATATTGCTGACTGGCAGACCTTGCCTATTTATAAGAAATAAGAAAAACAACTCTTCGGATATCTGATTGGTAATGTCGATGGGTGCAGAGGTCTACATGGATGCGGAGCGTTTTCGATTGTTCTGTTCTCTTATAATTACAGTATAAAGTAAGGTTGAGAAATTAGTGATCTGCAAAGTGAGGCCCTATGCAACAGCTTTCTCCCGAGTCGTAGTCACGTAACCATAAAGTTTTTTTGTTTTGAGTAATGCAAGCGCCAAAATCAATTTTGGGTGTCGGAAACACACCTTGATTGCCTAGTTTTGACAAAGGACGCCCGAACAGCAGCGGCTGAGGCGTCCCAAGATCTTCAAAGCTTGGGTAATATCAAAGGAAGAAGAAAGCAGCTAGAAAGTATCCAAGACGGTTTTTAGAGGTTTCGTTGAGAGTCGGCGCTAGTGTTTCGTGTGCTCCTTCTTGTGTGCATTCGTCAGTATTATCAGGAGTTTTTTTAAAGAATTGAAATTGAATGAATGAATGAATGAATGAATGAATGAATGAATGAATTAATTAATTAATGAATGCTCATAACCACTCATGGTAAAATTATTGAGAGTGTGCGCTGTCGCCATCCCGCCCTGAGATGGTTATCTGCCCGTCTAATGTAGCTTTTCCATTCTCGCCAGCAAGGGTCTGTAGCACGGGCGAGTCATGACTCCAAGTGGGTTGTCTCTCGTCCCGTCTTTCACGAAGATACTATTTTCTATGAGTTTGACAGTTTCGCTGTAAAACTGAATGAATGAATGGAAACAGCCAAAATATTTGTGGTGCAACTGAGAACGCGGAAGAAAAGGAGAGAAGACAGGATAGAGCACCACTCCTGTCGTTTTTATTCCTCTTTCGCAGTTGGGCCACAATTATCTTAAGATATGCAATAACTCGCCCTATTTTAGACTGCTGAAACAGAAAACCCTGTTGGAAAGCCGTGTAGAGCTCCCAAATGAGAACGTCGGGATGTTCACAGAAGAAAGGAACCGTCTCTTCCGTCACGCCGAGCCTGCTATGTCTGAGGAGAAGAAGCTCCGGTACCGAATGCGAGAAGTCAAGCAAGAGCTGCTTGCGGGACTTGTTCGGAATCCGCCCAAAGTGTCAACGGATTCGTTAGAGACGCCACAGAAATAGATAAAGTCCCTTGAGATGCGGACAAGGCAGTACAAGCGCCGCTCACCAACAACTGACTACGCCAAAGTTCAAGCCCTCAGCACCGACGACCTGCGCGAGACCATCTGAGCGGTCGTGCGTGAAGAGCTGCGTAAGATTATTCCGGAATCGCAGCCTCGAGTGGACTCGATCACCAACATTGTCTGTGAAGAAGTCCAGCAAGCGTTGGGCATTCCCGAACCACGGCAGCCTCATCCGGAGACTATGAGGTACGCAACTACAGCGCGTCGTAGCACTACCCCTCGGCGCAAACAGGAAGACGCCGCACCACCACAGTTGCGCCGCCAGAAACCGCCACCGAAGCCATTCTGCTCAACTGTTGGCCAGCGCAACGCTCCGTGGAAGACAGACGTGTGGCGTGCCTATGTGCACCGTCCACTCTGCTACCACTGCGCAAAAGCAGGACACACCTACCGCCGCTGCCGATACCGTGAGACAGACCTGCGTGGATTTGCCGTGAACGCGCCACGTTCAGTACGAGGTGAACGGTCACGTGCCATCGCCGACTACCTCGCCGAGCGCGAGGGACCCCCGATGACCTTCCCGATTGCTGTTGCCAAGCCGCTACATCTCTCCCCAACACCGACCATACTCTGCCCCAACGAGGGGCCGGTCACATAGCCCGTATCCGGGAAACTAAGGACAGCAACCGATGTAGATGTGGTTGCTGTACGACGAACTACCGAAGATCCTCCGCCGCCGATGACAACACCGAGACGGCGCCCTAAGCATACGACGCAAACCAGACGGAGCCCTCACGACGACACCTAGCGGCCTGAACCACTGTCCACGCGACGTAGAAGCAGCGGGATAAGCCGACCTAGCCGTGACCTGACGCCGCCACTTAACCGTAACGCCATGCCACAACGTCATCGCATTGGTCAACACCGGAGCCGACTCCTCCGTCGTCAGTGGCCCGTTCGCCACCATGCTGAGAAAACTAAAGACCGCTTGGGCAGGACCCGAAATTCGGACAGCTGGAGACCACCTAATAACACCAACTCATCTGCACGTCAAGGATCACGACTGACGGCCAGAGTTATCCAGCAAGCTTCGTACTCCTGCAGCGTTGCTCAAGAGATGTCATCCTTGGTATGAACTTCTTAAGACTACACAGTGCAATCATCGACCTGAGATCCGAGTCGATAACACTATCCACAGACAAGGCACTACCGCTGCACACGTCGGCAGGAAAGCATGCCTTCATTGTGCTGGAAGACCAGGTCATCATTCCCCCTCGCTCCTGTGTCATCATTTCCGTGGGCACACAGAAATCAGCAGACCTAGAAGGCGTCGTTGAAGGCGACCAGCACCAGTTGAATAACCGCGAGATTTGCGTCTTAAGAGGAATAGCCTATAATAGACTGAGCGCAAACGGACGGGACACAAGAAGACAAGACGACTACACGAGCGCTCACTACCAACTGGTTTTATTCAGAAAACAACATGAGTATATAAAGCATAGTACACCACAAGCGCGCCTGCGCACACATCAAGTGAGAAGAAAAAATTTATTAAAAAAAAGGTTATCTTAAGTTCCACTGAATCAATCGAAACTCACTCCCCCGCAAGCATACCGACGTTCAATCTGCGTTCAATTTGCGCTCAATCTATTACAGAATGAACCAACACGCCCAACAGAGCATTTTATTAAGGAATAGCCTAGCTGCGGAGAGGGAAAGCAGCAGTTATGCTCACAAATTTCAGCAATGAGTACAAGCACGTGAACAAAGGCACAAGCGTCGCCTACATCGAAGAAATCGTGGAAGCCACCGCTGCTTTCGCCCTCACCGATTCTTCCCAGTCTACTCCGACCCAGCAAGCTCCTCCAACTTTTGACGTCAATCCCAGCCTTGCTAAGCATAAGCATGAACCCTGCTCTTGCAATACAAGGACTGCTTTTCGTCCTCGTCAAGAATTCGGCAGACCCCTGTCGCAAAACGTCGCATCATCACAGAGGAAAGTGCTAGACCACTATGTCACAACCCGTACAGTGTTTCGACGCCAAACGCAATGTTGTAAAGAAACGAGTCGACGAAATGCTACGCGGCGACATCATGCAGCCATCCAAGAGTCCGTGGGCGTCACCTGTAGTGTTAGTGAAGAAGAAGGACGAAACCCTACGCTTGTTAATCGAATATCGCCGCCTGAAGAAGTTCACGAAAGAGGACGTGTACCCTCTCAAACACTGGATCGACTCGACAATGAGCGGTACTTTTCTTCGATGGACCTCAAGACTGGCCATTGACAAATCCAGGTCGACTAGAGAGACAGAGAGCAAACTGCCTTTATAACACCAGACGGCCTCTTCGAGTTCAAGATCATGCCCTCTGGCCTTTGCTCGGCATCTGCGACCTTCCAATGCGTTATGGATATAGTGATTGTTTGCCTCAAACTTCGACGAACACCTCCGGCGAATTGACACTTCCAGCAGTCAAGACCTCTGGCCTCACCTTGAAGGCTGATAAGTACCGTTTTGCATACGAGGAGCTATTGTGTTTGGGCCACGTGATCAGCCAGTCCGGAGCGCGCCCATACCCGCGGAAAACAGCTGTCATCGCTGCCTTCCCACCACCCCTTGACAAGAAAGCTGTACGTCGATTTCTCGGCTTGTGCGCCTATTACAGACTTCGTCAAAGACTTTTCACGGATCGCCCAGCCACTGACGCAACTCACGAAGGCCGACGTCGAATACAGGTGGGACACGGCACAAGTTGAAGCATTTCAAGAACTGAAACGACGCCTGCAGATGCCTCCGATACTTGCGCATTTCGACGAATTCGCCGATACGGAAATCCACACCGACGCAAGCAGCGTAGGACTCAGCTCCGTCCTTGTGCAGAAGACTGGTGGACTGGAAAGGGTTATGAGTTATGCTAGCCGGTCGGTATGTAAGGAAGAAGTCAACTGTTCTACAACGGAATTGGAGCGCCTTGCCATCATCTGGGCTACGTCAAAATTTCGGTCCTACCTCTACGGCGGACCATTCAAAGTTGTGAGCGACCACCACGCCTTGTGTTTGATAGCTAACTTCAAGAACCCTTCAGGTTACCTGGCACGGTAGAGCCTGTGACTTTAAGAATTCGACATTACCGTCGTTAACACGTCCGGAAGCAAACACTCCGACGCTGACTGCCTGTCTTACGCTCCCGTCGACCGACCGCCGCAGGACGACCAGGAGGATGACTGTTTCTTGGCAACCATAAGTGCCGACGATTTCGCCAAACGAGAGCGAGCCGACGCGGCACTCGGGGGCCTTGTGGAATACCTCGAGGGTAGGACTGCCGTTGTTCCGAAGGTATTCACGCGAGGACAGTCGTCGTTTTTCCTGCGAAACGCCGTTCTCCTAAAGAAGAACTTATCGCCACTTCGAGCCAACTACCTCTTTGCGGTGCCCTCAGCATTGCGACTAGAAGTCCTCCAGGCTCTATACGACGACCCCACGGCTGCACACCTCGGTATTTCCCGCACGCTCGATAGAATACAGGAAAAGTACTGCTGGTTGCGCCTTGCTGCCGACGTCGCTCGCTACGCAAAGACCTAAGGAGACTGTCCGCGACACGAGACACCACCAATTAGGCTGGCCAGATTTTGCTGCCATTCGAGCCACCTCAACGGCCTTTCCAGCGAATCGGGACGGATTTACTGGGGTCGTTGCCGATGTAGAATTCCGGAAACAAATGGATCGTCGTAGCTATCGACTACCTCACCCACTACGCAGAGACAAGCGCCCTTCCCAAAGGCAGTGCTACTGAGGTAGCCAAGTTTTTCGTTGAGGACATCGTCCTGCGTCACGGCACCCTGGAGGTCCTCATGGCTGACAGAATTACGGCCTCTACTGCGGACCTAACTCAGGCGATCTTTGGATACTGCCAGACAAGTCACCGCCAGACCACCGCTTGCCACCCACAGACCAATGGCATCCCCGAGCGTCTAAATAACACCATGGCCGACATCATGGCCATGTACGTCGACGTCGAGCACAAGACGTAGGGTTGCATCCTCGGTATGTGACCTTCGCGTACAACACGGCCCTACAAGAAACGGCCGTACACGGCCGTACAGATGGCGCAATATATATACGTATACGGAAGGAGCTCGGCAACGACGCTCGACGCAATGCTGCCAACGGCCACCGACGATGACAATCTCGACGTCGCTGCTTATTCGCAACGCGCCGAAGAAGCTCGATAGCTCGCCCGCCTACGGATCAAGAACCAGCAGACGACTGGCAGTCGTCACTACAACCTTCGACGACGCCACAAGGAATACCAGCCAGGTGACCGTGTGTGGATCTCGACACCCGTACGCCGACGTGGACTCAGTGAAACGCTTCTTCGCCGATACTTCGGGCCATACAAGGTACTGCGACGTCTCGGTGCACTCGACTACGAGGTTCTTCGGGACGGCATTATAAACTATCAGCGGCGCAGCGCATGACCTGAAGTCGTTCACGTGGTGCGCCTCGAGCCGTTTTATCCGCGTCGAGGAACCTGAGGACTCTGATCTGGCTTCCTTCATTATTGTTCTGTCAAGTTACCTGCATTTGTTTTTACTTTCATAATCTGTTTTGAGCATCGGGACGATGGTTTTTCAGAGGGGGGCATTGCCGCGCCCGCTCCTTGTTTTATGTTGATGTATTAGGGTCTTACCCCTACGAACGGTTGCAACGCTCGACGCTAACCACGCCGCAACGTTTAAGAAGCTTCGCGATCGTAGTAGGTCACTTTGTTAAGATTGCGCGCAGGACGCGAATAGTTTAATTATTCTAGAGGTGCGCGACCACCAGTGATAAGACTGAAAAGTGCAATGCGCGATTTATAAAAGACGGCGCGTCCCGACCATGATCACTTTTTCGACGGCCGACGCTCTGTTCGGAGCTATCAGTGCACAGTGTGTATTGCTGCAGTGTGACCTTGTTTCCCGGCCACAAGTTCAGCCACATAACGAGTTTCGTATTGGACACGCCGACTGCTGCCTTCGTCGAAGTCACGACACCATGGCAATATTGTGCTCGTTATTCTCCGTTTTCGCTTGTTCGAAATCGTTTCATTTGTCGTTGAATATTAATAACTCTGTTCATAATATGTTATTTTTTTTTCAATTTCGCTGTAAATCTGGCGCAAAAATTAGATGTCTTGGTTACTTAGGCTACTTTTACCTTGAAGTTTGGTTCCTTTTACAATCTACACAACAGCGACCCGGGTTATAACACACAGTATAACCTGGACTAAACATCTAGCTTTTTGTAGAAGGCGATGCGCGTATACGCGTGACCAGGGTTACAAGATTGCAAGGACAAAAAGCAGCCAAGAAATCGGAAAAACAAGCCAAAAAGTTGCCAACATGAGCCAAGGGCTGTAAAAGTAGCCAAGAGGAAGTGGCGCACGTGTGAAAACAACAAATTCGTTGTTATTTAAATGACTAAATGAAAAAACATTTTGGTGGAAACGTAAATCAGTACAGTAAACATACTTCAAAATAATAATAGCTGAAATAAAAGCATAAAATCTTCACTTTAGCAAGAATTTCGTGCATGATAACGAAGGTTCTTGCGTTGCGCTGCTGCACGAATGACATTCTCGCGAAGCTTCTCACGTGACTTTTTTTAAAAGGTCTAGAAGCACTAGCTTTGTGGCGACAATAAAAGTGAGTACTCCATGAGCGCTCAAAATCACTGCTCCTGGGACTTAACCATAAATTTAGTCACTTTCGCAATGGTTTCTCACGTTATTACGAAGTCCGAGCAGTTAATATTGCTGACTGGCAGACCTTGCCTATTTCGACGAAATGACACAAACAATTCTTCAGATATCTGATTGGTAATATATATGGGCGCAGAGCTCTTCATGGATGCGGAGCGCTTTCGATTGTTCTGTTCTCTTATAATTACAGTACAATCTAAAGTTGTGAAATTGGTGGTCTGCAAAATGGGGTCCTATGCAACAGCTTTCCCGCAACTCGTAGTCACGTATCCATAAAGTTTTTTTGTTGCGTTGTCAATTCTAGGCGACACCTTGATCGCCTAGAATTGACAACGCACGCTCTAACACCAGCGGCTGAGACGTTCCAAGATCTTCAAAGCTTGGGTAAAATCTAAGGAAGAAGAAAGCGGGCAGAAAGTATCCAAGACGGTTTTTTTGTCGCCGACGGCCTCAAAAGGTTGGCAAAATGGCGCAAAGTAGCCAAACCTGGCAGCCCTGCGCGTGATGCGCAGCAAGCGTAGAGAGAGAACGTGGAGGGGAGCAAATGTATGAATAATGTCTTCGTGGGCCACGTATCTTTTCGGCTCGGTTATTTTTACTTTTTAGGCAGTATGTTCGGGAAGGCAGATTCAAGTTGACGGTGCTTAAGCGGGGAAGAATATGCACTTAGTAAAGGAAGGAAGTGAATGAACGCAAACGTGAACTAATTATATCACTTCACTCCATATAGACGTCGAGCAAAGAAGCCACATCAGAAACCTTAGCTTCGCTTGCGGAGAAGCGAACCGTAAACCATCGATTAGCCGACTTTTTAAGCCGAGCCATGGTACCTCATGTGGCATCGCCGCAGAACCTTTACTGGTGTTCCGAAGGCATGGAATGCCAGGCACGTAATGCGCGCAGGAGGTTTTTAAAAGTTTGTTGAGAGTCGGCGCTAGTGTTTCGTGTCCTCTTTCTTGTGTGCATTCGTCAGTAGTATCAGGAGGTTTTTCAAAGAAATGAAATTGAATGAATGAATGAATGAATGTTGACTACCACTCATGGTGAAATTATTGAGAATGTGGGCTGTGCCCATCCCGCCCTGAGATTGTTATCTGCCCGTCTAATGTAGCCTTTTCATTCTGGCCTGCAAGGGTCTGCAGCACGGGCGAGTCATGACTCCAACTGGGTTGTCTCTCGTCCCGTCTTTCACGAAGATACTGTTTTCTGTGAGTTTGACAGGTTCGCTGTAACACTGAATGAGTGAATAGAAACAGCCAAAATATTTGTGGTGCAACTGAGAACGTGGAAGAAAAGGCGAGAAGACAGGATAGACCAGCACTCCTGTCGTTTTTATTCGTCGTTGGCAGTTGCGCCACAATTTTGCAGCAACTCGCCATATCTTAGACTCTGGTGAAACAGCCACATTGCTAAACAAAGTGGACCGCCACCACTCACCCTCAGACGGTCATCCCCACCGTCATCTGCTGCCTTTCCCCCTCGCCTGCAAGGTCCGGTAGCGCGGGCGAGTCGCGACCCCGATCGCAACGATAATCATCCCGTCATTGACAAAGATGCGTCGATCCAACCAGGGCCACATGGTCGCAGTCCACCCAGCGACAGGCGTATTTCGACCAGCTGGTATGTGCAGGGGATGACTATAACGCCAGCCCTGTCGAGCATCCCTCAGCTCGATTCGAACCTGCCACCTACCGACCAGAGAACGCTGCAGTTCTTAACCGCTCACTCACTGGTCGGGTGATAGCTAAGTAGCTGTGGTGCAATATATGCGTACTGCTTGTGCGCGGAAGGCAGGAATGTCTTTAACGACTAGCCCACACGTTTGCGAAGGCTGTAGTCCCCTCGCAGCCACTAAGAAAGCAGCATCACATTATAGGTTGTAGGCATTGGGCTTCCTGTTTCTCGTCCGAAGTAAATACAGCACATATAGAGGTCTCTCAGCAGAAGGCCTTAGTTTATCCGTACACTTTTCACGTTACCACGTTACCGAAATACGAGACAGTATCTGAGCATGCACGCGCCTTTACGGAACGTTGAATTGCTTTCACAGAACGTGAAGAACTCGCCGTTCTATGTTTACGGCCTTATCGCGCTAATTTACCTCGTTCGTGGACACTGACCAGATCCCCTCCATGGAGCCTCCTTCCACCGAGACTCCTGCCACGACGTCCTCTATTAAATTGTCTTGATAAGTCCAAGTGGGAGCGCCAATTGCGACAACGTTGTTTCAGCCAGGTCACCGTCGCTGCAATCGTGAGACGCCGGATAGGTGGTGGCATTTGGCGGTTGCGAGATGAACCATGCAAGTAAGAACTTCTTATAACAGTAACCTAGTGCATTATGCTTCTCTGCTGGTGCAAATTCTCTGCTGGCGCCTGATTGTTCAAGATGCGTCGCGAGTATTGTAGATCGTTTTGTTACGATTGCGCGCAAAACGCGAACACTCGAGCTGATCCTCGAACTTGTGCGACAACCAGATATAATGCTGGAATATTCGACGGTCATGTATAAATGCCGACGCGCTTCAGCGCTTGTGAGTTGATCGACGGTCGACGCTCTCTTCGCCGCTATTAGTGTATTGCTGCAGTTTGATTTTCAGTTTCCCGGCCACAAGTTCGGCCAAATAATGTTTCATCTCTGACGTGCTGACTGCTGCCTTCGTGGACGTCACGACCACGTGACAATATCACTGGCACGCACATGCCAGGGACAACAAGGTACCGCGGTCTGGCTGTCTTCCCAAGCGCACACACATTCAGCCATACTTCGCCGAGGCTAGCGAGAGCGGCTCCATCAGCCAAAATGAGGTGAGGTCGATCGACTTGCACAGGATTCATAGAAAACTTCCCCTACAAAAATCTCAATTTGAGAAAACTGAATGCAGCCCATGTGTCAACAAGCGCTACAACGAGCTGCAGCGGATCTCCAAGCTTTACGGACAGAGTTGGCATCTCGGGAAAGGGGCGAAGTAAGAGAAGAGGGGCTTCAGCCTTCATGCGGGGTCCTGCCCTCGGCGGCCCTCATTGTAGTTTCCCGAGGGAAACTTCACAGAGTAGCCGAGTCTCCCAGCGACTCGGACATTCGAGGGCAGTTCCGAGGAAAATGTCCAACGTCGTTGTTGTGGTAGCACCGGAGCATCGGTGAAGTGCAGTGGTATCGTGAAGAAAAGGGATTTCGGACCACGTACGGCGCGTCCGTGAAGACTGGCCGCCGGTACTGATGATCAGATGTTTGCGAGCGTTCTTCGAGAGCAGCGGCAAGAGCTGATCGCACGGCTTTCGGACGAGCGAGGCTGGACGTTTTTCCTCTTAATGGCGTCAGCGAAGGAGTCAGCAGCAAAAGGTCGATAGTTGTAGTAGGGCAATCAGACAAGGAATTTGGCGGCAGGCTGTCGACGTGAGCAGCGAGTTTTCGAACGTCGCGCTGACCTTGGCGGACGTTTTTGAGTTATGTGAGATAGAATTTAAGAAGATGACGGTCACCAAATCGGGCTTCGAGCGCTGACGCTAGAGCTCCATAGTTTGAACGGATGACTTGTGGGATGTACTCGAGGAATTCCGCCGCGCCGGCACGGAGTTACACAACAACCACCTCAGCATTCTCTTAAACTGTTCACCCGCTTAGGGAAGCAACGGACACACACGAACTGCGTCAGAAATGCTGCCCACAATGTGGTGCCATTAAAGGTAGGTGGTAGAAGTTGTGCCCCAACAAACGGACAGTGAGCTAAGGTTGGGACGCTTTGGTGGACCGAGGTGGGCAGGCGTCGCTGACGACCAGACTGCGCCTCGATGACAGTAAACCGTGCAGCCAGGTCTGCGACGACGACATCTGTAGTGGAGGTAGGTTGTGCAAGCGTGGTCTCGAAAGATAACAGGCGAAAAGCAAAGCGATTCTCGAAATCTTGCATGAGGGCTCTTCTCTCGGCCTCACCTTGTGAAGCAAGGGCCCGTAGGCAATCTGTTATCGGTAGACTCGCACGGATGCTCGACTGTCGAGGTCCACATGGCGTGTCCTGGACAGCCAGCTCCGACGGAGGAAGCCGATTCGGCGCTTCTGACGGGATATTTGTCGAGGCTGGGGCCTCCGCGGCCTGTGCCAAGCTTTCCTCCGTAGTCCGGACAGCAGGAGCCCGTACTGTCGAACGACGTGTCGCTCTCCATAGGGTGTATCTGTGGGCTACCGACTGTTGCTGTTGTCGCGGCAGCCTTGCTCCGTGTAAACATGGGTTACCGTTGTCACCGCTGCCACCAAATGTAACGTACAATAGCGTATCCCCTGAAGAACTCAGGATGAAACAATCTAACACAGGACCATCCTCTTCGTTCTCGTTCTCTAGACTCTCCTTCAAGCGCTAGTCACTTCGTCGCTCTGCTTCATGTGCACAAACAACCTCATCCACTACAATATTGCAATAATATAAGGGTTTTACGTTCCAAAACCATGTTATGATTATGAGGAATGCCGTAGGGGAGAGCTCCAGAAATTTGGACCATCTGGTGTCCTTTAACGAGCACTGACATCGCAGAGTGACGGACCTCTAGTATTTCAACTACATCGAAAGGCGACTGCGACGGCCGGGATCGAACCCACGACCTTCGGTTCAGCAGTCGAGCACCGTCATCGCTACACCACCGCGGCGGACAAACCATATCTATTGAAGAAAATGTATAGAGGAGCACTGAGATTTTAATAATTTATTAATTTATTTGCGACTTACCTGCGGCTTGGAAATCAAAAAAGAGTTTTAAATATTGCCACGCCCGCTTCTTGTTTAATTTTGGCGTATTAGGGTTTTACCCAGGGGGCGGAAATTCCTTATACCTCCCACTGGACGCGCTCTCTCATGCTGATACGCTGCGCCAGCGCCGCTTCTGCCACTGGCGGCTTCCGGGTATCCAACTAGAAATAATTAATAATGTGGCGAAGCAATTGCTACTGCTTAACGGTTGCGCTCTCCAGCGGCTCCTAGTGGGTCGTCCTCTTCCAAACGCCGCTCGCGCTCGGAGCCCGTGCTTTTGCCTTGACGGTCGCCATAGTGCATTGTCGCCGAGTGCCGTCCAATAAACCGCTTAACAAATTGGTGGAGAGTGCTGTGCTCCCATTCAATGCCCCTGGAGCTTCGTTCCCGTACTCTGCCATCTACCATGCCTCAAGACGCCGCTCAGCAAACGCCGCCTCCCACACCGACCACATGTCCCGGTGTCCCACGCATCCGCGATCCACCTATCTTCACTGGCGCCGATGGCACCGACGTGGAGGACTGGCTCGCAATTTACGAGCGCGTGAGCGTACCCAACAAATGGGACGAAGCAGGCAAGTTGAGCAACTTGGTCTTCTACCTCGCGGGAGTAGCAAGCTTGTGGTACAAAAACCACGCGTCCGATTTTGCTACTTGGTCGGATTTCAAGACCGCCATCATCAACGTTTTTGGCCGCCCTGCAGTTCGTAAGCTGCAAGCAGAACAGCGCTTACGCGAACGAGCTCAACAGGCCGGTGAATCTTTCACCACTTATATCGAAGACGTCCTGGACTTGTGTAAGAAAGCCAACGGCACCATGTCCGAGTCTGACAAGATCCGGAACATTATGAAGGGCATTGACGACGATGCCTTCACCATGTTGCTCGCTAAAGACCCTTCCACCGTGGCCGAGGTCATAACACTGTGCCAGAGCTACGAGGAGCTCCGCCGGCAACGTTCGATGACCCGTCGCTCTCCATCACGCGACGAAGAGCTTGCTGTCTTGGCGGCCATACCTGACCAGGCCACGCTGCTGGCAGAAATGAAGGCATTCGTGCGCGAGGAAATCGCACGCCAGTTCTCTCTCCTGGCCTTCGCCCACCCGCAGCACGTTCAACAGTCGTCGACGACCCTTCTTCCTCCCATCCGCCGAGCGATTGAGCAGGAAATCGCGGAGGTGATGCCTGAGTATCACCAGCAACCTCCGGCTCCTGCGCCACAGAGTTACGCTCAGGTTGTCGCCAGGACACACCAGGCAATCCCTGCGGCTGCACCGTTGAGTTACGCCGAAGCCGCCCCTAGACCTCCGTCCTTCGAAGCGGGCGTGCCGGCTACGTATGCTGCCGTCATCCCTAGGCCCCGACTGCAACCCACCTTGCAGCCATTTCAGCAGCCGCCCCGTCAATCGCATCCAGCGACGTGGGCGGCACCTGCCCCGGCGAACCGATGGCGCACACCCGACAATCGGCCCATCTGCTTTGCATGCGGTTATGCCGGTCACGTGGCCCCTTACTGCCATCGCGTGCAGCCGCCTCGAGTCGCGTCAACCACCACCAGCCAGTCCAGCCGTCCATTCTACGACCCGCCTATGTGGCCGACGTCACGCCCAGCTCCATGCACTCGCCGCTCTCCGTCTCCACGCCGTCGCTCAATGTCACCAATGCGGCCACGTTCTGTCGCACGAGAGCAGGAAAACTAGTCGTCGCAGTCCACGAGGCAAGGGCTGCGACGCTATCGAACTGTAAAAGCCCTCAGCGAAGTCCATCGAATGTCATAGACGTGTTTGTGGACGGTGTTCACGCATCTGTCCTTGTCGACACTGGAGCCGCCGTATCCGTTATGGACGCCAAACTTAGCCGCTTACTTCGAAAAGTGACGACGCCACTTTCTGGGATGTCCCTCCGTACCGCCAGCTCCCAGAGTATTAGGCCTACAGCAGTATACACTTCTCGCGTCGTCATTCAGGACGTTCTGTAAGACGTCGAGTTCATCATAATTGCTGCATGCTCCCACGACTTCATCCTGGGATGGGATTTTCTCTCCCGCCAGGACGCCATCATTCACTGCGCACCAGCCGCCCTCGAACTCTCACCGTTCTCACATTTGACGCCGGCAGACAGTCCATCGGCATTCACCAAGACCCTCGTTAAAGACGATACCAAAGTTCCTCCAAACTCGTCGACGGCTGTGCCAGTTTACTGCGCCGGTCTCTGCGACACAATTGCACTCCTTTCGCCATCTGACCGCGTTTGCACTAGGAAAGGGTTGCTTGTACCTTTCGCGATCGTGCAAGTCACTCAGGGTAGCACCGCTATTTTTGTTACCAACCCATCCCCGCACATTGTTACGTTGGTCTCGGCAGAGTGGAGCCCCTCGAAGACGCACTAGTTCTGGACGCACCCGATGACTCGCACTGCACCAGTTCCCGTACTATCAGTGCCGTTTCCACGTCTGATTCCTCATCCGCGGATATACTTGGTCCCTCCATTGGAGCGTTCCCAGCTTCTGTGCCTGTTGGAAGAATTTCGTCCTTCTTTCGATGTCGGGCAAACTTCTCTCGGCCGCACATCCGCTGTTGCGCATCGCATCGACACTGGCGCCCAACCACCACTGCGGCAACGTCCATATCGCGTGTTTCCCACAGAACGTCGGATAATTAATGAGCAAGTGGACGATATGGTTCGACGCGACGTTATTCGACCCTCGGACAGCCCGTGGGCGTCTCCTGTTGTTCTCGTTGCCAAGAAGGACGGTTCTGTGCGCTTCTGTGTGGACTACCGAAGGCTCAACAAGATCACTCGAAAGGATGTTTATCCACTGCCGCGAATCGACGACGCGATTGACAACCTCCAAGGAGCAGAATACTTTTCATCTCTCGATTTGCGCTCGGGGTACTGGCAAGTACCCATGGCTGATAACGCTCGACCGAAGACAGCCTTTGTCACCCCCGACGGCTTGTACGAGTTCAACGTCATGCCGTTTGGTCTGTACAATGCGCCCGCGACCTTCGAGCGCATGATGGACACCGTTCTGCGCAACTTGAAATGGCACACCTGCTTGTGTTACCTGGACGACGTCGTCGTTTTCGCTCCGGACTTCTCCACGCATCTTCAACGTCTGCGGCATGTTTTGACGCGTTTGACCACGCCGGCCTCCAACTGAACCTGAAGAAGTGCCGATTTGCAGCACGGCAGCTGACAATCCTAGGCTACGTCGTGTCCAAGGACGGACTCCTTCCCGATCCGGCCAAGCTTCGGGCTGTGGCCGAATTTCCCAAACCTACGTCCGTCAAAGAACTGCGCAGTTTCGTAGGACTGTGCTCCTATTTTCGACGTTTCATATGCAACTTTGCCACCATCATATCGCCGCTGACGAAGCTCCTTGGAAGTAACGGGCCCCTACATTCGTGGTCGTCCGAATGCGACGACGCGTTCGCAAAGCTCCGTCGTTTGTTGACCTCTCCTCCCATACTACGCCACTACGACCCTACGGCCCCAACGGAGGTACACACGGACGCCAGCGGTGTAGGCCTCGGTGCTGTTCTTGCGCAACGCAAACCAGGGTTCCCCGAATATGTCGTCGCCTACGCAAGTCGTACGCTTACTAGAGCCGAGACCAATTACACTGTCACGGAAAAAGAGTGCCTGGCGATCATCTGGGCCCTTACAAAATTCCGACCTTATTTGTATGGTCGCCCATTTGATGTCGTCACCGATCACCGCGCACTATGCTCGCTGTCGTCATTGAAGGATCCCTCGGGCCGTCTCACCCGTTGGGCACTTCGCCTGCAAGACTACGACATCCGCGTGCTGTACCGCCGACGCCCTCTCGCGCTCCCCCTTGCCTGACGACAATGCCTCCTGCTCAATGTCTCACACTGCTGTTTCTTCTATCGATGTTCACACCATCGCTACCGAGCAGCGCAAGGATAAATGGATCGCTTCGCTAATAGACTTGCTCACTGATCCGTCGACAACACCAACCACTCGCGCGTTGCGTCGTCAAGGCCACCATTTCGCCATTCGTGACGACCTACTGCACCGACGCAACTACAACGCCGACGGCCGCCAGTGGCTACTTGTGATACCCCGAAGTCTGCGTGCTGAAATATGCGAGTCCTTCCACTCTGATCCGCAATGCGCGCACTCTGGGGTATCCAAAACTTACCACCGGATTCGACAACGATACTTCTGGCGAGGGATGTACCGCTGCGTGCAGAAGTTCGTCCGCTCCTGCCTCGATTGCCAACGCCGAAAACCTTCAACGCACGTGTCACCAGTCGGTCTACAACCATTACCTTGCTCTAACCGTCCCTTTGGGCGCGTGGGCATCGATTTGTATGGACCACTTCCTCTGACGTCGGCTGGTAACCATTGGGCCATCGTCGCCGTTGACCATCTAACGCGATACGCCGAAACCGCTGCCCTCCCAGCGGCTACAGCGCGTGATGTTGCCTCCTTCCTGCTACAACGATTCATGCTGCGTCACGGTCCACCCCAGGAGCCTTTCAGCGATCGAGGCCGTGTCTTCTTGTCGGAAGTCGTCGAAGCCATTCTCAAAGAGTGCCATGCTGTTCATCGCAAAACTACTGGTTACCACCCGCAGACGAATGGCCTAACCGAACGCGTCAACCGCACGCTCGGCGACATGCTCTCAATGTACGTCGCCGCCGATCACACAAATTGGGATGCCATTCTGCCCTTCGTCACCTACGCCTATAATACCGCCCCTCAGAGCACTACTGGTTTTTCACCCTTCTTCCTTTTGTACGGAAGGCACCCGTTGCACACCATTGACACGATACTACCCTACAAGCCGGATCCATCTGATTGTGCGCCTATTTCTGACACAGCCAGGCTTGCTGAAGAGTGTCGCGAGCTTGCAAAGGCCTTTACAACGCACGAACAAGAGTGGCAGAAGAGCCTTCGCGGTGGCACCACCACTTCTGAGTCCACGTTGCTCCCCGGAGCGCTCGTATGGCTCTCGGTCCCTACCACTACAACCGGCCTCACTTCAAAACTACTGCCGAAATACGAAGGCCCCTTGCGGGTCGTCGAGCGCACATCCCCGGTCAACTACCTGATCGAACCCATCGAACCAGCTTCGGACATGCGCCGTCGAGGGCGCGACATAGTCAACGTAGAGCGCCTCAAGGCCTACTATGACCCACTCATAGTAACGAGCTGTTGGGTCGCCGGACGGCTCCCTTTTCGTACCCGGGGTAATTGTGGCGAAGCAATTGGTACTGCTTAACGGTTGCGCTCTCCAGCGGCTCATAGTGGGTCGTCCTCTTCTAAACGCCGCTCGCGCTCGGAGCCCGTGCTTTTGCCTTGACTGTCGCCATAGTGCATTGTCGCCGAGTGCCGTCCAATAAACCGCTTAACAATAATAATATCTGGGGTTTAACGTCCCAAAACCACGATATGATTATGAGAGACGCCGTAGTGGAGGGCTCCGGAAAGTTCGACCACCTGGGGTTCTTTAACGCGCACCTAAATCTAAGTACACGGGCTCAAACATTTTCGCCTCCATCGCAAATGCAGCCGCCGCGGCCGGGATTCGATCCCGCGGCCTTCGGGTCCGCTGTCGAGCGCCATAACCACTAGACCACCGTGGCGGGGCAACTAGAAATAATGAACACACAAAACATTTCTTTCGTGACGTCACTGGTGACGTCAGAAAGTAGAGCCAAAGGACACGAAACCAAGAGGATGAGGGCTGCCGGCAGAAGCTCTCCTTTCCCCCTTCGCATGCAAGCCGATTGTGTTCCCGCTTTCTTGCAGGTCCGGTGACCGCTTGGGTCATTCGTTAAATTTAGTTAACCATTTTTTTAAATTCTGTCTGTGTGTTGTAAAGTGGACAAACCAAACCTGACCAATTTGTCAATAAGACAAAACTAGTACAACCCTAGCAAACTTAATTCTTTTTTTGTTAATTTCACCTGTCGTACTAAAAAACATAGACATACAAGTAGTGTAAAAGTGTCAGTCTGCAAAAGCAGCTTTAATTCACAACTGAAATATATTCATAAGGAGCAAACGTTGAACCAAGAATATCAGAATCAATGCGAAAATTATTAACAATCACGAGCAGGCCCCGTCGTGCTTGACCCAATCACGTCTGTTATGACGGCGAACATATTTTTCTTAGAGAACCTGAGTGCCAAACAAGACAAAATCTCAGGGGAAGAGGGAGGCTTGAAACGATAAGTGAGAGATCGTTGAAAAGGGAATGCCGCTGGAGACAACGTTTCGACAAGTTGACTTGTCTTCGTCACGGCAGCAGCTAGCTTTGCTTTGACAAAGAAAAGACCACGTGTCAAAACGTTGGCTCCAGCGGCATTCCCTGTTAAACGATTTTTCAAAGCATCACTGAGCCCATTACATGCATATCAGTGACAGTATTAGACAGTATTAGAAGTTTCAGTGACAGTATTAGAAGTGACAGTATATAAGTGACTGTATTAGAAGTATATAACTGTCAGTATATCAGTGACAGTTTCTATGAACAAGAAATAGCCCATAATTGCCTGACATCGTTTGAACTACATGGCCAAAGTAAAAGTTGAACAAACTATGTCGCCGAAACAACACGCATTCAAACCTTTCATTAAACATATTTTGCCGGCAACAGGTGGGGTGTCATCATGGCGAATTATTCTAACAACACTGCGCTTATGTCCGTCCAGACCGGCTTGCAGAGAACGGGGTTGACTCATGTACTAATGCAAAATGAGTACATGCTCAAATAATGAACTCAAACACTCGTGCTCACCCGCTGACCCTAGGAAACCTGAAAAACCTTCGCGGAACTGGAAATTTCTGGTTTAACATGCGACAGATTCGCGCAAAACATAGAAGGCCCCTATTTAGCCATCTTCGTCTAATGCATGGCTGACCTACTCGACGTGGCTCACTGCGGTTTCCGTTCGCTGCACGCCACAGCAAATGTCTTATCTTTCCCGTATTCATTCTTGACACCCCAACCGAGTGAGATAACCGAGCGCGATCCACCCTGTCATGTCGCTGAGTTAGTGGCAAGGGTGAGCAGACGCAAGCGCAACGAACACAAGACAACCAGTTCCCGCACTTCGCCTGATTTAAAATTCACAAGCTAAGAAATAAAAGGACAAATAAAGAAAAGAAGAGTTTGCACAGTTCAATCACATTTCTTTATTTGTAAAAACTCCTGAAAGACAATATATGCGATAATCCGCATCAACCTCCCTTCGTTTGACCAGATAGAACTTAGGATGCCCGGAAACCACTACGAGCGCGCATGTTCCTTGAAACCGAAACTGGCGCTCCATTTCCAGGGCCTGTTTTACCCGCAAGGACGGTTAGCAACGCTCGACGCAGACCGCACTGCAGCGTTTGAGAACCTTCGCGATCGATGTGGATTACTTTGTTAAGATTGCGCGCAGGAAGCGAATAGTCTAGATTATTCCAGTGCTTGCGCCACCACCATGATAAGACTGGAAAGTTCGATGCGTGATTTATAAAAGACGGTGCGTCCCAGTCACATGGATGGCCAACCTACTGTTCGCCGCTATCAGTGTACAGTGTGTATTGCTGTAGCTTGAATTTCATTTTCCCGGCCACAAATTCGGCCAAATAAAGAGCCTCATCTTGGACGCGCCGACTGCTGCCTTCGTCGACATCACGACACCGTGATATCTGGTTGAGATGCTCCTCGGTCCATGTATTGAACGCCCCCCTCGAGCCGTGAGCCAAGCCCACGTCACGAAGACACCGACACCATCATCGACAGTCGAGCCAGCCACAGACTGAAAGGAATAACCCCCAATACGGACATCTACCGGACAAGATAAAAGCCACGGCGACAATGACAGGAGGCATGATGACGGCCGCAGCGTCCCCTGCCGCGATAGTGATGCAGCCGCCCAGGGAGCCGCCGACATTCCTTGGTTCGCCATGTGTAGACCCCGAAAGCTGGCTGGAGACGTTCGAAAGTATCGCAACATTTAACAACTGGAACCCTGACGTCAAACTGCGCCACGTGTTCTTTTACCTGGAAGAAGCAGCAAGGATATGGCTGGAAAACCGGGAGTCCACACTTGGATAATGGGACCTCTTTGGCCGCCCGTTTAAATGCGAAGCATTTCTTCTCGAACTTCTGCGACTTTGAGCGTATCTATCTATCTATCTATCTATCTATCTATCTATCTATCTATCTATCTATCTATCTATCTATCTATCTATCTATCTATCTATCTATCTATCTAGCCGCCTACGACTTTGTGCTCTCCTGTCTTTTTCGTTATTAGAATGTACACCAAAATTGGTATGGCGTAACATGACCTTATGATGAACATAAATGACAGGTCATATAATGACAATCATGATATCCATGTCATGAACGACATGATTTACATGCCGCTGTTTTGGTGCTCTCGCGGCCGTTTCGTTAGTTTGATATATATCGAAATTGGTATGGCGTGACAAGAGTGTATGAGTGCCACGCTCATGGTGCGCTGGCGGCCGTTTCGCTAGCTCGATATACACCAAAATTGGTATTGCATGACGTGACTGTGTGACGAACAGAAATAACAGGTGGTAACATGAAAATCATGACACGCATATCATGCACAGCATGACTTACGTGCCATGCTCATAGTGCGCTGGCGGCCGTTTCGCTAGCTCGATATACACCAAATTTGGTATTGCATGACGTGACTGTGTGACGAACACAAATAACAGGTGGTAACATGAAAATCATGACATGCGTATCATGCACAGCGTGACTTACGTGTCACGCTCATGGTGCGCTGGCGGCCGTTTCGCTAGCTTGATATACACCAAAATTGATATCTCGCGACGTGACCGTGTGACGAACACAAATAACTGGCGCTAACCTGAAAATCATCACACACATGTCATGTACAGCATGACTTACGTGCCACGCTCATGGTGCGCTGGCGGCCGTTTCGCTAGCTCGATCTACACCAAAATTGGTATTGCATGACGTGACTGTGTGACGAACACAAATAACAGGTGGTAACATGAAAATCACGACACGCGTATCATGCACAGCATGACTTACGTGCCATGCTCATGGCGCTCTGGCGGCCGTTTTGCTAGATTGATATACACCAAAAATGGTACCTCGCGTCGTGACTGTGTGACGAACATAAATAACAGGAGTTAATATGAAAATCATGACACGCATGCCATGTACAGCATGACTTACGTGCCACGATCATGGTGTTTCGCGTCCGTTTCGGTAGTTGATATACATCAAAATTGGTATTGCGCAACGTGACTGTGTGACGAACATAAATAACAGGTGGCAACACGAAAATTATGAAATGCGCGCCATGTAGGGTATGATTTAGGCGCCACGCTCATGGTGCATTCGCGGCCAATTTGTTAATTGGATATATACTTAAATTGGTATGGCATGACAGGAGTACCTGACGAACATAAATAGCAGGTCACGCATCGTATATATGTAGCAGAATAGATGTTTCATTAGCGTTGCATATACCGGATTTTACACGCATGCATGTATGACAATCTCGCGATACATAGCGAATTACATGTCACACATGAATGACTTCATTAACCTCAATGACAAACAAGATGATGTATGCAGCTCTATGCTGGCTGCTTCGCATTACATCGATTCCCACATTGCGTGGGATCTGCCGATTTTTTAGATGCGAAGCATCTTATGGAGGAGTTCAATCCGGTGGTGGTGTGCGGCGTGACCACCCTTACTGCGCATGCGCAACCCTCTCCACACCTACCCTCCACTTCTCTCTCCTCTTCTACTCTCCTTCGGAACGCCGCGATGAGCGCTAGCACATGCGCGTCCCCTCCTCCTCTCTCTCCTCTGCTCGCTCCCTCGCGCGCCTGTCAACCGCGTCCCCTGCTAGCCCTGTGAGAACTAACGGCTAGGCTAGAGGGAAGACACGATAGGCGTAGCGTTCCTCTTCGCGTTCCACGACGCGAGGTCGGTGGCATGCCAAACGCCAACAGAATGCGATCGCGCAAGTGCTCCGGCTTCGCATCGCCTCATGGTCCCCTTTAGCGGGAGGTGGTGTAATTTTTGGAGACGTTCACGAGCGTCGTCCGAAAGGAAAGAGCCTCAACCTTGCTGGCTTCACGGGCGCAAGTCCCGAACAAAAACGTGACGATCTTCGCGGAAGAATTGACACGGCTGTACCGCCACGCTGACACAACATGCCTAATCAGAGGAAGGTTCGTTTCCTCAAACCAGGAGTAAAATACCAGCTATTCGCTGGACTTATAGGGCTGACGCGCTGGAGTTTTGAGTACTGTGGCGGAGCCTGGTGGCGTGCGCCGAAGTTGCTTGGGTAGTCAAAAATGGACGCCGACCGGCGAGTTACGCAGTTCTCAGTTGCTTTGAGCGTTTTACTTAATTTTGCGCCTAGTTTTCAGGCTCAAAAAGTGCTTAAAACGTACGCAGGAACTTGTCCGCTATGCCTTCAGAGTCTGACATGTTTGACGAGAGATCCCTGCTTCAACAAACCGTGCCGAAAGCAGGTGGTCCGGGCGACGGCTCTGAGCAGCGCGCGGTCGCCGCCGTTATTGTTGCGTGGTTAATTGCCTCGAAAGTGGGGGTAAGGATCCTAATGTGCGGTTTTACTGGTTCCCCTGAAAGCCGTACGAAGTGGAGCGATGGAACCGCTGGGTACGTGCCGTCCGACGCGTGAAATGAGTACGCGAGAAAAACGTGGTTTGCAACGCAACGTGCTGATTACTTTTCGTACGCGCGTGCACACAGGGAATATATATATTCCCTGTGTGCAGTCCAGACGGCACGCCGTGGCTGCCGACAGCGATCACGAGGATATGCAGCCGGCATTTCGTGGGAAACGAGAAAAACGATGCCATGAGTCACCCTGCGTACGTGCCTACGATTTTTCCGGCAGCTTACAGCCGGCTGTAAACATTGCGCGCCGTCGCTTCTCGACCGCCACCGCACGCTGACAGAATTTGACGAATTCCCTAGAAGCAAATGTTGAAAATTACGACCGTGCATGGGGGAAAAAGTGTGTTTGCGACTGAATGCGGCAGAAAACGGCACACGGCGCGAATGCGCTCATTCGGGCCGCCGACGGCTAGCCTTCGTCACTGGACCTTTCTTGATTCCGTTTCGTCGTGTAATGCAAATCATTTCGGCTTTCTTAACATCAATCTTTTCGTTTATGCACTGTCGTTAATGGCGCGAGCATGCGTCGTAAAACTTAACTCGAGTTCAACGTCGTATGAGATTCGCTGCACTTGCGAGTTGCAGCGCGCCGGAATGGTTCCTTCAATCTCCTGCACGTCGTAAACATACTTGACGTTGACGAGCTTCTTGCGTTTACGCAGATTGCTTGGCCTGAAGAACTCAGCCATGCCAGAAATTGGCCGAGATCCAAAGCGCAGCACAACCGACAGCGGCGGCTCCATTGGCTCCATTGCGCATCTGAGCTTAGTGCTGCATGCGGCCGCCAGTCTGACTACTCGAAACCAAAGAACTTATCGTAGGGGGCGCTTTTTAGCACCGTTTTCGCAGCGCCGCCTGGGCAGCCAGTCAGGCCTATGAGGAATCCACCGTATACCGTCCAGGAATTTCTCTCGGAGGCAACAGCAATGAAGAAGACGCTGGAAATGCGAACCCGCTGTACAAGCGCCGCTTGATCCAAGACAGCGCAGTGTTTCAGGCCGCCGGCTCCGACGACCTGCTCGAGAGCATAAGGGCCGTAGTGCGCGAAGAACTTCGGTGAACGTTCCCGTCCTACCAGCCTCAAGTTGCCTCGATGACAGACATCATCCGAGAGGAAATCCAGCAGTCGCTGGCCATTCCCTAGTCAGCGCAGCCGCAGCTGCAAGCAGTGAGCTATGCTGCTGTAGCGCGAGCAGTTCCGCCGCCAGGCACCACCACAGCCAACACCGACGTCATACCTCCCGCCCGCCGGCCAGCGATACACGCCGAGGAAGACCGACGTTTGGCGCGCCCCCCATCCACCGGCCACTCTGCGACCATTGCGGAGAAGCCGGGCGCACCTACCGCCGCATGCGTGGATTCGCCATTGACGCGCCGCGTCCACAGCTGGTTGAACGGCCACGCGACATCGCCGACTACCTCGCAGGGGCGCAGTGGACACCCCGACAACCTTCCCGTTCGCCGTGGCCAGGCCGCTATGTCGCACCGCAGCGCCGCCGGTACACTGGCCCTACCCGGGGCCGGAAGCCTAGCCCACATCCAGAAAACTAAGGGCAGCAACCGATGGAGGTGCGGTTGCTGTACGACGACACATCGAAGATGCTCCGCCGCCGACGAGCACACCGCGACGCCGCAAGCCCAACGGCGCCCTGATGTCGAAACCTCGCGCCCCAAAGAAGACCTGACGACGCAACGTGGAAGCAGCGGAGCACACCGATGTAGCCGTCATCCGACGCCGCGACCTAACCGGAACGCAAGGCGAAGGACTAGCGAGCTCGACGTACTATTCGACAGCCTCAATGTCACTACTCTCGTCGACACTGGAGCCGACTATTCTGTCGTCCGTGGACCGTTCGCCACAAAATTGAAGTTAGGACTGCTTGGCAAGGCCCCAAAATCCGGACAGCTCGAGGCCATCTAAGAATGACGGCTGGAGTCAGCACCGTAAGAGTCACCATCAATAACCGGATTTATCCAGCGAGCTTTGTAATCTTGCAACATTGCTCCAGGGAAGTGATACTTGGGATGGACTTCCTAACTCACTACGGCGCCGTCCTGGATCTCAGCTCTGAGTCAATAACACTAACCTCAGAAAAAGCGCCGCCGCCGCACACGACAGAGGGAATACCGCATTAAATGTGATAGAAGAGCACGTCAACGTTCCGCCTCTTCCCAGCGTCATCATTACCGTTGGAACCGAAGAACCAGCAGACCTTGAAGGCCTAATCGAGGGCGATCAGCACCTGCTTCTGAACCGTCAGAGTTGCGTCGCAGGAGGCATAGTCGAGCTGCGTGATGGCAAAGCAAAGGTAATGCTGACAAACTTCAGCCACGAGTATAGGCACCTTAACATTGGTATGACGGTGGCCTGCATCGACGAATTCGTGGACGCCAGCAAAGCTTTCGCCATCTTCGATGCTACCGAACTCGCTTCGACGGATCCAGGTCCCCAGCCAGATTTCGACGTCAACCCGCGCCTCCCGAAACAAGAGCACGACCAGTTAAAGCCCTGGTCCTGCAATAAAGGTCTGCTTCTCGTCGTCGTCAAGAATTCGAGAGAACCCAGTGACGAAACAGCGCATCATAACAGAAGAAAATGTCCGACCAATCCGTTAGAGCCCGTACCGAGTTGTGACGCGAGAAAGCGAGGCCGTTAAGAAACAGGTCGACGAAATACTACGCGATGACATCACGCCATCCAGGAGTCCTTGGGCGTCATCTGTGGTGTTAGTGAGGAAGAAGGATGGAACCCTACGGTTCTGCGTCGACTATCGTCACCTGAACAAGGTTACGAAGAAGGGCGTGTACCCTCTCCCACGAATAGACGACAACCTAGATCGACTCCACAACGCGAAATACTTTTCGTCGATGGACGTCAAGACCGGCTACTGGCAAACAGAAGTCGACGAGAGAGACCGACAAAAGACTGCCTTTATAACACCAGACGGCCTGTTCCAGTTCAAGGTTGTGTCCTTTGGTCTTTGACGCAACCTGCGGCTTTTCAACGCGTTATGGATACAGTACTGGCCGGCTTTAAGTCGCAGACGTGCCTCGTATACTTGGACGACGTCGTTGTGCTTACTTTAAGCTTCGATGAACACCTACAGCGAATTGAAGCTGTACTTCAACAATCAAGACCTCCGGATTCACCTTGAAGCCTGAAAAGTGCCGCTTCTTGCCCGACGAGGTCTTGTTTTTAGGACACATGATCAGCAGGGATCGTGTTTGCCCAGACCCGCGGAAAACATCTGCCACCACTGCCTTCTCACCACCGACTGACAATAAGGCCTGACGCCAATTTCTCGGCTTGTGCGCCCACTAAAGACGCTCTTGCCGTCGGTCTTGCCGAGCCGCTAACGCACCTCAGCAAGACCGACGTGCTATTCAAGTGGGGAACGGCGCAAGTCAAAGCATTTCAAGAACTGAAATCACGTCTTCAGATGCCTGCCGTCGTTTTTCTTGCGAAACGGCGTTCTCCTGAAGAAGAACTTCTCGCCCCTCCCAACCAACTACCTTCTCCTGGTGCCTTCAGCATTCAGACCAGAAGTCCTCCAGGCCCTAAGCGATGACCCGACGGCTGGACACCTCGGTGTTTCCCGCACGCTCGCAAGAATACAGAAAAAGTACTACTGGCCGCGCCTTGTCGCTGACGTCACTCGCTACGTAAGGACATGCCCAGACTCTCAGCGACGCAAGACACCGGCCGTCAAGACCAGCAAGCTTTCTTCAGCCGATCGAGCCACCTCGCCGACTATTCTAGCAAATTGGTATGGACGTACTGGGGCCGTTCGCTACGTCGTCTTGCGGAAAAATTCGGCAGATCCCACGTACCGTGGGAGTCGATGTTATGCGAAGCATGCGGCGGGTAGGTGACTGGCTAACTTTTTTTAGTGATCGAGACGTTACAAAATGATACTAAAGATTTGTATAAACTTTATACGCACACATATATATGCTGAAGAGCCGCATATGTGTTATATAACCAGTTGTTTACGGTTGGGTAACGCTGCCAATGCATGGCAACGTGGCTATTCACCAGAAGCGTTAGGGTGATATGTAGTGCTTATACGTGTCCCGAGAACACGCGCACGTTTCACGAACCCGTGTGCATGTGTGAAAGAAGTTCTTGACAGCTCTTGAACAAGGGCGTCATCACCGTGATCAGTGAGCACCAGCAGCTGGTCATGACTTGTTATAGTATCTGGTCGTGATCGTGGTGACGAGGGGTCCATGTGTAGTGAAGTATGTGGTATAGTAGAGCTGTTGGAATTCGTGGATGCCTCGGTCATTTCGTCGACAAATTGTCTGTCGACAGAGCCGGCGACATGTCGGAACCTGAAGCCACCCTTCGCGTTGGTGAGGTATAGGCCGTCGAGGCTGGTAGGCCTGGATAGTGCTACGCAGACCAACATCAGTGGCTGGTGTTTGTCGTATTCATAGGCTACCTGGGCGTATGTGGCCTACGTAGCCTAATCCACAAAGCGGCTGTCAATCAATCTGGCATCCTCCTCGGTCAGCATGAGGCCATCGCCCAGCCTCGTAACAAATGAAGCTGAGACTGCGCCGTTCTGGCGGACGAAGTGCACTTTACGGTGCGGTGATGTGGATATCATATGTAACTTTCGTTAATGTATTCCTCTGGGGTCGAGGAATGCTTCAATATATCTTGCTCAATCATAGGAATACATATGTCATCTTTATTAGACTGCTATAAAAGCGGAGCCAACACTGGAACTTCAGACGTTAAT
The DNA here is from genome assembly GCF_013339695.2 of Rhipicephalus sanguineus. Classification (NCBI taxonomy): domain Eukaryota; kingdom Metazoa; phylum Arthropoda; class Arachnida; order Ixodida; family Ixodidae; genus Rhipicephalus; species Rhipicephalus sanguineus. Next base: position 55,007,874 of record NC_051181.1, read on the forward strand.
CTGATATGACGCCTGCATCGTAAGAGTACATATCGTCGGAGTATCATGTAGTGTTTATTGCGTTCTTTTAAAATTAGACAGCCAGCACCACAACCACAATTGACGTTGCACCGATATAACGCCTGCGTATGCTGTTTTTCCAAAATTAGACTGCTATAAAAGCGGAGCCAACACTGGAACTACAAACGTTATTCTGATATGACGCCTGCATCGTAGGAGTACACATCATAGGAGTATCATGTAGTGTTTATTGCGTTCTTTTAAAATTAGACAGCCACCACCACAACCACAATTGACGTTGCACCGATATAACGCCTGCGTATGCTGTTTTTCCAAACCAGTTTATAGACCTGGTGTGGCTCGGTGGTAGAATATCTGATTGCCACGCAGAATGCTTGGGTTCGATTTCGGCTGGGATCCTAATTTTCATTCTTTCCATTCGTTGAGTCAACGCTGCCGATATTGGTTTTTCTTAACGATCTAGCATTTAAGTTACCAATGTCTCTCCTCGCTGTTCCTGGGTAGATATAAACTGTCAATTACCTGTGGCGCATACCCGTACACCGCGGCCCGTGGTAAACGGGCATGTGCCACACGTGTCTAGTGGAAAGGGTTTGGCGACGTACGCGACAGGATTTTAATGTTATTCATGTCCTGAACCGGCAGTCATATTTGTCAAATACTCTTACCCTCCCATGCAAATTTTGGTCTACACCAAGTTAAGGAGGCGCTCATGAGAGCACCCAGACGCAGGCGGCTAGATAGATAGATAGATAGATAGATAGATACGTAGATAGAAACGCTCAAAGTGCCAGAGATTCGCTAAGAAATGCTTCGCATTTAATAAATGGATCGTCGTCGCTACCGACTACATCACCCGCTACGCCGACACAAGGGCCTTACCTAGAGGCAGTGCCGCCGAGATAGCGAATTTCTTCGTCGGAGACATCGTCTTGCGTCATGGCGCCCCTGAGGTCCTTATCACCGACAGGGGTACGGTCGTCACTGTGGAGCTATCTACGGTGATCTTGAGATACAGCTAGACAAGCCACCGCCGGACCACTGCCTCACCGCCGGAACAATGGCCTCGCCAAGCGCCTAAACAAGGCGATCGCCGACATGCTGGTCATGTACGTCGACGTCGAGCACAAGACGTGGGATGTCATCCTTCCGTACGTGACCTTCGCATACAACACGGCAATACAATAAACGACGCCGCTGCCGCCGTACAAGTTGGCCTACGGAAGGAGCCCGGCAACGACGCTCGACGCAATGCTGCCAGCTACCACCGATGAAGACAATGTCGACGTCGCTACCTATTTGCACAGTGCCGAATAAGCTCGACAGCTCGCCCGCCTGCATATCCAGAACCAGCAGAGGATCGAATATAGCCCGGTGACTGTGCGTGGATCTCGACACCGATACGCCGACGTGGACTCAGTGAAACGCTTCTTCAGCGATACTTCGGGCCATACAAGGTGCTGCGACGTCTCGGTGCACTGGACTACGAGGTTGCTCGGGACGGCATAATAAACTCTCAGCGGCGCAGCGCACGACATTAAGTCGATCACGTCGTGCGCCTCAAGCCGTTTTATGCGCGTTGAGGAACCTGAGGACTCTGATTCGGCTTCCTTCATTATTGTTCTTTCAAGTTACATGCATGTCTTCTTACTTTCATATTCTGTTTTGGGCATCGTGGCGATGATTTTTCAGAGCGGGGCATTCCCAGACCCGCTCCTTGTTTTATGTTGATGTATTAGGGTCTTACCCCCACGGACGGTTGCAACGCTCGACGCTTACCACGCCGCAACGTTTAAGAAGCTTCGCGACTGTAGTAAATCACTTTGTTAAGATTGCGCGCAGGTCGCGAATAGTCTAGATTATTCCAGAGCTTGCGCGACCACGAGTGACAAGACTGGAAATTTCGATGCGTGATTTAAAAAAGACGGCGCGCCCCAGGCATGATAGCTTTTTCGACGGCCGACGCTCTGTTCGCAGCTATCACTGCACACTGTGTATTGCTCTAGTCTGACCTTGTTCTCCCGGCCACAAGTTCAGCCAAATAACGAGTTTCATATTGGACACGCCGACTGCTGCCTTCGGCGAAGTCACGATACCGTGACAGTATTGTGCTCATTGTTCTCCGTTTTCGCTTATTCGAAATCGTCTCATTTGTGGTTGAATATTAATAACTCTATTCATATTATGGCATTTTTAAATGCGAAGCATTTCTTAGCGAAACTTTGGCACTTTGAGCGTTTCTATCTACGTATCTATCTATCTATCTAGCCGCCTACGTGTCGGTGCTCTCATGGTCGCCTACTTAACGTAGTGTCGACCAAAACTGGCATGGGAGGGTAGGAAGTTGTGGCGAATAAGACTGTTGGGTCATGATATGAATAACGCGAAAATCCTGTCGCGTACGTCGTCAAACCCGTTCATCCAGACACGTGTGGTACATACCCGTTTAACCCGTGCCGTGGTGTACGGGTATGCGCCACAGGTGATTGAAAGTTTATATCTACCCAGGAACGGCGAGAACAGACATTAGTCCACATACATGAAGAGCGGCGTTTGGATAAAACGCACTTTTTGCCACGTAGTGCAGCCACGTGCAAGCGCTGCGTTCGATAGTCTATTAACATCGCACAGTAGCCAAACCGGCGCACATAGGAATCACAACGCAAGAGAGTGATCACGTTTCCTCTCGTACGTTACGGGCAATCACGCGTGCTAAAATAACTAATTTTCCCCGTTCCACCCCTCCTTGTGTAGCTTCCAGCGCGCTTGTGGGGATGAGAGAAGAGAGAAAGCACTGGCAGATAGTGACAAATTTCCGTAACGCCGTTCGTTCTTCACGGATTAAGGAAATCTTTCCGCCAATCTATTCGGGAGGCAATGAATACCGCTACTGAGTTCATTCGATAATTATTGTGAAAAGTGGTTCAGGATGGCTTGTGTGCAGTGCAACCGAGCACAACATACAGCCCCTTACGACATCAACATTGGCTTGTACGTTAACAAACATCCACCTACGTCATGTGTTCCTGGACGCACGGTGTGTAGTCTTCCTTGTCTCTGGATGGCGAAGGCTGCCTCCCGAGTTCACAAACTACGTCATAAGAGTACGTCAATCGCGTCTTCGCCATCTGGACACGATGATTGTGCGGGCATTGAAAAGCGCGTGCAAGCGCCGCGGAGGAATTTATCAACATGACGCTCACGCGTACGCAATGGCGTGCTCGCCAAAGTTTTGTGTGGATACGTAGGCAGCTCCGTTTGAAACATGTAAACTTCGTTCATTTCAACATTTCATTACTCGGGATGCTGAAGGGCAGGGTCGGAAAGCCTCTTCATGGACTTGACGCGGACCACGACATCCTACGAGATGGCAGGGTTACGGAACGTGCAGCATAAAGAAACAACACAGGGAGTGTATTAATAAATGCGAAGCATTTCTTAGCGGACCTTTGGCACTATGAGCATTTCTATCTACGTATCTATCTAGCCGCCTACGTGTCGGTGCTCTCATGGTCGCCTACTTAGTGTCGACCAAAATTGGCATGGGAGGGTAGGAAGATATGGCGAATATGACTGTTGGGTCATGATATGAATAACGCGAAAATCCTGTCGCGTACGTCGTCAAACCCGTTCTTCCAGACACGTGTGGCGCATACCCGTTTAACCCGTGCCGTGGTGTACGAGTATGCGCCACAAGTGATTGAAAGTTTATATCTACCCAGGAACGGCGAGAACAGACATTAGTAACAGACATTAGTAGCGTGAAGAAAAACCGTGATCGGCAGCAGTGACCCGACGAATGGAAAGAATAAAAATTAGTATCCCAGCAGGAATCGAACCCAAGCATTGTGCGTGGCAATCAGGTATTCTACCACAGAGCCACGCCAGGTCTATAAACTGGTTTTGAAAAACAGCCTATGCAGGCGTGATGTCGGTGCAACATCAGTTGTGGTTATGGTGCTGGCTATCTAATTTTGGAAGAAAGCAATAAACCCTACGTGATACTCCTACATGATACCACGTGTACTCCTACGATACATTTGTCATATCAGATTAACGTCTGTGGTTCCGGTGTTGGTTCCGCTTTTATAGCAGTCCAATAAGCATTACATTTGTATTCCTATGATTCAGCAAGCTATATTGACGCATTGCTCGACACCGGAGGAATGCAGTAACGAAAGTTACGTGTGATATTCACATCATCGCACCGTAATGTGCACTTAGTCCGCTAGACCGACGAAGTGTCTTCATTTCTTACGAGGCTGGGCGATGGCCTCATGCTGACCTAGAATGATGCCAGATTGACTGACAGCCGCTTTGTAGACTAGGCTGCGTAGGCCGCATACGCCCAGATAGTCTACGAATACGACAAGCGGCATCCACTGATGCTGGTTTACGTAGCACTATCCAGACCTTTCAGCCACGACGGCCTAAAGCTCACCAACGCGAAGGGTGACTATAGGTTCCGAGATGTTGCCGCCTCTATCGAAAGACAATTTGTCGACGAAATGACCGAGGCATGCACGATTTCCAACAGCTGTACACTTCACTACACATGGACCCCTCGTCACCGTGATCACGACCGGATCCGATAACAAGTCATGTCCAGCTGTTGGTGCTCACTGACCACTGTGATGATGACCTTGTTCAAGAACTGTCAAGAACGTCTTCCACACGTGCACACTGGTTCGGGAAACGTGCGTGCGTTCTCCATCATAACGGACAAGTGTAAGCACTACATATCAGCTTACCGCTTCTGGTGTAGGTAATAACCACGTTGCAGTTGGCAGCGTTACCCAACTGTGAACAACTGGTTATATAACACATAAGCGGCTTTTCAACATGTATGTGTGCGTATAAAATTGATACAAATCTTTAGCATCACACTGTAACGTTTCGCTCAGTGAAAAGATTACGCCACAGTCACCTTCCCGCCGCATGCTTCGCATAACATCGACTCCCACGGTACGTGGGATCTGCCGAATTTTTTAAAATTTCGCTATAAATCTGGCGCAAAAATTAGATGTCTTTGTTACTTAGGCTATTTTTACTTTGAAGTTTGGTTCCCTTTCCAATCTACACAACAGCGACCCCGGTTATAACACACAGTATAACCTGTACTAAATATCTACCTTTTCGTACAAGGCGATGTGCGTATACGCGTGACCATGGTTACAAGATTGGAAAGACAAAAAGCAGCCAAGAAATCCGAAAAACTAGCCAAGAAGTAGCCAACATGAGCCAAGGGCTGAAGAAGTAGCCAAGAAGAAGTCACGCGCGTGTGGAAACAACAACACCGTTGTTATTTAAATGGATAAATGAAAAACCCTCTAGGTGGAAACGTAAATCAGTACAGTAAACATACTTAAAAATAATAATAGCTGAAATAAAAGCATAAAAAGTTCACTTTTGCAAGAATTTCGTGCATGATAACGAAGTTTCTTGCGCTGCTGCAGGAATGACATTCTCGCGAAGCTTCTCACGTGACTTTTCTGAAAGGGTCTAGAAGCTCTAGCTTTGCGCCGACAATAAAAGTGAGTACTGCATGAGTGCTCAAAATCACAGCTCCTGGGACTTAACCATAAATTTAGTCACTTTCGAAATCGTTTTTCATGTGATTGCGAAGTCCGCATATGCAGCTTTTCTGGACACCAGCGGCCTAGTTCGCGTGAACGACACCACGTGGCGTATCGACCTTAAAGAATTCAAAAGTCCCGCCATGACGTATGCAGTGACGCGGCACTAAATAAAAGAGAATCAAAAGAAACAGTACACACGCCCCCGAGACTGTCGCTTCACCTCGGTGCGCAGAAAAGCGCTGTTTGTCGGCGTTATCTCGACGGCGACGACCGGCAATGAATTTGCAGTTTTTCTAGACGTGCCATGCCAAATGTCTGGCCGTTATAGACGCGCCCGCGATGCATGAAGAGAATCGTGTTTTTGTTTGTTTGTTTGTTTGTTTGTTTGCTTGCTTGTTTGTTTAGTTTCTTGCGCTGCCGTAACGGTGGGATATTGGAGCAGCATGCTGCTTTCCGAGTTTCTTTTTTCAGCTAGCGGGAACCATTATGTTTGGGTACGAACAGGATACTGTGTTTGCATAATAAACCGAATTTCCTTTGGTGTGCCACTTGGGTGATGCTCGTTTGCTCCTTGCGTTGCCTCAAATTAGAACTGGATAAGTTTGAGAACGCTAGGAATGAGAGTAAAAAAAAGGAAGTTAAAGATAGCTTTTATTTGTTGTCATTTAGTTCTTATTGAAATGTGGCTGCCACCGCAAGCTTGGCGCCGTCTAAGCGGGTGTGCAAAAATGATACAGTCTTTGAAAGATGATCTTGTACACCGGAAAATATGAACTTGGATAGTTTTTTTGTTAGGAATGGACGTATAGTAGAACATATACGACTGATTTGTGTAATAATCTCTAGATCTGCCGTCTATCCTGCTAAAAAAGGCACTTATCTATCCTAATTGCATTTCTTCTTTTTCTTTCTTTTTTTTCGTTTTTTTTCTCACGGTCGACTAACTTATATGCTGGAGGTGATTGTCTTGAATCCTGTTGGCGCAGATACACCAATAGGTTACTCTAATGGGCTGGAAGTTCTCCTGAAGCTCTCCTTTCATGTTCTGTAGGCGCAGTCTCTTTCAACTTTGCACTACAGCAAGCACAAAGTCGATCATGAATCACCTACTGGCCCAATCGTCCACTTTGATCAGCACAAAGAAATTCAGAAGAGCGAAACTTGGCGCTTTTGCGCTGACAACAACGATTGTCAATGCAACATAATATAGTAACTATTCCTACAACCTCTCAAAATCACTTCTTTATTCTGTATCACTCCTGATGTAGAATACAAAATGCACTTGACTTGCTCAACAACGGGTCACAAGACACATCAGAGAAAAGCGAACGTTTTAATTCCCCCTTCTTTCGTTCACTCAGCATATGAAAATTTCTTCAGTTGTGAGTGGAGCTCCTTCTGTTGCCACGAAGATGTGCAGGCGTTCCAAAGGAAATCTTAAGCCTTTCTTTCCAGGAGGTTCCCTTAAAGGGCCCCTCGCCAGGTTTGACAATTTTGAGCTAACGAGTGCAATGCATACACTGGGCGTTCACGATCACGTCTGCCAAAATTTGCAACGCTACGCGCCGCGGAAATGGGTCAAATTTCAAGGTGAACGCTGCTTGCCCTTCCTCTCGCGGGCGCGCGCTTTAGAGAATGAGAGGATGACGTACATGAAAAAACGGCTTTACGTAGATGGTAGTGCTGTGACGTCGCTCCTCCACGTAGACGACTGTGCTCTAACGTTGCCAACAGTAGCTCGTGACACTGCGATAATTATTTGACACGACATGTGTAGTTTGTGTAATTTGTTGCTTGAATAGATTAATAACACTTGAGAGAAATATTGAGACACACAAAAGGAATGTGCGCGTCTTTTTCATTTTTTTCCCGTTAATTGCAGCGAGATGCGGGGCTAATGTGCCTCCCTTTCCCATGCGTTCGTGTCCCCGCGGTTAGCGCATCGAGCAGACGCCAGCCCTGGAAACGAAAGTAATGTTCTGGCGCGTTCGAGCGGTCATTATGCTCATTTATTCTACCGCGTTCAAGTAAACGTTAATGCGGCACTGGCTCATGATACCGCCACTCTCGTGCCGGTACAAATGTCTCAACTTTCATGCCCGTCCCGCAGAAACAGGCAGTACACCACAGAGAACGCCGACAAACGCCCACGGCCGCTACATAAAAAAAAAAAATTTGCAGTGGCTTAGCTCGGCTATGCCAGGATATACGTAGCGTTATCAAAGGTTCAGCTGATTATTCTGAGCTTTTCAGATTTCCGCAGCACGTTTAGCTTTCCGCAGCACGTTTAGCGTTCCTCTGTTCATTCTTTTTACGCTGAAGCGTTAATTTCCAGGCAACTACTTCGGGATCCGATGACATAAGCTTCTCGGCTCTTCTGCGCCGTTGAGCAGCATTTGCGCTCTCCTTCTCCATGGCGTTACCCACCAGCAAACGCCAGTCAGAGGTGCTATCAAGCGGCACCAGCGCACTGTCAGACGGCGACTGCACAGCGAAGGCGAATACACCATCTCCCGCTAAAGGGGACCATGAGTAGATGCGAAGCCGGAGCGCTTGCACGATCGCGTTCCGTTGGCGTTCGTTGGGCATGCTACCGAGCTCGCGTCGTGGAACGCGAAGAGCGACGCTACGCGCGTCGTATCTTCCATCTAGCCTGGTCGTTAATTCTCACAGGGCGAGCGGGGAGCGCGGTCGACAGGCGGGCGAGAGGGGGCAGTGTAGGAGAGGAGAGAGAAGGAAGGGGACGCGCATGCGCTCGAGCTCATCGCGGCGTTGCGCAGGAGAGAATTTCGGCATGTCTAGCCCGCGTTTCAGAGGAAGAGTGGAAAGGGGGAGGGGAGAGGGGAAGTGGAGAGGGTAATGGTAGAAGGGAGGGGAAAGGGAATGCGGAGAGGAGAAGGGGAGAGGGTGAGTGGAGAGGGAAAGGGGAGAAGGTGAGTAGAGAGGGGAAATGGGAGAGGGTAGATGACAGGGGGAATGGTGAGGGGGAGTGGAGAGGAGGTGTGTGGAGAGGGTATGCGCATGCGCAGTAAGGGTGGTCACGCCGCACACCACCACCACCGGATTGAGCTCCGCCTTAAGATACTTCGCATCTAATAGCTGCGCGCGCCATGATTACGACGTCACCCTTCTCGAATGCGCAGAGCAGCAGCGGCGAGTCGCGCGCGCATGCGCAGCACGGCTCATGATGACCCCCGCGAAACCTGCTCTGGCTAGGCAAGTGTAGCTAACGCTACAAAAAGGTAGCGGCCGTGCAACGCCGCTCGCGTGCTCGGGCTGGCTCGGGCACGTCATGCGCACGTGACCATGCATGCGCATGACGTGTTCATGCGTATGGGTCAAGTGAAGAGGGCAGGGAAGGGATTTGGCTTGCTAAGGCTACACGGGGCGAGTGGCAAGGATTTGAAACTCGCCTCCTCGCATCATGGTTTCGCGCCGCTACAAACTATTGTTTTTCTCAGCTCGTAATGAACCGATTTGAAAAATTCTTGCGGCATACGGCTCTTCATTCGGCACACAACAACTTCCAGCGTCTAACTAAAATTTGCTATGTGGCCTGGTGAGGGGCCCTTTAAGAGAACAATGGTGTTTATGCGCACAGGAATTTTGATTAGTAGTTTTTCGCTCGTAGCAATGACTGAAAAATACCAGTCTTCAGCCAGATAAAGCCTAGCGAAATCTGCTTTTTCCCTTAATATCTACTGCTTTTCAAGCAGTAGTCTTCTTCCTCTGAAAGCCCAACGGAAAATGATCCATGTCGAATAGAATGATTACAGCTCCGCTCGAGGGTCTTCAAAACCGGAGCTTTTTTTTTGTACTTCATGATGCAAAATATCAGCCGCGTATTGAATCCTGGAATCTTCTGGCTTGATAGGAATATCAAAGCTGCGAAGACATTCCTGGTTGGGATTCGTTTTTGCCTCAAACGTGTAGGCCCACCCTGAAAGTCCCTTCCACTGTATCGGGTAGTTTTGTCTCTGTTGTAGATAAGAAAATCATAGTAAAATAGATAGTAAGAAATATATAATTCAATATTAAATTTTACTGCAACATAAAAGTTGCAATAGAAATACGCGCAAAAGCGACTAAAAAAATGAATATTTTTTCAGAAGACACGATAACTGGCATGTAGCCTCGGCTTTAATAACAGGGATATCTGCACACAGGTGTGAAGTCTGGTTAATGCGCATTGATAGCACAGTGCTATCACAGATGCACGCGTTTTAGAAAACACCCTCTAGACATGGTATTCCCTCTCAGCTTTGTCTGAGTGGAAATAGGTCAAAGAATTGAATTCCTGTGAATCTGATAACATGTTATTTTTTTTCTTAGATTAGGCACTAAATCTGCCCTAAATGGTGGCTCTGCGCTGTACAGCACACACGTGTGCCGTACAGCGCAGAGCCACCATTTAGGGCAGATTTTGTAAAGACGCGGAAATTACCTCCTTGATAGTGAGAAAGTTCAAATATGTATACACAATAACCTTCTAAATATTTACTTCTGGACAAATATTTGGCATCGTGGAACATGAGGTGAGCATGAGTGAGGTCACGCCTTTTTAGAGTAAATACTTACTCTATCACTATATATATTCGCGATGTGCTTTCTTAAAGGGACTGACAACCGACTGAAATGTGTCACAAGACCCTGGCTGTGAATTACAGTGACATAAACGAGCTTTTTTACCATATGACTAGGATTTGCATTGTTGAATTGCGCTTTGAAAGTCACAAGGGCATGTCGCGTTGCCTGACGGGCAAGCCTTCGTAGTGCACGAATGAGATGTGCAGAATGCTGTACGCAGTCTGCTGCTATTTACTAAAAAAAATGCGTTTAAAATTAATCCGCACGTTATTAGGCATTCTCGATTTATTCTGTGCTTATAAAAGAGTCAAAGGAGTTGACGTTGAGAGGTGGCGTTGCCTTCGCGACTACTAGTGAACGCATGTCGAGCAACGGCGCATGCGCGCGGCGCTTTCTCCATTGAATGAACTTCCAGGTAGCACACATCAAAAACGGGAAAAATGCACTCCATAACGTTTGGGCTGTGGCATGGGCTTCGCAAGACACTGACCTACGTAGGCGGTGTCACGGCTGGTACGTTACGTTAGTAAAGGCATCTTTTCTTTTTTTAGTGAGTGCTACCCGCAAGGCATTCTCTCTACACACACACACACACACACACACACACACACACACACACACACACACACACACACACATATATATATATATATATATATATATATATATATATATATATATATATATATATATATATAGTGCATTACCGACACGTTAGTCATAAACCTAAGGCGAACAAGCAAGGCAAGCTTGATCTGTTCGTTAGTTTGATGAACCGTAATTAGGCTTGGCTCGGGAACACAGTGCGGAGGGCAATCTAGTGAGCGTCGAATACTTGGCTCATTGAATCGGTAAGCAGAACTGTAAAGCTAAAAGCGCTTGTTAGTTTTGAAGTCTTCTTCCTCGCTCTTTTCATTCACTCTGTTGTACATTGCTGCTAACATGGGTACTGAGGGAAAGTCATCAGTAAAGACAACATGCATGTGTCCATGCCTGGACTTCCCTCTTAATTACTCCCTCTTTTTACTCTTTCATCGGCGTGAAGTGGCGTTGCGGCAACAAAGGCAATGTGTAATCGGCTAATATTCCCTATGAAATTACCTATGCTTTTCAGGAAAGCAGCGTACACTAAAGCACGTGTTGAAAGGGTGTCGTTTCGCCTCACAAAAACAGTCCTGATATCGTGCATGCCTCTCGATTGCATTATCGCTGCGCGCCCGGCACTTCCAAATCACAAATTGCATGCACGTTATGAGCGTGAGACAGCATTCTTCATAGGAAAGTGGCGAGTGCCGAGAATTCAAGAAAGGAAACGCAAGCCAGCAGCAAAGCAGCCGGTTGAAGATCTCTCCGTCGATGCTATGGCAACGGCGCGCGCGGCCGCGCTCGCTTCCGAGTCTGCTTGCCTACCGTTTCGCCGTCTATTCCGTGCACACCGGTCCCCGCCGCCGGCCTGCGCCAGTCAGCGAGGGGGGGAGGGGTAAAGGGAGGGGTAAAGGGAGGGCGAGGGGGGGTAGGGTAAAGGGAGGGGGCACTTGCTGAAGGCCTTGACAGTTTGAGAGAAACACCTATTCTCATTATTCTTGTCGGTAAAACACCGCCTCCGTCAAACTTTTGGGAGGGGAGGCGGGCCCTTGGGGCATACCCCCTAGCTACGGGCCTGGCCTCTGGACTCCTAGGTGGCCCCGGTCGGTCTACGAAACTTCTTCCGAAGTACCACGGCCCGTACCGTGTGGTCTAGCAAGTCTCGTACTTTATATACGCCGTCAAGTCGCTTGAGACTTATTTTAATCAAACAATGTCGAGGCATGAGATTGTGCATATGGACCTGCTAAAGCCTTACTGTCACTGTGCATCTGTCCGTAATTAGCCAGGATGGCTCTTTCTCGGAGGGGAAGTAAATGTAATGCAAAAGAGCAGCACTACTTGCAGAAGCAGAGAACGCTGCTCCCGTAGAAAAAAGGCGACGATTCAACAATACAAGCTTTGCGTTGGTTCTACTATTACTGAGTACGTTTCTGCGTCGTCTCTAATAGTACAGTACTTCTTTAAAACACTTCATTATATTACAAATGGCTGCCCTCAAGCTTGCCTTGGTTTCGTTTTGTATTGCCTTCTTATGGTTGAGGTTAACTAAAATCTGGGTTCCTTTTCTTCGTTATTAAGTAATGGGTTGCGTGGTAATAAAAAATAAAACATTGGAAGTTTACTTGCTCCATTTCCAAAAGCGAAACCGAAACTGCAGCAAATATCTTGGGTGCAATGCTCCAGCGAAAAAACAAGCATTAAATCTTCAGCAGCGTTGTACTAGTAATAATAATTGCTGGAGTTCTACGTGCCCAAACCATAATATTTTTATGAGGCGTGCCGTAGAGGAGGGCTGCGGAAATTTCGACCACTTCAGGTTCGTAACGTGCATCTAAAACCAATTACACGAGCCTCTATCCGCCTCGTGCATCGGTATGGTGGCGCCACTGCTCGGCTAAGGCGGTTGTACCCTCTCCCAACCCCCCATAGGATCCCATGCATTTTGAATGAAGTTTGCAATTTCGTTGCGCAAAAACAAACTAGCGCCATCTCTCGACAATACGTCACACCGACGACGCAACACTTCCTCTTGCTCTTCCACCGATACGCGATGCTCCTAGGTGACCCCTCTCTCCACTTTCTTTTATTTCTTTCGGTGGCCGTGAGAGCGCGCGCTGTGCACTGTGAAGTAGCGCACCCGACAAGACCGGCTGGGCTCGTCGCTTTCGTCGCGTCTTCCTTGAACGTTGCAACGTTAATATTGTGTTAAGGCGGTGGCCGCACGTCGGACGATGAGCCCTGATTTCTTTCAGCTGCCATCTCATCAACGGCAATGTTTCAGACGCGTCAGTTGTGTACTTTTGTCCGTTGGTTGCGGGACAAGATGGCCTCCTGAAAGACCGCGTTTTTCCAAGTCAGCTGTGTGTGTAGTTCTCGGCGTCGTAGCAGTTTGATGACGCGAGGACGTCAACTGGTGCTACATAGTGGGAACCGCTGAAGTCACTGCAAGCTTGACGACATTGTGCCAGAATATTCTAGCGTACTGTACGCGCACGATTGTGCTACACTTAAAATACCGCGCTTGGCCTCGAGCGTCAACCTGGTACGCCTGTGTGCAACAAGAGTGTTGTTATCGTTGTTGCGTCGGTTAATATTGAATTGCAATTGGAATACCGTTTTTGCAAAGGTAAGTGAAGCTGTAAGTAGTTGTCCTGCTATATGCTCTCTACTCCACGAACATTACTTCTAGAATCGCATTTTATTTTGAGCTGCACGTACCAAAGGAGAATCTAGCATACGAGATACATTGCACGCGTGCGCATTTCCTATATAAATCTGAGTAATGCCACGCGTGCGCATTTCCTATATAAGTCTGAGTAATGCCATGCTCAATTTAAAGCGCATGTGTTAGAGGATTGTGGCTTCAATGGTGAAAGTGATTAGATATTCCGAAATATGCGATTGCAATGCAGTTAGAACTTTCTCATATGTTAAAACGGTCTGTGAACAAAAAAAAAAAAAACGCTGTGTGAATGTTTGTTCGTCATTTGCTAAAGTACTTTCACGCATTATTATGCAGCTGTGTGACGGCTGTTAAAACGTTCAGCAAGTTAGATTTTGGTTTTCTTGGCCTAGTTGAGTGCTACGAGTGTTGGGCGAAGATAAAATCGCGTGTATTTTGTGCGTTTCTTAAGCAGGCATACAGCCGTAATAGTCATTGTTGTTGTACTGTTTGGGGTGTTCAATAAAACAAGAATGCTGTTTTGTACTGCAACAATTTTTATTTCATCTGCGTTAACAGATCACGCAAACAACTTGGACACATGCACGTAAGAAACGTTCGCAGTGCATCGCGCGCTCGCATAAAAAACGGGCCTGTCATTTTAAAACAAATAATATAGAACAATCGACGTAACAGACGGCATGGTTGTCTAGTGGAGCAGCGTCGGCAGTACAAATATCAAACCAGAATGAAACGTGAATAGAAAAACGGAGAGCAACAGGCGCTTTGCCCACGGCTTCTATGAGCCGCGCATATCCACCTATCGCCACCGTTCGCCGTTGGTGGCGCCACCAGTACCACTGAAAGCAGCAGCGCACGAGGCGGATAGCATTTTCGCCTTGTTCAAAAATGCTGGAGCCGCCGTCAAACCTGTGCCCTTTGGGTCAGCAGCCGAGCAGCCTAACCGCTTTACCACCGCGGCAAACATAAGCAATTCTGAGAGAGACAAAAAAAAAGAAAAAAGCGCATTGGGATTCGAACCCAGGCCTCAGCGATTGCGCGCAAACAGCCAGCACGGATGATCAACCCATTCAGCCACAGCGCGCGGCGGCTAGCCCGTGATACGATAGCTATTATAAAGATACTACTGTCAAACTCTCCTTGCAACGCTCCTTGCAGCTGTCCCCACCTTCCAAAGAGCAGGAACGGAATGCAAAAGTGAAAACAGCTGCTTTATGTTTGCAAAAATGCGCTGTAGACCATAATTCGATGTTTCACAGCGCAAGGAACGAGAACGACATTGGAAAACACACACAGCGCTGAACTTACAACTGACCATATTTTCAAACTTACAGCAATATATGTGCGCTCTTCACCAGGAAATAAAAAAAGAATAGAGCAAATGAAGCGTACAAAAAATTCCTGAAGAAATCGTAGAAGCCCAAACAATTTTGAAACGTGACAAAAAGTGCACGAGTGCAGCTTCGCTTGCTCTTTCGAGCAACAAAAGTGAATTTCTCGTGATCGTAAAATATATGTGATATCGATGATGGGTTGTTGTTTCTTGCGACTACAATTTTTTGCACACCAGGCCTGCAATTGTCGCGTGAACAAAATCACGTAACATCGCACATCTACTTATGTGACTACAATCACGTAACAACTAGCCACGTGACTAAAAATCACGTAAAATCACGTAATTAGTCTCGCCACTAAATTGCCGTAACGTCACGTAACTATTGACGTGACGTGTTGGCGCCAAAAACTTCGGAACAACCGGGTGGCGCAGGGCAACCTTCAGCGTCCGCACTAGATTCTAATAAAGATGTACTTTCTCTCTCACGTGACTAAAATCGTATCACGTAACTACTAGTGACGCGACATTTCCCCTTCAGTACCACGCAACAAGTGCGTAGTCTGGGGAACCGACCGAAACCTGAGAAGAATAGATTATCCAAGCCTAGCCATATCCTATAATACTATACTAGCAAAAACTTTGCACCTCTAGCAATAGCTTGGTATTACTAGCAAAACCTTAGAAGAAGCTAGGTCGAACGCTAGCTCCGCTTTCGGTTCGAGCCTTGCGCAACCAGTACATGCTGCGCACATTTTCATTTACAGATGTTTAAAATGGCATTTTATTGCGGTACGTTGAGGTGGGCTGCGAGTGCGTGCTAAAAGCTACTGAATCAGAGGATTTTCGTTTTGTAACTGGGAGCACCAGTCCCTGGACTTCCCGAAAGCTTTGATCCACACGTCATATCCCATGGACCTATCCGATGCAGCGCACGGTGCTTTGTGATGTTAAAGGAGAAGGCATGCTGCTTTTTTCTGTTCACGTAGGGCGATAGATATGACAAGAGATGAATAAAAATCCCAGTTTCACCGCAAGGACGATGCAATGAGTGCGATAGCAACAAATGAAGTAGAGCTGGCAGCTAACTCTTCTAGGTCCAGTCTCGCGTAACTCTACAAAATGGTGCTGTAAGAGAACACAGCCACTCCAGGTATAGAAAGGGGATTTCGCCAGGGCTGGGCAGAGATACTCGGAAAAGTATTGCGGAATACAGATATCGAAATACATGGTCCGGAAGCCTAAAATACAGATACTGAGATACATTTGTTTTTAGCGTAACGGGATATTTCGGAGATACTTTCGCAATATGACGAAAAAAGTATTCCGGAATACAGATACTGCAATACAGATACTAGAATACTCTTTTTTATTTCATAGATGCTCGTACTCCGCAAAGACATTTACAAGTGCAGCATAATGGTGTAAATAAAGTTGCAGTGCTTCGAAACTTTTAGTTTATTTGTTTATTACAGTACCCTCAGTGCTATTAAGACATCACAGAGGGGGGGGGGCACACAAAGTACATAATTAGTATTAATTACATAATTACACAGATCAATCGCAATAAAAAGTACACTATTCCACAGCAACAGTAACAAGCATTGGGCAGCGAAATCGACATGCTTGCTGACAAATAAATCAGCTATGCTACAAATAGCATAGTTTAAGAAAATCACTCGAATCACTAATGAACACCAGTGAATTGAGAAAAAGTATACATTTACTTTGCACATAAGATCGGCTTTGCTGAGTAGGTTACTGTGTGAGCTTTTGAAGCAGGCTGTCTTCTAGACAGCGTCGATTCGGCCTCAGCACAAGACTCGCGAAAGAAAAAAAAGTCTATCTAGCGCTGCAGACGGCACAAATTTGCGTTATAGTGAATAAATATCGCCTTCGTAGCCGGATAGCCCTGGAGCGCGGCGACATCTCTTCTCGGGCCATCTAGATACCGAAACACTTCCTCCCTCATGTGGGTTGTTCTGACCGCTCAGAAGCCCAAGTCGTTCCCCACCTTCGGAATCCTCAGCCGTTTGGCCTGGTCGGTGCCGGGTCAGACGACTGAGGATTCCGCTGCCCATATAGGCCGGTCATAATTCCATACGCGCAATGAAGCCCAATATGTCGAAACTGCACAATCCAAAAATTGGCTTCCTAAAATCACGTTCTTTGAGGGTGAGAGGGGGTGTAAGCTCTCTCAAGTGGCTCCTGCAAGCTCTCTAAACAGACGTGGAATCACGGACAGCTGCTGAGAGCAGCCCATCAGAAACTACAGCAAGCACTCGTCGCCTGGGACGAAAGGATCACTCTTGAATAAAGGCGTCACCACCACCGACGCTACCAGCACCCATTTCAGCAAGCCGCAACAGGCGAAGTGGCCTCCGGCGGTGGGGGAGCCTGGTACCACAAAAGACTGTTTCACGCTTGTGATCAATTAGGAACGCACCCTGACACGCCGGAGAAGTGGCTGAAAGCGCGACGAAGATCGCCATCTTCTAGTCACTTCCGCCGTGACTATGGCCGCCGCTTTGAGAACTGAACGCACGCGAACCATTGCAAAGCCTCTGCTCCAAGGCGGTATCCGCGTGTGGGGTCACGAAGTAATGGTTTGCCACCCGAAAAAAACTAAGCGAGCAGCACTGGCCTTGAGAGACATTGACTTTCGTCGGCAGAGGCCGACAACACTGCTTCCGCGATTCTGCCGTCTGCGACGTCGCGCGCTTTACCACATGGGCCATTCTGTGCTTGAAGGGAAACCATCGCCGCCTTTTCTGTCGGCGACTGGCGGCGCGCCTTTGCTTGTCTTGGGGCAAAAACAAGGAAAAAAACCGCCATACCCCCTTGGAAACACCCGTCAATTCATTTCCGACAAAAAGAAAATGTAACGAGGTACCCGTGTCCTGCATTGTATTGCGATACAAGCGATACATCTAAATGTATTTCACTACTGAGATACAAATACATTTTTCAAATGTATCTCGATACAGAAATACAGATACTCAAAAGTATCTCTGAAATACTATCGCGATACTCTTGTATCGCGATAATGCCCAGCCTTGGATTTCGCACAGTCTCTTCGAGTTGAGAGCGCAGCATGTAGAAGGGTATATGAGCCGTCCGCTGATGCTTGTCGAGATAGCGATTTTGATTTCATTTAAGTTAGGGCGAAATCATTGCACTGCTGTTTGAAAAAGAACAAATAATTTTTCCTATTCTTTGATTGGCTTAATTATCTGTTGGTTTCATTAGTAGTGTCTAACAAAAAAAAGAACCCCTCGAAAAATTCCCCTTCGTTCGTTAAGATTACGACAGACACTTGCGTTAGGCCTAAAGTAAAAAGCAACTGCAAAAACGTCTAACTTTGTCATTTTATTACTATGCCTCGCTTGTCTAAGCTTAGTTCACTTCCTTTACGTTGCTGAATTGTAGGTACCTGAGAAGATCGTAACGACATCATGAGAAGGGAGAAATAAGTTTCCACCACAATATGCGTACAAAAGTTCGAAAGAGCTTTGTTCACCATAACTTGATCGGGCGTTCTGTTCCTTAGGACGTTTATGAAAGAATAAAGTAAGAATTACAAATGTAGATCTGAACGATGTGATACGCGTGTAGTGTTTAAACATACACTAAAAAAAACTCATATAATAAAGAGAAAACGAAACGGCAGCTCAAGACTACAGCCAAGAACCGAAACCGAAACGAAAGCTCTTTTTTGTTTCGGCGGCGACATCCTGTGCGAAGCTGTGGAACTAAGTCACGGGCTGAAAAAAAAAATGCTGACCCGTCGCCCGGAATCGAACCGATGACGGGGCGGTGATGCCGCGCTCTGAACTTGAGCGATTAGCTTGCTCGGCCACGGTGGACGCCTTGTCGCAGGTGGTAAGCAAGGGTTTATCAATTTACCACAAACATTTGAACGACCACGCTTCAAAAAACGCGTTAGGGAACAATGTTATGCCAATTGCGGCAAGTTGAGAATGGCTTCAAACGAAAGCTGAGTGTCAGGACTACATGTGATTTGCTGACCATTACCATAACTTGCTTAGTTTTACGACAGTGACCGTTTTTGTCTCTAAAAACAGGCCACATTTTTCGCCGTTTCCATAGGCTCCCATTGTACAATCTTTAACTGCTCTGGGAACAAAATTGAAGCTTACTGCAACACGATCGCTGCAGTCCTCTCGTGCGTTTAGGTTCCCAGAAGCGCTCTGTGGTCTGCGTTTTTCAACATTCACCATCTACACTTAATTACTCGGGAAAAACTCGCCAGTTCCATTGAAAACGCGCTAGCTTCGCGCCGGGGCCGCCAGGGGCGCTGGCTGTGATGTGTCCACAAAAGCTGGATATGAGCACTTAATATTGCTGACTGGCAGACCTTACCTATTTCTAAGAATAACAAAAGCAATTCTTCAGATATCTGATTGGTAATGTCGATGGGTGCAGAGCTCTTCATAGATGCGGAGCGCTTTCGATTGTTCTGTTCT
The DNA here is from genome assembly GCF_013339695.2 of Rhipicephalus sanguineus. Classification (NCBI taxonomy): domain Eukaryota; kingdom Metazoa; phylum Arthropoda; class Arachnida; order Ixodida; family Ixodidae; genus Rhipicephalus; species Rhipicephalus sanguineus. The sequence goes on from NC_051181.1 coordinate 55,027,152, forward strand.
CCTATAATTACAGTATAAACTAAAGTTCAGAAATTGGTGGTCTGCAAAATGGGGCCCTCTGCAGCAGCTCTCCCCTGAGTCGTAGTCACGTATCCATAAAGTTTTTTTTTTGTTTTGAGTAATGCAATCGCCAAAATCAATTTTGCGTGTTGGGAACACACGTTGATCGCCTAGTTTTGACAACGCACGCTCGAACACCAGCGGCTGAGGCGTGCCAAGATCTTGAAAGCTTGGGTAAAATCTAAGGAAGAAGAAAACGGCCAGAAAGTATCCAAGACTGTTTTTCTGTCGCCGACGGCCTAGGAATGTAGGCTAACTGGCGCAAAGTAGCCAAACCTGGCAGCCCTGCGTGCGATGCGCAGCAAACGTGGAGAGAGAACGTACAGAATCCGTAGGGGAGCGAATGTATGACTAAGGTCTTCGTGGGCCGCGTATCTTTTCAGCTCGGTTATTTTTACTTTTACAGCGAAAGCTGTTATGAGATCACAACAAGGGCCGTTTTTGGTGCCGTAGTTGTCCGCCGCCTCCGCCAATGTCCGTAACCACTATCGCTCGAAATAACAAAACAAACGAAATAAGAAGAAATTTCCAGGATGGAACGAGGTTCGAACCTAGGCTCTCTGCGTGGGAGCCCAGTGTTCTATCTCGGAGCCACGCCGGTGCTCGAATCTGCGTTGCAAAAAGACCGTATGCAGGCTTCATGTCGCGAAGAAACCACATTAACACATGTAATGTAGCGTGGTAGAAGAGTAAAATAACCAAACGTCACACAACGCGAATTTTGTAACCAGGCGTCAGGCAATGCAGTTTGCGCAACGAGTGGGTTGTTGAATGCTTCTAACCCATTACAAAGGGCTCTCCCATAATTCTTCATCATCATCAGCCGCAGCATCAACAACGTGCACAGAATGCCTTAAATGTGTTTAGCGGGTACCACGATTCTCTGCAGAATTACGAAAAATGAAATAGTGGCTGCTTCTCTACTTCAAAAAATTATGATCATTTATAGCGTAGTGGGTTGCTCGCAGGTGCACTTCTATAGGTTGCCAATGAAGCCCATGATGCTTCCATGATGCATTTCCTCAGGGTCTCAATAAAGTTCTTTCGCTCTCTCTCTCATCTTCACATTCACCTATGTTATATAGCGTGGCGGGAGAGTAAAAATTGGGGGACCCTTAAGCTTCGCCTTTAAGAGTTGAACGCGATAGCGAAATCCGGCCCCTAGTGCGCACTTCAACCACTAAGTGCATACTTATTAATGTGTATTGCTACACTGACACACGCACGCACGCGCGCGAATTTTACAGGCTTTCGATCTAAAGCAAGAGTCGCATGGCCTCCAAGATATACGCCGCGCGCCGGCCCTCTCGGATGCTATGAAAAGTCGAGACATATTTCTCACAATGCCTCACAGATGGCAGCACATTATCTAGCGTTTGCTGCGTTGGCTTGATATGTTTTCCTCTAGATGGACATAGTTGTCCATTTTTAGAGCTGTTTGAAAGTTCGTGCGTGTATTTAGCGGCGATGGCAGCACTATCCCGGCGTTTTTCGACGTAGTTTGATGGCCTCGCGAATGCGCCTACCGTATGGGCTCGTTTTCGTCGTGACACCTGCCGAACAAAATGCGTTAAGGAGACTCCTTCTACTACATGGCATTTATGTAGTGTTTTTGTCCGAAGCAACTGCAAGCAACATCGTGGCTTTGTGGTAAGACACCTGCTTGCCACGCGAACGGGACGACATCACCGTCTGGTGTACGAGCGGCAGCGACGGCCATATCGAGGAGCGATTGCAAGAAGCGGTAAACACGGTAGAAACGTTCTTACGGCAGGCCGGCCTCTCGCTATCGGCTGAGAAATCAGAATTACTACTCTACCGCCCGAAATACAAGGCGCGCAGAGACGCATACGCGGAGATCAATGTCCTGACGGCGGACGGTAGACCGATCCCCACGGTGGACCAAGTCCGCATTCTAGGCATGGTCATTCAGGCCAACGGCCATAACGACGTCAGTATCACTCACATTTCCAAGAAGGCCGAAGCTATGGCTAAATTAATTAATCGAGTAGCTAACAAGCGCGGGGGACTGTCTGAGGAGAATCTCCGCAGACTGTTCCACGCGTTTCTCATGAGCCACATCAACTATGTGGCTCCCGCCCACCTGTGGCAAAAAGGAGACGTACGCCGTCTGGACGTGATCATCCGCCGGTACGTTAAACAGGTGCTCGGGTTACCGGGCAGCACCCGCACGACCAAGCTCAACGAACTAGGCATTCACAACACATTCAACGAAATCGTAGAAGCTCAAAAAGTCTCTCAAATTGTAAGGCTGTCTTCCACTGCAGCTGGGCGACGTTTACTAGCACACCTCGGGCTCAAATCTCCCGTAACCCCAGAAAGCCCGCGACAGCTCCCTGAAGAGCTGCGCGCGAAATTTACAGTATCCCCGATACCCCGTAACATGCATCCCACACATAATGTGGGGAGACGTCAGGCAGGGGCGCGAGCCCTACTCGGTACCGCAGCCGCTATGGAGGGTAACGTGGCCTTCGTAGACGCAGCACAATACGGCTATACGGACCACTTTGTCTCGGTAGTCACAACACTCAAGGGCGAACACTTGTCGTCTATGACTTTATTAAATTCAAACGCTGATCGCGCCGAGCAGGTCGCTGTGGCACTAGCTCTCGCTACCACCGACCGCACCGCCATTTACGCAGATTCGCGCGTAGCCGCACGGGCTTTCATGACGGGCTCGGTTTGTCGGGAAGCAGCGCGCGTTCTCTCTGCTGCCAATTGGTCAGACAAAAAGCACATCATCTGGTTCCCGGCACACGTTGGCCGACACGTACACGGAACCGTACTCAATGCCAACGAATTGGCTCACTCCCGGGCGCGAGGTCTCACATTCCACGTCGGGGAGAACCAATCGGAGGCTGAGGACGTTACTTGGTACTTCAGAGATCCGTTGTTAACATTTAATGAAATCTGCAAACATTACCAGTTGGAGAGGTGGAGGTACCCACTCCCGCACCCACACTTAAACAGGGCTCAATCAATCACTCTACGTTTGTTACAGACGGAGGCGTATGCATCGCCTTTAAAATGTTCCAAGTACATGGATGGCATAGAGCCGGGGTGCCCGCGCTGTGGTCACCCCAAATGCACCATACAACACATGCTGTGGCAATGCCCTGCGTTGCGCGGGAGCAGCGAGTCTCCCTCTACGGAGGCGGACTGGAACCATCTGCTCACTAGCCAAGACAAAGGAGACCAGCTTAGGGCCATCCAGAGGGCCCGCGACATGGCCGTGGAGTTTAACCTCCCCGTCCCGTCGTGGGAGTGGCCCACCGGTGTCACCCCCTAAAGGGGGTCGAGCGCCGCCTCCGGATAATAATAAAGTTCTTTGCCTGCCTGCCTGCCTGCCTGGGTTCGATCCTCATTGGGACCGAAGATTTTATTGTTTATTTTATTTGCTACTTTCTCGATTTTTCGCTCACGGATGATTTTGCGCTCACAACCAACGGTGCCGACGCCGACAGCGGAATTTCTGCGACACGAGCTCTCTAACGCTACCGCGTTAAAATAACGACCGGTCGTCACACGATGTGAATTGTGGGTCGTTTAAAGCTTCCAACCCATTACAAATGGCTCAGTCATTATTCTTCATCGTCATCAACCGTCGCATCAACAAACTGCACGTAATGCCTTACATGTGGTAGCTCGTTTCTCCACAGGACGAATAATGTCACGGGTGGGTGCTTCCCAAATTCACAAAAATTATGAATTGTGGCGTAGTGGGTATGTTGCTAGTTTACTTGTATTAGTAACCACAGGAGAGTTTATTAAGGGTTCTAGAAATGCCACTCTGCTAGCTTTCGCTGTGGCTGTGCTGCGCTTTCCGTGCAGGCCTGGCGTTTATTTGGGCAGTCTGTTCGGGAAGGCAGATTCGAGTGCACGGTGCTTAAGCGGCGAAGCGGCATAATAACAGATTCCCTGTCAGTATGTACATCTCTAACAACTTCATCAAAATCAATTGCCTTAAAAACGCTTCTTACGCTAGTTCCTCCACAGTTGAAAATTTTGAAATTATTATGGGTACCTGGCCATTGTGGATTGGAAATGAAGGAAGGAAGTGAATGAATGCAAACCTGAACTCATTATATCACTTCACTCCGTAGACATGTCGAGCAAAGAAGCCACATCAGAAACCTTAGCTTCGCTTGTGGAGAAGCGAACCGAAAACCGTCGATTAGTCGACTTTTTTAAGCCGAGCCGTAGCACCTCATGTGGCATCCCCACAGATCCTTTACTGATGTTCAGGAGGAATGGAATGCCAGGCACGTAATGCGCGGAGGAGGTTTTTGAAAGATTCGTTGAGAGTCGGCGCTAGTGTTTCGTGTCCTCTTTCTCGTGTGCATCCGTCAGCAGTATCAGGAGGTTTTTCAGAGAAATAAAATTGAATGAATGAATGAAAGGATGAATGAATGTTGACGACCACTCATGGTAATATTATCGAGAATGTGGGCTGTGGCCTTCCCGCCCTGAGATGGTTATCTGCCCGTTCAATGTAGCCTTTTCATTCTGGCCTGCAAGGGTCTGCAGCACGGGCGAGTCATGACCCCAATTGGGTTGTCTCTCGTCCCGTCTTTCACGAAGATACTGCCTTCTATGAGTTTTACTGTTGCGCTGTAACACTGAATGAATGAATGGAAACAGCCAAAATATTTGTGGTGCAACTGAGAACGCGGAAGAATGCAGGATAGAGCACCACTCCTGTCGTTTTTATTCGTCGTTCGCAGTTGCACCACAATTATCTTAAGATATGCAGCAACTAGCCCTATCTTAGACTCTGCTGAAACAGCCACTATGCTAAACAAAGTGGACCGCCACCACTCACTCTCAGACGGTCATCCCCGCCGTCATCTGCTGCCTTTCCCCCTCGCCTGCAAGGTCCGGCAGCGCGGGCGAGTCGCGACGCCGATCGAAACGATAATCATCCAGTCATTGACAAAGATGCGTCGATCAACATCCAACCAGGGCCACACGGTCGCAGTCCACCCAGCGACAGGCGTATTTCGAAATAGCTGGTATGTGCAGGGGATGGCTATGTCGCCAGCCCTGTCGAGCATCCCTCAGCTCGATTCGAACCTGCCACCTACCGACCAGAGAACGCTGCAGTTCTTAACCGCTCGCTCACTGGTCGGGTGATAGCTTAGTAGCTTGGGTGCAATATATGCGTACTGCTTGTGCGCGGAAGGCAGGAATGTCTTTAACGACTAGTCCACACGTTTCCACTTCCTGTGTCTCGTCCGAAGAAAATACAGCACAGATAGAGGACTCTCAGCACAAGGCCTTAGTTTATCCGTACACCTTTCACGTTACCAGGTTACCGGAATACGAGACAGAATCTGCGCATGCACGCGCCTTTACGGAACATTGACTTGCTTTCACAGAACGTGAACAACTCGCCGTTCTAAGCTTACGGCCTTATCGCGCTAATTTACCTCGTTCGTGGACCCTCACCATATCCCCTCCATGGAGCCTCCTTCCACCGAGACTCCTGCCACAATGTCATCCATTAAATTGTCTTGATAAGTCCAAGTGGGTGTGCGACTACGTCGTTTGAGCTGGGTCACCATCGCCGTAATCGTCAGCAGAGAAGCATAATGCACTAGTTTATACTCTATACTAATATTAGTATATATACTAATATTAATATTAGTACTAGTATATACTAATACTAATATTAGTATATGTGTGCTTGCAAAAAAGCCTCCAAAAATGCCGGAGGGGAGTGTTGGTGGCGCCGACGGGAATCGCTGTTCACCTTTCGCGGGATAACTTCGCACTACACAGTAGGCAGGGAACCCTTCCCGGATGCGCACAGAGAACTAACTAGGAAAGAGGAGGTAGCCCTTGGACTTCTCCAGACTCGACCCTTCCCGTCGCCGGCCACTATGGCAATGTATATGGACATTCAATGTAACTGCTCGGCATGCGATCAACTCGCAACCTTTCCTCATTTGATTTGGTGACTCCTCCGCTTGCGCGTTTTCACAAGGAAGCATCACGTCAGTGAGACAGACTTCCTAAATCGCATCACAGGTCCAGACCTGGTACACCAACTCCTCGTGGTCCAGCGAGCCTGTGAAGCTTCACTTGTGAACCGTGTTTCCGAAGCGCAAACATTCTAGGCAGAAGTAGGCAAAAAACAGCTCGTGAAACATTAGAAGCATTTTTTAATAAGAAAAGCAGGTGAGGAGTGCATAAAAGACACATCTATTGCGTTGTACAATGCAGAAATTCAATTTGTTTCGCACCTTTTTAGATTTTTTAAAAATCTCCATTGGTTGTTGTGACGGTGCACCTACGCAGCTTGTTGATATATAAAGCTGTTGATCTGCCTTCAGTAATATGAGTTGTTAGTTTGCGCCTGTGCTCGTCTGTTCCTTGCCGTTGTCCTCTCTCTTTGCGTTACTCACGATGGTTTTTATGTCCAAACACCAACTCGCCAACAGTCCACTCGTTTGAAACACAGTACTGTCCAACAGTACATGAGCCAGAAAGATACAAGCAGGAGTTCTGGTGATGAAAACAATCACACTTCACTTGCAGTTTATTTACATTCATAAAAAACATACATGCTTACATGAGTATACAGAAGGAGGTCCCAGAGCATACGGCTGAAGGGAGACCTCCTGTCATAAACATGTGAGAGAGATGTACAAGTAAAATGCAGCAATGTCAACAACGTGGAAAATGTTATACAAGAAAATGCATTAGAAACTACAAGTATTCAAAATTAAACAATTAAAAGTACAGGAAGAACACTGCTTAAGACATTTTATAAAAAAAAATCCGAAAAACATTGACCAAATGAATAATGGGACGATCGAAGGAAGAAAAAGAAAAGATGAATAGCTGTAGCAGTACGAATAGTACACAAATGAGAAGTGAATATAACATACATTTCATAATTTAATGTATAAGAAGAAATGAGAATAATGTTTTTTTAAAAAGAGCTAGCGATGAAGACTACTTAATTTTAGGCGGAAGGCTATTCCAAGTCGGTAATGACGCAAAATAACCAGAGTGTTTTCCATAATTAGTATGGACTAATGTCAGTAATAAATTATTCTTAGCTGCGAGCCTTGTTCGATTGGTGTTAACCATAATAGCTTCGGGAAAGATGTTCACAGGAGGAGGGTTCATCAGTTTAAATAACACTATAGATAAATTGTATTTAACAAGGCTATGCAGTGAAAGGATTCTGTGGTTATGGAGCATGTCAGAAACACAGCAGCTGAATGAGCTGAACGTTATTTTACGTATGGCCTGATTTTGTCAATGTTGTAGCGGTGCTATATGTGTTGCATAAGTGGCACCCCACGACGTGATGCAGTAATTCAGGTGACTGTGAATGAAAGAATAATACAGGGTTATTAGTGTAGGTTTGCTGAAATAGTACCTAGCTTTAAATAAAATTCTAGTACCAGGAGGAATTTTGCGCTTCAGATGGGCGATATGTTTCTTAAATTTTAAATTTGTGTCTAAAGTAACACCAAGAAATGAGCATTCATCTACTGCACTAATGACGTGAGATTCAAGGATGACAGTGGGAAGGAATTCTGGTGTTTTATGACTGGAATGAAAAAGCATAAACGAAGTCTTGGTGGCGTTAATTTTAAGCGAATTAAGGTGGCACCATGCTAAAATATTGTGCAGATCACTGTTTAACTTCGCCGTAAGAACAGGTAGTGATCGATCGCTAGCAAGTAATCTGGTGTCGTCCGCGTAAAGGAAAGCTTCAGTTTGTGATAGGCAGTTAGCCAAATCATTTATGTAAAGTAAATATAGTAGCGAGCCGAGTATCGATCCCTGCGGAACCCCCGTGTTAGTTATTTTGAAGTTAGAAAGCGAGAAAATAATGCTTACAGCTTGTCGTCTGTCTGTTAAGTAACTTTGTATAAGTTTCACTACGGGCCGATTGACACCCACTGCCCGTAGTTTAGAAATGAGGATGACATGATTTATTGAATCAAATGCTTTCGATGAAAACTGATCCTGCGTATAAACCGGCATCTATGACACTTTTTATTTTATCTGTGAAAGAAAGTATAGCATAGTCAGTCGAAGAACCTGCCCGGAAGCCGAATTGGTTAGGTGAAAGAATAGTAAACTTTGAGAGGTATTTAGTAAGATGCTTTTCAATGCACTTTTCAATCACCTTGCCAAAAAAAGGGAGAATAGCGATAGGACAATAATTTGAAATGCAAGTGCGGTCTCCTTTTTTGAACACTGGAATGATTTTTGCATTTTTTAGCTGGCTTAGAAATATTCTACTCGTGAAGATTAAGTTGGTGATATAAGATAAAGGTTTGGCGATGAAATGAGCGACTAGTTTTATATTTGCTGAACTGATTTCGTCTAGACCTGCACCCGTAGTCTTTAAATGATTTATGACTTTGATTATCTCATCTGGGTCAGTTGTAAATAAGCACATTGTTTGTGCGCTACGTTCAACTGATATTTCATTATTGTTGTTTTCCTCGGGAGTGGGACCACAGAAGAAGTCATTAAAAGCGTTGGCAATATCTAATGGTTCGGTAGAGAATACGTTTGACGACTGAAGCTTTCTGACAGGTTCATCCCTACCAGATCGGTTCAGGAAAGAATTTATTATTTTCCATTGTCGCTTCGCATCTGAGCCAGCCTCAGCTATTCTACATTCGTAATATCTCTTTTTGGCCTCCCTGAGCAGCTTGTTCAGCAGATTGCAGTAAACTTTATAGCGTGTTTTGAGTCGAATGTTCAAGGGGCGCTTTTTAGTTTTGCGGTAAAGATTACCTTTCTTGCGTAAGCTAGTTAGAAGGCCATTTGTTAACCAGGGATTGTGCAACGCAGGCATGTGTCTCCTGCATTTTACAATTCTGGTATAATGTAGGATACTTTTTTTATGCTGTCTGAAAATTCATTAAATACTGACTCTACGTCAGATTGTGAAATTACGGAAGGCCACTTTAGCTTAGAAACCTGTGTAATAAAGTCATCTTTGTTAATCACAGCTTTATCGAATTTATGACAAGGTTTATGTAGCTGACAAGGAAATTTAAAGAAGATAGGAAAATGATCCGTGATGTTATTCTCAAGTACACCGCAGACAGGAGGATACATATGATTGGAAAATATATGATCGATTATTGTGGCCGAAGACCCTGGTGTACATCTGGTTGGAAGGAAAACTAATGATTCCAGGCCAAAACCATGAAGGCAGTCAGTGTAAGCAGTAGTAGCAGCGCTGCAGTCATCTATCAAATTTATGTTAATGTCACCAAGAATCACAACATTCTTCTTTTCTGAAGATAAGTTACCAAGCACGACGTTCAATTCATTGGAGAAAGCAGATACAGACGACGAAGGCGAGCGATACAGGCACCCGACAATTGTTTGATTGACATCATCCAATTCAATCCACAAAGCCTCACAATTTGGCACCGAAAAAGTTATGTCATGCCGCCGTTTATAACGTAGATTCGAAGATACAAAAACAGCGACACCGCCATAGCTTTGTTGTGGACGATGGCAGTATTCAGATGTATAAGAGGGAAAAACGTATAAGTTACCGTCTGCATGTGAAAGCCAAGTTTCAGACATGCAGATAAGAGAATACTTGTGATCAAAAGAGGCCAGAAAGTTGGAGATTTCATCATAATGTTTCTTCAAACTTCGCGCATTGAAGTGAATTGTAGACAGGCATGGGTTTGTGAAAAATGAGTGAAGTTGCTCAGTCGAAAAATAAGATCACACTGTCACACAATCAAGGGCGTGCAAGCTACGCCCTTGATTTCAACATTGTTTATTCTTGAGTGTTGCTCAAGTTCCGACAGACGTTTGGTCAAAGCTTTGTTTTCCGTTTGGAGTGCTTTGTTGTCTGCAGTTAGACTAACATTCTGAGCTCAAGCTTCTTCAACCAACGAGTTAAGCATGTCGACGCTTCTTACAGGGGCTTCCATTTCACGTTTCATTTCAACAATGTTAAGTTCTGATGACAGCTTCACACAACAATTTTTTACAAGATCAGAGATAACCTCGTCAGTTTGACTCTTGAACAAAGCTTCTAGCTGATCAATTCTTTTTGCAAGCTCAGCACAAGAAGGCATGGTGTCAAGCACAAACAATAGCAATACACAAGCACTTGCAGCAGCGGCGGTCACAGAAGGAATGGTAAACTGTACGAATTTATGACCTGCAGCGGCACTAACCTGCAAAAGCAAGCAGAGTGTTCCCTTCAAGTTCGTAGCTTCCAGCCGTAACCACCGCTGCTGAATGATGCGAAGTCGATTTCGCCGTCCGTCTTATCCTGGCAAGGACCTGAAGTAGCTGCGAAGAGCAGGTCATCGACTCAGATAGACCGTGCAGGAAATCCGTGCAGGTTCCACCGGTGATACACGAGACAGGCAACGAAACTGAAGCAGGATCAACACGTGGGCCGCCGAAGTGACCCTTCACAGCCAGACAGACGAGCACTGCGACAAGCACTGCAAACGCAAGCAGGGTTCCCTTGAAGTTCGTAGCTTCCAGCCGTAACCACCGCTGCTGAATGTATAAAGCAAAAATTTTACGAGCGTTTTGCATAGAAAAATATGGAAGCGAAACACAGATACGATATTACGGAACATCGTATCATTTTCACAATATTTCTACATTAAGTGCTGAATGCGATGGGATCTTGACCGGCAGGTGATTGTGTCGATATGTGGGAAAAGCCGTTTTAGTCCTTTCCCGTTCACGAACCGAAACAACTCAGTGTCCCTTATGCATTCGCCTAAAGCGAATCGAAGGCGAAAGCCATGTTCTTCTTTTACAACTAAAGCTGTTATGATATCACAACAACGGTCCCGTAGTTGCCCGCCGCCATGGCCTCCGTAACTGCTATCAAGCGACTTGAAGGTGAAAGCCATATTCTTTTTCTTCGTGGTTTTGCACTGCCTCCGTGATCGGCCCACTTTTGATCAAACGGTGATGTCATGTGATGACATCGTCCTTCGACGTCACGTTATGTGACGTCATAGTGACGACATGATTACATCTTCGTGACGGGCAAATTCTGGCGATAAGGGACGTCATGATGACGTCACCACGTGTCGACGAGTTTTTGTACCCGTCGTGTTGACGCTGACGCCACGGCACCATGGTCGACGCCGACGGTCAGTTTTCGCCTTTGATGAGGCGTCTGGTGCTTTCGCCTTAAAAAGCTTGCAGTGCTTTGTTATTCCCACGTGCGTGAATGAAAAATTGGGGGGCGGTTAAGCTTCGCCTTTTAGAGTTGAACGCGATAGCGATATCCGGCACGATCCTCGTCGTGCTCCGCTTCGCTTGTCATTATGTTCAGTCGACCAGCCAGTCAACCACAAGCACACACACACACACACACACACACACACACACACACACACACACACACACACACACACACACACTCAACATACATATTGCCACACGCGCCCCTTTCGTTCTATCTTTTGTGTTAACGCCCCTTTACACGTGTTACTACTGGCTTACACAAGCCGCGCCAGAATGTCTGGGAACATTCCAGATTGTAGCAGATCATTTTGTTCAGATTGCGCACATGACGCGAATAGTCAAGATTATTCCAGAGATTGCACGACCACCACCGATGAGGCTGAAAAGTTCTACTGACTGAATAATTTTATTAAAAACAGTCCTGAAGATCGGTTTTTTAGGCCGATGCATGATGTATAAAAGACGACGCGTCCAAGCGATCATCAGATTATCGACGGCCGACGCTCTGTTCGCCGCTATCAGTGTGCAGTGTCAATTGCTGTAGTTTAACTTTCCGTTTCCCGGCCTCAATTTCGGCTAAATAAAGAATTTTATCTTGGATACGCCGACTGCTGCATTCGTCGATGTCACGACCCCGTGACAATATAGTAAAGGTAAAGGTTTCCGCCCACTTCAACAGCACTTGTGTGATGACAGTGTACCCACTATGTGTGTGTAAGAGAATGCGTGCAATAATATGTGGGCCCTTTAGAATATTTGGCATGTTTTAAACCAGCAGGAATGACGCGCGTGATACTTTTTCGAAGTTCCGATGCACCCACTACCAGTTCTTAAGGGAATACGGGCAATAATGTCTACGCCTTTCGTAACGGGTGGTCTAGTGGTTATGGCGACTGCTGACCCGAAGTTCGGGGGATTGAATTTTTGACGGAGGCGAAAATGTCTGACGCCCGTGTCCTTAGCTTTAGTTGCACGTTAAAGAACCCCAGGTGGTCGGAATTTCCGGAGCCCTTTGCAACGGCATCCCTCATAATCATATCATCGTTTTGGGACGTTAAACCCCAGATAATAATAATAATAATAATAATAATAATAATAATAATAATAATAATAATAATAATAATAATATCATTATTATTATTATTATTATTATAAGATTATCCGCATCAGCCGAAACAACGAGCTTCAGCAGTTACGTAAACAAATCTGCGAGATTTGTCTTCAAGCGAGGTGATTACACGGGCCTCTATCATCACTTGTCTACCGTTGAGTGGTCACTGGTTACTGACAAACCAAATGTTGATGAGCAGGTTGATCGGTTTACGGAGCTTGTACTGAGCAGCATGCGTAATTTTATTCCCCAATATATACCTAAACAACGTAAATATCCCCACTGGTTCTCATCTGAACTTATCAGTGCACTGAAGCATAAAGATCACGCACACAGGAAATCTAAATGTTCTCCATCCAGCGAGTGGAAGGAAGAGTTCAGCTTCCTTCGAACTCTCTCTAAACGCCTATATAAACGGGATCATAGTTCGTATATTGAATTCTTAGAAAAAAGCGCCTCTGACAGGCCGGCTGAGTTTTGGAAGTATGTACGTAAACGGTCCAGCAAAAGCGGAGAGTCCTTCAGACTACTGGACTCAAATGGGGTAGAAGTGCATGCCGTCGCTGACTGTTTTGCCACGCATTTCTCATCCGTTTATAAGGCCTCAGACTCTATATCAGACAACAGCCCAAGGCGATTAGCTCATCCAGTGCTTTGTCGCTGGATGAAAATCTTATCTGCGAATGCATTAAGCGCTTAAAACCATCCTTATCATGTGGGCCATATGGCATCCCCTCCGCCGTACTAAAAGCTTATGGCAGTATATTTGTCCCAGCACTAACTACGATATTTAATAACTGCCTGGACACTTCCACATTTCCAAGCCTGTGGAAAACTGCTCGTGTTTTTCCAGTATTTAAGTCGGGCTCTAAAACAGATGCTTCTAATTATCGCCCGATTTCTCTACTATGTGCCACATCAAAGATCTTCGAGCTGGCTCTTCACGACATATTGTCTTTTAGTGTGAAAAACTCATTGATTCCTAATCAACATGGTTTTCTCGCTGGCCGCTCAACTACCACAAATCTTGCTAGTTTCATGACGCAGATCTCCACACCTATTTCTCAGAGAGGACAGGTTGACGTAATTTACTGTGACCTGAGCAAGGCTTTTGACGTAGTCAGCCACACGCTAATTATGGTTAACCCTTTCGGCCCTGGCGTCCTATAAAAAGGACACGAAGAAAAATTGTTATAAATTGTGACATAAATTACTAAAAAATTCAGAAATGTGTCTGTGGTATCCTCAATACACCTGTGCAAACATAGGTGGTAGTTTTTCTATCATCATCTTCCCCGGAAGTCTGCAATGTCGAAAACAAGATGGCGGAAGGTGAAAAAGACGACAAACGCCGCAACCAAATATTTGATGACATTTTACTGATTAACTATTTTCTGTGTAGCTATCGTAATTTTTTGTGTTGTTTCTAAAGTGCTTGACGGCCTATTTACAAAAGGGGCCCTTCCTAACATTTCCGCTTAGGCCGCTGTAATGAAAAATCTTTATGTCCTAAATATAGGACACCAGGGCTCAGTGGTTGTCAGATCTCTGAATGCATTGCATGGTGACCCGAGCCGTAGCGCTTGTGTCTGCTTCCAATTTCTTGTTATTCTCCTCGGGAAATCAGCCTGCATTTCTTTCTAATTTGCAAGGGGGTCCAAACAGCGAGATTGTACATAATTGATCCGAATATGTTTGCTGCAGTGTAAGTATGATGCATGAGAGGGCTTGAAGATAACGAGGATGAAGTGCAGTTCCATCAGCTTACCCATACAGGAACGGGCGACAATAATTGCGGCACACCAAAGGAGGATTCGGCAACTTATTATGATTTTAGATCTTACAAGGCGTCTGATAATTAGATATTGGCCATTCAAGTGCGTTGAAGAGTTCTGTGTCACGAGTGCAAAAACTTGCTTTTGGACCTTTGAGACGCAGTAGCTCATATGGTTGCTGGCATGCTAGCTTCACAACGATTTCAGGTGTAAACAAAGTAAAATAAATAGCAACATCGAAATTCAGCATGTTTCCCTTCACAACCACTAAGCCCTGGTGTCCTATATTTAGGACATGGCGCTATTTTTCTCGTACACTGGTGGGATGCTCAGAAAAGATTATTTTCGTGTTCTTGAGGTGATAAAAAAAGAAATATCAACAAGAAAAAAATTATCTACCCGTTAAAAAAAATCAGGGCTGAAAGGGTTAAACTTGCGCACTTTGATGTTGACTTGTCAGTTGTGAATCTCCTGCAGAGCTATCTGCTCAATAGATATTGTTATGTTGCCGTAAATGGCCAAACGTCTTCTTTGTATAAAGTGACTAGTGGGGTCCCTCAAGGGTCGGTATTAGGCCCACTCCTATTTTTAATTTACGTTAATGATGTTTCTTTTGCCATTCGTAATTCTTCTTTCCTCTTGTACGCCGATGACATCAAGATTTTTAAGGAAATTCATTCAGTTAACGACTGTCGCTTGCTGCAGTCAGACTTGCGCTCTTTTTCCGAATGGTGCGACGGTAATAACCTTTCTTTGAATACCTCGAAGACAAAATTCATGTCTATCACTCGCAAAACATCTAGCGTGTCATTTCAATACTCTGTCAATTCTGTGCCGTTATGCAAGGTTTATGAAATCAGTGATCTTGGTGTTGTTGTTGACAGCGCGTTAAACTTTTCTTCTCACGTTAAGCGTGCTGCTATGCGGGGCCTTCGTTCTCTCGGATGTGTTTGTAGAATATCTCGAGAATTCAGGTCTCTCATGGCCCTACACAAATTGTACACGGCAATATGTCTTCCGCAACTTGAGTATGCGTCCGTGATATGGAATGGCATTGCTCAATCCAGCGGTAACACCATTGAACGAGTGCAGAAAAAATTCCTCAGCATATATAACCATCGCTTTGCTAAAAATGACTCTGGATCTCGTTCAAGTACTGCTGAATTATTATCACTGCCATCACTTCACTGCCGACGAAATCGCTCTGATCTCTTATTTCTTTACAAGCTAGTCCACGGTATCATATCCTGCCCTGTACTTCTCAATTGTGTAAATTTTCGAATTCCGCGTAAGTTAACCAGAGAGAACAGACCGTTTCATGTACCTGCCTGCTTCTTCCAACACTCTACCGTTCACAGAATACAAAGTCTCTATAATGTTAATTTTCTTGATCTTGACGTTTTTCATAGCCCACAATCATTGCTTTTATCCGAGCTTTGCACTGTTTTGACATAGTGTGGCACAATGTACAAAGTCTTCCCTTCTCAGTCTTTCCACATAGTTGTATATATGCAATCTAATTTTTTATGCCCCGTCAATATTTCTCGTGTTGTCTTATTTTACTCCTCCCCTTTTGTGTTCATTTCTCCTTGTCTACGTGCTTTTGCTCTTTTTATTTCTGAAAACTGTCTGTATTGTATTGTTTATTTTTATTGTTTTTTTTTGCGTGCGCCAGCACAAAGACCTTACGGTTGTTCCTGGGCACGTTAAATAAATCGTTGATTGATTGATTGATTATTATTATTATTATTATTATTATTATTATTATTATTATTATTATTATTATTATTATTATTATTATTATTGTGACGCCGGTACCCAAGTGCGTATGGTTGTGAAGCATGAAAGTGACTTTCGGTGCTGTTGGAAGCCTTGGCGTCGCTCTGTGGCAAAACAGCTGTATGCCATGCCGAAAACCTGGGTTCTATTTCTCCTCGGATACATCATTCTTCGTTTTAGATGCGAAGCATCTTATGGCGGAGTTCAATCCGGTGGTGGTGTGCGGCGTGAGCACCCTTACTGCAGATGCGCAAACACTCTCCACCCACCTCCTGTCCACTCTCACTCTCTACTTTCTCTCCCCCTCTCCACTCCCCCTGCCCCTGTCCGCTCCTTCTACTCGTTTACATAGAAGGCTCGCGTTATGTCATACACACGCTCAGTCACTGCGCCGGCTGCGCCGGTGTCATGAGTAGAGACCGGATTTTAGGCAAATCCCTATTTTGTTCCTTACACTCCTATTGCACCATTTTGATATATGAGCATTAATTAGACGCTAAGGAGGGCTTTTATAGTGTTTTGATAGTGCCTATGAATGCCAATTTTTGGCGTTCGTGCCTATGTTTCTATAAGGGCCTATAAATGCCTATTTTCGAAAACAGGCGCCTATATGAACACTATTTAAATCAAGTTTCGCTTGCCGGTGCACTTGAGCCTGTTATTCACGCTACTGTGCAACATTATGGGGTTCAACCTAGTCTTTATGGGGTTCAACCTAGTCCTCTATAGTTCAACCAACTCCCGGAAACAACCACTAGCAGCAGTGAGATGGGATGCACCGGCGAGCATACGCCGCCGCGCTGACATGGCGCGAGGGGTTGGCGAATGCGAAATTGCGGACAGCCATCAGGGGAGAGTGAAGAGCAAAAGAAGGCAGAAAAATGCGATGTGCACGCGGCTTTTGTTTAGTTTCTAATTTACTTTTTAACCCTTTCCCTACCGAAGACGAGCTGAGCTTGTTCACAAAGTTTGTACCGCTCCAACCGAAGACGAGCTGGGCTCGTCCACACTGAAAGAAGCGTTTCGAGGCAGCGAAATTAAGCTATCCTGGTTGATTCTGCTGAGCTATATTTGGTTTGAACAGATGGTGCATTTAAAATATTTAAAAACGCGATCAAAGCATGCATTTTCGTCGAAAGAGGACTGGGTTCTGGTAACCGGATTTAGAAAATGGCGTCCTCATCTGGCCGTGTTTGGTGGCAGCAGCTTAAAAAAAGAAAAAAAAGAAAGAGATTGTTCGCCGAGATTTTTGGAATGAATAATTTCAGTTCTCCTGCGAGTGAAGCAGCGACTGCACAGAGCAGCATATTTTTTCTAAATAATCGGATTCGGACGAAGACCGCGTCCCAACGTATTGGCAGTAGGCGCCGATAGGTGTACACAAACCCCCACCGACGCGCCCAAAGCTTTCTTTCAAGGCCTCCCTTGTCCCTGCGCATTACCTTCTTTTTTAATTTCAGACACACTTGATGCACCAAAGACAGGAGAGTGTGAAGAAGCACGAAAAGGCGACCCAGCGAGAGCAGACGACGGAGCGGCCGATCGCTGGAAGCCGAGGAAGAAGAAACAGCTCGTGCTTCAGACGCGAAGAAAAAGGGCTCGCGCAGGCGAGTCACTCGGGGAACACGGTCGGAACAGGCCGGAGGTCGACCGAACCCGCATCGACGAGCGGGGTTCGCGCACAGAGGCGCCTGTCTTCGGGACAGCGAGCGCCTCACGTTCTTCAAGTCGCCAGATCTGTTCGTGGCCTCCTGTGTCGGGGAACCCGCATCCACGCGCGTGGTTCATCCTGCCGGGCGTCGTCAGGGCAGCGAGCGCCGCGGGATCTCGCCTGGAGCTGAAGAGACGCGGGGAGCTACCGACAATGACGGCTACCGTCGACCGAGTGGTGGGTCGCCCACTCGCCCCATGACCCTTGCTGCTGCAACATCGCTACCATGCCCGACCACACACGACTACGTCACCGCCGGGACTAGCAGCCCACTACTTCCCGGACTCTATAGCACCGCCAAGTGGGACGAGCTGCTAACTGTTGTACGTTCTCGCCTTATGTATTTTCGTGTGTGTGTGTGCCGTCCGAATATAATTGTCGTTTGGTTTTTTTTTCAATCGCGCACCGTCTCCTCCATCTGCAACGCGTCACACGTTCTGCGGCGTGACGATCCTAAAGTACAACATCACAGAGAGGTTAGGTCACTTTTCATGGTGTAGTGCAGAGAAGCCAATCCTCTGCATATTCTCAAAAAGAATATTTTGCTTGCATCTTCCGAATAAAGCGCCTTTAAATAGCTTTTTACTTTTTCAAGACACGTAATCAAATCGGCAAAGAAAAAATCCACATTTTTGCATCGTTTTTGGCATACAAATTCGGTAGGGAAAGGGTTAAGGTGTTCACCGCCAGGGTAGAAGCTGGTTCTACGCGATTCGACCTTTCCAGTAGGAAGAATCTCCTTCTCCTGCTCTTTTAGCGATCTCGATGTGTGCTCCTGCTCTACCCTTCTCAGTCATGCCGAAGAAAAAGGCACAGTGGTGTGTGTTGATTCGTCAGTGGACACTTGACTCACCATGCTACAGAATAAGTGGAGAGACCGTGTTCTGCAAAGCGTGCGTGACAAAGGACGGCTACGTTTAACTGTTAGTACCTGTGTGCCACCTTAAACAATAACATTTCTTGTTTTCCTGTCGCAAATATACGTGGCGCACGTCTTCCTTTGAAATTATTTGCATTTATGTAAGAATCTATTGTGCCTATATTTACGATATTGGAGGCCTAAAAGATTGTTCTGCCTACCTATTTTTTGTGCTTAAAACGCGCTTTTTAATGCCTAAAAATCCGGCCTCTAGTCATGAGTTCCAACGTCAACGTCGGCGCCAGTCGCAGTAATACCTTAACGCCTGCCGAGCTCGCGGAGCAACGGGTGGAGCAGCCGAAGGCTCGACGCACCCAAGCGCAATGTAAACGTCGGCGAGCGGACTCCGAGCTCCGGGCTTGGGAAGCCCAGCGGAAACGGCAACGACAGCGCGAAACTTTTACGCATGAAAGGCGGACTCTACATGCCGAAACGGTGCCTCGCATCGCCTCATGGTGGCCTATAGCGGGCGATGGTGTGATTTTTTCCATTCATGGCGGTTTGTCGGTCACGGACAATGATGTTTTTTCACTCACAACCAACGACCCCGACACCTACACGGGAATTTCCGTGACAACGTCTCCTTAACCTTATTACGTTGATGACTTGTAGTGCGAAGCCAGTGCGATGAAGTATTTGCTCGGTAGGCAGTGCGTTGAGACCACGGTTGCCGTTGGTGGCTACATTCCGCTAAATTGGCTACGTTACGACCCTGCCTGGCGACAGAAACTTCCGCTTGGCTCCATGGCTAGTTTCTGGCTACTTCAAGCTTCTACTTTGGCGCATTTACTAGCTATTTTTCCTATTATATGTAGATAAAATAGCAAGCAAGTCTAAAAACAGCCATTGTTTGTTAGCTCCTCTGTCGTGTTGACCTATGCGCGCTCAAGTCTTCCCCACGCCAACGGGCTAATTCGCACTGACACACGCAACGGGTGGCGCGGCTGCAAAGCCGGAGTGACGTGTGTATCAAATGAAACGCGTGGCTATAGCCCACTGCTCACGTGAGATTCTAATGCTACAGCACATCGCGCAAAGGGGATATCCGCTACAAAATGAAACTTGAAAGTCCATCTTCGATCAGACTTCACTGCTTGATGCTCGACTGGTATTCTGCCAACCGTGTGCCAATATGGGTCTAGGCTTCAAGAAAGAAGGCCTTCAATTTTTAATGTTCCTGCGGAATTGTTGGCCCAAGATTTCTTCGGCAAGAACCGTATCTATTGTAGACAAACTGTATGCAGGAGCACTGAAATTTGTGGGGATCACGAATAAAAACCCTAGCCGTCGTCCACAGCGGCGGTGCTAACAAGGAGCGACGAGCGCCACTGCCCATGCACAGAGATGTGGACATGCTTCATAAACAGGCACGTCGAGTGGCCAGGGGGGAGTGGTCGGCGAACCTGCGTGCTAAGAGGTTTATCAGCAGAGAATGCGGGAAGAACAAGCAGCGGTCAGCAGCGGTCAGCAGCGTTCGACCAAGCGTAGCAACCACGAGCTCATGCCGATGGTGATGCCGCTGAGGCCACTCTTCTTCATTGCAATTGCCCTCCGCAGAAACAGGTGCCATTCTGGCGGCTTAACTTGAGGGCACAATTGTTGGGTCGTAGTACGTCTTGATGGAAGAAACGTGGACAAGTTCGCAGCTGCGATAGCGTAGATCTGTCGATGGCGTGATGGGCTCCACGTGGACGGAGGACGTTTGCTCTGGAACGCTGTAGGTCCGAGGTATTTCGCAACGAGTTTTGCGGAGCTCAAAATGACTCTCGATCACATCTGCCTGCCGGACCCCCTCTTCAGATCAACGAGGCCGGGTTCGATCCCGAGACCAGCGGGTCGGCAGTAGAGCACCATATCCACTAGACCACCGTGGCAGGAGCGAGCACACGTTTGTTTTCGCCTCGTGTTTTCGAGGAAAAAACTAATAAAATATAACTGGTTCGGAATTACGCCGCTGTTGCGAATTTAACCAGCAGAGAAATATAATGTACTAGGTTACTGAAATAACAAGCTTTTACTTCCATGGTTGATCTCGGAGCCGCCGGAAGCCACCACCTATCCGGCGTCTCACGATTACGGCTAAGGTAACCCGGCTCAAACGACGTTGTCGCAATTTGCTCTCCCACTTGGACTTATCTAGACCATTTAATAGAGGATGTCGTCGCAGGTGTCTCGGTGGCAGGAGTCTCCGTGAAGGGGATCTGGTGAGTGTCCGCGAACGACGCAAATTAGCGAGATAAGGCTGTACACGTAGAACGACCAGTTGCTCACGTTCCGTGAAACCAAGTCAACGTTCCGTAAAAGCGCGTGCATGCGCAGATTCTGTCTCGTATTCCTGTAACATGGTAACGTCAAAAGTGAACAGAAAAAAAACGCCAGGCCTGCGCTGAAAGCGCAGCACAGTCACAGCGAAAGCTGGAAGAGCGGCGTTTCCAGAGCCCGTTGTAAGCTCTCTTGGGAATACTAATACAGGTACACTAGCAAGGTACCCACTACGCCATCAATCACAATTTTTGCGAAGTTTGGATGCACCTACTAAGCCAATATTCGTCATTCGGCGGAGAGGCGAGGCACCAGCTACACGTCTGTAAGGGATATGTGCACTTTATTGAAGCGACAACTGATGACGATGAAGAAATATGGCACAGCCCTTTGTAATGGGATGGAAGCTTTAAACGGCCCACAAGTTATATAATTTGCATTGGGTGACGCCCGGTTGCTATTTCCCTCTCCCGCCATGCTATTTCCCTCTCCCACGCCGGAGAGAGAGCGGGGGAGGACGAAGAACTTTATTCAGACACCGAGGAAATGGATCATGCGCTTATGGGCTTCCTTGGCAACCAATACAAGTGCACTTGTGAGGAACCCCCTACGCTATAAACCATTTTAATTTTTGAAAAGTATGGAAGCAGGCACTATGCCATTTTTCTTCATTCTACGGAGATCCGTGGTACCTGCTAAACGCAAGTAGGGCATTATGCGCACTTTGTTGATGCTGTGCCTGATGACGATGAAGAATTATGGCGGAGCCCTTTGTAATGGGTTGGAAGCATTCAACAACCTACTCGTTGCGCAATTCGCATTGTGTGACGCCCTGGTTACAAAATTCACATTGTGCGACGCTTGGTGCTTATTTTATTATCCTACCACGCTATATTGCATATGTTAATGTGGTTCCTTCCCGATGTGAAGCCGGTATAGGGTCTTTTTGCAGAGCAGTTTCAAGCACCGTCATGGCTCAGAGGTTGAATACTGGGCTCCCACGCAGAGGGCCAAGGTTCGCACCTCGTTCCGTCCTGGAATTTTTTTCTTATTTCGTTTCATTTCTTATTTCGAGCGATAGTGGTTACGGACACCGGCGGCGGCGGTGGCAGACAACTGATATCATAACAGCTTTCGCTGTAAAACTAAGGTCGTGTGCCGAGAGATCTCTATCTGTGCTGTATTAACTTCGGACGAGACACAGCAAGCCCAATACCCGCCACCTCTAATGCGATGCTGCTTTCTTATTGGCTGCGAGGAGTCGACACCCTTCGCAAACGTGTGGGCTAGTCGGTAAAGACATTCCTGCTTTCCGCTCACAAGCGGTGCGCATATATTGCACCAAAGCTACTAAGCTATCACCCGACCAGTGAGTAAGCGGTTAAGAACTGCAGCGTTCTCTGGTCGGTAGGTGGCAGGTTCGAATCGAGCTGAAGGATGCTCGACAGGGCTGACGTCATAGTCATCCCCTGCACGGGCCAGTTGGTCGAAATAACCTGTCGCTGGGTGGCTTGCGACCATGTGCCCTGGTTGGATATAGATGGACGCATCTTTGTCAATGACGGGATGATTATCGTTCCGATCAGGGTCGCGACTCGCCCGCGCTGCCGGACCTTGCAGGCGAGGAGGAAAAGCAGCAGATGACGGTGGGGATGGCCGTCTGAGGGCAAGCGGTGGCGGTCCACTTTGTTTAGCAAAGTGGCTGTTTCAGGAAAGTCTAACAAAGGGCGAGTAGGTACACAACTTAAGATGATTGTCGTGCAACTGCGAACGGCCAATAAACACGGCAGAAGAAAGATTTGTCGCACGCTGTAATTGCTTTCTCTCTTATCTCGCCCCCCAACAAGACCGCTGGAAGCTAAGCAGGAGGGTGGCACGGGGACAGAAGGTACGTCACGCGCTCCTCCTCACGTTAAGCACATTTTCTTTTTCCACATACCTATGTAGAAAACAACGTGCATCTGAACTGCACAAATAACACTTTAGTTTTCTGTGTGCAGTGGTATCGGCTCTCCGGTTCACTGAGACGGCGGCTAGCATAAGCAACCGGCCTCTCCTGCCCGTCCTCGTTGAGTTGCAAGAGAACAGCTCCGAGGCCAAGACCGCTAGCGTTTCTAAAAAAAGAGACAGGGCGTGCAAACACGGACACAAGAAAGAAGTCAGGACACCACAAACGCCGGCGTTTGTGGTGTCCTGACTTCTTTCTTGTGTCCGTGTTTGCACGCCCTGTCTTTTTTTAGAATGAATTCGTACCAACTAGCTCATCATCATCATCATCATCATCAGCCTGTCTACGCCCACTGCAGGGCAAAGGCCTCTCCCATGTTCATACTATCAATCAGGTGATAGAGAAATGCGCGGAATACAACCAACCCCTATACATAGCCTTCATAGATTACGAGAAGGCATTTGATTCGGTGGAGACATCAGCAGTCATGCAAGCACTGCGGAATCAGGGCATCGACGAAGCCTATATAAACATAATGGAAGAAATCTACAGCGCATCCACAGCCACTATAGTCCTTCATAAAGAAAGCGACAGAATCCCAATAAAGAAGGGCGTACGACAGGGAGACACGATCTCTCCAATGCTATTCACCGCGTGTTTACAGGAGGTTTTCAGGGCCCTAGATTGGGAAGAATTAGGGATAAGAGTTAATGGAGAGTATCTCAGTAACCTGCGATTCGCTGATGACATTGCATTGATGAGTAACGCGGGAGACGAATTACAGCTCATGATTACTGAACTGGATACGGAAAGTAGAAGAATAGGTCTGAAAATTAATATGCATAAAACTAAAGTAATGTGGAACAATCTTGGCAGAGAACAGCGCTTCGCGATAGGTGGCGAGACGCTGGAAGTTGTAAAGGAGTACGTCTACTTAGGACAGGTAGTAACCGCGGAGCCAAACCATGAGAGTGAAATAACTAGAAGAATAAGGATGGGATGGGGCTCATTTGGCAAGCATTATCAAATCATGAATAGTAGTCTACCACTATCTCTCAAGAGGAAGGTATATAACAGCTGCATCTTACCGGTACTTACCTACGGAGCAGAAACCTGGAGACTTACAAAGAGGGTTCAACTTAAATTGAGGACGACGCAGCGAGCGATGGAAAGGAAAATGATAGGTGTAACCTTAAGAGACAGGAAGAGAGCAGAGTGGGTCAGGGAACAAACGGGGGTTAAGGATATCATAGTTGAAATTAAGAAGAAGAAATGGATGTGGGCCGGCTACGTAGCACGTCGGCAGGATAACCGGTGGTCATTAAGGGTAACTGACTGGATTCCAAGAGAGGGCAAACGCGTGAGGGGAAGACAGAAAATTAGGTGGGTAGATGAGATTAAGAAGTTTGCAGGTATAACGTGGCAACAGAAAGCACAGGACCGGGTTGATTGGCGGAACCAACTAGCTCAGCTCTCTGTTATTCTACGCTAGCGTTTGTGTGAAGAATAGTTGGTGCGTTCTGGTGGTAGTGCGTGAGTGTCGGTGGTGTTTGAAGGGCAGTTTTGATGTCGCGGAAGACAGCTTTTTGGTCATGAGCCCCTTTTCACCAAATCTCTTTCATGAGTAGCTCATTGAGAGGTGCCCCACGAGAAGCGAAGTCAGGGACAAAGCGTCGGAAATATGAAGCAAACCCCCCAAAAAACTTTTTAACCTGCTTAGCCGTGGTGGGAGGCGAAATGCAGGCCATGGCTTCGAGCTTCATAGGGTCAGGGCTGATGCCTTGAGCACTGACAACGTGTCCCTAGTAAGACATTTCCGAGAAATCGAAGAAGCACTTGGCAGGCTTAACGCAAAGGTGAGCGTCACGGAGAGCACGCAGAACCATTTCCAAAGGCCTGAGGCGTTCAGGAAAGGTAGGAGCATAAACAATGATGTCATCTAAATAAGCCAATGCCATCGACCACTTGAGATGTCCAATAACCCGGTCAATTAATTGCTGAAATGTTGCAGGAGCGTTGGAGACGCCAAATGGCAGGCGGTTTGCTGACACTGTTTAGGCATCGATAGTCAAGACAGAAACGGACCGTGTCTTCTTTCTTTCTGACGAGGAATACGTGAGACGACCAACGACTATACGTGCGGTAGTTGTCAACAAGCAGCAAACGCACTTTGACAACAGTTTTGTAAATGACTTGGTGCAACGGGGAATGCAACAGCCAAAGGCAACCTTGATTGGAGGCTTCAGGAATTACTGGAGACGGTGTAGAAGCGATAGAAGTCAGTTGAATGGTGCAATCAGTTGCGCTATACTGCAGACTAAGCCCGGAAGCTGCACACCAATCACAGCTTCATAACACTTGCACGCACATGTCAGGGACAACAATTAACCGCGGTCTGGCTGTCTTCCTCACCACGCACATTCAGCCATATTTCGCCGAGGCTAGCGAGAGCGGCTCCATCAGCCAAAATGAGGTGAGGTCAATCGAATTGCACAGGATTCATAGAAAACCCCCCCAAAAAAACTCAATGTGAGGATACTGAATGCAGCGTCTGTGTCAAGAAGCGCTTCAACGTGCTGCAGCGAGCTCCAAGTTTTACCGACAGAGTTGGCATCTCGGGGAAGGGGCCAAGTCAAAGAAGAGGGGCTTTAGCCATCATGCAGGGGCCTGCCCTCGGCGGCCCGCATTGTTGTTTCCCGAGGGAAACTTCACACGAGTAGCCGAGTGTCTCAGCGACTCGCACATTCGAGGGCAGTTCCGAGGAAAATGTCCACCATCGTTGCGGTGGTAGCACCGGAGCATCGGTGAAGGGTCATGGTGCTGTGAAGGAGCAGGATTTCGGGCCACGTACGGCGCTTGCGTGCAGACTGGCCTCCCGTACTGATGATAAGATTCTTGCGAGCGTTTTTCTGTCTGCGCTTCAAGAGCAACGGCAAGAACTGGTGGCAAGTCTTTCGGATGACTGAGGCCGGACGTTTTTGTTATCAATGGCGTCAACGAACGCATTACCAGCAAAAGGTCCATGGTTGCGGTAGACCAACCCCACAAGGACTTTCTGGACAGGCTGTCGACGTGAGCAGCGAGTTTTTCAAGGTCGTGCTGACCTTGCCAGACGTGTTTGAGTTGTGTGAGATAGAGTTTAAGAGAATGGCGGTTACTAAATTTGGCTTCGAGCGCTGACGCTAGAGCTCCATACTTTGAGCGGATGACCTTTGGGATGTATTCGAGGCTTCAGCCTGGGCGGCACGGAGTTACACAACGAGCACCTGAGCTTTGTCTTGAATTGTTCAGCCGCTTAGGGAAGCAAATGACACGAACTGCGTCAGAAATGCTGCCCACGATACCGTGCAATCAAATGTAGGTGGTAGAAGTTGTGCCCGAAAAACCGAGACTGAGCTAAGCATGGGACGTTTTGGTCGACCGAAGTAGACAGGCGTTGCTGACGACCAGACTGCGCCTCGATGAGAGTGAACCGAGCAGCCCGGTCTGTGACGACGTCATCTGCAGGGGAGGTATGTTGTGCAAGCGTGTTCTCGAGAAATAGCAGGCGAGAAGCAAAGCGAGTCTCGAAATCTTTCATGCGGGCTCTTCTGTCGGCCTCAACTTGTGAAGCAAGGGCGCGTAGGCAGTCTGTTATCGGTAGACTCGCACCGGTGCTCGACTGTCCAGGTTCACTTGGCGCGTCCTGGATAGGGAGCTCCGACGCAAGAAGCTGATGCGGTGCTTGTGACGGGATATTTGTCGAGGCTGGGGCCCCCGCGGCCTCTGCCAAGCTTTCTTCCGTAGTCCGGACATCAGGATCACGTACTGTCGACGACGGGTCGCCCTCCACAGGGTGTATCTCTGGGCCGCCGACTGTTGCCGTTGTCGCGGCAGCCTTGCTCCGTGTAAATATGGGTTACCGTCGTAACGTACAATAGCGTATCACCTGAACAACTCGGGCTGAAACACTCTAACACAGGACCATCCTCTTCGTTCTCGTTCTCTAGCCTCTCCTTCACGCGCTAGTCACGAAGTGACTACAACGCCGACGACAAGCTGCGTCAAGTGCACTTTTACCTCAAAGAAGCACCAAGGACATGTCTCGAAAACCGGGAGTCCACACTTCGAAACTGGGACCTCTTTCGCAGTGCTTTTTTGTAGACGTTCACGATCGTTGTCCGAAAGGAAAGGGCCGCAACCTTGATGGAGATACGGGTGCGGCTCCCGAACGAAAACGTGACCATCTTCGCGGAAGAAATGACGCGACTGTTCTGCCACGCTGACCCCAACATGCCTGAAGAGATGAAGGTTCGTTTCCTCATGCGAGGAGTAAAGTAACAGCTCTTCGCTGGACTTATGAGGAATCCACCGACTACCGTGCAGGAATTTCTCTCGGAGGCAACAACAATAGAGAAAACGCTGGAAATGCGAACCCGCCAGTACAACCGCCGCTTGATCCAAGACAGTGCAGCGGTTCAAGCCGTCGGCTCCGACGATCTGCGCGACACCATAAGGGCTGTAGTGCGCGACGAACTCGAATTTTCCCGTAGTGCCAGCCTCAAGTTGCCTTGATCACAGACATCATCCGAGAGGAAATCCAGCAGTCGCTCGGCGTCCCCGAGTCAGCGCAGCCGCAGCTGCAAGCAATGAGCTATGCTGCTCCAGCCCGACGTAATGCTCCCGCTCCTCATCCACGTCAAGACACGGAGCCGTCGAGCCGCTGCAGCAGCTCCGCCGCCAGGCGCCAACACGTCCACCACCTGCGTCATACCGCCCGTATGCCGCGTATGCCGCGCCCCCCATCTACCGCCCACTCTGCGACAGATGGGACTGCGTGGGTTCGCCATTTACGCACCACGCCCACAGCAGGGTGAACGGCCACGCCACATCGCCGACTACCACGCAGGAGCGAAGTGAACACCCCAGTAACCTTGCCGTTCGCCGTCGCCAGGGCGCTATGCGTCACCGTAGCGCCCCCAGTACACTGGCCCAACCCGGGGACCGGTCGCCTATCCCGTATCCGGAAAACTAAGGGCAGCAACCGATGGAGGTACGTTTGCGGTATACGACGAAGCATCGAAGATGCTCCGCCGCCGACGACGACGCCGCGACGACATCTATACAACACGCCGCAAGCCGAACGGAGCCCTGACGTGGAAACTTCGCGCCCCGAAGAAGACCTGACGACGCAACTTAGAGGTCGCGCCGCAAACCGACGTAGCCGTGATCCGATGCCGCGACCTAAACGGAACGCAAGGCGACGGACTAGCGGCCTCGACGTACGATTCGACGGCCACAACGTCCCCGCTCTCGTCGACACTGGAGCCGACTATTCTGTCGTCAGTGGACCGTTCGCCACAAAACTGAAGAAAGTTAGGACTGCTTGGCAAGGCCCCGAAATCCGGAGAGCTCGAGGCCATCTAATAACGACGGCTGGAGTCAGCGCCGCAAGAGTCACCATCAATAACCGTACTTATCCAGAGAGTTTTGTAATCTTACAACATTGCTTACAACATTACAACACCCAGGAATGTGATACTTGTGATGGACTTCCTAAGTAACCACGGCGCCGTCATCGATCTGAGGTCTGAGTCAATAACCCTAACTTGAGCAAAAGCGCCATCACCGCACACGACGGCAGGGAACACGGCAATAAATGTGATAGAAGTGCACGTCACCATTCCGCCTCTTTCCATCGTCATCATTACCGTTGTCACTGAAGAACCAGTATACCTTGAAGGCGTAATCGAGGGCAATCAGCACCTGCTTCTGAACCGTCAGATTTGCGTCGCAAAAGGCATAGCCGAGCTGCGTGATGGCAAAAAGGTAGTGCTGACAAACATCAGCCACTAATATAGACACGTAAACATTGCTTTGATGGTCGCCTACATGGAAGAATTCATGAACGCCAGCAATGCTTTCGTCCTCTTCGATGCTGCCCAATCTGCTTCGACGGATCCAGGTCCCCATCCAGAATTCGACGTCAAACCGAGCCTCTCGAAACAAGAGCAGGACCAGCTTAAATCCCTGCTCCTACAATACAAGGACTGCTTCTAATCGTCGTCAAGAATTCGACAGACCCCAGAAGCGAACCATTGCATCATAACAGAAGAAAGTGTCCGACCAATCCGTCTGACTCGTATCGACTTTCGACGCGAGTACGCGAGGCCGTTAAGAAACAGGTCGAAGAAATGCTACGCGACGGCATCATCCACCGTCCGAGTCCGTGGGCGTCACATGTGGTGTTAGCGAGGAAAAAAGTATGGAACCCCACGGTTCTGCGTCGACTATCGTCGCCTGAACAAGGCCACGAAGAAAGACGTGTACGAATCCCACGAATAGACGACAGCCTAGATCGACTCCACAACGCGAAGTACTTTTCGTCGATGGACCTCAAGACCGGCTACTGGCAAATAGAAGTCGACGAAAGAGGCCGAGAAAGGACTACCTTTATAATACCAGACGGCTTGTTCGAGTTCAAGGTGATGCCCTTTGGTCTTTCACGGCACCTGCGGCCTTTCAGCGCGTTATGGATACAGTACTGGCCGGCTTGAAGCGCCAGACGTGCTTCGTATGCTTGAATGGCGTTGCTGTGTTTGCCTCAAGCTTCGACGAACACTTCAGGCGCCTTGAAGCGGTACTTCAAGCAATCAAGACCTACAGACTCACCTTAAAGCCTGAAAAGTGCCGCTTCGCGTACGAGTAGCTCTTGTTTTTGGGACACGTGATCAGGAGGAATGATGTTCGCCCAGATCCGCGGAAAACAACTGCCGTCACTGCCTTCCCGCCATCCACCGACAAGAAGGCCTTACGCCGATTCCTCGGCATGTGCGCCTATTACAGACGCTTCATCAAGAAATTTTCGCGCATAGCCAACCTCTAACGCACCTCACCAAGATCGACGTGCTATTCAAGTGGGAAACGGCGCAAATCAAAGCATGTCAGGAACTGAAACGACGTCTTCAGATCCCTCCGATACCAGCACATTTCGATGTATACGCCGATACTGAAATCCACACCGACGCAAACAGCGTAGGTCTCCGCGCCGTCCTTGTGCAGAAGACTGGCGGGCCCGAAAGCGTCATCAGTTATGCTATCCGGTCGCTATCAAAGCCAGAAAGCAACTGTTCCACAACAGAAAAGGAGTGCCTGGCCATCATCTGGGCTGCATCGAAGTTTCGCCCCAACATCTACGGTCGGACCTTCAAAGTTGTAAGCAAGTACTACGTCTTGTGTTCGCTAGCTCACTTGAAGGACCCTTCAGGTCGCCTGGCACGGAGTAGCCTACGGCTTTAAGAATTCGACATTACCGTCATTGACAAGTCCGGAAGAAAGCACTCCGACGCTGACTGCCTCTCTCGCGCCCCCGTCGACCGACCGCCACAGGACGACAAGGAGGATTACTGTTTTTTGAGAACCATAAGTGCCGATGACTTCGCCAAACGACAGCGTTGAACCCAGAAATCAGGGGCCTTGTGGAATACCTCGAGGGCACAACCGCCGTTTTCCGAAGGTATTGAAGCGAGGATTGGCGTCGTTTTTCTTGCACAACGGCGTTGTCCTGAAGAACTTCTCGCCCCTTCGAACCAACTACGCCTGGCGCATTATTGAAACCAAAGGGCCTCCAGGCCCTACACGATCACTCGATGGCTGGACACCTGGCTGTTTCCTGGACGCTCGCAATAATACACTAAAAGTACTACTGGCCGCGCCTTGTCGCCGACGTCACTCGCTACGTAAGGACATGCCGAGATTGCCAGGGACGCAAGACACCGGCCGAAAAGAAGAGCTCTTCTGTCGATTGAGCCACCTCGCCGACCATTCCAGCAAATCGGTATGGACTTACTGGGGCCGTTCGCTACGTCGTCTTACGGAAATAAATAGATCGTCGTCGCTACCGACTACCTCAACCGCTATGCCGAAACAAGGGCCTTACCTTGAGGCAGTGCCGCCGAGGTAGCGGATTTCTTCGTCGAAGACATCGTCCTGCGTCATGCCGCCCCAGAGGTTCTCATCACCGGCAGAGGTAAGGCCTTCACTGCGAAGCTAACTACGGCGATCTCGAGATACAGCTAGACAAGCCACCGCCAGACCGCTGCCTCCCACCCACAGACCAATGGCCTCCCCGAGCGACTAAACAAGACGAGCGCCGACATGCTGGCCATATACGTCGACTTCGAGCACAAGACGTGGCATGCCATCCTTCCGTACGTGACTTTCGCATACAACACGGCAGTAGAAGAAACGACGCAGTGGCCGCCGTTGAAGTTGGTCTACGGAAGGAGCCAGGCAACGACGCTCGACGCAATGCTGCCAGCTACCACCCACGAAGACAATATCGACGTCGCCACTTATTTGCAACGTGTCGAAGAAGCTCGACAGCCCGCCCGCCTTCCTATCCAGAACCAGCGGAGGATCCACTGCCGTGACTATAATCTTCGGCAACGCCACATGGAATACCAGCCCGGTGACCGTGTGTGGATCTGGACACCGATACGCCGACGTGGACTCAGTGAAAAGCTTCTTCGGCGATACTTCGGGCCATACAAGGTGCAGCGACGTCTCGGTGCACTGGACTACGAGGTTGTTCCGGACGGCATCACAAACTTTAAGCGGCGCCACGCACGACCAGAAGTCATTGACGTCATGCGCCTCAAGCTGTTTTATGCGCGTTGATGAACCTGAGGATTCTGACTTGGCTTTCTTCATTATTGTTCTTTCAAGTTGCATGCATTTTTCTTACTTCCATCTTCTGTTTTGTGCGTCGGGGCGATGCTTTTTCAGAGCGGGGCATTGCCACGGCCGCTTCTTGTTTTATTTTGATATATTAGGGGTTTCCCCGCAAGGACGGTTAGCGACGATCGACGCAGACCGCGCCGCAACGTTTGAGAAGCTTCGCGATTGTAGTAGATCACTTTGTTAAGAGTGCGCGCAGGACGCGGATAGTCTAGATTATTCCAGACCACGAGGGATAAGACTGGGAAGTTCCATGCGTGATTTATAAAAGACGGCGTGTTGCAGCCATGATTACTTTTTCGACAGCTACGCTCTCTTCGCAGCTATCAGTGCACAATGTGTATTGCTCTCGTTTGACTTTCAGTTTCCCGGCCACAAGTTCGGCCAAATAAAGAGTTCTTGGACACGCCGACTGCTGCCTTCGTCGACGTCACGACACCGTGACAATATTGTGCTCGTTGTTCTCCGTTTTCGCTTATTCGAAATCGTTTCATTTATGGTTGAATAATAATAACTCTATTCACAATATCGCATTTTTATTGCGATAGCAATGTCATGGACACTCGACTGATCTTTGCCGTCGCCGTCGCCGTCTGTCGACACCGCCTTGTCCCGGATATGCATATGTATGTATATATATATATATAAAAGGCACAAAGAAAAAAAGCTGAAGAAAAACATTCTGAAGTACTCGTCCACAGATAAGAACCAGCAACCCCTCGTCCTCCAGAGCGCTGCGTTAGACAACTCAGCCACACGCCATGTATTAATGATAATATCTGGGGTTTAACGTCCCAAAACCACGATATGATTATGAGAGACGCCGTAGTGGAGGGCTCCGGAAAATTTTGACCACCTGGGGTTCTTTAACGTGCACCTAAATCTAAGTACACGGGCCTCAGACATTTTCGCCTCCATCGAAAATGCAGCCGCCGCGGCCGGGATTCGATCCCGCGAACTTCGGGTCAGCAGTCGAGCGCCATAACCACTAGACCACCGTGGCGGGGCACACGTGGTCTAGTGGTTATGGCGCTCGTACCCTGCATCACACGCCCCATATGGTAGGAGACGCAGGGGGTCACCTCACGCGCCGCAGTTTAAAAGAAGAAATATGTAAGAGCGTCTAAATTCGAAATTTCTCCACATATATTACCGCCGGTTTCATGGCCAATAAGAGCCAAGAATTAAGGATCAGGCAAACAAGCAAGCAAGCGTCTGATTCTCCATTGTCGACACTTGCAGCGTGTTGCTCAAGCGCGTAGGCGTAACTGGGACAGTTGTTAGTTCACACTTACCCTTTGCATGCCTGTGCGTTCATTTAGGGCGTCCTTCTTTGTGCTTCAGCGCCACGCTGCAAGTATCGAGCTGCTTCTTGTTCTTCGTGTGACATTTCGATTTCATGCTATCGCATTCATTGTTTCGCCCTTGCGGGGAAACTGTGACTTTTTTCAATTTCGCTGTAAATCTGGCGCAAAAATTAGATGTCTTGGTTACTGAGGCTACTTTTAAATTGCGGTTTGATTCCTTTTCTTATCTGCACAACAGCGACCCCGCTTATAACATACAGTATAACCTGGACTATATATCTAGCTTTTCGTACAAGGCGATGTGCGTATACGTGTGATCAGGGTTACCAGATTCGAAAGACACAAAACAGCCAAGAAATCGGAAAAACTTGCCAACAAGTAGCAAACTTGAGCCAATTGGTTGTAAAAGTAGCCAAAAGAAGTCGCGCGCGTGTGAGAACAACAACAACGTTGTTATTCAAATGACTGAATGCAAAAGCCTTTTGGTGGAAACGTAAACCAGAACAGTAAACACACTTCAAAATAATAATAGCTGAGATAAAAGCATAAATTTATCACTTTAGAAAGAATTTCGCGCATGATAACGAAGTTTCTTCCGCTGCTGCAAGAATGGCATTCTCGAGAAGCGTCTCACGTGACTTTTTTTAAAAGGTCTAGAAGTACTACCTTCGTGGGTAGCGTACCGCATGAGTGCGCAAAATCTCAGCTCCTGGGATTGAACTATCAATTTAGTCACTTTCGCAATCGTTTCTCACGTGATTACGAAGTCCGAACAGTAAATATTGCTGTGCAATTAGAGACGTGAGTTAGGCTAGTTGGTGCGTATTTACTGCAGACATGACCTAACAGCGCAACAAAAAAATCACATACAAGGTACAGACGACAGACAGCACGGAGCGCAAATTTTAGCGGAACTGTTTCGCTAGGTGTGGCACTTGTGGGTTCTTTACCTATTTCTAAGAAATAACACAAACAATTCTTCAGATATCTGATTGGTAATGTCGATGGGTGCAGAGCTCTTCATGGATGCGAAGCGCTTTCGATAGTTCTGTTCTCTTATAATTACAGTATAAAGTTGAGAAATTGGTGGCCTGCAAAATGGGGCCCTATGCAACAGCTTTCCCCCGAGTCGTCTGCCTTCCCGAACAGGCAGGCTGTTCGGGAAGGCAGATTCAACTGCACGGTGCTTTGCTTCGCAAGTGGAGAAGCGAAGCGAAAACCGTCTATTAGCTTACTTTTTAATCCGAGCCATAGCACCTCATGTGGCATCGTCGCTGAACCTTTACTGACGTTCAGAAGGCATGGAATGCCAAGCACGTAACGCGCGCAGGAGGTTTGTAAAAGTTTCGTTGAGTGTCGGCGCTAGTGTTTCGTGTCCTCTTTCTCGTGTGCATTCGTCAGTAGTATTGGGAGGTTTTTCAACGAAATGAATGAATGAATGAATGAATGAATGAATGAATGAATGAATGAATGAATGAATGAATGAATGAATGAATGCTCACAACCACTCATGGCACAATTATTGAGAATGTGGGCTGTGGCCATCCCGCCCTGAGATGGTTATCTGCCCGTTAAATGTTGCCTTTTCATTCTGGCCTGCGAGGGTCTGCAGCACGGGCGAGTCATGACCCAAGCTGGGTTGTCTCTCGTCCCGTCTTTCACGAAGATACTGCCTTCTATGAGTTTGACAGTTTCGCTGTAACACTGAATGAATGAATAGAAACAGCCAAAATATTTGTGGTGCAACTGAGAACGCGGAAGAAAAGGGGAGAAGACAGGATAGAGCACCACTCCTGTCGTTTTTATTCGTCGTTCGCAGTTGCAGCGCAATTATCTTAAGATATGCAGCAACTATCCCTATCTTAGACTCTGCTGAAACAGCCACTTTGCTAAGCAAAGTGGACCGCCACCACTCACCCTCAGACAGTCATCCCCACCGTCATCTGCTGCCTTTCCCCCTCGCCTGCAAGGTCCGGCAGCGCGGGCGAGTCGCGACCCCGATCGCAACGATAATCATCCCGTCATTGACAAAGATGCGTCGATCTATATCCAACCAGGGCCACATGGTCGCAGTCCACCCAGCGACAGGCGTATTTCGATCCGCTGGTATGTGCAGGGGATGACTATGACGCCAGCCCTGTCGAGCATCCCTCAGCTCGATTCGAACCTGCCACCTACCGACCAGAGAACGCTGCAGTACTTAACCGCTCACTCACTGGTCGGGTGATAGCTTAGTAGCTTTGGTGCAATATATGCGTACTGCTTGTGCGCGGATGGCAGAAATGTCTTTAACGACTAGCCCACACGTTTGCGAAGGGTGTAGTCTCCTTGCAGCTAGTTAGAAAGCAGCTTCACATTACAGGTTGTGGGTATTGCGCTTCCTGTGTCTCGTCCGAAGAAAATACAGCACAGATAGAGGTCTCTCAGCACAAGGCCTTAGTGTATCCGTACACCTTTCACGTTACCAGGTGTTACCAGGTTACCGGAATACGAGAACGAATCTGCGCATGCACGCGCCCTTACGGAACGTTGGCTTGCTTTCACAGAACGTGAACAACTCGCCGTTCTAAGTTTAAGACCCTATCGCGCTAATTTACCTCGTTCGTGGACACTCACCACATCCCCTCCATGGAGCCTCCTTCCACCGAGACTCCTGCCACGACGTCCTCTATTAACTTGTCTAGATATGTCCGAGTGGGAGCGCCAATTAGGACTACGTCGTTAGAGCCGGGTCACCGTCGCCGTAATCGTGAGACGCCGGATAGGTGGTGGCACCTGGTGGCTGCGAGATGAACCATGCAAGTAAAGACTTCTTATTACAATAACCTAGTGCATTATGCTTCTCTGGTGCTGCAAATTCGCGACAGCGGTATAATTCCGAACGAGTGCTATATATCAAAACAACAGAGGGTTTCTAGGTCCGGTGAAATGTTCACAGAAACAGCAAACAGACGCGCGTGCGAAGCAATTTTTTATTTACGCTTCGCACGCGCGTCTGTTTGCGGTTTCTATATATATATATATATATATATATATATATATATATATATATATTCTCAAACACACTGGGCGAAAATAACCGTTTCTTGGCACCCGCCACGGTTGTCTACTGGTTATGGTGCTCTGCTCCCGACATGCAGGTCGCCGGATCGAACCCGGCCGCGGCAGCTGCATGTTCGACGAGGCGAAAATGCTTGAGGTCCGTGCACTTAGATTAAGGTGCTCGGTAAAGATCCGGAAGTGGTCGAAAATTCCGGAAGCCTCGACTACGGCGTCTTTCGTAATCATATTGTGATTTTGGCATGTTAAACCCCAAGAATTAATACTATTACTATAGGTGTGCTAGCAAAAAAGCCTCCAAAGATGCCGGATGTGAGTGGCAGTGGCGCCGACGGGAATCGCTGTTCACCTTTCGCGAGATAACTTCGCACGACAGGCTAGGCAGGGGATCCTTCCCGGATGCGCACAGAGAACTAACTAGGAAAGAGGAGGTAGCCCTTCGACTTCTCCAGAGTCGACTCTTCCCGTCGCCGGCCACTAGGGCAATGTATATGGACATTCAACGTAACTGCTCGCCATGCGATCAACTCGCGACCTTTCCTCATTTGATTTGGTGACTCCCCCGCTTGCGCGTTTTCACAAGGAAGCATCACGTCAACGAGACGGACTTCCTAAATCGCATCGCAGGTCCAGACCTGGTACACCAACTCGTCGTGGTCCAGCGAGCCTGTGAAGCTTCAGTTGTGAACAGTGTTTCCGACGCGCAAATATTCCAGGGAGAAGTAGGCAAAAAACAGGTCGTGAAACATTAGAAGCATTTTTAATAAGAAAATCAGGTGAGGAGTGCATAAAAGACATATCTATTGCGTTGTACAATGCAGAAATTCAATTTGTTTCGCACCTCTCTACATTTTTTAAAAAATCTCCATTGGTTGTTGTGACGGTGCACCAACGCAGCTCGTTGATATATAAAGCTGTTTATCTGCCTTCAGTAATATCAGTTGTTAGTTTGCTCCTGTGCTTGTCTGTTCCTTCCTGTTGTCCTCTCTCTTTGCGTTACTCACGATGGTTTCTATGTCCATACACCAACTCGCCAACAGTCCACTCGTTTGAAACACAGTACAGCCCAACAGTACATGAGCCAGAAAGATACAAGCAGGAGTTCTGGTAATAAAAAAACCACACTTACATGTATAAAGCGAAAACTGTTACGAGAGTTTTGCATAGAAAGATATCGAAGCGAAATACAGATACGATATTACGGAATATCGTATCATTTTCACAATATTTCTACTTGAAGTGCTGAATGCGATGGGATCTTGACCGGCAGGTGATTGTCTCGATAGGTGGGAAAAGCCGTTTTAGTCCTTTCCCGTTCAGGAACCGAAAAAACTGCATTCGCCTAAAGCGACTCGAAGGCGAAAGCCACCTTCTTCTTTTTCTTCTCTGCCCCCCTCCGAATGCTCTTTGCACCTAGCGTGGTTTTGCACTGCCTCCGTGATCGGCCCACTTTTGATCAAGCGGTGATGTCATGTGAGGACATCGTCCTGCGACGTCAAGTTATGTGACGTCATAGTGACGACATGATTATATCTTCGTGACGGGCAAATTCTGGCGATAAGGGACGTCATGATGACGTCACCACGTGTCGATGAGTTTTTGTACCCGTCATGTTGACGCTGACGCCGCGCCACCATGGTGGACGCCGACGCTCAGTTTTCGCCTTTGATGAGGCGTCCGGTGCTTTCGCCTTAGAAAGCTTACAGTGCTTTGTTGTTCCCACGTGCGTGAATGAAAATGGGGCGGCGGTTCAGCTTCGCGTTTTAGAGTTGAACGTGATTGCGATATCCGGCCCGATCCTCGTCGTGCTCCGTTTCGCTTGTCATTATGTTCAGTCGCGCAGCCAGTCAACCACAAGCACACACACACACACACACACACACACACACACACACACACACACACACACACACACACACACACACACACACACACACATTCATATTGCCACACGCGCTCCTTTCGTTCTATCTTTTGTGTTAACGCCCCTTTACACGTGTTACTACTGGCTTACGCAAGACGCGCCAGAATGTCTGGGAACATTCCAGATTATTGTAGCTCATTTTAGGGGCGAAGCTCCTTAAGGCGGCACCCGTTCGTCCCTCGTAGTCGTCGTCATCGTAGTAGTCCGTAACAAGTCTTACGCTTTGACCTCCAAGGTGGTGCCGGTGGGAGATTTCTCCTGTGCGTTGTTGAACAATAAAAAATTCGCAGCGTGCGCGTTAACTAAAAGCCGAATTCTTCTGTCTCTCATTCCCCATTAGCAGCCATTGGCATGTTCCAGTAGGAAACGTTAGTAGAAGTAGAAGTGTAAGTGTTAGCTAAAAGCCGACTTCTTCTGTCTCTCATTCCCATTAGCAGCCATTGTTTACATCCAAGGTAGTGCCTGGTGAGATTTCTCCTGTGCGTGATTAAACAATAAAAATTTTGTTCAAAACGCCGTTGATTGATGAAATAAACCAACGAAAGACGCCAGATGTTTTGTAAAAGCAGAACGAAAGAACGCCAGATGTTTTTCTTAAAGTGTAGTAGTAGTAGTTGTATGTAGCCACCTCGCCCGATCGTCAACGGGCGAGGTGGACCGGCAACGGCGCGAGGACCCTGCCGTACGAGAGTTAAATCACACTAAAAGACATACTTTGCGGGCGATACACTCTAGTGAGCTTTCAACTTTTCGTCTTAATGTACATGATAAAGAAATTATTTCTACGAAAAACGCAAGGCACACCTTGAGCAATATATTTGGTTTTGGGACGCTAAATGGAACCATGAGGCGATGCGAAGCCGGAGCACTTGCACGATCGCGTTCCGTTGGCTTTCTTTGGGCATGCTACCGACCTCGCGTCGTGGAACGCGCGTCCTGTCTTCCCTCTAGCCTTGCCATTAATTCGCACAGGGCGAGCGGGGAATGCGGTCGCTCTTGGCGCTCTTTCGCTCGGGAGCGGACTTCTTCCTTGCATTTCACCGATCACAAGTGATCATGAAGGGACCACGTAAACCAACAGTACAATAAAAGTTTGATGTTTAATATATACACGATGTTTCACACTCTTTATATTATGTACTGGGCGCATTTCACGGAAGAGTTTCACGGTTTACAGATGATTCCCTC
This sequence comes from Rhipicephalus sanguineus, assembly GCF_013339695.2. Classification (NCBI taxonomy): domain Eukaryota; kingdom Metazoa; phylum Arthropoda; class Arachnida; order Ixodida; family Ixodidae; genus Rhipicephalus; species Rhipicephalus sanguineus. The sequence continues at coordinate 55,066,164 of NC_051181.1, forward strand.
CGTAGCTTCGCCCCACTCATCATCATTCACCCCGTGGATATGCTGTGATTTTTTTTTTCAGATTGCGCACATGACGCGAATAGTCAACATTATACCAGTGATTGCATGACCACCAGTGATGAGGCTGGAAAGTTCGATTGATTGAATAACATTATTGAAAAGTCCAGAAGCTCGGTTTTTTTACATCGATGCATGATGTATAAAAGACGACGCGTCCAAGCGATTAACATATTATCGACGGTCGACGCTCTGTTGGCCGCTATTATTGTGCAGTGTGAATTGCTGTAGTTTGACTTTCCGTTTCCCGGCCTCAAGTTCGGCCAAATAAAGCCTTTTATCTTGGATACGCCGACTGCTGCCTTCGCCGACGTCACGACCCCGTGACAATATAGTAAAGGTAAAGGTTTCCACCCAGTTCAACAGCACGTGTATGACAACAGTGTAGCCACTATGTGTGTGTAAGAGAATGCGCGCACTAATGTGTGGGCCCTTTAGAATATTTGGCATGTTTTAAACCAGCAGCGATGACGCGCGTGATACTTTTTCGAAGTTCCGATGCACCCACTACCTGTTGTTAAGGTAATACGCGCCATAATGTCTGTGCCTTTTGTAATGGGTGGTCTAGTGGTTATGGTGGCTGCTGACCTGAAGTTCGCGGGGTTGAATCCCACCCGCGGCGGCTGCATTTTAGATGGAGGCGAAAATGTCTGAGGCCGGCCCGTGTCCCTTAGCTTTAGTTGCACGTAAAAGAACCCCAGGTGGTCTGAATTTCCGGAGCCCTTTGCAACGGCATCCCCCATAATCGTATCGTCGTTTTGGGACGTTAAACCCCAGATGTTATTATTATTATTATTATTATTATTACTATTATTATTATTATTATTATTATTATTATTATTATTATTATTATTATTATTATTATTATTATTGTTATTATTATTATCATTATTATTATTATTCTGACGCCGGTACACAGGTGCGTAAGGTTGTGAAGCATGAAAGTGGCTTTGAGTGCTGTTGGAAGCCATCGCGTGGCTCTGTGGAGGAACACCTGCTTGCGATGCCGAAAGCCTCGGTTCTATTTCTCCTCGGATACATCATTCTTTGTTTTAGATGCGAAGCATCTTATGGCGGAGTTCAATCGGGTGGTGGTGTGCGGCGTGAGCACTTTTACTGCAGATGCGCAAACACTCTTCACACACCTCCTCTCCACTCCCACTCTCTACTTTCTCTCCCCCTCTCCACTGCCCCTCTCCACTCCCACTGCCCCTGTCCACTCCTTCTACTCGTTGACATAAAAAAGGCTCGCGTTACATCCTACACACGCTCAGTCACTGCGCCGGCTGCGCCGGTGTCATGAGTTACAGCGTCAACGTCGGCGCCAGTTGCAGTAATACCTTAACGCCTTCCGAGCTCGCGGACCAACGGGTGGAGCTGCCGAACGCTCGACGCACCCAAGCGCAATGTAAACGTCGTGGAGCGGACACCGAGCTTCGGGCTAGGTAAGCCCAGCGCAAACGGCAACGACAGCGCGAAACTGCTACGCATGAAACGCAGGCTCGACATGCCGAAACGCTGCCTCGCATCGCCTCATGGTCCCCTATAGCGGGACATGGTGTGATTTTTTCCATCCATGGCGGTTTTTCGGTCACGGACTATGATGTTTTTTCACTCACAACCAACGACCCCGACACCTACACGGGAATTTCCGTGACAACGTCCCCTTAACCCTATCGCGTTGATGACTTGTAGTGCGAAGCCAGTGCGATGAAGTATTTGCTCGGTAGGCAGCGCGTTAAGACCAGGGTTGCCGTTGGTGGCTACATTCCGCTAAATTGGCTACGTTACGACCCTGCCTGGCGACAGAAACTTCAGCTTGGCTCCATGGCTTGTTTCTGGCTACTTCAAGCTGCTACTTTGGCGCATTCACTAGCAATTTTTTCTATTATATGTAGATAAAATAGCAAGCAAGCCTAAAGACAGGCATTGTTTGTTAGCTCTTCTGTCGTGTTGACCTATGCGCGCTCAAGTCTTCCCCACTCCGACGGGCTAATTCGCACTGACGCACGCAACGCGTGGCGCGGCTGCAAAGCCGGAGTGACGCGTGTATGAAATGAAACATGTGGCTATAGCCCACTGCTGACGTGAGATTATAATGCTGCAGCACACCGCGCAAAGGAGATATCCGCTACAAAATGAAACTTGAAAGTCCATCCATCTTCTATCAGATTTCACTGCTTGATGCTCGACTGGTATTCTGCCAACTGTGTGCCAATATGGTTCTAGGCTTCCAGAAAGAACGCCTTCAGCTTTTAATGTTTCTGCGGAATTGTTGGCCCAAAAGTTGTTCGGCAAGAACCGTATCTATTGTAGACAAGTTGTATGAAGGAGCACTGAAATTTGTGGATATCCCGAATAAAAACCCTAGCCGTCGTCCACAGCGGCGGTGCTAACAAGGAGCGACGAGCGCCACTGCCCATGCACTGAGATGTGGACATGCTTCATAAACAGGTACGTCGAGCTGCCAGGGGGCAGTGGTCAGCGAACCTGCTTGCTAAGAGGTTCATCAGCAGAAAATGCGGGAAGAAGCAGCGGTCAGCAGCGTTCGATCAAGCGTAGCAACACGAGCTTATGCCGATGGTGATGCCGCGGAGGCCGCTCTCTTTCATTGCAATTGCCCTCCGCACAAAAAGGCGCCATCCTGGTGGCTTAAGTTGAGGGCACAATTGTTGGGTCGTAGTACGTCTTGGTGGAAGAAACGTGGACAAGTTCGCAGCCGCGATAGCGTAGATCGTTCGATGGCGTGATGAGCTCCACGAGGACGGAGGACGTTTGCTCTGGAACGCTGTAGGTCCGAGGTATTTTCCAACGAGTTTTGCGGAGCTCAAAATGACTCTCGATCACATCTGCCTGCCGGACCCCCTCTTCAGATCAAGGAGGCCGGGTTCGATCCCCCGACCAGCGGGTCGGTAGTAGAGCACCATAGCCACTAGACCACCGTGGCGGGTGCCAGCACACGTTTGGTTTCGCCTAGTGTTTTCGAGGCAAACACTAATAAAATATAACTGGTTCGGAATTACGCCGCTGTTGCGAATTTAACCAGCAGAGAAATATAATGCACTAGGTTACTGCAATAACAAGCTCTTACTTGCATGGTTGATCTCGGAGCCGCCGGGTGCCACCACCTATCCGGCGTCTCACGATTACGGCTAAGGTAACCCGGCTCAAACGACGTTGTCGCAATTGGCTCTCCCACTTGAACTTATCTAGACGATTTAATAGAGGATGTCGTCGCAGGAGCCTCGGTGGCAGGAGTCTCCGTGAAGGGGATCTGGTGAGTGTCCACGAACGACGTGAATTAGCGAGATAAGGCTGTAAACGAAGAACGACCACTTGTTCACGTTACGTGAAACCAAGTCAAGGTTCCGTAAAAGCGCGTGCATGCGCAGATTCTGTCTCGTATTCCGGTGACGTGGTAACGTGAAAAGTGAGCAGAAAGAAAAACGCCAGGCCTGCGCTGAAAGCGCAGCACAGTCACAGCGAAAGCTGGAAGAGCGGCGTTTCCAGAGCGCGTTGTAAGCTGTCTTGGGACTACTAATACAGGTACACTAGCAAGGTACCCACTACGCCATCAATCACAATTTTTGCGAAGTTGGGAAGCACCTACTAAGCCAATATTCGTCATTCTGCCGAGAAGCGAGGCACCAGCTACACGTCTCTAAGGCATTATGTGTACTTTGTTGACGTGACGACTGATGACGATGAAGAATTATGGCTCAGCGGTTTGTAATGGGTTGGAATCTTTAAACGGCCCACCAGTTATGTAATTTGCATCGGGTGACGCCCGGTTGCTATTTCCCTCTCTCCTGCCATGCTACATAACATACGTTGACGTGTGAGAGAGAGCGGTGGGGGGGGGGGGGGCGAAGAACTTTATTGAGGCACCGAGGAAATGGATCATGCGCTTATGGGCTTCCTTGGCAACCAATACAAGTGCACTTGCGAGGAACCCCCTACGCTATAAATCATTGTAATTTTTTAGAAGTAGGGAAGCATGCACTATGCCATTTTTCGTCATTCTACGGAGAGCGTTGGTACCGGCTAAACCCATGTAAGGCATTATGCGCACTTTGTTGATGCTGTGCCTGATGACGATGAAGAATTATGGCGGAGCCCTTTGTAATGGGTTGGAAGCCTTCAACAACCTATTCGTTGCGCAATTCGCATTGTGTGACGCCTGGTTACAGAATTCGCGTTGTGCGACGCTTGGTGCTTATTTTACTCTTCTACCACGCTATATTGCATTTGCTAATGTGGTTCCTTCCCGACATGAAGCCTGTCTAGGACCTTTTCGCAAAGCAGTTTCAAGCACCGGCATGGCTCAGAGCAATAAAGAAAAAAAACCGGCATGGCTCAGAGGTTGAATACTGGGCTTCCACGCAGCGGGCTCAGGTTCGAACCTCGTTCCGTCCTGGAATTTTTTTCCTATTTCGGTTTTTTTCTTATTTCGAGCGATAGTGGTTACGGACACCGGCGGCGACGGCGGCGGCGGACAACTACGGCGCCAAGGACGGCCACTGAAATGATCTCGTAACAGCTTTCGCTGTAAAACTAAGGCCGTGTGCCGAGAGACCTCTATATGTGCTGTATTAACTTCGGACGAGACAGTAAGCCTAATACCCGCCTCCTCTAATGTGATGCTGCTTTCTTATTGGCTGCGAGGAGTCTACACCCTTCGCAAACGTGTGGGCTAGTCGTTAAAGACATTCCTGCTTCCGCGCACAAGCAGTGCGCATATGTTGCACCAAAGCTACTAAGCTATCACCCGACCAGTGAGTGAGCGGTTAAGAACTGCAGCGTTCTCTGGTCGGTAAGTGGCAGGTTCGAATCAAGCTGAGGGATGCTCTACAGGGCTGACGTCATAGTCATCCCCTGCACGCGCCAGTTGGTCGAAATAACCTGTCGCTGGGTGGCTTGCGACCATGTGGCCCTGGTTGGATATAGATGGACGCATCTTTGTCAATGACGGAATGATTATCGTTCCGATCAGGGTCGCGACTCGCCCGTGCTGCCGGACCTTGCAGGCGAGGAGGAAAGGCAGCAGATGACGGTGGGCATGACCGTCTGAGGGCAAGTGGTGGCGGTCCACTTTGTTTAGCAAAGTGGCTGTTTCAGGAAAGTCTAAAATAGGGCGAGTAGGTGCACGTATTGAGACGATTGTGGTGCAGCTGCGAACGGCCAATAAACACGACAGAAGACAGGACAGCGGAGTTACAAAGATTTCTCGCACGCTGTAATTGCTTTTTCTCTGATCTGGCCCCCAGACAAACGCCGGCGTTTGTGGTGTTCTGACTTCTTTCTTGTGTCCGTGTTTGCACGCCCTGCCTCTTTTTTTAGTATGAATACGTACCAACTAGCTCAGCTCTCTGTTATTCTACGCTAGCGTTTGTGTGAAGAATAGTTGGTGCGTTCTGGTGATAGTGCGCGAGTGTCGGTGGTCTTTCCAGCAAATCTCTTTCATGAGTATCTCATTGAGAGGTGTCGCGCGAGAAGCGAAGTCAGGGACAAAGCGTCGGAAATATGAAGCAAACCCCTCAAAAAACTTTTAGGCTGCTTGGCCGTGGTGGGAGGCAAAATACAGGCCATGGCTTCGAGCTTCATACACTGCAAACCGTTTCACACCCTTATAGGTGTATTTGCGATAAAACACCTATCGTACACCCTTTTTTTCTGTCGATATTATCCGAAAGGGTGTAATGTCTTCTTTGCACACCCTTCGCACACCCTTTTTTCATTTTTGGGTGTACGATGGGTGTATGTTCTGTTAAACACCCATGGGTGTTCTTTAGATTTTACACCTATGGGTCAATTCACGCAGTGAATTGACCCGTAGGTGTAAACAGGTATCGTTGTACTGCTGAATGCAATTAACTGAGACATTGAACACCACGGGCAACGCCTCCTGAAACCACGGGTCACCACCCTGTTCGACAGAGCGTCTTGGCACAGGATACTGTTTCACGAGGCACCTGAGTGTGAAGCTACCTGCTCGTGAATCAGTAATGGTTCACCTTGGTCTGCTAAGCTTGCCACTCAATTTTCATTCTTTTAGTTGTGCATCACAAGTCTGCTGTAATTGCAAAGACGCATGTATTTCGCCTACTTTATTAGGCAAGTGGTAGTGAAAATAAAATATAGCATTGTCGCGCCTGAGGTTCTGAATGCAGTGAGTCAACTGATGTTACTTATTTTGAGCTCACATATATTTAAGCCTTTACATCCAGATTTATTTTTGAGAAATCATTTCCAAAATAATTTCATTTATTGCTTGATTGGATTGACACGTTGAATGAATGCCCGAAATACATTCGGAATAATATATGTATTTGTTTAGCATTCATAAGCATTTGTTCAGTTTAGAGACAGTTGGCTTCACTGCTCTGTGATCATCGCAAACACCTCTCCTAACGCTTAATCTATAGCATACATATACAGTGAAATCTCGTTGACACGATTCTGCATAATACGTTTTTTAGCCTAATACGTTTTCGTTTTTATTTCCTGCCAGCATCCCTTGAAAATAGTGCATTTTCATGAGTTTAATACCATCACATGTTTGCCAAAACTGGATAACACGACCGCGAAAGTGGATCTTGACCGATATATCGAGAAATCCTGCGTTTATTCTTCGCTATGACAGCTCGCACCGCGTTCCAACAAGCCACGATCTGCGCGTAGCAGAGCCGCTGAGACCACAGCAGCACCAGTTTAGCGGCGAAAAGATCGCTGCTAGGCGATCTTTTCTTTGAGATTATATATTACATATATATTGCCGCTTTGTGAGGGCCTCCCCCCAGTGAAGGGAGACTTTAAGCCCTGCTTGTAGTCAAGCAGCCCTTACTGTGTCGTCGCAATGCTTACTGCGATTCGAATACACTGTGTAAAGCATAACAAAACATAACACTGCCTCAGAAAGAAAGCTGCGCCCACGCGACCCAACAACGGCCGGGGCGCCACCTCCTCTGCCGGCGCAGCCGCCGCGCGTGCGCAGCGCGCGGAACAGCTCTATCACCACGTGACCTAAGCAACGCGCTCACACACGCCGCCGGACTCCATCGTTTTCCGCGTGTGTTGTGCATCGCCTCCCGATCGGTCGAGTTTTGCAATCGGTGTGTTTCGGTTGTTTGAAGTGTGCGTGCGCTGTGTGCTCGACCTTTACCTTCTGCCAGTGCTGCTTATTACGAAGATGCACTATACTCGAAGGGAGACCTGCAGCTTCATATCGTGGAGCACTCGAACTGAAACGGTATGTACCACTATCACGTTGCTACGGCCAGCGCTTTGTTAACTCCGAGAGCGCGATCTAATGCCGTTAACTAAGCTTTTCTTAACTGGTTGACGATCGGTGAGCATTTGTTAACGTAACGAGCATATGTGAGTGTGTTGTTTCATCGGGATGAAGGCAAAGTTGTGTGACATTAGGCGCGGGCAAGCTCTGTTTTGTTTGGTGTTGAAAGCAGTGTGCGCATGCGCGGCTGTGATTCGGAGGGGGATTTGAACGCAGTTGTGGCGGTGCCCTCCTGTCGGCGGTGGTGTTGGAAGGGGGCCCCGCTCTCGATGAACCACTATTTTGATTTAAGAATAGTTGGGTTGTGACGGCCCCTGTTACCTCTAAGCGTCAAGCGTGTCTAAGGCGCGTATGCTTCGGCCTGTTGGTAATTCAAGTGCATTTTTTTCGCACAAAAAAAAAAACAGGACAGAAAACAACGACGTGGTGTCCGCGTCGTTCTTTTCCGTCCGTGTTCGTTTTGTGCGCTAAAACTACCGTGATGCTCGGGTTGATGCGTGTGGGTCATTTTAACGCAGCATGTTGCTTCGTTTTAGGTACGCCGCGCGAAGCTCGCCTAAGTGCAAATACATTCCGTTTCGTTGAATTCGTACCGACGTTTTAATTCATCCGTAACATAGGTTTCCTGATGCCGGCACCCGTGCACGGGGAGCCGTTCGTTAAACTTGACTTGTGTTCGAATGAATTTTTTATGTCTGTGTGTGGCCGAATCGCCTTAAATACCTGAACTGTGCAAACGCTAGTTCGAGCATCAGTGTGCACTTAGACGTGCGCAGGGTTCCCCATCAGGGGGGAGGGAAGTAGGAAGGTTAATCGCTGCCCCCCTCCCCCCGCCTTACTACAAAGTCAAAGTAGGGGGCAGACTTTGCGCCCCCCCCCCCTCTGTCTGAATTGACTAGGGGTTGTGCGCCCCCCCCCCCTTCGTGCGTACGCCTGAGTGCCCGCGTTCGAGCACAATTTATTTTATTCTATTTGTTTCCATTATGTCTAGCTTTCATTATTTTGTTGTGGTTATTAAGAGTTATATGCGCCTCGCCTCGCTTTGGCGTTGTAACTTCGCTAAATACTTTTACATGTACAAACATTAAAAAACGCAGTTTGTACGACCACCTCCAATGATATTATTTGGTAAAAGACAAGCCTAATGATTTATAAGACATTTGATTATAAGATTTATAAGACATTCAAGGCTGCAACTTGCAGCCTTGAAGATAAGTCCTTGTGCAGAGTTTTGTTTTATATGCTTTTTATCGCTGTGCAGGAATCCTTCATGCCACTAAAGAATGCTCCTTTTTCTTTAAAAATGCGGATGATATTTGTCAAATAGTACTTTCTCTTTCCCAAACAAGCTAATTGCACGTAGAAAAGCTGTTAATTCTCTCCAGTTCCATATGGGCCATGTTATGAGCTTCATTTTTGGATGGTACTATCGTGAACAATATGAGCTCGAACACGCGAGCGCGTGGCGAACAGCCTTGAACCTTACGTCGGCTGATTCGCAGCGGCTAGAGTCACTGTATATGCTACCTTTAGGTAGCAGAGTTGCGCATAGGTCCGGCTAGCAACCAACGCTATGCGGTGAAGTCGCACTCCGTTTGTGCAGGCGACATGCCTACCGTGTCGGCGATTAACATGTCTCGCGTGTCGAAGATCGGCGATAAACATTGGCTGTCGATGAATAGTGTTAATTCATTTCGCTGCAGCGGCGGCGTCGAGAAATACAAAAATTGGCCCGAGCGCCAGCTTCTCCGCAATGCGTGGTTGCTAGCGGCGTTTGGAAGACAGATGCGCAACTCTGCTACCTACAGGTAGCATATACAGTAACTCTAGCAGCGGCGGCTGTCGGAAACAAAGCGGAAAGGGCGCCGCGCTTCCACTAGCTGTTGACCCTCCCGCTTCGATATTGTTGATGCGAAACGGCATCTTAGAGAGTGTCAGTGGCCGCTAGCGGTGATATGAATTCCCATCAACGCGAACAGCCACATCAGACTAGGTAGCTGCTGAGATATCGGCTGTGACGTAGCCTGCCACGATGCGCAGGTCATGCTTGCGCATCGGTATCTCGGTGGTGTCGGCTGAGGATTTTGCTGCGCCTCATTTGTTTATTTCGTTATCATTGCTAGCGGTCATTGGCACGCAATCAGCCGACATCTCGCAGCAACGCTAGCGAGGCGGGAGTACCAACAATCAGCGGAACAGCGCCCCCCCTCTCCCCTCCAGTTTCGGCAGCGCCATCCACGTATCATCCTATCTCAGTTTTAAGGCTATTTTCCACGTGCTCTCATGTTCGAGCTCATATTACTCACGATAGTACACGGTACACAAACTGTTATTTACTGAAACAAATAATTGAAGTCTGCGTAGCGCTTTCCAGACAATTATCTTTTTTATTTTTTATCATGCAGGGAGCGAGCGTTCCAATAACACCTTGCATTGTGTACGATGGCCCCGATCTTCCCTATGCAAGCAAGCTTTTCCTCCATGTGGACAAAGAACTGCTCTTCAGTGGGTCCAATGCCGAAGAATCACATTGGCTGTTAAATATCGACTGCCATCACAAGGCGTTCAACGTTCTCGTCGCTGTTGAATGGCTCCTTCTTGGCCAGTGGGTAATGACTCCGAGGACACAAGTAGTAAAGCTCCTGAACATTTTCAAGAAAGCCTAGAAAATAGGCCTTAGCTTCTGCTTAAAGTATGTCGCCACCTGTGATTAACTCGAGCTTAAGCCATAAGGTTATATTTTCATATGGTAACGAGTAGTTATTTGTTTTACATTATACAGAAACGAATACTATGGCGGTACTAGTATTTCATTTCAATTTCTTGCTCATTTTCTTGTGACATTTTAATACAAGCCATATTGTCTCTGCCGATTTCAACATGTTCTCACAGGTCATTCCACTTTGTGGGTTATTGGCTTAGTTTTCATATTCAAGGGAGTTTGTGACTTTTTTGCAGTAGTTTTAATAATTGAGATCTTTTGCTATTGAAACTTTTGCTTAACAAAACTGCCAGTACTTGTCAGTGAAATCATTGCATCGAATATTGTTTTAAAATTTATTTTTGAGCTATATGACAAGCTTTAAGTTTTGTCAATATTTTTAAAGGAAATAAATACTCGTTTTATTCAATTACCAATGATTCTGTTGTCTTTGCTTGGAAAGGGATAATCTTTAAATTTCTCTGAACATGCCCGTGTGAAATTTGATTGAACTGTTGTTATGTAGGTAATGCTTCTGCAGGGCTGTCGTGGTCATAACGTCTCTATTCCCATGCATTTCCTGCATATTACCGCATTCAGCATGCGCTGCAACGTGCGCGTCATGGCCCGATTGCTCACTTTTTTGTGTTGGAGCCACAATCCATTGCTTTTGATAAAGTGGGAAAGATTTCATAATTCCAGCAATATGTACTTTCCCAGAAAAGAGATAATATGGAGGCCTGCTGTGGAAAACGACATTCTGAGTCCTTAAAATGTTGCGTGAGTTGTCACGGAGCATTGATACCCTGCTCGTGTATCAGCTACAGCTGTGTGATGACAGTGTTTACCCTACTAAGAAAGTCGACAACAGGCACAATGGTCTGGGCACTGCTGGAATTTTGAAACTTTATCAATCCACTTTCTCATCAAGGAATTGCACATTTCTGAACTATCTCTTTAACAGGAGAACGACCAGACCGTACCTTGTGTATTCCTGTTGATTTCAAACACATACACTGATGTTGTGCAGCCCATTTAAGACGATGGCGCCTTATTTTATCAACTGCATAAGTGCAGGTATAAGAAGTGGCACCAATATTTCCCTTCTTAGGAAGGGCAACTACAGCGGGAAAATTCATGCTGGGGTGCGCCCGAAGGGACCAGGTGTCTGTAGTGCTCCAAGGGGGCTGACAGGGAAGAAGGTTCATTTGTGCTTCTCCCTGTAACTGCTATCTTTTCGAGGGTGGTTTCATCTATTACACCCCACTCGCACGGGTGTAGCTTGTTCTAAGACCCATACTGCACTATATGCCTGTGTTACAATGAAGCATGTTAAATTGAATTCCTCATTATGAAGTGGAAATAACGCCCTTGCTTCATATTTTGACACAAACGCCTTGGTCATTTGTGCTCCATGTCATTTGTGCTCCTTGTTTGGCGGCATACGCGATGCCGCTCCGCACACTCGAGAAAGGTCATTGAATACCGTAGAATTTGTCTCGGATGTACAAGCTTTGTGTTTATAAAAGCTTGGCTTTATTTTGTACTATTGGATAACTGTGTGAACATCTTGCAATGTGTGTCAACACATTTTAGGTAATGACTTTGTATTCAGTCACGATTGCACTGTATATGTAAGGGCCATATATGCCGTGCTTCATATGCACCATAAAATCAGTGCTGCTGCCAGCATTTTCCTTCTGTGGCAGGAGCCACTATAATAGGTCATGCGCCCTTGAAAGAACTGGCTAAAGGGTAAGCTTTCTAGCGTTTCAATGGGAGCCAACTTGGAGGGGGGAACCACTCGAATTATGGAAATTTTTGCCTGGATGTTTGGGTGTAATTGTGCATAAACACCCTAACGCCCTTTTTCTCGTTTGGGTGTAATGTGCTTTTACACCCTACACCCTTTTTTTCATTTGGGTGTAATATGCTTTTACACCCAACCACACCCATTGGGTGAAAGTTTGAAATTACACCCATTGTATAGGTGTAATCCTGCTTGGTACACCTATTTTTTGGGGTGTAGGGGTGTGAGTTATAGACACCAAGTTACACCCATACGGGTGTAAAGTGGTTTACAGTGTAGGGTCAGGGCTGATGCCTTGAGCACTGACAACGTGTCCCAGGTAAGACATTTCCGAGAAATCGAAGAAGCACTTGGCAGGCTTAACGCAACGGTGAGCGTCTCGGGGAGCACGCAGAACAATTAGTAAAGGCCTGAGGTGTTCAGGAAGGGTAGGAGCATAAGCATAAAATAAGCTAATGCCATCGACCACTTGAGATGTCCAAGAACCCAGTCAATAATTAATTGCTGAAATGTTGCAGGAGCGTTGGAGACGCCAAATGGCAGGCGGTTTGCTGAGACTGTTTAGGCATCGATAATCAAGACACAAACGGACCGTGTCGTCTTTCTTTCTGACGAGGACTACGGGAGACGACCAACGACTATACGTGCGGCAGTTGTCAGCAAGCAGGAAACGTACTTTGACAACAGATTTGTAAATGACTTCGTGCAACGGCGAATGCAACAGCCAAAGGGAACCTTGATTGGAGGCTTCACGAATTACTGGAGACGGTGTCGAAGCGATAGAAGTCAGTTGAATGGTGCAATCAGTTGCGCTATACTGCAGACTAAGCCCGCAAGCTGCACACCAATCACAGCTTCATATCACTTGCACGCACATGTCAGGGACAACAAGGAACCACGGTCTGGCTGTCTTCCTAACCACACACATTCATCCATATTTCGCCGAGGCTAGCGAGAGCGGCTCCACAGCCAAAATGAGGTGAGGTCGATCGACTTGCACAGGATTCATAGAAAACCCCCCTACAAAAAACTCAATGTGAGGATACTGAATGCAGCCTCTGTGTGAAGAAGCGCTTCAACGTGCTGCAGCGAGCTCAAAGCTTTACCGACAGAGTTGCCATCTCGGGGAAAGGGCCAAGTCAAGAAGGAGGGGCTTTAGCCGTCATGCGGAGGCCTGCCCTCAGCGGCCCGCATTGTTGTTTCCCGAGCGAAACTTCACACGAGTAGCCGAGTCTCTCAGCGACTCGCACATTCGAGGGCAGTTCCGAGGAAAATGTCCACCATCGTCGCTGTGGTAGCACCGGAGCATCCATGAAGGGTCATGGTGCCGTGAAGGAGCAGGATTTCGGGCCACGTACGGCGCTTGCGTGCAGACTGGCCTCCCGTACTGATGATAAGATTCTTGCGAGCGTTCTTCTATCTGCGCTTCAAGAGCAACGGCAAGAACTGGTGGCAAGTCTTTCGGACGAGTGCGGCCGGACGTTTTTGTTATCAATGGCGTCAGCGAATGCGTTAGCAGCAAAAGGTCCATGGCTGCGGTAGGCCAACCCGACAAGGCCTTACTGGACAGGCTGTCGACGTGAGCACGGAGTTACACAACTATAAAGGCGTTTATTGACAGCACTAATCGACGAAGCACAACGGCGACAGTCAAGACAGAGCGCGGGCTCTGAGCGCGAGGAGCGGAGCCGAAGGGGACGACCCACTAGAAAGCGCTCGAGAGGGCGACCCATTACAGACTAACAACGCTTCGCTACAATTACCCCGGGTACGAAAAAGGGAGCCGCCTGGCGACCTAACTGCTTGTCACTATGAGCGGATCATGATAGAGCTTAAGGCGCTCGCCGTTGACAATGTCGCGCCCTCGACGGCGCATGTCCGAAGATGGTTCAATGGGCTCGATCAGGTAGTTGACCGGGGATGTGCGTTCGACGACACGGTAGGGGCCGTCGTACTTGGGCAGCAGTTTGGAAGAGAGGCCAGGTGCAGTGGTAGGGACTGAGAGCCATACGAGTGCTCCAGGGCTGAACGTGGGCGAAGAAGTGGTGGTGTCACCGCGAATTCTCTTTTGCCGCTCTTGGTCATGCGTAGTAAACGTCTTGGCAAGCTCCCGACACTCCTCAGCAAGTCTGGCTGTGGCAGAAATAGGCGCACACTCAGACGGATCCGGCTTGTATGGAAGGATTGTGTCGATTGTGTGCGACGGGTGTCTGCCGTACAATAAGAAAAAGGGGGAGAAACCAGTAGTGCTCTGAGGGGCGGTATTATAGGCGTAGGTGACGAAAGGCAGAATGGCATCCCAATTGGTGTGATCGGCGGCGACGTACATCGAGAGCATGTCGCCGAGCGTGCGGTTAAAGCGTTCGGTGAGGCCATTCGTCTGCGGGTGGTAAGCAGTAGTTTTCCGGTGAACAACGTTGCACTCTTTCAGGATGGCTTCGACGACTTCCGACAAGAAGACACGACCTCGATCGCTGAGCAGCTCCTGGGGTGGACCGTGACGCAGCATGAATCGGTGAAGCAGGAAGGAAGCAACATCGCGCGCTGTAGCCGCTGGGAGGGCGGCAGTTTCGGCGTATCGCGTAAGGTGGTCAACAGCGACGATGGCCCAGCGGTTACCAACCGACGTTAGAGGAAGTGGTCCATACAAGTCTATGCCAACGCGCCCGAACGGCCGGTCAGGGCAAGGCAGAGGTTGCAGAACTGCCGGCGACAGGTGCGTTGATGTTTTGCGGCGCTGACAATCAATGCAGGAGCGAACGAACTTCTGCACGTAGCGGTACATCCCTCGCCAAAAGTACCGTTGGCGAATGCGGTGGTAGTTTTTCGATACCCCAGAGTGTGCGCACTGCGGATCAGAGTGGAACGATTCGCATATGTCGGAACGCAGACTGCGGGGTATTACGAGTAGCCACTGGCGGCCGTCGCCGTAATTGCGTCGGTGGAGGAGGTCGTCGCGAACGGCGAAATGGTGGGCTTGACGACGCAACGCGCGAGTGGATGGTGTTGCCGATGGATCAGTCAGCAAGTCTATCAATGAGGCGATCCAGTGATCCTTGCGCTGTTCAGTAGCGATGGTGTGAATGTCGATAGAAGATACGGCATTGTGAGACACTGAGCTATGGGTATTGTCGTCAGGCAAGGGGGAGCGCGAGAGTGCGTCGGCGTCAGCATGCTGGCGTCCATTGCGGTACAGCACGCGGATATCGTAGTCCTGCAGGCGAAGTGCCCAGCGGGCGAGGCGACCTGAGGGATCCTTCAGTGACGACAACCAGCATAGTGCATGATGGTCGGTGATCACATCAAATGGGCGACCATACAAATAAGGTCGGAATTTCGTAAGGGCCCAGATGATCGCCAGGCATTCCTTTTCGGTGACGGTGTAATTGGTCTCGGCTTTAGTAAGCGTACGACTTGCATATGCCACGACATATTCAGGGAACCCTGGTTTGCGCTGCGCAAGGACAGCGCCAAGGCCAACACCGCTAGCGTCTGTGTGTACCTCTGTAGGAGCCGTAGGGTCGTAGTGGCGTAGTATGGGAGGCGACGTCAACAAACGGCGGAGCTTTTCGAAAGCGTCGTCGCACTCTGACGACCATGAATGGAGGGGCCCGTTACTTCCGAGGAGCTTCGTCAGAGGCGATATGATAGTCGCGAAATTTCGAATGAAGCGCCGAAAGTAGGAACACAGTCCTACGAAACTGCGCAGTTTTTTGACGGACGTAGGTTTCGGGAACTCGGTCACGGCGCGAAGTTTTCCTGGATCGGGCAGAATTCCGTCCTTGGACACGACGTAGCCGAGGATTGTCAGCTGCCGTGCTGCAAATCGGCACTTCTTTAGATTCAGTTGCAGACCGGCGTCGCTCAAACGCGTCAAAACATGCCGTAGGCGTTGAAGATGGGTGGAAAAGTCCGGAGCAAAAACGACGACGACGTCGAGGTAGCACAAGCACGTGTGCCATTTCAGGTTGCGCAGAACGGTATCCATCATGCGCTCAAAGGTGGCGGGCGCATTACACAGCCCAAACGGCATGACGTTGAATTCGTACAGGCCGTCGGGCGTGACAAAGGCGGTCTTCGGTCGAGCGTCGTCAGCCATAGGTACTTGCCAGTACCCTGAGCGCAAATCGAGGGATGAAAAGAATTCGGCGCCTTGCAGGCTGTCAATCGCATCGTCTATTCGCGGCAGTGGATACACGTCCTTACGAGTGATCTTGTTGAGTCGTCTGTAGTCGACACAGAAACGCACAGAACCGTCCTTCTTCGCAACAAGAACGACAGGAGACGCCCAGGGGCTGTTAGAGGGTCGAATAACATCGCGTCGAAGCATGTCGTCGACTTGCTCGGTGATTACACGGCGTTCTGTGGGAGATACGCGATATGGACGTTGCCGCAGTGGCAGGTGGGCGCCAGTATCGATGCCGTGCGTAACGGCCGACGTGCGACCGAGAGACGTTTGAGCGACATCGAAAGAAGAGCGAAATTCTTCCAACAGGTCCAGAAGTTGGGAACGCTGGACCTGCGTAAGGTTGTCAGCTAGGGTGGAACCAAACACGTCAGCGGGTGATGAACCAGACATCGAAACAGCACTGAGCGTACTGGAACTGCGGCCGTGCGTGTCATCGGGTTCGTCCATAACTTGTGCGTCTTCGAGGGGTTCCACGCTGCCGAGACATTCCCCTCGCACCAACGTAACACTGTACGGGGAGGGGTTGATTACAAAAATAGAGGTGCTTCCCTGAGTGATTTGAACGGTCGCGAAAGGCACCAGCAAGCCTTTCCTCGTGCAAATACGGTCATATGGTGACAGGAGTGCAACGGTGTCGGATAGACTGGCGCAGTAGACGGACACCGCCGTGGACGACTTTGCAGGCAATTTGATGTCGTCTTTAACGAGTACCTTGCTCGCAGCCGATGGACTGTCTTCCGGCGTCAAATTACAGAATGGTGACAGCTCTATTTCGGCTGGTGCGCAATGAATGACGGCGTCGTGGCGGGAGAGAAAATCCCATCCGAGGATGACGTCGTGAGAGCAGGCAGGAATTATGATCAGTTCGATGGCGTACATAGCGTCCTTAATCATGACGCGGGCTGTGCACACCGCCGTAGGGTGAATACGTTGGGCGCTGGCTGTACGGAGGGAGAGCCCGGAAAGTGGCGTCGTCACTTTGCGCAGTATTCGGCTAAGCTTTGCGTCCATAACGGATACAGCGGCTCCAGTGTCGATAAGGGCAGATGCACGAACACCGTCTACAAACACGTCTATCACGTTCGATGGGCTTCGCTGAGGGCTTTCGCAGTTCGATCGCGTCGCAGCCCTTGCCTCGTGGACTGCGACGACTAGTTTTCCTGGTCGCGTGGGACCAGACGTGGCCGCATCGGGGACAGTGAGCGGCGTCGTGGTGACGGTGAACGGCGGGTAGAGGGCGCTGGGCGAGACGGCGGTGACATAGGCTGCGGTGAATCGTAATACGGGCGGCTCGACTGGCTTGGCATGGTTGAGGCGACTGGGGGCGACTGTACGCGATTGCAATAGCGGGCGACGTGACCGGCGCAACCGCACGCAAAGCAGATGGGGCGGTTGTCGGAAGTGCGCCATCGGGTCGCCGGGGTGGGTCCCATCCATGGCCCAAGACGCGGTGGACGGGGCGGCGGCTGATAGGACTGCATGGTGGGCTGCAGTTGTGGCCTAGGAATGACGTCGGCGTACGCAGCCGGCACACTCGCCTGGAAGGCCTGTGGTCTGGTGACGACTTCGGCGTAAGGATGTGGGGCAGACACAGGGATCGCTGGGGGTGGCCTGGCCACAACTTGCGCGTAACTGAGTGGCGCAAGCGCCGGAGGTGGCTGGTGGTATTCCGGCATGACCTCCGCGATTTCCTGTTGAATAGCGCGGCGTAAGGGAGGCAGCAGTGTGGTGGACGGCTGTTCAACATGCTGCGACTGAGGCAAGGTCAGTAGTGAAAACTGGCGGGCAATTTCCTCGCGCACAAATGACTTGACCTCGGCGAGCAAGCCCGAGTGATCAGAAATGGCCGACAAGCCAGCGAGGTCGGCGTCGCGTGATGGAGGTCGACGGGCCAGCAACCGCTGCCGGCGCACCTCCTCGTAGCTTTGGCAGAGCGTGATCACCTCTGTCACGGTACGAGGGTTCTTGGCGAGCAGCATGGTGAAGGCATCGTCGTCGATGCCTTTCATAACGTGTCGGATCTTGTCAGACTCAGACATGGTTACGTCGGCCTTCTTCCACAAGTCGAGGACGTCTTCGATGTAGCTGGTAAACGACTCACCGGTCTGCTGAGCTCGTTCACGTAAACGCTGTTCGGCTTGCAGTTTACGTACGGCAGGTCGGCCAAACACGTTGATGATGGCGGTCTTGAAATCGGACCACGTGAGGAAATCGGTTGCGTGGTTGTTGTACCACAGGCTTGCCACACCCGCGAGGTAGAAAACCAGGTTGCTCAGCTTTCCTGCCTCGTCCCATTTGTTGGGTACGCTCACGCGCTCGTATATCGCGAGCCAGTCCTCCACGTCAGTGCCATCCGCGCCGGTGAATATAGGAGGGTCGCGGATGCGGGGGAACCGGAGCATGGTGTCGGTACAGGGGGAAGCGTTTGCTGGGCGGCGTCTTGAGGCATGGTAGAGGGCACGGTACGGGATCGAAGCGCCAGGGGCATCGAACGGACCGAAGCTGGTTGGACGGCGCAGCACTCTCCACCAAATTATAAATGCGTTTATTGACAGCACTAGTCGACGAAGCACAACGGCGACAGTCAAGACAGAGCGCGGGCTCTGAGCGCGAGGAGCGGAGCCGAAGGGGACGACCCACTAGAAAGCGCTCGAGAGGGCGACCCATTACAGACTAACAACGCTTCGCTACACAACAAGCACCTGAGCTTTGTCTTAAATTGTTCAGTCGCTTAGGGAAGCAAAGGACTCGAACTGCGTCAGAAATACTGCCCACGATGTGGTGCAATCAAAGGTACTTGGTAGAAGTTGTGCCCCAAAAACGGAGACTCAGCTAAGCATGGGACGTTGTGGTCGACCGCGGTAGACAGGCATTGCTGACGACCAGACTGCGCCTCGATGAGAGTGAACCGAGCAGCCTGGTCTGCGACGACGTCATCTGCAGTGGAGGTATGTTGTGCAAGCGTGTTCTCGAGAAATAGCGGGCGCGAAGCAAAGCGAGTCTGTAAATCTTGCATGTGGGCTGTTCTGTCGGCCTCAACTTGTGAAGCAAGGGCGCGTAGGCAATCTGTTATCGGTAGACTCGCACCGGTGCTCGACTGTCGAGGTTCACTTGGCGCGTCCTGGACAGGGAGTTCCGACGGAAGAAGCTGATGCGGTGCTTGTGACGGGATATTTGCCGAGGCTGGGGCCCCCGCGGCCTCTGCCAAGCTTTCCTCCGTAGTCCGGACATCAGGATCACGTACTGTCGACGACGTGTCGCCCTCCATAGGGGGTATCTTTTGGCCGCCGACTGTTGCCGTTGTCGCGGTAGCCTTGCTCCGTGTAAACATGGGTTACCGTTGTAACCGCTGCCACCAAATGTAACGTACTATAGCGTATCCCCTGAACAACTCAGATTGAAACAATCTAACACAGGACCATCCTCTTCGTTCCCGTGCTCTAGCCTCTCCTTCACGCGCTAGTCACGAAGTGACTACAACGCCGACGACAAGCTGCGCCAAGTGCACTTTTACCTCGAAGAAGCAGCAAGGACATGTCTCGAAAACCGGGAGTCCACACTTGGAGACGTTCACAAGCGTCGTCCGAAAGCAAAGGGCCGCAACTTTGCTGGAGATACGGGTGCAACTGCCGAGCGAAGACGTAACCATCTTCGCGGAAGGAATGACGCGGCTGTTCTGCCACGCTGACCCCAACATGCCTGAAGAGATGAAGGTTCGTTTCCTCATGCGAGGAGTAATGTAACAGCTCTTAGCTGGACTTATGAGGAATCCGCCGACTACCGTGCAGGAATTTCTCTCGGAGGCAACAACAATAGAGAAAACGCTGGAAATGCGAACCCGCCAGTACAACCGCCGCTTTATCCAAGACAGTGCAGTGGTTCGAGCCATCGGCTCCGACGATCTGCGCGAGACCATAAGGGCCGTAGTG
This sequence comes from Rhipicephalus sanguineus, assembly GCF_013339695.2. Lineage (NCBI taxonomy): Eukaryota > Metazoa > Arthropoda > Arachnida > Ixodida > Ixodidae > Rhipicephalus > Rhipicephalus sanguineus. Next base: position 55,086,141 of record NC_051181.1, read on the forward strand.
CGCAAAGAACTTTGTCGAATGTTCCCGTCGTACCAGCCTCAAGTTGCCACGATCACAGACATCATCCGAGAGGAAATCCAGCAGTCGCTGAGAATCCCCGAGTGAGCGCAGCCGCAGCTGCAAGCATTGAGCCATGCTGATGCAGCCCGACGTAATGCTCCCGCTGCTCATCCACGTCAAGACGCCGAGCCGCTGCAGCAGCTCCGCCGCCAGGCACCAACACGTCCAACACCGGCGTCATACCACCCGCCAGCCGGCCAACGATACACGCCGGGGAAGACCGACGTTTGGCGCACCCCCATCTACCGCCCACTCTGCGACAGTTGGGACTGCGTGGGTTCGCCATTTACGCACCGCGCACACAGCAGGGTGAACGGCCACGCGACATCGGCGACTACCACGCAGGAACGAAGTGAACACCCCAATAACGCTGCCGTTCGCCGTCGCCAGGGCGCTATGCGTCACCGCAGCGCCTCCAGTACACTGGCCCAACCCGGGGCCGGTCGCCTAACCCGTATCCGGAAAACTAAGGGCAGCAACCGATGGAGGTGCGGTTGCTGTATACGACGAAGCATAGAAGATGCTCCGCCGCCGACGACGACGCCGGGACGAAATCTATACAACGCACCGCAAGCCGAGCGGAGCCCTGACGTGGAAACTTCGCACCCCGAAGAAGACCTGACGACGTAACTTAGAAGCCGCGCAGCAAACCGACGTAGCCGTGATCCGACGCCGCGACCTAAACGGAACGCAAGCCGACAGACTAGCGACCTCGACGTACTATTCGACGGCCACAACATCACCGCTCTCGTCGACACTGGAGCCGACTATTCTGTCGTTAGTGGACCGTTCGCCACAAAACTGAAGAAAGCTAGGACTGCTTGGCAAGGCCCTGAAATCCGGAGAGCTCGAGGCCATCTAATAACGACGGCTGGAGTCAGCGCCGCAAGAGTCACCATCAATAACCGTACTTTGTAATCTTACAACATTGCTTACAACATTACAACACCCAGGAATGTGATACTTGTGACGTATTTCCTAAGTAACCACGGCGCCGTCATCGATCTGAGATCTGAGTCAATAACCCTAACCTCAGAAAAAGCGCCACCACCGCACACGACGGCAGGGAACCCGGCATTAAATGTGATAGACGAGCACGTCATCATTCCGCCTCTTTCTAGCGTCATCATTACCGCTGGCACCGAAGTACCAGTATACCTTGAAGGCGTAATCGAGGGCGATCAGCACCTGCTTCTGAACCGTCAGGTTTGCGTCGCAAGAGGCATAGCCGAGCTGCGTGATGGCAAAAAGGTAGTGCTGACAAACTTCAGCCACTAATATAGACACGTCACATGCTTTGATGGTCGCCTACATGGACGAATTCATGAACGCCAGCAATGCTTTCGTCCTCTTCGATGCTGCCCAATCTGCTTCGACGGATCCAGGTCCCCATCCGGAAATCGACGTCAACCCGAGCCTCTCGAAACAACAACAGGACCAGCTTAACGCCCTGCTCCTGCAATACAAGGACTGCTTCTAATCGTCGGCAAGAATTCGACAGACCCCAGAAGCGAACCATCGCATGATAACAGAAGAACGTGTCCGACCAATCCGTCAGACCCGTATCGACTTTCGACGCGAGTACGCGAGGCCGTTAAGAAACAGGTCGAAGAAATGCTACGCGACGGCATCATCCAGCCGTCCGAGTCCGTGGGCGTCACATGTGGTGTTGGCGAGGAAAAAGTGTGGAACCCCACGGTTCTGCGTCGACTATCGTCGCCTGAACAAGGCCACGAAGAAGGACGTGTACGAATCCCACGAATAAACGACACCTTAGATCGACTCCACAACGCGAAGTACTTTTCGTCGATGGACCTCAAGACCGGCTACTGGCAAATAGAAGTCGACGAAAGAGGCCGAGAAAGGACTACCTTTATAATACCAGACGGCTTGTTCGAGTTCAAGGTGATGCCCTTTGGTCTTTCACGGCACCTGCGGCCTTTCAGCGCGTTATGGATACAGTACTTGTGGATACAGTAATTGTGAGAGCGATTGTTGTATATTGAGAAACATTCCTCTTATTTTTTACCAGAATGTATCCTTCTATTTTCTATTTTCCTCTTTGCCATTTTGATATTTGATATTTTTGTATTTTTTTGCCTATCATAATCTGTTGTTTAATCAGGAACATTGTTTTGCCTCTTTGTACTTACAAACTTGTTCGTTATTTTTACCACTCCCCTCTGTAATGTCTGTTGACCCTGAGGGTAAAATAAATAAATAAATAAACTGGCCGGCTTGAAGCGCCAGACGTGCTTCGTATGCTTGAATGGCATTGCTGTGTTTGCCTCAAGCTTCGACGAACACTTCAGGCGCCTTGAAGCGGTACTTCAAGCAATCAAGACCTACGGACTCACCTTAAAGCCCGAAAATTGCCGCTTCGCGTACGAGTAGCTCTTGCTTTTAGGACACGTGATCAGGAGTGATGATGTTCGCCCAGACCCCCGGAAAACAACTACCATCACTGCCTTCCCGCCACCCATCGACAAGAAGGCCGTACGCCGATTCCTCGGCATGTGCGCCTACTACAGACGCTTCATGAAGAAATTTTCGCGCATAGCCAAGCCTCTAACGCACCTCACCAAGACCGACGTGCTATACAAGTGGGAAACGGCACAAATCAAACCATGTCAAGAACTGAAACGACGTCTTCAGATCCCTCCGATACCAGCACACTTCAACGAATACGCCGATACTGAAATCCACACTGACGCAAACAGCGTAGATCCCCGCGCCGTCCTTGGGAGACGACTGGCGGGCCCGAAAGAGTCATCAGTTATGCTATCCGGTCGCTATCAGAGCCAGAAAGCAACTGTTCCACAACAGAAAAGGAGTGCCTGGCCATCATCTGGGCTGCATCGAAGTTTCGCCCCATCTACGGTCGTACCTTCAAAGTTGTGAGCAAGGACTACATCTTGTGTTGGCTAGCTAACTTGAAGGACCGTTCAGGTCGCCTGGCACTTAGGAGCCTACGACTAAGAATTCGACATTACCGTCATTGACAAGTCTGAAGAAAACACTCCGAAGCTGACTGCCTCTCTCGCGCCCCCGTCGACCGACCGCCACAGGACGACCAGGAGGATGAGTGTTTCTTGGGAACCATAAGTGCCGATGACTTCGCCAAACGACAGCGAGCGGACCCAGATCTCAGGGGCCTTGTGGAATACCTCGAGGGCACAACCGCCGTTTTCCGAAGGTATTGAAGCGAAGACTGGCGTCGTTTTTCTTGCACAATGGCGTTGTCCTGAAGAACTTCTCGCCCCTTCGAACCAACAACACCTGGCGCATTATTGAGACCAAAAGACTTCCAGGCCCTACACGATGACTCGATGGCTAGACACCTGGCTGTTTCCTGGACGCTCGCAAGAATACACTAAAAGTACTACTGGCCGCGCCTTGTCGCCGACGTCACTCGCTACGTAAGAACATGCCGAGATTTCCAGCGACGCAAGACACCGGCCGAAAAAAAACAGCAGGATCTCTTCAGCCGATTGAGCCACCTCGCCGACCATTCCAGCAAATCGGTAGGGACTTACTGGGGCCGTTCGCTACGTCGTCTTGCGGAAATAAATAGATCGTCGTCGCTACCGACTACCTCACCCGCTATGCCGAAACAAGGGCCTTACCTTGAGGCAGTGCCGCTGAGGTAGCGAATTTCTTCGTCGAAGACATCGTCCTGCGTCATGCCGCCCCAGAGGTTCTTATCACCGACAGAGGTAAGGCATTCACTGCGAAGCTAACTACGGCGATCTCGAGACACAGCTAGACAAGCCACCGCCAGACCGCTGCCTGCCACCCTCAGAGAAATGGCCTCACCGAGCGTCTAAACAAGACCAGCGCCGACATGCTGGCCATATACGTCGACGTCGAGCACAAGAGGTGGAATCCCATCCTTCCGTACGTGACTTTCGCATACAACACGGCAGTAGAAGAAACGACGCAGTGGCCGCCGTTGAAGTTGGTCTACGGAAGGAGCCAGGCAACGACGCTCGACGCAATGCTGCCAGCTACCACCCACGAAGACAATATCGACGTCGCCATTTATTTGAAACGTGTCGACCAGAAGTCGTTGACGTCGTGCGCCTCAAGCTGTTTTATGCGCGTTGATGAACCTGAGGATTCTGACTTGGCTTCCTTCATTATTGTTCTTTCAAGTGGCATGCATTTTTCTTACTTCCATTTTCTGTTTTGTGCATCAGGGCGATGCTTTTTCAGAGCGGGGCATTGCCACAGCCGCTTCTTGTTTTATTTTGATATATTAGGGGTTTCCCCGCAAGGACGGTTAGCGACAATCGACGCAGACCGCGCCGCTACGTTTGAGATGCTTCGCGATTGTAGCAGATCACTTTGTTAGGAGTGCGCGCAGGACGCGGATAGTCTAGGTTTTTCCAGACCACGAGTGATAAGACTGGGAAGTTCGATGCGTGATTTATAAAAGACGGCGTGTTGCAGCCATGATTACTTTTTCGACAGTCGACGCTCTCTTCGCAGCTATCAGTGGACAATGTGTGTTGCTGTCGTTTGACTTTCAGTTTCCTGGCCACAAGTTCGGACAAATAAAGAGTTCTTGGACACGCCGACTGCTGCCTTCGTCGACGTCATGACACCGTGACAATATTGTGCTCGTTGTTCTCCGTTCTCGCTTATTCGTAATCGTTTCATTTGTGGTTGAATACAAATAACTCTATTCATAATATCGAATTTTTATTGCGATAGCAATTTTATGGACAGTCTCGGCTGATCTTTGCCGTCTTCGTCTGTCGACACCGTCATGTCCCGGATATGTATGTATATTGCCACATGCCATCATGTATGAGCCATCCGCTGTGGCACGTACACGCGAGTGGAAGAAGAAGAGAACGTTGTTGTTGCTGGTCTGGTTCTGGGGAAGACGTCAACACCTGGCTGTCTGTCTTATTTCGCCCGTGACACTGGTGGAGGTGCTGGGTATATGCACCTTGGCTCCCAATTTCCAGCCGTGACTCCTAGCAACTTGGAGAGAGCCACAGCTCCCACAACAAGAAGCAGCCGCCGCCTGCTAGGACTACCCCCCGAATTCGGTCCCTTGTCAAGACTTGACAAGATGACAACCTCGACTATAAGCCAGGCGAGTCAAACCAACGACGCCTATTCTTCTCCGCTCCCGCATGTTTTTCATGCACCGCAGACACCACGGTCTTTCCACGGAGACATTTTTGAGGATGTTGATGACTGGCTCGACCACTTTGATCGAGTTGCCAGCATCAATGAATGGGATGAAGGTCGCAAGCTGCGGAGGGTTTACTTCGCATTAGAAGACTCTGCCAAAACATGGTACGAGAACCACGAAGGTTCCTTTGCGACGTGGCAAGAGTTTAGCCGCCAGCTCCGCGACGCGTACCGCAACGCTGAAAGGAAGGAGAGAGCGGAACAAGCCATCTCGTCTAGGAACCAGCGACCAAACGAGAGAGTTTCGATGTTTGTCGAGGACATGCTTCGACTCTTCAGGCGGGCCGACCCTGCGATGTCCGAGGAAAAGAAGGTGCGGCATTTGATGCGTGGGGTTAAAGAACAGCTCTTCGCCGGGCTAGTACGCAATCCACCAAGGACCGTGGCTGAGTTCATCAGTGAGGCGACCACGATGGAACGTACTCTCCAGCAGCGGTCGTCACAGTACGAACGCCACGACATAACGGCCACGGCATGCTCTATCGGGTCTGACAGCGAGAGGCAGGCCCTCGCAGACTTCATAAGAAGTGTCGTGCGGGACGAGCTCCGCCAACTCCAAGCAGTGGGACCTCAACCAACCGCGCCAGCATTCTTGGACGTCATCAGAAATGAAATCAGACAGGCGGTCGCACCACTCGCACCACCAAGACCTGAGGTCCCTGTCCTGACTTATGCGGCGGCCCTACGATCTCCTGCACCACATGCTACTGGTCCTACTTTGGGGACCATGGACCCGCCTAGTCATCTATTCCAGGATGCCTCTTCGACTTCGCCCCCTGCGTCAAGGTTCCCGAGCGCACCCACGTATCAGCCGTCCGGCTCAAGACAGAACGCTACCAAGGCAAGCGTGTGGCGCACGTCGGATAACCGTCCGCTATGTTACCACTGTGGCGAGGCGGGCCACGTGTATCGTACTTGTCAGTACCGCCAACTCGGTCTACGCGGCTTCCACCCTGATGCTCGGTGCCCACGCTACGGTGAGCGCCCCCGTGAAATCGAAGCGTACCTTACAGGCCAGCAAATTCATCCCACTGTTCAACGCCGCCAATCACGATCACCGTCGCCTCGCCGCTCCATGTCACCTAGTTTGCCCTCGTCGTCCTACGCTCCTTTCAGAAGCCGGTCACCGAGTCCCCACAGGGGAAACTAGGAACCGCGGCTTCTGGGGGTGAAGTCGCTTCCCAACGAACTGCCAAAGAGCCTCCCTCGACGCAACGACCCGATGATGACCGTTCAGATTTTTCGTTATTTTCCGAGATTAGCAAAACTGTTTCTGCCGACATCACCGTATTCGTCGATAATCATGCTGTCACTGCCCTCGTCGACACTGGCGCCGATTATTCAGTTATGAGCGGCGCCCTGGCATCTAAACTGAGGAAAGTTACGACCGCATGGCAAGGACCCCCGTTGCGCACGGCAGGTGGCCATCTGGTGAAGCCGACTGGAATGTGCACAGCACGTATTCGGATACGTGCATCGACGTTCACGGGCTCCTTCCTCGTATTACCTGTGTGCTCCCGTCCGCTCATTCTGGGACTGGACTTTCTTCGTGAATACGGCGCAATCATTAATCTACGTGAGTTGCTAGTGTCGTTCGAGGACCCCTTTCATCCTGAAGCTGAGGCTGACAACACCCCCTTCTCGAAGACAGCCCTACGCGTGTCCGCCGAATCTTTGACTCTGCCTCCTCGTAGCAGCCTCTTTGTCAGCGTTGAATGTGAGCAGGACGTCCCCGACACTGTAATCGCGGAGGGAAATTTGTCTCTCCTTCTTGCACAACAAATCTGCGTCGCCCGAGGTCTTGTTCAACCCAGAAATAGACAGGCTCGCCTACTAGTCACGAACTTCAGCGAGGAGTATCGCCATCTTACAAGGCGCACTGCGATCGCATACCTTGAAGACATTGCCGACGTCTCGGGTCCCTCAACATTAGCTGCCCTTTCGTCGTGCGACCATTCCGGCATGCCATTCGCGAGCACTCTCGACGTAAACCAGGATCTACCTTCCGCACAACGGGCGCGTCTTTTGGGTATACTCGATTCATTTCGAGATTGCTTCGCTACAACATCGAAGGTGAAACAGACGCCGCTTGCCAAGCATCGTATCATCACCGAGCCTACCGAGAGACCTGTTCGACAACACGCCTACAGGGTGTCGCAAAAAGAACAAGACGCCATACGTCAGCAAGTCCAGCAGATGCTCAAGGACGACGTCATCCAGCCGTCGACTAGTCCCTGGGCTTCCCCTGTTGTGTTGGTGAAGAAAAAAGATGGTACCCTGCGCTTTTGCGTTGATTATCGAAAGTTGAACAAGATCACGAAGAAGGACGTTTATCCTTTACCCCGAATAGATGACTCCTTGGACCGCATACGGAACGCTCGATACTTTTCTTCCATGGATCTACGCAGCGGCTACTGGCAAATTGCAGTTGACGAGCGTGACCGCGAAAAGACCGCTTTTATTACTCCTGACGGTCTCTACGAGTTCAAAGTCCTTCCTTTCGGCTTATGCTCAGCGCCAGCTACTTTTCAAAGAATGATGGACACGGTTCTTTCTGGGCTCAAATGGCAATCATGTCTTGTCTACCTAGACGACGTGGTGGTCTTCTCTGACACCTTTGAACAGCACATCCAGCGCCTCCAGACAGTTCTTGAGGCGATTCGAACAGCCGGACTTTCTCTCAAACCTGAGAAATGTCATTTTGCCTACGAAGAACTCAAGTTTCTTGGTCACGTCGTGAGTCACGCTGGTATCCGCCCAGACCCTGAGAAAACAAGCGCCGTCGCTGCATTTCCCGTGCCAACAAACAAGCGCGATCTACGCCGATTCCTGGGGCTGTGCGCTTACTACCGACGCTTTGTCAAAGGTTTTTCCAAAATCGCTGAACCCCTCAACCACCTTACGAAAGAAGGCGTACCGTTTGTTTGGGGTCAGGAACAGCGACATGCCTTCGATACCCTGCGAAGCCATCTCCAGGCTCCCCCTGTACTCGGTCACTTTGACGAGACCGCTGCCACAGAGCTACACACCGATGCCAGCAACGTCGGGCTTGGAGCTGTATTAGTTCAATGGCAAAATGGCCTAGAGCGTGTGATTGCCTATGCCAGCCGAACATTATCATCAGCAGAGAAAAACTACTCTGCAACGGAAAAAGAATGCTTAGCTGTTGTTTGGGCTATAACAAAGTTTCGACCATACTTGTACGGACGCCCATTCAGAGTAGTTAGCGACCACCATTCTCTATGCTGGCTCGCCAATCTCAAAGACCCTTCAGGTCGTCTGGCACGGTGGAGCCTTCGGCTGCAAGAATTTGACGTTACCATCATTCACAAGTCAGGACGCAAACACACCGACGCTGACTGTCTCTCACGTGCACCAGTCGGAAGTGCCAACGCAGACCTTGATGAGGACGACACTTTCCTTTCCTCTGTATCAGCAACCGACTTGGCTCAACAACAGCGCGACGACTTGGAGCTCAGCCCACTAATTGACTATCTGGAAGGGCGCACATCTAGTCTTCCTCGAAATTTCGCACGCTCGCTAGCCTCCTTTTGTTTCCGGGATGGAGTCCTTTATAAGAAGAACTTCGACCATACGCAAGCTACTTACCTGCTAGTTGCGCCGACCTCGCTTCGTGACGATATTTTACATGCTTGCCACGACGAACCATCGGCCGGACACCTTGGCTACACGCGCACATTGCAACGAATTCGTCGCTCCTATTACTGGCCACGTCTCACGAAGACTGTCAAGCATTACGTTCGCACATGTCGCGACTGCCAACGTCGTAAGACTCCACTTGTCCGACCAGCGGGACTGTTACAACCAATCGCCACACCGAAAGCACCATTTCATCAGGTTGGCATGGACTTGCTCGGATCATTCCCCACGTCTGCGTCTGGAAATCGGTGGATTGTTGTCGCCACCGATTATTTAACACGATACTGCGAAACAAAGGCCCTGCCCAAAGCTACCGCAGCTGACATCGCCCACTTTTTCGTCAACAATATCGTCCTCCGTCACGGAGCGCCAGCTGTCATAATTACTGATCGTGGAACAGCTTTCACCGCAGAGATGCTACAGGAAGTCTTTAGGCTCAGTGGCACAGAACATCGCAAAACCACGGCTTATCACCCTCAAACAAACGGACTCACTGAACGGCTGAACAAGACCATTGCAGACATGCTGTCAATGTATGTGGCCATTGACCACAAGAACTGGGATGATATCCTCCCTTACGTAACTTTTGCTTACAACACTGCGGTGCAAGAAAGTACAGGTTTCACCCCATTCCGCTTAGTGCATGGTCGAGAGGTCACCACAATGCTCGACGCAATGCTCCTCCCCGACAACCAGGGACTGTTTAACACGGATGCTGCCACGTTCGCTCAACGCGCCGAGGAGGCCCGTCAACTCGCCCGATGCCGTATTGAGAGTCGCCAAACTGCAGACGCACGCCGCTACAATCTCCGGCACCGAGATGTTACCTTCAAACCAGGCGATGAAGTCTGGGTGTGGACCCCCATCCGACAGCGCGGCCGGTCAGAGAAGTTACTGCGGCGCTACTTCGGCCCCTACAAGGTTCTACGCCGACTCAGCGACGTAACCTACGAGGTTCTCCCAGAAGGCACCCCAAGACGTTCCCGTCGGCTTCCACAAACTGATGTGGTTCATGTTTCAAGGCTCAAGCCATATTTCTCGCGTCGTCAATCGAACGTCGAGTGACTTTGACTACAATGGCCACTTAGCTTCTTTCTTTTTGTTGCTTTTCTGCTTGTTATTATTGTGTCCCACTTTCTCTATTTACTTCTTCAGTGACTGCAGCATGTTCATTTTGCCTTACGGGCACAGTTGTTTCGTTTGTACAGTGACGTTTTGTTTTTCTTTCCTCCTTTTTTTTAGTGCGCATAACCAGCATCGAGACGATGCTTTTGTGAGAGAGGGAGTAATGCCACATGCCATCATGTATGAGCCATCCGCTGTGGCACGTACACGCGAGTGGAAGAAGAAGAGAACGTTGTTGTTGCTGGTCTGGTTCTGGGGAAGACGTCAACACCTGGCTGTCTGTCTTATTTCGCCCGTGACAATATATATGGCACAAAGAAAAAAGCTGAAAAAAAAAATTCTGAAGTACCCGTCCACGGATTCGAACCAGCAACCCCTCACTCCCCAGCGCGCTGCGTTAGACGACTCAGCCATACGAAATGTATGCGCCGGCGAAATAACGGCGAGCTATTTATATACACCATGTACCGCTGGTGGTAAACAAATCTTGGAGGAGCGTGAGCGTGGTTTCTATCACGCAGCGCTCCTAATTTTCTTTCAATTTGAAAACTGCCATTGAGTCGCGCACGACAAAGCGGCGCTTTTCTGTACCCACTCGTGATGTGGAAGGAAAAAAAAAGACAAAGAAAACCGAGCACACCTTTCACACCGGCGCGTGGAGTCACCCTCTGCGTCTGGTGTGCACACCTTGCACACCAGACGCAGAGGTTGACTCTTCTCCAATTACATTGCCACGCCCACTCCTTGTTTTATTTTGATGTATTCGGGCTTGACCAGCAAGGACGGTTATCAACGCTCGAAGCTGTCCGCGAAGCAGTGTTCGAGAAGCTTCACGATTGTAGTAGACCGTCTTGTTAAGATTGCGCGCCGCACGCGAATGTTCCAGCTTTGTCGAGAGATAACGCCGCCACCAGCGATATCCCTGGAAAGTTCGATAGCGCCTGTATAAAAGCCGACGCACTTTACTGCTTGTCAGTTGATCGACGGTCGACGCTCTGTTCGCCGCTATCAGTATATTGCTGTAGTTTGACTTTCAGTTTCCCGGCCACAAGTTCCGCCAAATAATGAGTTTCATCTTGACTACGCCTGCTGTTGTCTTCGTCGACGTCACGACCCGTTGACATCTGGTGGAGGTGTTGCTTCATGATCCGGACGCCACCGCGGGACGCTGACCCTAGCCCAAGCCGCGAAGAAGACGACGCTAAAGACAACTCGGTTCCTCGAACCAGCCGTCGGCAGAAGGGACTACAGCCAGAGTACGGGCTCCTTCCCGAAAACACCAGGCAACCCAAGACCGTGACATCGACCGCCCAGACGATGAGAGCCCCCCTGCCACCTACAACGGTAGTGATGCAACTGACAAGGGAGCCACCGACTTTCCGTGGATCGTCGTTTGAAGACCCGGAGAGCTGGCTGGAGACGTACGAGCGAGTCGCCACTTTCAACCATTGGAACACCGAAGAGAAGCTGCGCCACGTCTACTTCTACTTAGAAGACGCCGCGAGGACGTGGTTCGAAAACCGTGAATCTAGCCTTCAATCCTGGGGCCTCTTTCGGATGACGTTCCTTAATACCTTCGCGAGCATCGTCCGCAAGAAAAAGGCCGCTGCTTTGCTGGAGACAAGAGCGCAGCTACCGAATGAGACGGTCACTATCTACACGGAAGTGATGACGCGACTTTTCCGCCTGGCTGATTCTGCCATGCCTGACGAAAAAAAGTTCCGCTTTCTTATGCGGGGAGTGAAACAAGACCTCTTTGCAGGATTGGTGCGGAACCCACCGAAAACTGTTACCGAATTCCTAAAGGAGGCTACAACAATTGAAAAGTCCCTCGAGATTAGGACGAAGCAATACAACCGCTGAACCCTGTCGACAGGCTACACCAACGCGCACTCGCTAGGCACCAATGACCTACGGAAAGGCTGCGGAAAGCCTACGGGAAGAGCGATAGTGCGGGAGGAGCTGCGCAAGCGCAGCCTCAAGTGGATTCGATCGCCGACATGGTCCGCGAGGAAATCCAGCAGTCGCTGGGCACCCCTGATTCAGCGCAGCCGCAGCTGCGAGCAATGAACTATGCTGCTGCAGCCCGACGCAACGCCCCCGCTCCTCGTCCACGTCAAGACGCCGCGCCGCCGCAGCAGTTCTGCCGCCAGACGCCGCCGCCGCCATCACTACCAACGACCTACCGTCCTCCTGTCGCCCAGCGCTGTGCCCCGCGCTATGCCCCAAGGAAGACCGACGTTTGGCGCGCCCCCGACAACCGCCCGCCCTGCTACCACTGCGGGACGGCCGGCCACACGTACGGCCGCTGCCAGTACCCTCAGGTGGGGCTACGCGGATTCGCCGTCAACGCGCCGCGCCCGCAGCCAGACGAACGGCCTCGCGACATCGACGACTACCTCAGCGGAACACAGTGGCAAGAACGACGACCTTCCCGCTCACCGTCGCCCGGCCGCTACATGTCACCACATCGCCGGCAGTACATTGGCACAAACCGGGGCCGGTCGCCTAGCCCGTATCCGGGAAATTGAGGGCAGCAACCGATGGAGGTGCGGTTGCTGAACGACGAAATGCTCAAGATCCCCCGCCTTCGATGACGACGTCGCGATGAAGTTCCGAGCCCCCACCGCACGCCGAACGACGTCTTGAAGAAGAAACTTTGGGACCGGAAGCAGACCTGACGACGCAACGCGAAAGCAGCGGTGCAAACCGACGTAGCCATGACCCGACGCCGCGACGTAACTGCAACGCAAGAAGGCGCACTAGCGACCTCGACGTTCTGATCGACGGCCACAACGTCCCTGCTCTCGTCGATACTGGAGTCGACTACTCCGTCATCAGTGGGCCGTTCGCAACAAAGTTAAAGAAAGTTAGGACTGCTTGGGAAGGCCCCGAGATCCGGACCGCTGGAGGCCATCTGATAACGCCGATTGGTGTCGCACGGCGAGAGTCACCATCAATAACCGGACTTATCCTGCGAGCTTTGTGATCCTACAAAACTTCTCCAGGGATGTGATACTTGGAATGGACTTCCTAAGTGACCACGGCGCCGTCATCGACCTGAGGTCTGAGTCGATAACACTAACCTCAGAGAAAGCACTCCCGCCCCACGCGACACCAGGGAACTATGCATTGAATGTGATAGATGAGCAGGTAACCGTTCCGCCGCGCTCCAGCGTCATTATTTCCGTCGGCACCGAAAACCTGCGAACCTTGAAGGCGTCATCGAGGGCGATCTGCACCTACTCCTGAACCGTCAAATTTGCATCGCACGAGGTATAACCAAGCTGATTGACGGTAAAGCAAAGGTAGTACTGACAAACTTCAGCTACGAATATAGGCACCTCAACATTGGTACGACATTTGCCTACATTTGCTGACGAATGTGTAGCCGCCAGCGTTGCTTTCGCCCTCTTCGATGCTGCCGAACCTCCTTCGACGAATAGAGGTCCCGAACCGGATTTTGACGTCAACCCGAGGCTTCCGAAGGTCAAGCAAGACCAGCTCAAGACCCTGCTCCAGCAATACAAGCACTGTTTCTCGTCGTCATCGCGGGTCCGACTAACACCCTTTGCAAAACACCGCATTATAACAGAAGAAAATTCTCGACCACTCCGTCAGAGCCCCTACCGAGTTTCGACTCGAAAGCGCGACGCGATAAAGAAACAAGTCGACGAGATGCTACGCGGCAACATCATCCAGCCGTCCAAGAGTCCGTAGGCGTCACCCGTGATAATAGTGAAGAAGAAGGACGGAACACTGCGTTTCTGCGTTGATTATCGGCGCCTGAATAGAATCACGAAGAAGGACTTGTACCCCCTCCCAGGGATAGAGGGCACCCTGGATCGACTTCACAACGCGACGTGCTTTTTCTCGATGGACCTCAAGAGCGGCTATTGGTAGATCGAAGTAGACGAAAGAGACCAAGAAAAGACCGCTTTTATAACACGCGACGGCCTTTTTGAGTTCAAGGTCATGCCTTTCGGTCTTTGCTCGGCACCTGCGACGTTCTAGCGCGTCATGGACACCGTACTGGCCGAATTGAAGTGGCGCACGTGCCTTGTGTATTCGGACGACGTCGTCGTGTTTTCCTCGACCTTCGACGAGTATCTCCGGAGGCTTGAGGCAGTACTTCAAGCAATCAAGGCCTCTGGACTGACCCTGAAGCCAGAAAAGTGCCGATTCGCGTACGACGAGCTCTTGTTTCTGGGTCATGTGGTTAGCAAGTCTGGAGTGCGCCCAGACCCGCGGAAAACAGCTGCCATCGCCGACTTCGCGCCACCCACCGACAAGAAGGCCCTGCGCCAATTTCTCGGCTTATGCGCCAATTACAAACGCTTGGTCAAAAACTTTTCACGGATCGCCGGACCACTGACGCTTCTCACGAAGACTAACGTGGAAGTCAGGTGGGAAACGGCGCAAGTGCGAGGCTTTCAAAAACCTAAACGACGCCTGCAAACGCCACCCATACTTGCGAATTTCGACGATTGCGCCGATACGGAAATACACACCGAGGCAAGCAGCGTAGGACTCCGTGCCGTCCTTCTGCAAAAGATGGACGGGCTTGAAAGGGTTATCAGTTATGCTAGCCGGTCACCATCTAAGGCAGAAGCCAATTATTACACAACAGAAAAGGAATGCCTTGCCATCCTCTGGGCTACGTCAAAGTTTCGCCCCTAGCTCTATGGCAGGCCCTTAAAGTTGTCAGTGACCATCACGCCTTATGTAGGCTAGCTAACTTGAAGGACCTTTCGGGTCGTCTCGCACGATGGAGCCTCAGGCTTCAATAATTCGACATTACCGTCGTGTACAAGTCCGGACGAAAACTCTCTGATGCCGACTTCCTGTCTCGTGCCCCCGTCGACGAGCCGCCGCAAGACGACGACGATCACTGCTTCCTCGGAACTATAAAGTGCCGACAACTTCACCGAAAGGCAACGAGCCGACGCGGAACTGGAGGGCCTTATGGAGTACCTCGAGTGCAAGACCCCCGTTCTTCCGAAGGTATTCAAGCGAGGACTGCCGTCGTTTTTCTTACGGAACGGCTTTCTCCTGAAGAAGAACTTCTCGCCACTTGGAACCGACTACCTTCTCGTCGTGCCCTCATCATTGCGACCAGAAGTCCTACAGGCCCTACACGACGACCCGACGGCTGGACATTTCGGTGTTTCGCGCACGCTCGCCAGAATACAGGAAAAATACTACTGGCCACGCCTTGCTGCCGACGTCGCCCACTACGTTAAGACTTGCCGAGATTGCCAGCGACGCAAAACACCTCCGACTAGGCCAGCGGGACTTCTGCAGCCAATCGAACCACCTCACCGACCGTTCCAGCAAATTGGGATGGACCTACTGGGGCCGTTCCCGACGTCGACTTCCGGCAACAAGTGGATCGTCGTAGCAACTGACTACCTCACTCGCTACGCCGAGACAAAGGCCTTGCCCAAAGGCAGCGCCGACGAGGTACCCAAGTTCTTCGTGGAGAACATCATCTTACGTCATGGCGCCCCAGAGGTCCTCATCACAGATAGAGGTACCGCCTCTACTGAGGACCTAGCTCAGGCAATCTTTAAATACAGCGAGACGAATCACCGCCGCACCACCGCCTACCACCCGCAGACCAGTGGCCTTACCGAACGTCTAAATAAGACCATCGCCGACATGCTGGCCATGTACGTCGACGTTGAGCACAAGACGTGGCACGCCTTCCTTCCGTACGTGACCTTCGCTTACAACACGGCCGTCGAAGAAACAAAGCAGATGACGCCGTACAAGTTGGTCTACGGAAAGAGCCCAGCGACGACGCTCGACGCCATGCTACCGAACGTCACCGACGAAGAAAACCTCGACGACGCCGCTTACTTACAACGTGCCTAAGAAGCTCGACAGCTCGCCCGCCTGCGCATCAAGACCCCGCAGTACATCGACAGCCGTCGCTACGATCTTCGACGACGCTTCGTGGAATACCAGCCCGGCGACCGTGTTTGGGTCTGGACGCCGATACGCCGACGTGGGCTTAGCGAAAACTCCTATGACGTTACTTTGGGCCATACAAGGTTGTTCGACGTCTCGGCGCTCTTGATTACGAAGTCATCCTGGACGGCATTACGAACTCCCAGCGACGCCACGCACGACCTGAAGTCGTCCATGTCGTGCGCCTTAACACTTTCGTGAGCGCGGAAAAATCGGTTGTTTTTGGCTAGTCCAGGAAATATTTTTTTCCTGCCACAGAATATAAGTGATGCTAAAGTGTAGGGTATCAAATGATGGAGGAAGAATTGGTCTTTCCAAGAGTATAATTCTAAACAACGGATATATTTCGAATATGATAACAACAATTATCAAACAAAGAAAAATGCATTAAAAAGAATGAAAGATTCATAAAAAAGTCACAGTTTCGCCGCAAGACCGAAGCAATGAATGCGATAGCAAGAAGCTAATGCTATATGAAGTGAGGCTCGCCAATGGATACTCTCAGTTTGAACAGCGCTCCTGTTGCAAAGGCGGCCGAAGCAGCGAAGGAAACTAGCGTGCTTCAAGTGTCGAGCTGTGACACTTGATAGTTCGCGCTCATCTTCTGTTTGTTCGTTTAGCGGCGTCCCTTGAGCTCGAGTGGCTTTCGTACGCTCCGTAACATGAGCGATGACATCACGGTGAAAGCGTGAAACATCCCTCTTCCCCTCAGCACAAAAAAAACCGCGCGAGCAGACAGCGGAAGGGCAAGGTTCTCCCTGCGCAAGTATAAGAAGAAGAGAGCGAGCTCGCCGACGACTTTTAAATGCGCCTGTCGCGCTCCTACCGCCATCTCACTGTTAATGAAGAAACGCTTATAAGCGCAGCCGTCTCTGAGTCCGTCCAGCGGTAAAGGTTGTGTATATAACGCTCGCCGTTACCTACATGGAGGATCTGCGTTTCGTGGCGTAGTGGCTAGCGCCACTCGCTGCGGAGAAAGAGGTCCCTGGTTCGATTCCGCGCTTTGGAAGCATTTTTCTGAATTATTTTGCTTTGGGGCTTTTATTATATTAACATACTTACACATATACGGTGCATGACGGCGGCGACAGCAACGGCAAAATCCAGCCGAGACTGTCCATATAATTGCTATCGCAATAAAACGTAACTTCAACTCTGCAAAGGTTAAACATTTTAAAAAATCGAAATATACGTTTTGAACGCGAAGCCCTCGTAGAATAATAGTGGAAATATAAGCTCTGTAAGTACAAAGATTATTTGCATAAATACAAGAATATAGGCACTAGTGCATATCATGCCACCGCGCGATACAGGTTCTCGGCGCGGTGAAACAAAGGCTGGATGCGCATGTTTCGGGAAAAAAAAAATTTTTCTGTTCAACTTTCCTAGCATAGTTTGCAGTTCTGGTAGTTTTCAATTTTCCTTTGTATTTGTTGAAATGAACAGTGTAGCCTGTTCTAAATCTGCAAAAATCCCTAATTGTACCCTCGCATTTGACCTCCCTCTCGCTCATGTAGTGCCGAATACCATACCGACCTTCACATTTCACCATTTTCTCATCCACTGAAAGGTTCCGACGGGGTTAGAAGATAGCGTAGAAAAATCGTTCATGTGTTCCAATAGAGAACACACGTGGTGAAGATTCTCGTGGGATGCGACGGTCGTCTTCTTCAGGTCAGAGACACTCAAGAAACCTTGAACCTTTTCCGTGGCATCACTGACGGTGGACGAAGGCCTGGAAATATGTGCCGTCAAAACCAACACCAGTGCAAGCACGGGACTTCAACGATTACCATGTACACATGGAGGGAGACGAACTTGCTCATCTTCTCTTCAGTAACCTCCGTCCATGGATCCATCCCTCTCACTGTATGTTGGCTTTTCGAAAGTATGCATCCACGTATACTTATCTGTGTGGCTGCATATCTCTCTGATGACTTCTGCGGTGAAAAACAATACGAAGACGCCGCCGCGCAGCACACCGGAGCGTTGGGTCAAAGTCCGCTCCGCGCCGTCTTCGCGAAGACAACTGCGCTCTTTCTGCAGCCGGCGATAAATGCTCCCGCCCAATTGAAGTTAACACCTTGCAGATAACAGCTGCTATTTCTAGAACGCACCAGATACGTTTACATCGACGCACGGCAGCGATAAAACGACCCGAAGAGAAGACGAAACTTACCGGCGGATAGCTGCTGATGTTCCGGGGAGGTTCGACGCACTTTCGCCGTCCGTACTGAAGCCTGGCGAATCGAAGTCGTCTTCCGTGTCTGTGGTGCTACTATCATCCAGATATTCCCGCTCATATTAATCGGAATCCGTCGAAATTCGCCTTTTTCTTTGGAGCACCCGCGAGTGGCGTCGACGCGAAGTCTGAAACAACGAGCGCTAACCTACCCGACTGCGAACCAGCTTTAAAAATCTCCCCGCGGTGGAAAAAAGACTCTCAAACAAAACTGATAAAAGACAGGTTATTTTACCCTTTGTATTTCGTTAGCTGTCCAGAACCGCTCAGAGAGCGCCAAAACTTGATCTTGAAGTCATCGATAACATACTATCGATGGGAATAGGTGCGGTCACGAAAGTGTTTTAAGCCGTTTTTTACGCGTTAGCGAACCTGGGGACTCTACTTTTCCTTTGCTATTGTAATTCATATATGTATGCACTTGTTCTTTTTTTCTCTTTGTTGTTTCGCAAGCATCAGGACGATGCTTTTTCAGAGGGGGGCAATGCCACGCCCACTTCTTGCTTTATTTTGATGTATTCGGGTTTGACCAGCAAGGACGGTTATCAACGCTCGACGCTGTCCGCGAAGCCGTGTTCGAGGAGCTTCACGATTGTAGTAGATCGTCTTGTTAAGATTGCGCGCCGCACGCGAATGTCCCAGCTTTGTCGAGAGATAACGCCGCCACCAGTGATATTGCTGGATAGTTCGATAGCGCCTGTATAAAAGCCGACGCGCTTGACAACTTGTCAGTTAATCAACGGTCGACGCTCTGTTTGCCGCCATCAGTGTATTGCTCTATTTGGACTTTCAGTTTCCCGGCCACAAGTGCCAAATAAATAGTTTCATCTTGACTACGCCACCTGTTGTCTTCGTCGACGTCACGACCCCGTGACAATATTAACCGCCAGTTTCGTGGCCAATCCCCCGTAGTGGGTAAGAGCCAAGAATTAAGGATCAGGCAAGCAAGCAAGCGTCTGATTCTCCACTGTCGACACTTGCAGCGTGTTGCTCAAGCACATAGACCTAACTGTGACAGTTGTTAGTTCACGCTTGCCCTTTACATGCCTGTGCGTTCATTTAGGGCGTCCTTCTTTGTGCTTCAGCGGCACGCTGCAAGTATCGAGCTGCTTCTGGTTCTTCGTGTGACATTCCGATTTCATGCTATCGCATTCATTGTTTCGCCCTTGCGGTGAAACTGTGACTTTTTTTCGATTTCGCTGTAAATCTGGCGCAAGAATAGACCGATCTCACCAGACGATCTGCGCAAGAGCGAGTTTCCGACAGCGGCACTGCTGCCATCTTAGTTGGAGTACTCTGAGCACTGCTGGTACTGAGTACTCTGAGCACTGCCTTTTTTGGCGCCGTAGTTGTCCGCCGCCGCCGCCGCCGTCGCCGGTGTCCGTAACCAGTATCGCTCGAAATAAGAAAAAAAAACTAAATAAGAAAAAAATTCCAGGATGGAACGAGGTTCGAACCTGGGCCCTCTGCGTGGGAGCCCAGTATTCAACCTCTGAGCCATGCCGGTGCTTGAAACTGCTCTGCAAAAAGGTCCTATACAGGCTTCATGTCGGGAAGGAACCACATTAGCATATGCAATATAGCGTGGTAGAAGATTAAAATAAGCACCAAGCGTCGCACAACGCGAATTCTGTAACCAGGCGTCAAACAATTGCGAATTGCGCAACGAGTAGGTTGTTGAATGCTTCCAGCCCATTACAAAAAGGCTCTGCCATAATTCTTCATCGTCACGTCATCAGGCGCAGAATCAACAAATTGCGCATAATCCCTTACATGCGTTTAGCAGGTACCAACGCTCTCTGTAGAATGACGAAAAATGGCACAGTGCCTGCTGCCCTACTTCTAAAAAACTACAATTATTTATAGCGTAGTGGGTTCCTCGCAAGTGCACTTGTATTGGTTGCCAAGGAAGCCCATAAGCGCATGATCAATTACCTCGGGGTCCCAATAAAGTTCTTCGCCCCCCCCCCCCCGTCTCTCTTCCACGTCAACGTATACAACATAACGGGAGAAGGAAATAGCGACCGGGCGTCACCCAATGCAAATTACATAACTGGTGGGCCGTTTAAAGATTCCAACCCATTACAAAGGGCTGAGCCATAATTCTTCATCGTCATCAGTCGTCACGTCAACAAAGTGCACATAATGCCTTACAGACGTGTAGCTGGTGCCTCGCTTCTCCATAGAATGACGAATAATGGCTTAGTGGGTGCTTCCCAACTTCACAAAAAGTTTGATTTGTGGCGTAGTGGGTACCTTTCTAGTGTACTTGTATTGTAGCCCCAAGAGAGCTTAACGGGCTCTAGAAACGCCGCTCTTCCAGCTTTCGCTGCGACTGTGCTGCGGTTTCAGCGCAGGCCTGGCGTTTTTTTTTCAATTTCGCTGTAAATCTGGCGCAAAAATTAGATGTCTTTGGTTACTGAGGCTACTTTTAAATTGCGGTTTGATTCCTTTTCTTATCTGCACAACAGCGACCCCGTTTATAACACACAGTATAACCTGGACTATATATCTAGCTTTTCGTACAAGGCGATGTGCGTATACGCGTGATCAGGGTTACCAGATTCAAAAGACACGAAACAGCCAAGAAATCGGAAAAACTTGCCAACCAGTAGCAAACTTAAGCCAAGGGTTATAAAAGTAGCCAAAAGAAGTCGCGCGCGTGTGAGAACAACAACACGGTTGTTATTCAAATGACTGAATGCAAAAGCCTTTTGGTGGAAACATAAACCAGAACAGTAATCACACTTCAAAATAATAATAGCTGAGACAAAAGCATAAATTCTTCAATTTAGCAAGAACTTCGCGCATGATAACGAAGTTTCTTCCGCTGCTGCAAGAATGGCATTCTCGCGAAGCGTCTCACGTGAGTTTTTTTAAAAGGTCTAGAAGTACTACCTTTGTGTCGACAATAAAAATGACTACCGCATGAGTGCGCAAAATCACAGCTCCTGGGATTGAACTATCAATTTAGTCACCTTCGTCATCGTTTCTCACGTGATTACGAAGTCCGAACAGTAAATATTGCCGCATAATTAGAGACGTGAGTTGGGCTAGTTGGTGTGTATTAACTGCAGACATGACTTAATAGCGCAACAAAAAATCACAGACAAGGTACAGACGACAGACAGGACGTAGCGCAAACTTCAGCGGAGCTGTTTGGCTAGGTGCGGCACGTGTGGGTTGCGTGAGCATGGGACGTGTTAATGTTAGCGACGTTTTGGGGGGCGTGCTTGAGTGATTTTTGCGTATTGCGCATCCTCCTGCGCAGCTTGTGTTTTCGTCTTTTTCTGTCAATAAATGCTCAGTTGAAGTTTGCGCTCCGTCCTGTCTGTCGTCTCTACCTTGTCTGTGGTTTTAATTGCGCTATTCAGTCATGTCTGCAGTTAGCACTGCCGACGCGCAGTCCTTACCTATTTCCAAGAAATAACACAAACAATTCTTCAAATATCTGATTGGTAATGTCGATGGGTGCAGAGATCTTCACGGATGCGGAGCGTTTTCGGTAGTTCTGTTCTCTTATAATTACAGTATAAAGTAAAGTTAAGAAATTGGTGGTCTGCAAAATGGGGCCCTATGCATCAGCTCTCCCCCGAGTCGTAGTTACGTATCCATGAAGTTTTTTTGCTTTGAGTAATGCAAGCGCCAATTCAATTTTGGGTGTTGGAAACACACCTTGATCGCCTAGTTTTGACAATAACTCTCGAACACCAGCGGCTGAGACGTGCCAAGATCTTCAAAGCTTGGGTAAAATCTAAGGAATAAGAAAGCGGCCAGAAAGTATCCAAGACGGTTTTTCTGTCGCCGACGGCCTAAAAATGTAGGCAAGCTGGCGCAAAGTAGCCGAACCTGGCAGCCCTGCGCGTGATACGCAGAAAGCGCAGAGAGATAACGTACAGAATCCGTAGCGGCGCAAATATATGACTAAGGCTTTTGTGGGCCATGCATCTTTTCGGCTCGGTTATTTTTACTGTTTAGGCAGCCTGTTCGGGAAGGCAGATTCAACGGCACGGTGCTTAAGCGGGGAAGAATATTCAGCTAGTAAAAGAAGGAAGTGAATGAATGCAAATCTGAATTCATTATATCACATCACTCCGTAGACATGTCGAGCAAAGAAGCCACATCAGAAACATTAGCTTCGCTTGGGGAGAAGCGAAACGAAAATCGTCGATTATCCGACTTTGTAAGCCGAGCCAAATCACCTCATGTGGCATCCCCCCAGAACCTTTACTGATACTCAGAAGGCATGGAGTGCCAAGCACGTAATGCGCGGAGGAGGTTTTTAAAAGTTTCGTTGAGTGTCGGCGCTAGTGTTTAGTGTCCTCTTTCTCTTGTGCATTCGTCAGCAGTATGAGGAGGTTTTTCAAAGAAATGAATGAATGAATGAATGAAATTGAATGAATGAATGAATGAATGAATGAATGAATGAATGAATGAATGAATGAATGAATGAATGAATGCTCACAACCACTCATGGTAAAATTATTGAGAATGTGGGCTGTGGCCATCCCGCCCTGAGATGGTTATCTGCCCGTCTAATGTAGCTTTTCCATTTTGGCCTGCAAGGGTCTGCAGCACGGGCGAGTCATGACTCCAACTGGGTTGTCTCTCGTCGCGTCTTTCACGAAGATGCTGTTTTCTATGAGTTTGACAGTTTCGCTGTAACACTGAATGAATGAATGGAAACAGCCAAAATATTTGTGGTGCAACTGAGAACACGGAAGAAAAGGGGAGAAGACGGGATAGAGCACCACTCCTGCCTTTTTTGTTCGTCGTTCGCAGTTGCACCACAATTATATTAAGATATGCAGCAACTCGCCCTAACTTAGGCTCTGCTGAAACAGCCACCTTGCTAAACAAAGTGGACCGCCACCACTCACCCTCAGACGGTCATCCCCACCGTCATCTGCTGCCTTTCCCCCTCGCCTGCAAGGTCGGGCAGCGCGGGCGAGTCGCGACCCCGATCGCAACGATAATCATCCCATCATTGACAAAGATGCGTCGATCCACATCCAACCAGGGCCACATGGTCACAGTCCACCCAGCGACAGGCGTATTTCGACCAGCTGGTATGTGCAGGGGATGACTATGACGCCAGCCCTGTCGAGCATCCCTCAGCTCGATTCGAACCTGCCACCTACCGACCAGAGAACGCTGCAGTTCTTAACCGCTCACTCACTGGTCGGGTGATAGCTTAGTAGTTTTGGTGCAATATATGCGTACTGCTTGTGCGCGGAAGGCAGAAATGTCTTTAACGACTAGCCCATACGTTTGAGAAGGGTGTAATCTCCTTGCAGCCAGTAAGAAAGCAGCATCACATTGCAGGTTGTGGGTATTGGGCTTCCTATGTCTCGTCCGAGGTAAATACAGCACAGACAGAGGTCTCTCAGCACAAGGCCTCAGTTTATCCGTACACCTTTCACGTTACCAGGTTACCGGAATACGAGAAAGAATCTGCGCATGCACGTGCCTTTACGGAACGTTGACTTGCTTTCACAGAACGTGAACAACTCGCCGTTCTATGTTCACGGCCTTATCGCGCTAATTTACCTCATTCGTGGACACTCACCACATCCCCTCCATGGAGCCTCCTTCCACCGAGACTCCTGCCACGACGTCCTCTATTACATTGTCTTGATAGGTCCAAGTGGGAGCGCCAATTGCGACTACATTGTTTGAGCCAGGTCACCGTCGCTGTAATCGTGAGACGCCGGATAGGTGGTGGCATCTGGGGGCTGCGAGATGTACCATGCAAGTAAGAACTTCTTATTACAGTAACAAGTGCATTATGCCTCTCTGCTGGTGCAAATTCGCGACAGCGGCATAATTCCGAACGAGTTATATGTTTTTTTTCCTCAAAAACACTAGCCGAAAACAAACGTGTGTTGGCACCCGCCACGGTGGTCGATGGGTGTGGTGCTCTACTCCCGACCTGCAGGTCGCGGAATCGAGCCCGGCCGCAGCAGCTGCATGTTCGATGAGCGCGAAACTGCTTGAGGTCCGTGCACTTAGGTTTAGGTGCTCGTTAAAGATCCCGAACTGGTCGAAATTTCCGGAACCCTCGACTACGTCGTCTTTCGTAATGATATTGTGGTTTTGGGATGTTAAGCCCCTACATTAATATTGTTAGTATAGGTGTGCTTCCAAAAAAGCCTCCAAAGATGCCGGAGGGGAGTGGCGGTGGCGCCGACGGGAATCGTTGACCACCTTTCACGAGACAACTTCGCATTACAGACTAGGCAGGGTGTCCTTCCCGGATGCGCATAGAAAACTAACTAGAAGACTCGACACTTCGAGACTCGACCCTTCCCGTCGCCGGCCACTACGGCAATGTATATGGACATTTAACGTAACTGCTCTGCATGCGATCAACTCGCAACCTTTCCTCGTTTGATGTGATGATTGCCCCGCTTGCGCGTTTCCACAAGGAAGCATCACGTCAACGAGACGGACTTCCTAAATCGCATAGCAGGTCTAGGCCTGGCACACCACCTCCACGTGCTCATAGTGACAAGCCGTTAGGTCGCCAGGTGGCTCCCTTTTCGTACCCGGGGTAATCGTAGCGAAGCGTTGGTGCTCTGTAGTGGGCCGGCTTCTTCGGCTCTTCTTTGAGAGCACGCCCCTATGCTGAGTCCGTGCTCCGTCTTGACTGTCGCCGTTGTGCATCGTCGCCTAGGGCCGTCAATAAACGCCTTTTCAGGACGAATAACCTTCAGCTCTTGCATTTCGACACAGAGGGTGGCTTCGTCGTCCTGTCGGCCGAAGCCTCTCGTGAAAAAGCAACGCAAGCTTTAGACATGGATCTGGAGCTTCATAAACTCTCAAAGGCCAGCAGCGCCTCAAAGCGAGCCGTGCTGTCTGTGTGTTTCAGCGTGAGAACACATATGGTTGACATGCCGTTCAGGTGTATTATGAGCGAACGGGAATCATGGCAATAAAATGTAAGCAAATATTTACTGAGTCATCTTAATTCGCTTGTCCTGCATGATTCTTTCTCTGCTAAGAAGTCAAATGATGTTACGCAGTTCTTACTAGGCTTAAACGACGGCGGTAATGCATTTTCTATTGACGTTGAGGATTTATTTTATTCTGTTCCTCACGCAAAGTTGTGCTTAGCTGTTAGAAACTGTATTGAGCAGAATGGTGTTCACGCCTTTGAGAGCGCCACCAGCATTTCCCTTGACAACTTAATGACGTTGCTTGAATTTTATCTGTGCTCGACATTTGTATGTTATGATAATCAGTTTTATATTAACCGAAAAGGGATCCGCATAGGTTCATGCGTGGTGCCTGTTCTATGTGGTATATTTTTATCGGATATTGACAGAGATGTGGCTCAGGTTATTGACGACTCGATGGTGGAAATTTTTAGGTATGTTGACGTCTTTTTAGTCATTGTTAAAGTTAACCCTTCTTTGACAACCACTAACTCAGTGGATGAGGTTGGCTTATTGTAAGTAGCATAACGGCTGCTTTGCATGATCCGCCCTGTCTATGATTAAAGATGGATGCTAGGTCTGCGGCGGTGTTCGCGTGCGATATATTCGATGTACAAACACTAACATCAACGGTAACTAAATGCGGATGAGGTGCATAAAGAAAGCTATTATCGTTGACGAAGCTACAGGCCGCAGAGGAGGCTCTGTGTTAGAAGCGTTCTGCTGCTGAGCAGGGTTGCCAGGTTTGGCTACTTTGCGCCAATTTAGCTACTTTTTCAGGCCGGTGGCGGCAGAAAAAATGTCTTGGCTAGTTGGCTCCTTTCTGGCTACTTTCTTGTCTCCTTGATTTAAACAAAATTATCAATATCTGGTGAGGTTGCAGCCGCTGGTGTTCGAGTATATGGTCCCAAACGTGGCAGTCAAAGCGTGCTTTCAGCTCCCAAAATAGGACTTGGCAGTTTTATGACGCAGATAATGAACTTTATTGAAATGGGTGGCGCAGTGGCCTAAACAGGTGTAAGGGTCAATGGTGGCGATCAGAACATAAATATAAAAAAGCTAAACTTTACAAACTGCCAGTCAAGCAGGCTTCACGCACACACAAAAAGTACTTTTGGATACGTGGCTGGGAGTCAGCGAGATCTATTGCACGGGGCCTCATTTTGCAGATCATCCATGGCTGAACGCGGCTATAAACCACAGTTAGAAGTGAACAGGAACCGAAAGTGCTCCGCATCCAGGCTGATCTGAACTCATCGACATTAGAAATCAGATAACCCACATTTCAAGTGAGCACCGAAAAACGAGGATACAAGAAGCAAAGGCGGCAACACAAGCGCTCTTAACAGCAGTTGTTAGTGAGCGCTTGTGTTGCCGCCTTTGCCTCTTGCGCCCTGGTTCTCAGTGCTCACTTTAGAATGTCGTACCAACTCGCCCAACAATCAATTCTTCTAGGATATCCGTCGAAGAATGTCTCTCATTTCTTAGGCTTAGGTACGGACTGCGATCCTGGATTCGTCATCGCGGAAGAAATTATTGCGAAAGTGGCAACAATTTATGCTTCAACGCCAGCAACTGTGATACTGAGTGCACTCATCATGCCGTAGCCTTTTTTTGTTGTCGCAACTTCTAGTCATTTCAAGAAAAGTTATGCAAGACGCGTGAAGAGTCATCCTTTCAACAGCGCAAACACTACGTCATCATGCATGAAATGATTGCTAAAGTCAACAATTTACGCTGGAATCTTAGGAATTGTGATTTTGAAGTGCTCGTGCTGCACATATTTACATTTTCGCCGAAAGACTTTGCATTCAGTCATTTAAGTAAAAAGGTGGAAGTGGTTTTCACACATGCGTGGCTACTTTGGGCTACTTCTACTGCCCTTGGTCAAGTTGGCAACTCTTTGGCTAGTTTCTCGTATTTTCTGGGTATATTTTGCCTCTTCGACCTGGCAACCCTGCTGCTGAGGTTGCGAGTTTAGGGGTGCTATTCTGGACACTGTCAAATTCCGTCATTGGTCAAGTTTCATTGGCCCAGAGGGCTGCTACGGCCTCTGATTGGCTTAAACTGCCGCCATTACAAATTTTGTCAAAATGGCGGAACTCGACAGTGTCCAGAATAGCACGTTAGTTCCCAGTCATGGCAGCCAGACTTTGATGACGGTTCGATGCATATGAAACGTGCACTGAGCTGGTAGCGCCGCGGTGTGGGAGTGAACGAAACCTACTGGCGTGCTCCGCGCAGCAGCCGACTCATGAGTGGAGGCGTGTCAGGCTGTTATAGGTGCCTCGCAATATCGCGCATAAATTGCTGTGTGGTCAACTGTGCCAATAACTATAATAACTACGCACCTGAACAAAGCTTTTCAGTTTTTTGCCGTGACCATCCTTCAGGAACAGGCGGGAACGCTGCATTAGTGTACACCGCGTAAGGCAAGTGATGCTGCGAGCACGTTTATAAGTACGTGTAGCTCATTTACGCTCCACGCAAGCTAACTGACATTTTTACACTGCTGACGGAACCGAGTGGCAGTCGGCAATGCGATCTCGTGTCTACAGTCTACATTTCGTTGGAGGAAAGTCATCGCAAGAGCCAGCAACTTTCCTTCGTACGCTGCTGCTGTTTTTCTACCGTACCGCAGTTCGTCTGCCAACAGCGCAGCTAGACTGCGCAGTTCGCAAGCAGGAACAGTTAGAAAGAAGCCCCTCATGCCTGGCAAAATGCCTCGCGGACCGCGAGAATTTTAAAATTTATTCCCCTTGTAGTGTTGTTGCCCTTAACACCACTGTGCGTGCAAGCAAAGCCGCGCCACGCCGTTCTGTCGCGCTACGTGACTGCTAATATATCACGTGCAAAGCTAGCATGTGACAAAATTACTCAAGGACTCATGCAGCCCGAGCAACGTCTACGCTTCGCGGAACTAACACGCATTACTAAATGCAAGACGTGCAGTCCGGCGATCGTACGTTTTACTTGCGCCCATCGCAAGGGGTTGTCTAACACACGTCAGACACAAATGTCATCATGTACTCAACAATAAGCAGGCAAAATGACAAGAAAGAATGCATGCAAACGTCGATGGTGACGGCCTATTCTTCGAGCTTTACGCTGGTCGGTCGCATGAATCGCCCTTTCAAAACAATCCTTCGCACGTCCGTGCTTTTTGTCACATCGAAAACATGATTGATTCTGTATAATTTGTCCTTTCTCCTCGCCTGAGGCCCTAAAAAAATGCTGCACTGCCATCTTCGTCAAAGCCTAGCCGTTTCATCATATCTGTCGCCTTCGCGAGAACGCACTTGCATGCAACGTGGACGTAGCATGCGACGGTTCGTGGCACGATTCGTGGCGGTTCGTGGCGACGACGGTTCGTGGCACGCCAGTGGCCAGTCGTGGCGCTGGCGGCGCATTGGCTCAGTGGACTGTTTCGCCAGCTGTAGGTGCTGCACGTTTCCCATACTCTCTTTTGTACAGGCTGTTTCATACTTAGGGGAAATCTCGGAGCGCCTGGCATCGCGATGCGATTAGCGCTGCAATCGCGCGCCGGCAGCAGCTCGCGCGTGCGCAGACACTTCCAGGGTGTAGAGTTGTACATCTGCGCACGCGCGAGCTGCTGACGGCGCGTGGTTGCAGCGCTGGCCGCATCAGGATGCCACGCGCTTCGAGATTTCCCCTAAGTGTGAAACAGCCTGTACATACACTTCGGCGTACGTTAGGACCGCAAATAGTCAAATTTTTTCGCAGTGCCCCATGCCGCGTGATGACTCGTCTATTGTTTTGAGCTCTTAATGAGCACAATTTAATTTTCAGAAGGAATTCATAGCCGCTACGGTATCATATCTGATAATGGCTTTTATTTTAGAACTGAAGTAGTGCCCATTAAAAAACGAAATAAAAAGCACAATGCACGAACACCCGCGAACTTAAACATAGTTAAAGAGCGCAAGACGTTCAAAATTAATCCGTAGCCCCGCCACGGCGTGCCTCATAATCATATACCGATTCTGGCATGCAGAACCACATAAATTATTGCCTAAAAACGAAATGCGTGCTTCGTACACACTTACAATTTTCATTTCGATCCCGCCAGGAAGTCAGCAAATATGGCGATCATACATCCGTTTCATTTTAAACTGTTACTAATGAATTTCACTTGTTAGGTACGAGTGGGCGCTCGCTCGTGGGAGTTTTCATTGTCTGTTTCGTTTAGTAAGCTGTGTACGAGGCAAAATTAGAATGAGCAACATCCTACGATCGAAGTATCACGTTATTTCAAACAATGAAAGCGAGTAATGTGATATCTCTTAGCACTTGAAGAGATACGCTGTCTTGATAGAAAGCGACCATACCAGAATAACAAAAAACTTAGATAAAACGGTCTCATTTTTGTTCATCATGCTTGAAGGCATGATTACATGACACCGTGAAGTGGTAGTAAATCTCGAAAACATGTGATGTGGCTTAGCCAATCGAAGGGCCCCAAACTGTCGAGATAAGCGTATAAAATGGCTCGCTTTTCCAATTCCACCAACGCTCCAGGAATTACACCATCGGAAAGTGAACGGTACGCATGGCTTCCCGATTTCTTTTTCTGTGCCTACTGCGTCCCTCGTGAACTTGTTGCAAGCTCTAAAAATGGCTTCGTTTCTGTTTTGCCTTACATGCAGGAACTCAGGTACGCCAAAATGCACTACGCAACCTTGTTTCTGTTTGCCACCCTCGCTATGGGTGTGCATGGTAGAACCTCTGCCAGGACATTTGGTTCGCCACAGCACCCAGAGCACAACATCCATGCTCACCCTCACAATCACTTTCCGGGAGCTCAACACGATGCCACACACCACGGGGTTCAAGCTGGTCGCGACTCTTCGGTCTCCATTCTTGTCTGCCAAGTCGTCAAGGTTCCTGTTGGCCACTCAGGCGCTCAACCATCCCACGCCACCACCGGCGTCGGCTCTTCATCGGTCGAGGCGGCGTCTTCGGTCGTTTCGTCGTCGCAGGAGGCGCTGTCTAGCCTGAATTCCCGCGTCAGGACAGCCGTGAAGCACATCGTTGATCCCGTTGTAGCCGCCTTGCAGAACACGTCGCTTTGGCTAAACCGTACGTCGCAGCTTCACCTGAACCAGTCCCACCAGCACTCTGCTCTTCACCACGAGCACCAGCATGCTGGCATGGTCAACCACGCTCACGCCGCTCACAACAACCACGAACATCAACACCAGCACGGTGCGCAGGTAAACCATCACGGCGCTCAAGGACAAGTCCAGAACCACCATCACCACCAACTCCCGCAAGTAGTTCCAAACCAAGCTGTGCCGATGACCGTTGTCTCCGTTCCAGTCCTGGTTCCCGCAGTACACGTCGGCTCTGTTCCCCTCGTGAACCTTTCCGCAAGTGTTCCAGCCAGTATCGATGTTCCATCGCTTCAGTTTTCGTACCCAAGCCAGGAAAACGCTACGTTGTCGGCCCCTGTCAAGGCTACAGCGCAACCTACATCAACGCCCGCTGATGCTAACCTTCTTGGCCGCACTGGTGATTTGCCAACAGCGCCCGTCACCGACATCACCCTTACTCAGGCGTCGGATGTGTCCACCCCTACTACGCTTTCTGACATCTTTACTATTTGGTTGCGATCTGGAACCGTGGACGACTCGACTGAAGCTACCAGCACATCGGAACCTACTACGTCGTTCCATGGGCCAATTTCTACGTCTTCGACTTCTGCGGACGCATCTACGACTGGCCACAAGCCTCGGACCACGGTAGCCCTGTAACTATCGCTCAGCCACTGATGAAATATTTACTGTGCTATTAGCTTCTCAGTCGCTTCAAGGAACATCTGTATTTATATATGTATTCGCCACTTCGGCAGCAGCCTTTTACTTCGCGTGCACCTTTTGCACTGACGCGGCCTCTATATGCGGTTTGCAATAAAGCAAGCGTTTTTATACACGTACCTTGGTTTTGGTTGTCCAGTCTGTCCACTTAGTTTCACTTCTGCCTTGAGCACATCGTAGCCTAGTGAAATCATACGTTGCACCGCATCGTATTGACTGCCAGCGTTCAAAAGCCACATAGCGCATAAATTCAATCTTCTTAGCGCTTTTCTGCACACCTGCCGTTGGCAGGCCATCGCTGTCCTGCAAGAACACGTCCACGTGCCTATCCTTGCGTGTTCACGCGCATGATATCGCGAGCCTCTTTTCGACTTGCATGGGTTCATGTTTGGTGTCGTAGGGCATTTCGAATAAGTTTAACTCGGTCGGTCCCCCCCTCCTCTTAACAGCGAAGCTGTTTAAGCTGAGCATTACTTGTGCGCCCTACCAGAAGACTATCATCACCATAAACAGGTATGCGCCACAGAAATGGGACAAATCCCACTACTTGCCACTGGTTCACTAATAGAGAATGATGAAAATGCTATACAAAGAAAAAGAGATAATGGGAATAAAGACATAAAATGAGATCAAGAGACAAAGGGAAAGAAAGAAAAAAGCGGAGAGGAAGAAAGGGGGCAAAGACAAATCAAGATAAACAGAGCGAGAAAGAAATAGAAAACATAAAATAGATTCAAGAAAGAAAACGAAAGAAAAAAACCCACTTATCTCCACGAAGTGAATCGTGACTAGTGGGCCAAGCTCTGGGTATCCTATGGGTTAGCAACCGTACGTTCCCCGAGCGTTGCCCCATATAATGTAAATTGAGTGACATATAAGGTGACATAAAGAGTCGACGACAAAGCTAGGAAAAGAAGGGAAATCTGGGCTAGTTGGTTATAGTTGATTTGCGAACAGCTTACAGCGCAATAAAAAGACGAGGACGCAGACCAAGGATGTGACGACACGAGCGCTGACTTTCAATTATTGTTTATTGAAAGGAAGGGCACGAATATTTACATGCAGAGGCCAACCGCCTATCGACCGAGCAACTGCGCGTGTGTATCAGAGTCGTCCCGGTGATAACCAAATTACTCAGGGCACGTGGAACATCTACGTGCGTCAAAAAGCATACATGCAAAACAAGACCCACTTACAAAAAATTCGGCAGATCCCAGGTACCGTGGGAGTCGATGCGAAGCATGCGGCGAGAAGGTGACTGTGGCGTAATTTTTTTTACTCACGACAGGTTACAAAATGGCGTTATAGATTTGTATAAATTTTATACGCACACATATATGTTGAAGAGCCGCATATGTGTTATATAACCAGTTGTTTACGGTTGCGTAACGCTGCTAATGGCAACGTGGCTAATACCAACACCAGAAGCGGTAAGAAATGGAAGGAGAATGAGAGAAAGGAAAGGCAGGGATGTTAACTAGTCTAGAAGGACCGGTATGCTACCCTACACTGGGGGAAGGGATGGGGGAGATATAAAGAGAGAGAGAGAGAGAAGGAGAGCACTCACGCACAATGAGTCACACACATCTCACAGTCATGCTAACGTCGTTAGTCTATACCCGACGGCGCAGGCCTTCAAGAAGTTGAGCACTGCCTTCGTCGCCTTCACCCGCCATGACCTCTCAGGACGACATTCCAGAATGGTTTCTGCCGTCATCGGTCTGGGATCTATGAGAGCAAGAGAGACTGCGAGGGATTTTCTCTGCGCATTGTAGCGAGGATAGTCGCAGAAGATGTACTGTAGTGTCTCCTCGCTACCACAGTTGTCACAAAACGGGTTGTCAGCCATTTGGATTCGAAAGGAGAATGACTTTGTGAAAGCCACTCTTAGCCATAAACGGCAAAGCAGAGTGGCATCATTTTGGCGTAGTCCCGTAGGTGTCTGAAGACGCAAATTGGTCGGGCAGTGGCGGTGGTCGTTGTGCAGTCTGCTTGCTGTATCACAAGTGGAGGAAGTCATTTCTTGTGCAGCCACTCGAAGTTGGCTAGAAGCATCGGTCCTTGATAGGGGTATCGTCTCGATCCTGTCACCTTGAAGAGCTGATCGAGCAGCATTGTCGGCGTGTTCATTGCCTATCAGGCCGCAGTGACTTGGCAGCTGATATGTAGTGCTTATACATGTCCTGAGAACGCACGCACGTTTCACAAACCCGTGTGCATGTGTGAAAGAAGTTCTTGACCGTTCTAGTTTGAACAAGGGCATCATCACCCTGATCAGTGAGCACCAGTCATGACTTGTAATAGGATCCGGTCGTGATCGCGGTGACGAGGGGTCCACGTGTAGTGAAGCTTGTGGTATAGTATAGTTGTTGGAATTCGTGGATGCCTCAGTCATTTTGTCGACAAGTTGTCTGTCGATATAGCCGGTGGCATGTCGGAACCTGAAACCGCCTTTCGCGTTGGTGAGGTATAGGCCGTCGAGGCTGGAAGGCCGGGACAGTGCTACATATACCAACATCAGTGGATGGTGCTTGTCATATTCGTAGACTACCTGGGCGTATTGGCCTACGTAGCCTAGTCTACAAAGCGGCTGTCAATCAATCTGGCATCATCCTCGGTCAGCATGAGACCATCGCCCAGGCTCGTAAGAAATGAAGAGGGCAGTGCGTCGTTCTGGCGGACGAAGTGCACATTACGGTGCGGTGATGTGGATATCATATGTAACTTTCGTTAATGTATTCCTCCGGGGTCAAGCACTGCTTCAATATAGCTTGCTGAATCACAGGAATACAAACGTAATGTTTATTAGATTCCTATAAAAGCGGAGTCAAGACTGGAACCACAGAGGCTAATCTGGTATAATGCCTGTATCCTCGGACTACGTCTCGTAGGAGTATCATGTAGTGTTTATTGCTTTCTTGTAAAATTAGATAGCAAACACCACAACCACAATTGACGTTGCACCGATATTACGCCTGCGTAGCTGTTTTTCCAAACCAGTTTATGTTATGTTATTTATGTTATTTATGTTATTTATGTTATTTATGTTATTAGGACTTTATGCGCTATGGAAAAGTCGCATGATCGACAGGCACGCCGAGCCACCACGATCGACGAGGTCTGTCTTCCGAGAAGAAGCTGCTCAAGTGCGCAGTGTTGTTGAGACTTTTGAGCCCGTTCCGGAGTGGCTTGCACTTCTGGACGCTTGTGTGTGTTTGCCTGACTTTTGAACAGCCTCTTACTGTAGGCAGCAATGTGGGTGTTCTGAATGTTAAGGTAATTCTAATGTGACGAAGTATGTAGTGTGTGGTTCACAGCAATAACGGGTCATATTTCCATGAATTAAAGAAAAAAAACCTGGTGTGGCTCAGTGGTAGAATATCTGATTGCCACGCAGAATGCTTGGGTTCGATTCCTGCTGGGATCCTAATTTTCATTCTTTCCATTCGTCGAGTCAACGCTGCCGATGTTGGTTTTCCTTAACGCTCTAGCATTTAAGTCACCAATGTTTGTTCTCGCCGTTCCTGGGCATATATAAACTGTCAATCACCTGTGGTGCATACCCGTACACCGCGGCCCGTGGTAAACGGGTATGTGCCACACGTGTGAGTGGAAAGGGTTTGACGACGTACGCAACAAGATTTTAACGTTATTCATGTCATGACCCGGCAGTCATATTCGTCAAATCCTCTTACCCTCCCATGCAAATTTTGGTCTACTCCAAGTTAAGGAGGCGATCATGAGAGCACCCAGACGTAGGCGGCTAGATAGATAGATAGATAGATAGATAGATAGATAGATAGATAGATAGATAGATACGTAGATAGAAACGCTCAAAGTGCCAAAGGTTCGCTAAGAAATGCTTCGCATTTAAAAACGTGTGACACCACCTAATCCAGAGCCAGTCAAGACAAGTTTCGATTAAGAAATTGCACCTCCTTTTCGCTAAGAGCAACCGACGGATGGATTATACACCTTTCACCTTCTCTGCCGATGCCATAACCTCCCTCGTGATCTGATGCTTATGGCGGAACAAATAATCTGGTTTCCCCGCCATCGCTTCGCAACCATATTCGCTGCCAGGGGCGTAGCCAAGGGGGGGGGGGGGGGGGGGTTGGGGGGGTTCAACCCCCCCCCGAAATTTTTCAGTTTTGCTTGCGTATATATACACGCACACATACAAACGCACGCACGAACATACATAAAGTATGGTTGAACCCCCCCCCCCGAAAAAAACTTCTGGCTACGCCCCTGTTCGCTGCAGTTTGAAGGCAGGTGCAAACCGCCTGCATCCCTTAACGATGACAAATGCTCTCCATATTTACACATCGTCCGGTTTGGCCAATATAAACACGCCGGCATGACAACGGCAATCTGTATACAGCAGCTAACTTGCATATAATGTATCTATCTTTCTGCTTCTTGGGATATGAATTACAAGCCTTACCAACCCCCGATAGTTTCTTATGCAAACGTGAACAGATAGTCGCAAGTTTACTAGGGGCGGAAAAGGCCACGCGCACCCCATATCTGTTTCCCACATTCTTCAGGCAGGGCGAAAACTTATGTAATGAGGTAAAACCACCAGCCTATTTTCCTTGCGCAATTGCACTGTTGTCTTTTTTTGCCTTATGACTCTGATGCACACGCCAGCACATCGGTCGATAGCCGGTTGGCATCTGTATGCATTTATTCGTGCCCTTCCTTCCAATAAACTTTATTTGAGAGTCAGCGCTCGTGTCGTCACATCCTTGGTCTGCGTCCTCGTCTTTTTATTGCGCTGTAAGCTGATCGAAAATGGACAAAGGTAGGTCCTACGGTCCATCATGTAGTTATGCAGAACTATCGATGGTACTATCGATACTATCGATATCTGTGTCACTATTTAACTATCGATGATAAAAAATACTATCGATAGCGCTATCGATAATAAAAAATTCGATGGTACTATCGATAGTATAAAATCAACAGCACGAACTCATAAACTTGGTCCCCCCCCCGCGTGGTACATAATGGAGCCGGAGGAGTAGGCTGAAGGGCAAGAAAGTTGGCATGCTTGTGTTAATCACCTGAGTGCTTTGCTGACACATGATCATAAAGTCAAACTGTTCAGCTGTAGCGAAAAGGAAGCAGTTACATGAAGTGGAACTGCGCTGCTTCAAATTTATATTGCATTTTATGATATCAAAATAAAAAATATCGTGAACTAAGTTTGTTAATTGTAAGATGTAACTGATTCCTTTTGTATGTGAATTTACTGATGAGATGGACATACCCGCCATTTTCCCTGCAGAAATAATTCATTTCTACTCTCAAGAATTGCTCATAAATTAAGCGAAGCTGATAGTAGGCTATCTAAAATACTTGGCAATATGGCCGGCCAGCAACAGCATCATTATTCACACCACTATCAATAGTATTGTCACGTAGTCATGACGGTGAATAACGCTACAAAAAGAGCGGGAAATACGGAGCTCTTTATTTGGGCGGCCTTGTGTCCAGAAAAGCAAAACTCAAAAGTACAAGCGATACACCCTGCGCACTGATATCCGTGAGAACAGTCGTCAGCCGCCGAGTAATCTGATCATCGGTTGAACGCGTCGACTTTTATACATCAGTCATCGATCCTTCCAGCGTTATCGCTGGTGCTCGCGTAAGCTCTCGAATAAACTTCACTATTCGCGTCCGGCGCGTAATCTTACAGAATGATCTCAAACAATCGTAAACCTTCTCAAACATTACGGCGCGCTTTGCGTCAAACGTTGCTAACAGTCTTTGTGGGTGAAACCCAAATACATCAAAACAAATCAATAAACATGCGTGGCTGTAATATCGCTAGTAATATTAACCATGGTACTACCGATTGCACTATCGATAGTTTGTCGATAGTGGTACTATCGGTAGTTTGTCTACACTATCGATAGTTTTAAAAAACATCGATGCTATCGATAGTCAATTTACCGACAGTTCTGCATCACTATCATAATGTCTACGTTGAAGTCGCCGACTAGTATAAAGGGTTTGTGCTTGTAGGTGTTTTATATTGTTCTGTCACAATTCTGACTGATGTTCGTCTATTGTAAACTTGTTTTTTATTCACATACGCACATATATGTTTCGACTGTAGCAACGGTTTTCCATTTACCGTGACAGCATACAGTAAGAGTCGACGACAAAGCTAGGTCCTAAGGTCCATAATGTGCACGTTGAAGTCGCCTACTAGTATAAAGGGTTTGTGCTTGTAGGTGTTTTATATTGTTTCGTGAGAATTATGATTGATATTTGTATATTGTTAAACCTGATATTTCGATTTTACACGGTGCTGTGCCGTGAGCACGGACGCCAAACGGACGGACAAGCCTCGGCATTAAGGTGCTTCGCCCCTAAAAAATAAAAAAATAATACTCAGAAACAAAGAAGGCCACCCAGCTGCGATCTTCCTTCAGGCTCAGCACGACTAGTGCGAAGCTTCCATAATAGGGAACGGGAAAGGCAACGGCGTCAGCGAGAAGAGCCCGAAGCGATGGAAGCTCTACGCCAACGATGACGTGCCCGTAGATCTGTGAGAGGTGCGAACGCTCGGTTCTGGAGTTTTGACATCCGTGTCGTGACTAACCTAGCTAAAGCCTAGCAACAACCTAGAATCAACCAAATTTGACTTCAGAACTGTCCAGTTTTGCTGTTGCAAGCCTTGCGCGTAACGGGCGATCAACAAGGCAACACTGTGTACAACCAATAGAGCAACGCCTGGCAACGCTGTACGCA
This sequence comes from Rhipicephalus sanguineus, assembly GCF_013339695.2. Lineage (NCBI taxonomy): Eukaryota > Metazoa > Arthropoda > Arachnida > Ixodida > Ixodidae > Rhipicephalus > Rhipicephalus sanguineus. The sequence goes on from NC_051181.1 coordinate 55,123,949, forward strand.
AGCGTTCCTTTTGTTATCAATAAACCAGTGTACTTGTGTCCACCACCGTGTGCAGACGCTTTCTACAAGACACTCGATACAGTGGAAGCGTTGCTATATATATATTTTTTTTATTTTCTGTAGGAACATATGTGCTTGCAGCGAACACAATTCTTTTAGAAAGCAAGTGAGGTGTTTTTTTTTCGAAATGGGTCAAATCCATCCAAAGAGAATTTGAGAAAACGGCAAAAATTTGCTATGTGTGGTGTTTAGGTTCGTCACGTCGCAAGGCGTGTGACGCGAGGAAGATGGAGACAGTAAGTGACAGTAAAGACAGTTATATTGAGCGACAAACATAGAGGACAACAAGAGCAACAATACGGGCCCGTGTACGCGGTTTCAAACAAACAAACAAATATTCAGTCTCACAATCGTCTCCGAAGACGTCCAGTGCCTTGTGAAGCGAGGCTCGATGCGTCCCTGCGTTGCGACTGTCGCTGGTGTGCGGCGGCCAACGTCCCGGCGCAGAAAGAAGCAGCAGGCTCAGGCGAAGCCGCAAGTAGCAGGCGGCCAAGCTCGTTCGACGCGGTAGCCGGCGACTCCGGGGCCTCGAACACGCTCGCTGTCTCGACGATGGCCGGCAGCAGGGCTCTCCCGGAACTTGTGTCCGCTCACGCCATGGCCCGAAGACCTCGACGGCTCGAACACAGGAGTGCGGCCTTCGGAACCTCGCGCGTAGTTGCGGGTCCGCAGTAGGCTCTTTCAACTCGTCTTGCCGGCGTTCCAGCCACCGATCGTCTGCGCGAGCCCTTCCTTTTTTTCGCATTCGCTGCGCGAACTCTAAATCTGGTTTCGTTTTCTTCCTCTTCTTGAGGGACGCTCTGCTGTCGTCTGCTTCACTTGGGGTTTTTGGCGGTGCTTCTTCACATCACCCCCCACTTAAGAAAGTTCTTTCGTTAGAAGAACTTGAGGGCACTGGGAACACGCCGGTTCACTGAAGGAAACACGCGCAATAGCGCCATTGCACATCACAGCAGTTCCGAGCACCGCACACTCGGCACATAGGTGAACACTCATACCAGTTCCGAGCACCGCATTTGGCAACACAATAGCACACAATGAAAAAGTAGAAACAATGCACAGAACTACTAAAGTGTCATGATCCCTGCGTAGTGTCCTACGACACAGTAACAAAGAGCGAAAGAAAGAACTTAACTTCTTTTTTTTTCTTTTTTGCTCTTGTTGCCACACGCTATGTCTTCGTAGACACATCGCTCATGGGTACGGCAACCAGCTCTTATAGCCTACCCCTACAATTTCACGCCCTACAACATACACAGTCTAGAAAGCGTGTTGCATCAGTCTTCGAAACGATCGCGCTTCCTTTCTCGACTGTAGAAGTTACGTGGCCCGTATACAGTCGCATGTTTCCACCTGCCGTAGGCGGACTCTGGTTGTTCTTCTCGACGACCTTTAACTTGCAGGCGTCGGTCAGGAGTAAGAGAATCCAATCTGCTCACATCGCCAGTTGATTCCTTTTGTTGAAACGGAACGCATGATCGCTTGTTTGGATTCTGTGACATCCAAGATAATGGTCCCAGATTATCGTTGGCGACTCTCTTAAATGGAGCATATTCCAGTGATACTCGACCAACTAGATCCTTGGGAACTGTTCTCTGACACGTGTGGCACGATTTAACAAATCGTGTAATGTCCGACTGGACACCGGGCCAGTAGAATTCTTCGAGCACACGGTGTTTGGTTATCTTAAGCCCTTGATGGCCCGAAAGAATCCCTCCGTGGGCCATTTGCATCACAAAACGTCGGAGGCTCCTTGGTACCACAAGCTGCTCCACTTGTCTCTTCGAACGAAGCGTGAACTTGCGGTAAAGAATTCCCTCCTTCATAAAGAACAGGATGTCGGCGAACCTGGTCTTCACCTTTTGGTGAACTGCTTCGAAGCATTTCCGCAGGCTGCTGTCATCCTTTTGCCTGTCCCCGAGGTCTTGTCGGCTAATGTCCAAGTAGTTGATATCTGGTACGGGTAGCAGATTCGGCTCTCGTGTTGCGTGTTGGTTTACTGCTGCACCTTTTCTATTGACAACTGATTCACAGGCAGCTGATGGTGAGGTCTCTGCGGAGAAGGATCTATTGGTAGCACTGCTATAATGTTCCGCGCTGGATGACTCATAGAAGGCACGAATATGTCTCTTCCAGTCACTGTCAGGAGCGGATACATCACGAACGCCTTGCACATTGCCTAGGACAACATCATACAAGGGATTGTCCATGCAGATAGCTCGAGTCTTGCCTGTGAAAAACGGTGAGATTATCTCCACATCTGCTTCAGGCAGCTTGAGCAATGTTCTGTTAAGAAGACAGACTGATGAGGTGTTTCCTGTCAGTTTGCTGTCTGATACGAGGGACCTCTTCACAATATTGGCATCGCACCCCGTATCACGTAGTACTGTAGCAAGATGTCCTTCAAGTAGACCCACAGCTGTTGGCATACATTTTTTGTACAGCTTGGGCCTTTGCGTTCTTCCGCGTTCCAAGCTTCCGGAAACGCAGCGCAAAGCCCCTGACTCTGATTTAACGGCTTGCGGCAGATCTACGTGCTGTAAAGAGCACGAGGCCTGCTCGATAGTGCTGGCCTTTTTGGGGCAGTCACCTGTCCGATGCCCAGTGCAGTGACACTTTGCACAGTTGGGTGGCTTTGTGCTTGGACTCTTTGTGTTGGTCCAGCAATCGGCAGCTTTATGACCTCGTTTACCACAAAGAAAGCAATGTGGTCTTTCCTTTTCATCTCGTCGCTCAGACGTTTGAGTTTGACCTGGCGGCTTGTTCGGGTCGTCGTCTTTTCCTTTACCAAGGTTTACTAACCCTTGCGCCTCCAGGTAATGGTCCGTAGCTTCTGCTAGTTGGTCAAGTCCTTGGCAATTCCTTTCTTTAAGAAAGACTGCCAGTTTCTCATGACATTGTACAAGAAACTGTTCTGAGACGATCTTGTCTCGCAGAGCATCGTACGTCCAGTCTGTCTTGGCCATTTCTTGCCAATGGTCAAAATAACCCAATAGACGTCCGGCGAACTGTCTGCCAGTTTCTGCATTATCAGGTTTCGCTGATCGAAACTAGGTTCGATAACCTTCCTCTGTGAACCTGAAGCGTTGTAGTAGGGTTTTCTTCAACGTTATGTAGTCCATGGCATGCTCAGGTGCCATCCTACCTACAACACTTAAGGCCTCTCCGGTCAAGCAAAGGCTTAGTGATAGGGCCCATTTGTCTTGTGGCCAGTCTAGGCTCGTAGCGACGCGCTCAAACCGCTGTATATATGCGTCCAGCTCATCGCGTCCTTCGTTAAATGCTGGGATGAGCTTATGCGGACTTTGCTAGCACTGCGTGGTGCCTACGGGCACACCCTCGGTAAGCTGCCCAGTAGTTGTGCTACCCGCTGTCGCACCTAACTCATGCAACTTTAACTTCAGCTCTAGCACTTCCTTCTCTGCCTTTAATCTAGTGACTGTCTCCGCATCGGCTTCTTTCGCGGCATTGCGATCAGCCAGACGAGCGTCACGTGCCTCTTTTTCGCGTGCGCGTTCTTGGTCCATCCACTCTTTTAGTGCTGAGCCGCTCAACCCTAACTCCTTTCCGATTGCCGTCAGCTTATCTGCCTACATCATCGACCGTCACACACACAAATGCGATGTGATGCTCTTCTTAGATGGAACAAGAGCAGTCCTGTCTCGCGGACGCCAGATATGTGGTGTTTAGGTTCGTCACGTCGCAAGGCGTGTGACGCGAGGAAGATGGAGACAGTAAGTGACAGTAAAGACAGTTATATTGAGCGACAAACATAGAGGACAACAAGAGCAACAATACGGGCCCGTGTACGCGGTTTCAAACAAACAAACAAATATTCAGTCTCACAATCGTCTCCGAAGACGTCCAGTGCCTTGTGAAGCGAGGCTCGATGCGTCCCTGCGTTGCGACTGTCGCTGGTGTGCGGCGGCCAACGTCCCGGCGCAGAAAGAAGCAGCAGGCTCAGGCGAAGCCGCAAGTAGCAGGCGGCCAAGCTCGTTCGACGCGGTAGCCGGCGACTCCGGGGCCTCGAACACGCTCGCTGTCTCGACGATGGCCGGCAGCAGGGCTCTCCCGGAACTTGTGTCCGCTCACGCCATGGCCCGAAGACCTCGACGGCTCGAACACAGGAGTGCGGCCTTCGGAACCTCGCGCGTAGTTGCGGGTCCGCAGTAGGCTCTTTCAACTCGTCTTGCCGGCGTTCCAGCCACCGATCGTCTGCGCGAGCCCTTCCTTTTTTTCGCATTCGCTGCGCGAACTCTAAATCTAGTTTCGTTTTCTTCCTCTTCTTGAGGGACGCTCTGCTGTCGTCTGCTTCACTCGGGTTTTTTGGCGGTGCTTCTTCACGCTATGCAAACTAAATACAACGCTGTCAAAGCTAGTCTATGATATGTTTTACATGTCGGCCAGGGGAAGTTTCTGGCCACAATCAATTAAAAAATATGCAGCGGATTTCACCATCATTAGCATGATAACTTTGGATTTGGCTCATTTCAAATTCAGTCATGGAATTCAATGCGGTATTCTCGAAAAAATTTTATTGTAATTCGGGCAGTGGCACATTCTTGCTTCGTCGGCGTCGACATTGCTTCTGTTCACGATGTCGTCGACGTCTCGGGACCGATCTCTCGCCGATCTCTTCACTTCCATCAGATTCCATGATAATCCAGCGCCGAAAGGGCAAAAAAAAAAACTTGCACAAACACCCAGAAAACAGGCAGAGTAGTCAGGCTAGGCGGGAAATCACACGGAGGCTTCCACGTTCACCGAATCACGTGATCGCCGAAGCGCTCTACTATCGGCATACTGTATTTGACTCATTTCGATCCATACAGCGCATGGATTGGCTCAATTTCGTTTTGAAACGGGATTTGTGAGCACACGTAGCTGTTGGTATTTGACTCATTTCGTTCCGATCTCTCTTTTAGAGGAAAGTTGAGAGAATGTACTTGCCAATGGAGCAATATTTGAGCTAGTTTCGGTTCCTGGATTTAGCCCATTTCGAAAAAAAAAATCGCCACAAGTGTCGTTTCGGTTAGTCGTTGAAATTTGGGCGAACCTTAAGCTTCGCCGTTAAGAGTTGAACGCGACAGCGAAATCCGCGCACACACACACACGCACAAACAAACACACACACTCTCTCTCTCTATCGCCTTCCCAATCGCTAGCCTGCCTTCGCTTCTCGTGGAGATCTAAACTGTGCTTCAAGGAAAGCCAAAGTGCAAACGCCCCCCGGCTCCTATCTTTATTTGCAGCTTCATAAAATTTTCGCTCACGGCCAACGCTGCTTTTTCGCTCACAACTAAAGACGCCCACGCCGCCGACACCGGAATTTCTGTGGAACGAGATTTGTAATGCTGTCGCATTAAAAGTATGACATGTTCAGAAACATGAGGCACTACATGTAAAAGGCTGTGAGAGGTCGTTGAAATATACCATGCAAGAATTTGGCAACTGGAATGAGTTCATTTTGTTCATTGCCATTAAAATAGTCAATGCCAAGCAAAAACATTGTGAACCTAGCTACACAAACTGCCAACTGAAAACTCCCTTAAATGTGGAGAAAATTTTGAAGCATTGCACTGGAAATGTCCGAGGCTTCAAGCACACAACGTGAGCAAGAACAAATTTACAAATTGTTGAGTTGAGTTGAATAAACTTTATTTGTCCAACGGTTGTTATTGTACCCGGGACCAGGCTGCCAAGAATCCACCATTCGAGGAACATCTTCCGAGGTCCTCGGCGACGGCCCTGGCTCACTGGACGGCCCACTTCTGGTTTTCGGGGGCCTCGCTGAGAAAGGAGGTTTGCCATCGCTCAACAAGGCGCCCCGCTTCAGAGGGTCCTTCAGTTGTCGTCGTCCTTCCTAGTAGCCTATCTTCATTTGTTAGGCATTCTCAAAGTACACAAATTTACAAATGATACATTCTCACTATGTAGGAGAGGTAAAAAGTCATAGTTAGATTTATAAATCGGTAAAAACATGGTAAATGTCTGATGTCGCCGATCAAGTGAACCCGAAAATCAAAATTACTCCACTCTGTTATATAGGGAGCTTGCACGAACGGTGGTGACGCTATGCACTCTGGGTCGGCAGCCATTTTTTGTCAGAGGCAGCCGAGGCAGCACAGTAGTTTTCGTGGCGTCGGCACTACCTGGAGACGTGATGGTGCACTGCATGATTGTAGGCTGCAATAGTTACAGCCAAAGCAAAGCAAAGAAGCTAAAGACCAATGAGGAAGGCTAGAGTTCCTTCAAAATACCAAAGGTGTGCTTACACGAGTGCGGCAAGGCGAAGGAGCTGTCGGGGCGTCGGCGGTGTGAGTGGCTAGCGCGCTTCAAATAGACGCGGCATGCAAGGGGCTAACGCCGACAACTATTTCGTCTGTTCTCGCCACATCATGTCAGGTACGTGAACACATTATGTCGAATACATGTCTACTCCACCGGATATTATTTAAGGTACCAGTTTACTTAAAAATTAGGGTAGCTTCGCACTAGGGGTGCCAAGCCTGAAGGAAGTGCTGAGCTGGGCAGCCTTCTTTGTTTCTCTTCGGTTTTCTCTTTCTTTCCTCCACTCTTACTTTATTTTTCTCTTGTTCCGTTTTTTTCTGTCTTTTTTTCTCTCTTAATTTCTATTTATTCCTCTCTCTTTATCTCTTTCATGCTCTATCTATTTTTCTTCCTATTTTCTCCCCTTCGTGCTCTCTTTCAATTTCTCGCTTGCTTCCTCTTTTTTGCTATTTTTATAGGTGGTTTTGCCTGCGTTACGTCAAGCTACGACAGCATACTATGACAGTATACGAAAGCCCATGTCGCAAAAGTGCTCTGCACTTAAAAAAAAGCGCCACATTTTACACGTTTGACAGGCTGAGTGAGAATTTGCAGTGCGGGGATGTTTCATACTCGTTATGTAATTTCATAAAAGCTATCTACGTATGTTGTCCCAGATAGACCGTTGCACCTCTTCGACGACTGCAACCTCGACTCGACGCCGTCGGCGAACCTAGGTTACGAGTTTCCGTGGCCAAACGAGTCCCGCTACCACTGTCGCAAAGAACGCTCGCAGTACACAGGCAAACGAGCTTCAGCTCTTGTTAGCGCGCGGTTTCGCGCTATGCGAGCTTTACTAAGGAAGCCTCGCAAGGCGAAGACGAAAATGCCACATTCAACACAGGACTGCCGTAATTTCTTATGCTCATGTCGCTGTTTCAGCTTGTTCAGAGCCATACGTCACACACAGGAAGGCACTCGTTCAAACAATTTCAAGAAATGGTACTATTTTTGATGGGGTTGCGGCTTGGGTGCCCATTTGAGGACTCAGCATACCGTTTTGATGTATCGCTTCAACAGCCTCAAGAATTTTCGAGAAATGGCTTGATCTGTTTTTTGATACTATCGGACCCCTTGTACATTGGCCCGAGAAAGAAGAAATAATGAAAACGATGCTGTGGCCTTTGTGGATAACTTTCGCCTCAAGGTTCGTGCTATACTTGATTGTTTTGAAGTTTTTGACCGTCCAAGCCCCTACTTGCCTACTGCAGAGACATTGTCTTATTACAAACATCGTCGGTGAACGCACAGCGCTAATTTAAACACGGACCAGGGGTGCTATGCAGGATGGCCCGAGTTTGGCGAAACTCGCAATCTTTCCCAGCTCTGGCGGCACCCCCTTCTGAACGAGCTAACACTACGAAAAGGTCAAATTTAAAATCACTGGAATGGGAAAAGTACCGCGACCGTCCTGCCCGCCGCCATATTTGGTCCAGCGCGGCCGAAACTGCGACGGCGTGGTGTTGATTTCACGCGGAGTAACGCATGCTTTACGCATTGCGTGCGCGTTTGCAGCCCCGAAGCAGCATACCGTTGTTCTCTAACTGATTAGGAAAGAAATGGCGACAGTTTTCACTTGCCTACACGCGCACGCACGCGTACTAACGCGATAAAGAAATGCGAACTTCGCTGCATTTGCGCGCTCGGCAGTCGGCATCTATTAAATGCGAAGCATTTCTTAGCGAACTTATGCGACTTTGAACGTATCTATCTATCTATCTATCTATCTATCTATCTATCTATCTATCTATCTATCTATCTATCTATCTATCTATCTATCTATCTATCTATCTATCTATCTATCTATCTATCTATCTATCTTTAGCCGCCCACGACTATGTGCTCTCCTGGCCGTTCCGTTAATGGGACGCATACCAAATTTGGTATGGCATAACATGACTGTATGGCGAATATAAATCACAGTGGTAACATGAAAATAATGACATGCACGCCATGTGCGGGATGATTTATTCGCCGCGCTCATGGTGCGCTCGCGACCGCTTCGCTAGCTCGATACAAACCAAAATTGGTATGGCGTGACAAGAGTCTATGACGAACATAAGTTACTGGTCATAACGTGCAAATCATGAGAGGCATGCCATGTAAAATATGATTTACATGGCATGGTCTCGGGGCGCTCGCGGTCGTTTAATGAAATGCATATATACCAAAACTGATATGACGATATATTTCTGTATGACTAACGTTAGTGACAGGTGGTAACATAAAAATCATGACTTGCATGTCATGTACAGCATCACTTACTTGCCACGTTCATCGAGCACTCGCGGCCGGTTCGCTAGCTTGATATGCACGAAAATTGGTGTAGCATGAGGTGACTGTATGACGAAGGTCAATGACAGGACGTAACGTGAAAACTGTGTTCATACTCACGTCTGCTCCCACTCAAGAACCCATCCACGTGGCCATACTCATGGCCACTCACTCACTTTCGCGCTAGTTTTCCCTCATGGGCATTCACGATCATACTCGCGTCTACTCACCGCATTCGCGTTCATACTCACGTCCACTCACACTTGCAGGAAAACAACGTGTCAAATCTTCTGAGGCTGGCATCAAATACACACTTCTGTGCATAAGGTTTTCGGCTCAAAACACCCCGCGCTACTTGATAATAAAACTATAGACAAGTTGGCTTCTCCGCAGTAATTTTCGAGTTCTGCGTGACTATGCTTGGCGAATGGCAACGGAGCGGCACGTGGAAAACAGACGCGCAACTCTGGCTCCTATGCAGTAAGTCTGGAGGCGTTCTCTCGCTAGCGAGCGAGCGTCTACAGAGTCCAGACCGGCCGTGGCTGACCATGGCGTCGCTCTGACGCGTGGATAACCTGGAGGAAGCCTTGCCCAGCCGTTGGCTGCGTGCCGATGACTGTAATATTTAAGAGCAGCGCAAAAGACGGGACAAAGGACAAGAAGTTCACAGACGAGCGCTTACTCGCAACTGGCAGATTTATTAGAAGAACCAAGGAAAAGAAAACATACACAAGGTGACCCAAATGATCTGTGCAATCGCCGCCACGTGGGGATCATGCTAACCAGCGCCTCCTCTATTTTTCAGTGCCTGGGCGAACGCTCTCCTCGGGCCGTCGCGCGCGCGCTCCGCGTCCGCTCGCCGCTGCCGCGTGGTGGCGATGTGCAAGTAGACTACGGGAAGCTGGCGCTGAATGGTCGCGCGTATCACGAAGCTCACGAATTCGTGTTTGCATCCGGGTTTAATTGCATTTGCGCTTTTTGCAGGCTTTCACAGGTACAGGGGGATGGAAAGAAACGCGAACATAGCGGCGCGCTGTTTTCATCACGCTCTAACCGTGGCGGCAAATAAAAGATGCTAGGTGGTCTTTTATTGTGTCATGGATGACGTCATCTTTTCATCAATCATCCAGGCTGTAACCACTTGTAAATAAATGCGAAACAGCAAAGAATACAGATGCCAATTGTTCGCGTGTCTTTCCATCCTCGCTGTACGTGTCCAGCAGTTAGTCTGTCAGTCCGTGCTGCCGGTTCGATACTTGCACTCGAGTTTGATAGTATTCGCGTTTTATTTTCTATTTCAGGCTATTGCAACCGCCCCATTGCCCTATTATGTCATACTGTCGTGTTCCACTCTGCAAATGGAACTGAAAGAAATTATGATTGTCTTTTTATTTCCCTTTATTTATAAAGAAAAAAAATCTCACAGGGTCCCTTATGCATTCACCTGAGACGACTGAAAGGCGAAAGCCATCTTATTCTTTTTCTTCCAGTCAATGTATTGAACACTCCCTGCCTCCCTCCGAGATATTTCTGTGCCTAACGTGGTTTTCTTACAGCCTCAAGGATCGGAGGCAGTGCAAGCTTTCTGCACATCAGCGGAGGCATGCACTGCATCCGTGATCGGCCTATTTTGACCAAGCGAAGGTGTAATATGACGATGTCACGTTGTGTGACATCACGATGATGTCACAAAATTTTATGATCTGTGACGCCATATGATGTCATCACGTAATTATTTTTTGCATCACTCTTGTTGACGCCGCCAAAGGTCAGTTTTAGCGTTTGATGATGCATCTATAAGGATTTTGCCTTGATACACTATGCGGCTGTCGTTCCATGAAATTCCAGCTGTCGCTGGTGTTCGGGAGAGGTGGCTTGAAGTAATTAGGGGGGATAATTGGTCTCCTAATACACCTTCAAACTACACTAGAATAAGCAGCCGTCGTTTACGACCCGAAGATTTCATAGAATATAAGAAGCGGCGGCTTGTGAAGGATGCAGTAGCTTACTCTTTGCAGACTACCTTTCACGTTTGCAGCCCAAGGTAACAATTGAACCAAGCATGGCAAGTATCCCTACACGTGACCGTGTTGCGTCCGAACAGTCAACGAATGCATGTAGTACCAGTAGCAACGCTGCCTCGCGATCGCCGCCATGTGCATGCAGCGCTGACATTAGGTCCCGAAGCTGAAGAATCGGAGCCCATGGACAACACATGCGCTACCGGCGAAACAACCGACAATCATTATTTTCAGTGTCACAATAAATGAGTGCACGAGGCAGACAAGGCTGCTCCATGCGACAAAAGCGTCCAGGTCGACAGCCATTCGGCCTCTACTTTGCTCACTGCCGAATGCGCCAAATGGAAGAGAAAAGAAAGAGAGCTGAGGAGCCAGATACTGAGGCTACAACAATCCGTCGACAAATACAAAGACGAGCTCAAGCAACTGACAACAGGCCTCACAATTTTTCACGCCTTTCACATTGGCTCAAGTTGAGAGTCGGCACTACGACTTTATACTTGAACGACAGCGTCTGTTCACACACATCGGTCAGTGTTGCAGGAAGCGCGCGGCATATGTAGCTGTTTGTGTTTGTTTTTCGTACCACCACGATTTAACTGGCTCTGAAATGGTGGAATCACTTGGCATAGTTCTTTTTCTGGCACCAGCTGTTGCTTTCTCCCCGGTGGCAACAAACGTAATTCTCAAAAGCTTTACGAAGGGAACGGGCAATCACGTATATCCCTGGAAGCAGTCTAGCGACATTTCATGCTATTTAGCGCATTAACTCCAGGCTTGCGTGTAGTGTGCTACACCAGTAGGCGGTAGCACGTATCGGGAAACTTTAAGCGCCCAAGCTTTCAGCATTAGCTCTTGGCAAATGCTGCCTTCGAAAATCAACTTCCAGACAGTCAAAAACCGACTCTCAGTCAGGCGAACGTAACGGTGACAAAATAATTTTCCGCGCATCACTGGCATGCGCTCTCTGGTATCGGGCTAGCAGACGACGCGCAAGCGTCTCGATCAGATAGCCGCGAAAGACACATGTCTTCGAAATGGGCTGGTTGCCCAGAACGACAAGTGCTTCATGATTCCAGTGTACAAGTTTTCATTATACTTTAAGCAACGCGCATACAGCCGAAAACTGAACCATACAGCAGCTTCGAATGCAGCCACGGCATTCGTTTCCGCGAGCGACGACGCGATGGCTTGTCTACTACGGTGGCGGCGCCCGACGGTTAAAAGCCGCACTAACGCCGACGGGCGGTTCCCATTGCGATCCGCTCCTTCGCCCAGGCACAGAAAAATAGAGGAGGCGCTGTGCTAACATGCGCAAGGGCAAGAAATCTTGTCCTTTGTCCCGTCTTTTGCGCTGCTCTTAAATATTATGGAACCTTACCAACTAGCCCAGCTGTCGGACTTGCTGATGACTACATTTCTGACGTCGTGTTACGTTGCCGAAGTGGGCGTAGGCACAGCAACGGGCTGCGCCTACCCTTCTTCGCTGCCAAGAAGGGTGAAAAGGCCGAGCGAGAAACCCAAACCAGCAGAAGCAGGCTATTCTATTCGCCACAAGATCAGGTTATAGGTGGCAGCACCGTCGCCGCGTTTGTGTGGATAGGCGGTCGGCGGCGCGTATACAAGTGTACGCAGCGGCGCTTCGCTGTGGGCGGTCTGAGTCGATTATCGGCGAATAAAGCGCGTTCACTACAGCGTAATGGTGAGGTGTGCGCCCTCCATTGCCACATGAATGCACGAAACTGGCCTAACGTGCCTATTACGTGTGAGAGAAGTGCAATCTGCCAATCAATGGGGTACTGGCCTTCGGTCACATTCGTGTTTTGCACTGTGCTCGATGTTTTAACACGAAAATGTTTTATGCCGGGATCCACGAAGACTTCAGTGACGTATTTCCGTCACGGAAATGATGTCGAAAAAATATAGACGCTCAAATGGCAAAGAAAAAATTGGCCGCGTATCTGCGTGCTTCGCTGCAAATGTCGTCTAAAGACGATAGAAGAGGCGCTGCATGAGATATGGACGCCATCTGGCAATACGTCGGGAAACATGGGTGCTGTGTTGCGGGCTGGTAGTGGCTGCGCGAACACCGGCGGTGACCAATGCGACCGGCGGGGACGCCAGCCAGCCCAAACCCGCGGTTTGGCGCGAAGCGCTGAAGCAGAAGAAACGTCCGCACTCAACGAGTACTCTCCACACACTTTTATTTACACGTCGCCTGGGTAAAACAGGAATGCCAGAGCGGCGCCCCATGGCATTCGTACAGTGCAATACAGAACCGAAACCGAAGCACAACAATGAGCTCGTGCAGAGGGCACGGAGGAAGGCAAGTTTCAGCGCAGTCGCATTTTCAGCGCAGCTTTAGAAACTAGGGTCTTTAGAATTACGTATGTATGCATTTTCTATAAAAGGAACACACCACATAATACTTACCTAGTTATGTTGCGCCTCAGATATGCGTAATGTTTGCTTTTTGATCGACAATGTACACAAGTATGAACCTGGTCAGCCGTTCAAGATGGCTGGCTCTTGGGCAAGTGGTTCAACTTTGGCCGAGAGGCTGAATCGAGGGACGTGCCGACAAACAGAAAGACAGACCAAAATTTCTCCGTTAAAGTATCCCAAGAAAGACTACCGTCTTTAAAAGTTCCGTCAACGGGCATCGAACCCACGACCGCTCGGTCCGCAAGAACAGATGCCGGGCACGCTATCCACTGCACCACGGTCACAGACTCTAGAGGCTTTACAAACGCGCCTTTTATATCTACCACTCTCCCGGTCGGCGAGGTGGTGTTGCCATTTGGGAGCGGTAAAGTAATTCGTAATTACTGTGGCCTCCGCGATTAGTACCTGCAACGCGTGACACGTCCGTCCCGTTCGGCGCGTTTTCAATACAAGTTCAATTTTGTGAATGCCTTACACCGCGAGGTGGCGACCTTAGCGCAAGCGTCGTAAAAGCGTCGGCCTCGCTCATAGCATCCCGCTAATCGAAACCAAAAATAGCTCTGCGACGCGCGCCCGCCTCACGTGGCTGTAACACCGCGTTCCCCGCTCACGCGCTCGCCCCGAGAAAAATCGCGGCCGGGCTAACGGGGCGGCACGACGCGCGTTGCGTATCCCTCTAGTTCGGCCGTGGTGTTCAATCACATTTTAACATGCCGCGGGATGGCGACCGAGTTCTGCGTCCAATATGCGACGCTCTTCTGGCTATCACACCTCGTTCTCTGATTACGCTTTCACCGTTAACTACTACAGCTACCAAAAGGGTTTGTTTAATCATTTAGCATGTTCGTAGTCGTCGGAATGGAGATGTACCACCAATCATCAAAGTGGGTACATCCACGTTAAACGCTGCTATAGCTGCATCAATAAACATTGCTACATCAATATAGATTGGGCAAATGCTCTTATATCAATATACATTAAACATTCAATTACTTTTGTAAGGGCACGCTTTACTTTCGTGTTATTCCGATTCCTATGACGGATGGATCAACCATGTTTTTTTTTTCTTGCTTTATTCCCACGTGTTTAACTTGTGCTCCGCCTATACCACGATATAAGCAGTGTTGCGTGACTGAGCCGATGAAGTATTTACTTCTTGCTCTAGCGGCTACAAAGAAAGAGAGCCTGTATTTCTGCGTAATTAGATGAAGTAGAACTTTGTGCAATTTGCTTTTCGGTTTGCTTGAATACGCGTGCTGCTGTAGCAATGCATGGCTTCATCTCTTTTTTACCGCTAACCATCCTCTGCAGAGGCTAGTTTACGCTTTGCGGTATCTCAAGGATTGCCAAATCGCCAACACATCACGAGATTGTGTCGCTGAAGTTCTACATTCTCACCTCGACATTTAGTACTTTTTTTGTTCGTATAAGACGACGCCAAATGCACTATGTGATGCGCTTGAACGAGAAAGTGGTACCCACATTGAAATGATTCTGTAGCGTTAGCTACACTTGCCTAGCCGGAGCCGATTTCGCGTGGTTCCTCATGACCCGTGCTGCGCATGGGCAAGGATCAGTGATGTCACACAGCTGGCTCGCCGCTCTCCACCACCGCGCTCTCTCCGCCACCGTGATCTCACGCACTCTCCGCCACCGCCGCGCGCGACTCGCCGCAGCTGGTCTGCGCATTCGAGAGGACTGACGTCGTAGCCATAGTAGACACACTGGAGCCGGCGCGCGCGCAGCTATTCGCCTTCGCTGTGCAGTCGCCGTCTGACACTGTGCTGTAGCCGCGTGATAGCGCCCCTGACTGGCGTTTGCAGGTGGGTAAACGCCATGGAGAAGGAGAGCGCAAATGCTGCTCAACGGCGCAGAAGAGGCGAGGAGCTTATCTCATCAGATCATCAGTAGTTGCCTGCCAATTAGCGGTTCAGTGTACGAAGAATGAACAGAAGAAGGCTAATAATCCTAGACAATATGAAAAGCTAAGAATAATCAACTGAACCTTTGCTAACGCTACGTATATTCTGGCATAGCCGAGCTAAGCCACTGCAAATTTTTTTTTTCTGGGATTTAACGTGCCAAAACCACGATATGATTATGAGATACACCGTAGTGGGGGGCTTCGGAAATTTCGACCACCTGGGCGGGTTCTTTAACGTGCACCTAAATCTAAGTACACGGGCCTCAAACATTTACACCTCCATCGAAAATGCAGCCGCCGTGGCCGGGATTCGATCCCGCGACCTTCGGGTCAGCAGTCGAGCGCCATAACCACTAGACCACAGTGATGGGGCGTGAAATGATTTCGGCGAATGGACGGTACGATGGTTAGACCTAGCGCCATACCGACACGTGCTGTACTCACTTATCCGAGTGCATCATCATCATCATCATCATCATCAGCCTGTCTACGCCCACTGCAGGGCAAAGGCCTCTCCCATGTTCCGCCAATCAACCCGGCCCTGTGCTTTCTGCTGCCACGTTATACCTACAAACTTTTTAATCTCATCTACCCACCTAATTTTCTGTCTCCCCCTCACGCGTTTGCCATCTCTTGGAATCCAGTTAATTGACCACCGGTTATCCTGCCGACGTGCTACGTGCCCGGCCAACATCCATTTCTTCTTCTTGATTTCAACTATGATGTCCTTAACCCCCGTTTGTTCCCTGACCCACTCTAATCTCTTCCTGTCTCTTGGTTACACCTATCATTTTCCTTTCCATCGCTCGCTGCGTCGTCCTCAATTTAAGTTGAACCCTCTTTGTAAGTCTCCAGGTTTCTGCTCCGTAGGTAAGTACCGGTAAGATGCAGCTGTTATATACCTTCCTCTTGAGGGATAGTGGTAGATTACCATTCATGATTTGATAATGCTTGCCGAATGAGCCCCAACCCATCCTTATTCTTCTAGTTATTTCACTATCATATATAGTTCGGCTCCACGGTTACTACCTGTCCTAAATAGACGTACTCCTTTACAACTGCCAGTGTCTCGCCACCTATCCAAAAGCGCTGTTCTCTGCCAAGATTGTTCCACATAACTTTAGTTTTATGCATATTAATTTTCAGACCTACTCTTCTACTTTCCGTATCCAGTTCAGTAATCATGAGCTGTAGTTCGTCTCCCGCGTTACCCATCAATGCAATGTCATCAGCGAATCGCAGGTTACTGAGATGCTCTCCATTAACTCTTATCCCTAACTCTTCCCAATCTAGGGCCCTGAAAACCTCCTGTAAACACGCGGTGAATAACATTGGAGAGATCGTGTCTCCCTGCCGTACGCCCTTCTTTATTGGGATTCTGTCGCTTTCTTTATGGAGGACTATAGTGGCTGTGGATCCGCTGTAGATTTCTTCCATTATGTTTGTATAGGCTTCGTCGATGCCTTGATTCCGCATTGCCTGCATGCCTGCTGATGTCTCCACCGAATCAAATGCCTTCTCGTAATCTATGAAGGCTATGAATAGGGGTTGGTTGTATTCCGCGCATTTCTCTATCACCTGATTGATAGTATGAATATGGTCTATTGTTGAGAATCCTGTACGAAATCCTGCCTGGTCCCTTGGTTGATTGAACTCTAATGTCGTATTAATTCTGTTTGCAATTACTTTTGTAAATAGCTTGCAGACAACGGACAGTAGGCCTATGGGCCTGTAATTTTTCAGGTCCTTGACGTCCCCTTTCTTATGGATCAAGATGATGTTGGCATTCTTCCAAGATTCTGCTATCCTCCCCGTCGAGAGGCACTTCGTATACAGGGTGGCCAGTTTCTCTAACATAATCTCTCCACCGTCTTTCAACAGGTCTGATGTTATCTGATCCTCACCAGCTGCTTTGCCTCTTTGCATTCCCTTTGCTTTCTTTACTTCTCCTGTCAATACTGGTGGGATTTCAGATTCCTCTGCGCTATTACTCCTTCTTACTTTATCATCCTTAATGCCTCGGCTGCTGTACAGATCTCTGTAGAACTCTTCCGCTACCTCAACTATTCTATCCATATTGTTTGTGACCTTGCCTTCCTTGTCCCTTAATGCATACATCTGATTTTTGCCTATGCACAGTTTTGTCTTCATAGCTTTGAGGCTTCTTCCGTTCTTTAGAGCATGCTCAATTCTCTCCATATTATACTTTCTTATGTCGGCTACTTCACGCCTATTGATTAACTTCGAAAGCTCCGCCAGCTCTATTTTGTGTGTTGCATTTGAGGCTTTCATAGCTTGACGTTTCTTAATGAGGTTTTTCGTCTCTTGGGATAGCTTACCAGTATCCTGTCTAACGACTGTACCCGCGACTTCCACTGCACACTCCTTAATGATACTAGTCAAATTATCATTCATTGTGTCAACGCTAAGGTCAGTTTCCTCGGTTAAAGCCGCGCACCTATTCTGAAGTGAAACTCTGAATTCCTGTACTTTCCCTCTCAGAGCTACTTCATTAATTGGCTTCTTGCGTATCAGTTTGTGCCGTTCCTTCCTCACGTCTAGTTGAATTCTAGACCTTACCATTCTATGGTCACTGCATCGGATCTTGCTAACTACTTCCACATCCTGTACAATGCCCGGGTGGCCGCGCATTATAAAGTCTATTTCATTTTTAGTTTCGCCATTAGGACTCCTCCACGTCCACTTACGAGTAGCCCGTTTTCTGTAGAAGGTATTCAAGATGCGTAAATTATTGCGTTCTGCAAACTCTACTAGTAACTCCCCTCTGGCGTTTCTAGAGCCGATGCCATATTCCCCAACCGCATGATCCCCAGCCTGCTTCTTGCCGAGTGCATACAAGTCTCGTAAGGCGAAATGCTTATGTATATCGTGTAGGCATACGTACAAGCATTTGATACTGTTCTAGCACAATGAAATAAGCTGTAATCTGAGGACGCGCATGACGTACGCACACATGCGAACATGGTATGGCTAGCAGACGACGCAAGGAGCCATCCGCACCACGGGGTTTCGTCCGCTCGCCGCTAGGTGCCGACTCGGCTCAATCTCGCAGCGAATACCCTGAAACTTCCCGATTACAACATTTATTCGCAAAATTTTTGTGGCAACATGTTAACATCGTACAAGTGCGCAGTTATCGCTTCCTCACACAGTTTAAACGGCGTCACGGAGGGGTTGTTTACTGGCCCTTTAACTAACAATACCTTACTAGATCTGTTTATGTAAATGTATTTTAACTATTGATGTGTACCGACAGTCTCCGGATTCAACAAAGCGATTGTGCATTAGACATACATTGTTTTTTTTTTCATTGGAATAATATTGATTTTATAACTACCTTTTGTAATAGCAATAGTATGTATTGTCTCCATATAAATTTGCTTAGAATTGTCGTCCCGTCGCTGATGCTGTCAAGCTGCAAAATCTCAGCTTTTTTGTCTGACCCCCTAAAAGCAGGGGGCCAGACAGCGCAGTGACAATGCACTGCATTGTCCACAGTGAATATAAAATTTGATTGATTGTCTGATTAATTGATTAACTAAAAGAGACAAGCAGATGATGGAAATTAATTCGGAGTCCCCCATTAGGCCGGCCACATAATCATACCGTAGTTTTGGCGCGTCAAATATCGCAGTATGTATAAACAGTGATTTCCCTACACACTCCCCCTTGTTATTTTGAAGCCCCCTCCCCCCCCCCCCCTTAATTCGCACTGTTGGAACGCGCGGCGGGACATTTTGTGTAATAGCGCCGAAACAAGGGCATAATTAGGCGAAAGGACACATAGTTCATAGATGCCTTGCACGTGACGTCACGACCGTCCCTCCATCGAAGTGGCGGCCATATTGGGGGGGCCTTGGTTCTGCGCCATTCACACATTTGTTGACTCGAAGTGTCTTTGGACTATTTTAGACTTTCTGGGCGCAATGCCTCCTGCTCCCGGTGGAGAGCTGCTTAGCGCGGCATATTACGCTAAGTTAATTGGTTCAGCGCGCTCTCGATGCGTGACAAAGGTGCGAATGACCCGCTGCGACCGGGCGCCGACATGTCAACGGACTTCAATGCTCTACCTAAAGTGACGCATGGGGACATCGGCAACTACCTCGTCTACTCCGCTAGCATTGTGACTTGGCTGGTCATCCTGATCAATCCAGGATCAATCGCTGGTGAGCGATTGATTCGGGAAGGTAAGGGGCGGACGCGTATCGCCAGGGCCGACGCCGTCATTGATGGGCCCGCCACTGAGAGCTTCACATTTAAAACGAAGTAGCGGCTGCTCTGACCAGGAGGCAAACCTTTTATAACGAGACCGCATTAAAATAAAAAGCAAGCGAAAAATGTATATCTGGACTGGACCCTCCCACTCACGAGGTCCAAAGACGCCGGGGCTTCTAGGGGGTACTTACCGCAAGAGCGATAGATACATACCCCAATGTGCTGGTAAAAGTAACTAATAATTGTTGGGCTTCTACGCCCCAAAACCACGACATTATTATGAGGGACGTCGTAGTGGAGGGCGCAGCAAATTTCGACCTCCTGGGGATCCTTAACGTGCACCTAAATCTAAGCACACGGGCCTCTAGCATTTCGCCGCCAGCGAAATGCGGCCGCCAAGGCCGGGATTCGATCCCGCAACCTGCGCGTAAGCAGTCGAGCCCCATAACCACTAAACCGTGAACGCGACTACGAAAAAGCTCTTCTGGATGAAGACTCATGCAGAAAGTATTTCAGAATAGTTAGCGCGTTCCCACCGTTAGCGTGCTCTTATATGGACGTAAAACTAGGAAAACTTCAAAGTTTTCCCTTGAGCTAGGGTCCACAGATTTCGTTCCGCTATGTCCAGAAGCAGAAGTGACAGACATTTTTGCGGCACGCGTTACCTACATGTCATGCTCCACTTGAGCTACCAGCAGCGTTTCTCGAACAGACGACTGGAGCCGATGAATCACCAACACACTTGATCTTCACCGATTGGCTCTGCGGAGAGCGCGTTTTGCCGTCCACTTGCCCAACAGAAGCTACGTCGGCACCGTGCATGGCTTAATCGGGACGCACGGGCCAGCGCTGTTAAGTCTGCGGAATAATCTTCGGTCCGTGGTTTGGTGGCCTTAATATCAAACTGCACATATTTTGACGCGCCGGCAGAGCGATTGCCTGTGGCAGACACCGTTAAACCCGAGGCTCTGGCGCAATTTAAATTACGTCAGTTTTATCGGGATGGCGCAGTAAATCCATTTTGGCGCACGAGTGGAATCACCGATTCATTGCTACGTTATTGCGCACCGCTTAGAGGACGAGGACAGAGCTGCACTTTCTCTGTGTAGTGCTGCCCTCGAAGCGGTGCGCAATCACGTGACATGAAGTGGGCACCGGGCACCGCACGCTCGGACATCGGCGCGGTCGGTGTCGACAGGGGCGTGCGTGATAGGACATTGCGCCGCTTCGCGTGTCTTCGTGCGGTCGCACTGATTCTGCACGACCTTTGGCAGGCGGAAGAGATTTGCGTTCAACGGCTCCCGTGTCTTGGTAATGCTGCTATGAGCACCTAAATACAGCGCACAACAGCATACGCCGACAGCGACCGCAGAAACGCACGTTCATTGCCGCGGGTGGTGTCCCATGATGGTCGAGCGGTATCGCAGGATTCCTGGTGATGTAGGTTCAAGGCTTCAAAATCAGTGGATAAGGAAACAAAGACCACGACGGTGGAACGGACACAACCGCTTAAAAACGGCATCCGCCTTCAGAGGGCGGGACCCTCGGAAGAAGAGGCCGAATTGGCCTCGAAACGTTGGGCCAGTTTTTATTAAAACTAAAAAAAAACTAAAATCTGCTGGAGAGTCACTCTATTTTAAGACAGCCAGACAGAGCACTGTAGAAGGTGTTCGCCTTTAAACTAACACACCAATATTCGGGTTTTGGAGGATTAAAAAAAAAACTGCTCCTTCTATTTATTTTATGCACTTAAAGGTATACTTCCTCTGCACTGACAGTGTAACAGCACTAAATGCACCAACCATTATTTCGGCCAGGGAACTTGGTCTAGCGTTCTCGCAGATGTTTTGCCAGACATGCCTGCTAATTACGGGCATATCCTTGAAACGAGTGGGTGCAAGCATCCTTTATCGCACTACCAGGCTTACTGTCATCAAATAGAGTGGGGGATAAAATAGTTGGCAATTTCTAGCTGTACCTACAACCCAAACCGTCAGTGTGCAAAGCCGCGGCCCTCAACTCACTTTCCAGCTTAGGAGCATTCTTACATTCCTCATTGCACGAAAAGGTTCATCTACTTATAACCGTTGCCTGAAGAATGATCAGTGAGCACTCCATATGTACTGCTTCAACAGCTGTTGCACTGTTCGCATTCCACATGTTCTGCTCTCCTTGCCAAGTCATTCACACACACACACACACACACACACACACACACACACACACACACACACTGCATTCTACATCACTTCTTAGGGTCAAGTGTTCTATCGTCCTGTGCACCATCTGCCTTTTCTTTCTGGTCTGTGTCCTTTGAGTCTTGCCTAAAAGAGAGTAACGCGGCTTTCATGTCATCGATGCTGGTAAGGTCTTGCGTGACCGACTGAATCGAGTGCACACGGAAGACGCTGAAGTAGCGCAACACGTTGCGCACATCCCTTTCGTCGAGGCTGTACTGCGCGGCCACTGCCTCGGGCGTGAATGTGCCCGGCTCCATCTTCACATCGGCCAGCATCTGCGTTGCCTGACGCAGCGTCAGCCGACCTCGTGGCACCACAGCTGGTTCAAAGTAGCCGTACTTCTGTTCCAGCGGCACAGCTCGGCTCTGTGGCAGCGGCCGGTCTGACCTGGGTGGTGCACTTTCTTGCGCCTAAGCGAAGAGAGAGGGAGAGAGATTCTTTAATTAACTGCTGGAGATGTTAGCCTGGCTATTCGCCTGAGGAGAAGCTCTATATTTATTTATTGTACCCTCAGGGCCCGAGGGCATCACAGAGGGGAGTGGGGACACACAAATAATACAATATAAACAGCAAGGCATAACGCGAAAACAAAAATAAAAAAAGTACCAGTACAAAGTAACCGGCACAAACACAGAGCACAACAATGACTTAAAATAGCAGCGAAGATACATTAGAACAATTTTAACATTAACGGGGATATATATATATATATATATATATATATATATATATATATATATATATATATATATATATATACAGGGTGTTTTTTTAGACAATACAGATTTTAATTAAAAATCCTATGACAGTAAGCCTCTTGCCGTTTTCGCACATGAAATCTTATGCCAAGGCGGCAAAACATTGCCGCAGTTAAAATGACACTGTTGCCACTAATTAACAAGAACTCGTTAATTATTTTTTTAATTATTGACTTGAGGGCAAGTGTTTATATTAGAAAGTTGTAGTGTGTGCCAATTTATGGCACACCCATTTTTTAGAAATAACGAAAGTTGCACGTAGTTCGAGATATTCACCATGTGGAACAGCCTGCTGAAGGGGGGGAAGACATGCACGTGCATCAGCTGACAGCACAGAAAAGCTTGGAAACAATGTATTTTAAATATGGCTACTAAATGCTTCAAAAATTTTGAAAGTAGCTATGGAGCCAACCTGAAATTTTTGTTGCCAGATGGGGTCATAAAGTAGCCAATCCGGTGCGAAGTAGCCACTAACGACAACCCTTATACTTGGTATGTAGAACAGCCAACAAGCGGTTTACATGCCAAAAAACAGGTAAAGTGAGCGAAAAGACAACTTACCGGCGGCAAGTTGTTTTTTCTTCCACTTTACTTTCTTCACATCTATATCACAATTACTGAAATACACTTAAAACAGTAAAATTAACTTCCCCTATATCTTCCTTGGCTTGATGATCTGCTGGTTTTCATTAAGAGCTCTTACTGTTACAGAACGAGGGCCAAGGAACTACGCACTCAAGCACAGCATAAAATGCGGTGCAGCTACGGAGTTTGAAAATCCATAGCAACATGATGAATGCTACAGCATGAACTGAGGACTAGGACAAGGTGACACACAAGGTGACGTGAGCACTGTCGTCATGACATACCAACTAGCCCAAGCCTCCACCCTTCATAGCAACAAATGCAAAACAGGTAATTTGTATGGACGTGTGAATATCCAAAATTTCTAATAGTCTTTGGTATTGAAGTATTCTTTCTGGGAATCCACATTGGGTTAGGCAATCAAGTGAAGCTGTAGGGTTCACACAGCTAATGTGGCAGAGCACTAGTTGCTGGGTACCTACCTCTTACCCAATATATCTCAGTTGCTGACTAAGGATCCTAGGCAGCTTACTAATTTGCTTCCTTGATTTAGACAACACAACTTGTCTCTGCGACAATACGGACTTCACTTGTTAAATGAACACAGCACTTGGCCATAGGTTTCTCATTTGGTTCCAAGCAATTATCACAAAAAGGTTGGTTGCATTATGTGTTGGCTTACTTACAAAAACATTTGAAATCATTAAAAGTTACAGATGCATTTTGGTACAAGATTCAACGGACGCCTTGTTATTTCTCATCCTGGTGGTTGTAATGCTCCTGTCACACAGACAGCTTTAACCCCTTCAGGGTTTTCGCCGTACATGTACGGCAGAAGCTTCCTGGTACCAAAGGGTTTTCGTCGTACATGTACGGCATAGCGTTTATTTTTAAAACGCGCGCCTTTTTCGATCATTTCTCTTGTTTGGCCTGTGCTTCAACACTTCGGGAATATGTGGAATTTTTTTCATGCGCCGATGTCTCTCCGTTGTATTTTTTTTTTCGCTTCCCAAAACGGCGCGCCGCCTATCGCTTGCCCACCCGAGCGCGTTCGCGGTGCAGCTGGTTTAAAGTGCGCGCCTTTTCGATGATTTCTCTTGCTTGGCATGTGCTGCCACGCTTCGGGAATACGTGGAATTTTTTTCATGCGCCGATGTCTCTCCGTTGTTGCTTTTTTATGCTTCGCAAAATGGCGCGCCGCGCGCCGGCTATCGCTTGCGCAACCGAGAGCGCCCGCGGCGCGGTTTGGTTTCAAACGCGCGCCTTCTCCCTTTTCTCTTGCTTGGAATGTGCTGCCACGCTTCGGGAATTCGTGTAATTTTTTTAATGCGCCAATGTCTCTCCGTCTTTTTTTTTGTTTTCTTTCCAAAGAGGCGCGGCGGCTTGTAGTCTCGCATCAGAACGCGCGCACGCGGTCCGGCTCGTTTTGGTTTCGTCCTTCGGGTGGTTTTCGCTTCTTGCGCCCGCAGAGCGGATGGCTGTTTGGTTTCTAATCTCTCAAAGGGTGACCGCTTGTTACTCTCTCATTTATTGCACCCCGGCGCGCGATTACATCTGTTTCCGCGCGGCGCTAAATTACACAAACGACGCCGCCGTGATTGCGTTTCCTGTTTTGGGTTCTCGGAAAAACTCACTACGTCTTGTTGGCGATAAGACGAAGTATTACTGTAGCTTTTTCACTCGTTTTGCTTTCCGGACGGGCGCAGAACCATAGAGTTTTCTTCCGTGCGCTCACTAACGCAGTTCGCTCACGCTATGGAAGCGCGCGTCGCTTGCGCTGCTGCCGGTGAGTCGAGCAGCGATTCTTCCGATGCGGACTATTCCCCAATTGCCGATCAGAATCTGATTCATTGGATTTCAGTTCGTCAGACGAGGAGTTTTGACGAGTTCAGACTCCGATGACGATCAAGGAGCGACATCTGAAACGCGTGCGCGGGGAGCCATGCTTCAAAGACTATCACATGCTGAAAAGTTTTTAGTGTTTGAGCACGAGCGTTTTTAACCGGAAACGTAGTCTGGTACGCTTATTTTTGTATGTTTGTGAGCTATGTTTAATACAATGCATAATTTTTATTCATAAAAAACTGTGAAGCTTCTTTTTTTTTAGGATTCTGCTTGATTTTACTACGAATAAACCATATGTATGTAGCAACAAAACTGATTTTTTTGTCACTTTACGGTCACGAAAAAAAATTTTAGACAATTTTTTTCTTAAATAGAATCGTCTGAAGAATTTATTTCAGCAATAAAAAAATTACACATTTTTGGACTGGATTTCGCGAAAAAATTCGACCCTCAAAGGGTTAACTGCGGTTATGCTGAACCGAGGTTTCCAGGATCAACTGCAGTTAACGCGAACGCAGTTTGCCATTGCTACACAGACTCAGTTAGCTCAGCTTAGCAAGCTGACAAAATCATGTGCTGATCATGTGGTCAGCAAGAAGTTTGAGCACACCCTTGGCAAGTTTTGTGGTATAAAAGAACACTTGTACACCTCCGTGATGGCGCATTCAGAGAGAAAATTCGAAAGAACCGCTCCACCTTCGACTACATATTTATTTATCAGGCCCAAGCAGGAGCAAATAATCAAAACAATTAGTAAAAAAATTGGGATTACAAATGAATAACGCCATTAACAATCGACCAGGGTTCCATTACTACACATATAATACGTACTAGATAACGAGCAAATAAAAAGAACAATTAAACAACAATTTTTCCAGTGCCATTTGAAAATGAGCCTTCTCAAAAATGGATTTAGGAAGAGCATTCTAGTTGGAAATTATCTGCGCAAGAAAGCTGTGTTGAAATGCATGAATTTTAGCAAATATCGGTTTCGGAGTGTAGCAATGATTGTGTCGGGTCTTCCTGGTGTCTAAGGGTTTCACATATGAAAGTATGGACATGTCAAATTTGCTTTTTAATATTTTGAGCAAGAACATTATCCGGGCATATTTTCGATGCATCTGTAATGTTGGAATCTCGTGTTCTTGCATAAGTTTAGCAGGGGAGTCACACCTTTTACATATATCAAAAAGTAATCTGATAGCCTTGTTTTGCAAGATATCAAGTTTATATATATCCTGCATAGTTTACAGATCCCAAATTACAGAAGCATACACTAATTTGGACCTTATGTAGGTATTGTACGCTAGTATCTCTAGCTTTATTGAAAACTTATTTAGTTTCCTTCTAAGGAAACACAACTTATTAAATGCTGACACACATATATCCAGAATATGACCTGATTATAAGAAGCTAGGGGTTAGTGTAACTCCTAAATACTTATAGCTAGGAACCTGTGCTATTTCTTGGTTACAAAAAATATAGGAATAAGAACCAGCCTGTAATTTATGTGGAACTGTTAGTAAGACTGTTTTTGGCACATTAATTTCCATGTGCCAAGTTCAACACCACTGCTCAACTTTCGACAATTAGTCCTCTAAAACAAAATATCTATTTTATATACCACAGTCATCAGTAAAAACTATTACACACGCTGAATCTAACAAAAGTTCAACTAGAAAAAGCAGGGGCCCGAGTACACTGCCCGGAGGCACAGCAAAAGAAACAAGGAGCATATCAGACTCACAATCATCTACTACAGCAAACTGTTTTCTATTGTGCAAGTATGCTTTAGCCCATTTCACTAAGTAGCAATTTCAGCTTATGTAGTATTAGTTTTGTATGCAACACCTTGTCAAACGTCTTGCTAAAGTCTATAAAAAATGCATCTATTTGCCCCGAGTGGTCCAATGACATTAGAAAGCCGTGTACAGTGGTGCGTAGTTGAGTCGTAGTGGATCTTCCCTTGGTAAATCGGTGTTGGTAAGGAGATCAAAGTTTATTGTTAGACAAAAGACCTTATATAACCAGCTATGACGTGTTCAGTGATGCGACCAGGCACTTCTGATGTGGAGCAATTTCTGAAGCAGCAAGGTTTTCATTTTGGAGCACTTCGGAGCAGCAAAAAATTGGATATTAGAGCACACTGGAGCCAGTAATATTGCATCTGGGAGCAGCGTCGAGCACCCTGGAACTTCACATTCTAGAGTACATTGAAGCCATTCTAGAGTACATTGAAGAAGCAAGCTGCATTTACATTCAGACGTATGAATACTTAGTGTGAACTCTTGTGGTGAACTACATAAATATCTCAATTCGTTGCAAATTTCATGGAGAAAATGCTCTCCAGAGCACTCATTATTTCACTCGATTACCTATGCAAAAATGTGAAACAACCTCCACAGCTATTTTTTTCCAACGCATTCAAATAAACAGAATATTAGATCAATAAAATTGTACATTATAAGAGAACACTCTAAGGATAACTATGTGGACATCAAAGTACAGGGCTCCTGACAGAAATGTTGATGTTATTGAAATGTTGCTCTTGAAATGAGCAGAAGTGACATACAAACGCCCCAACACAGAACGGTGCCTGAATGCATGGGCATCGGCAGGATTTTGTCTTGAAAAAAAGAGGAAGGGGGGCGGCCAAGCGACCCCTTTGTTTGCGCCCCATTGCTCACACCCATACCTCAATGCTAAAATCCACACGGTTCCTTATATGTCCTCCGAAGGTGAAGGCCAGCCTCTTATTTTGCGCAGTCGACTGTATTGATCCTTTTGATTGATTATTGAATATTGCCTCAATTAAATGCCGTATGGCACTTCAAATGAGCTACCAGCAGCGTTTATGGAACAGACAATGTCAGCCGATGAATCGCCGTCAATCGGTGGCGACCATCACTTGGTCGCCACCGATTTGCCTAGAAGTCACGAGCCACTGCAGAGAGTGCGTTTTGCCATCAAGCCGACTTGCACAACAAAAGCTGCGTCGACACCTTGCACAGCATTGTGGCCTAAGCGTAAAACACGTGCAAGCACTGTTTTGTCTGTGGAATAATCCTTGGTCTGTGGCTGCGACTTCGATGACCCGAAGATCCAGATGCTCATGTTTTGATGCACGATTGCCGGTGATAGGCACCGTCAAACCCGAGACTACGGCGCAGTTTGGCACAATTTACGTTGACTTTATCAGGATGGCGCAGGAGTGGAATCACTGCGTGTTCTGTAAGTTTCGGACAAAAAGATGTTATCGATACTGGCCTATAAATTGTTATTTTAAGCTTGTTACCTTTTTTTAAAAATCTGCATAATGTGCCTATCTTGCAGTCATCAGGATGCTCGCCAGTGGTTAAAGAAACCCGAAAAATATTTTCCAAGTAGTCTGCAATCTGCGCTGCAAAGCGTTTCAGAAACTCAGTAAGGATGCCATCTGTACCCACACTTTTCTTCTCGTTCAGTTTACCAAGCACAGATAAAACCCCCTAGCTTATTATCACTGGTACATCTGTCATGGAAAATTCTTTGTGCATGCTAAACCTGTTGTTAGGTGAAAAAAAAAACACTGTGAAAATCCACATTAAATACACGAGCTATATCAGCTGCGTTTTCGATAAGCTGATCATTTGCTGAAATTTCTTGGACACTCACTTGCCTTTCCGAAGTAACGCCAATAATTTATCGGATCAGTTCTAAGAAATTCGGGGAGTGAATAATTGAAGTAATGATGCTCTGCTTGTACCACTTTAGATGCCAGTTCATTCCTCAGTTCCATGAAAGCATTCTTGCAAATATGTTGTTTCTCTCACATTCATTTTAGCGGATGATTTCTCAAGTAATCCACAGATTTTTGCAAATTTTAGTCACCCTTCCGACAGATGCAAAGCTTTCAATACAAAATGACACTACTTGTTTAAGGTGAAACCATCGGTCATGAACATTTTTACAATGAGTATCAGCAACTAGTGTTTCTTCTAAATAATCAATAATTAAGATACCATCACTTTGTTAGAAACCTCTACGATTTGACGCACTAGACCGACTGCATCTTGCATCCCTGGGATATGCCCAGGAGAAAAACAACAATATATGATCTGAAATATCCGGCTCAACAGCATCAGTACATTTAGTAAAAGCTTCAGTAACAAAAAACAGGTCCAGAAGTGCTTGCTCCATAGTAAATTGACATAGAATTTGTTCAACATTCAAAGCTAGCTTTACATCAACACTAGTGTCCGTATTTGCACATTCACCAACTGCCAAATGATCCCATTCAATGGATGGCAAGTTAAAGACCCCCGTTATTGTGATATTACGTTCGCAAACCTTAAACAAATGATCACACAATCTCAGAAAAAAAAGACACATCGGCATCAGGTGCCCTGTAAACTGTACAGAATACATAGGACAACTCATTTGTTGCAATGTTTAAAAGCAGGCTCTCATGAGCTTTGATCTGTTCAATAATATCAGCAGTTACACCAGCCTTAGCAATCACTGCAATTCCCCCACCACGTGAACCACGATCGCGTCGATAAATTCAAAAACCAGGCGAAATAATTTCACTATCACAAATGTTTGCAATTAACTAGGTCTCGGCCAAGACCACAAAGGGAGGGCACCATGTAAGCAACAAAATTTCAGGATTATTTTATTTACAATGCTCCTGGCATTCAAAGAAAGGACACGCAAAACTCTGCCAGGTTTCTGTGATCGCTATGATTCGAATGCCTTGCTGCCAGCAACTACTACTGGAACACGTGTGGAAAATGCATCATCCTATATGTAAAGCAGTTTTCCAATACAATGTGTATCGTTTACGAGTGGCACTTTCTTTCCCCTTTTATCATGTTACGTAGTTTGCCATAGCTGTTTTCTTTTTCTTAGGGTTTCCAAAGAGTAATCATTCTGCATAAAAATGTTAGTCCCTTTTAGCTTTCCAGATGTGCTTGTTTCTCAAATAGTCTTGAAAATAAAGAACTGGGCGGTTTGACGAGAATTTCCCAAACCGATGAATTCTAGCTACAGATTTTCAATTTATTCCAAGTTCATCACAAAAAAACCCCATTTATCAATTTGTACCGAAGCAGCTCTTCAGATCATTCGGCCCCTCCATGATTCCAGAGACAGTCAAGTTTCAGAACTGGTTTGTAGGGCTAGGTCATTCTTCCCCTTTACGACCAAGTTATACCGATGATTTTGGCCCTCCACTGCAGTAAGCTTACTTTGTTGCTGCCATGACCGTATTCAGTGTTTGCATTTCTATGAGGCAGCTAGACACGAACAATATCCCCGCCAAGGACAGGATAACCTTCATTGTTGGCTGTTCCGCAACGAACCTTGCTTTCCACAAGTTTTGCTCGACTATTGTTTGCAGACTGGAGTCGCATTCCATCAATACCTCAAACAAACAGTAGCTGCCCAGATGCACTGGTACACGGCTGGTGCATTTGCAGCTTGTCCGCCATCTTCCCAGCTTCTCGGTTTGTGAGGGTATACCATGCTTGCCTAGCTTGGTTTGCGATAACCATGGTTAGGAGAACTGGGTTACGTCTATTGTGTAGGTACCTGTAACCATGGTTAGCCATAACCGTAGTTAGCTTAACCGCGGGCATGGCGGTCCATGTGACAGGGGTATAATGTGTTTACCATAGACGTCAAAGACTTACAGCATACCACGTGATGATTTCATGAAAAGTGTTGAACTCTGTGTCACTGAAGACAACAATGAAGTAGCCTTGACCAGTGGCTATTATAAGTCTAACCTTAAGGGACAAGAAGAGCACAGAGATCTTAGTCAAAATCAAGAAGAAATGTGCATAGGTAGGCATGTACCGAGAAGGCAAGATAAGTGCTCGTTATTAAGAGCAATAGACTGGATTCCAAGAGGAGGCAAGATTATGAGAGGAGGCAAGTTAGGTGGGCAGATGACATTAAGAATTCACGCTAAAAGACTGGGTGTGCAAACACGGACACAAGAGAGAACTCAAGTCAAGACACCACAAACACCAACACCACAACTATGGCCGTGTTTGCACGCCCAGTCTTTTAGCAAGAATACGTGCCAACTAGCTCAGCTCTCTGTTATTTAAAGACAATAAGAAGGCTGCGGGGACAATGTCGCCGCAGCAAGCACAGCATCGCGTTAATTGGACAAACATGGGAGAGGCCTTTGCTTTGCAGTGGGTGTAGTCAGACTGATAATGAGTGGCATATCTGTGAGTGCTTTCCTTGAAATCCTCTGCTTTAGTTTAGCTTCAACTCGTGAGGATTGGAAGCTAAGTTTATGTCGAAACAGCCTTTGCAACACTGGACGGGCTTTATGAGTTCAACGTAATGCCCTTCAGATTATGCAATGCTCCTGCAACATTCCAAAACATAATAGACACTGTTTTACATGGCTTCAAGTAGAAAACCCGCTTGTGTTACCTGAATGACATTGTTATCTTTTCTTCCACTCTTCATGAGCACCTCGAGTGTTTTGACGAAGTTTTAACATGCATTTTGAATGCTGGACCTCAGCTCAACACAAATAAGTGCCACTTTGCCAGTAAAAGCATCAATGTTGGGCCACCTTGTCAGTAAAGATGGTGTTCAGCCAGACTTGGACAGACTGCTGCTGTCATTCACTTCCCTCGCCCAAAAAAATCAGAAGTTTCCTTGGCCTTACTTCCGTCCCTTCATCAGCCACTTTGCTACCATTGCATGGCCATTACACAAGTTGCTGACGTTGAGCACAACCTTCACTTGGACCGATGACTACTAGTGTGCTTTCCAAGCCCTCGAACATGCCTTAAAGGAACCCTGACAGCGAAAGTTTTGTTTTCGACTTTTTTACTGTAATTTGTAGCTTTGTGTCTGGTAATCTCGAAATTGGATCATAAATGCTCTAATGCAACATACGATTATTGCTAGCGTCGTTAATGGGGAACAATTTTGCATTAGTTCAAAACGGCCACCGAAAAAACATAAGAAACTAGAGCCCCGCAGCGGGGGAGCACCCATGATCATGTGAATTGAATTGAATTGATTTTATTCAAGTGCAAAAAGTTACACTTCGGAGAGAGAGGACTAAAGGCATTGACGCCTCACGAGGTCCTCCCACCTGCATTCAAGCTTTGATGTCGTTGAAAGTGCATTGTTCAAAGTGGGGCCTCGCACGTGGTACAGAATAAAACAATGCGAGTGCTGCCCCCCCACTCCCCCAGGAAAACAATGAAAGCATTCCTGGCCGAAGCAGGCAGAAGAACTACGTTGAGAGCAGCCCGACAACACAGCGAGAGGGGTGACGAAGAATAGTCCTCGCCGGGTGCCAGTCATGGTATTGTGCACAGCCCACAAATTTTCTGACGTCGACAATACTTGCTTTACCCGTGGAACGTCACATGGGACCTCGGCCTACGTCATACCAGTGGCGATGTCACAAGGTGCTGCCAACTTAGATGAGCACTCACACTTACTTTGAAACTAAATCAAAATATCTTAAAGGCAAGGTTCACCACTAATAATCGGTCAGAACTGCCCACATATACAGGAAAGTCAAACAACACAACGTCTCGAGGTTTCAATATTGGTGTCAGAGGTCCTTTATCATTTCGACAAGAACACACGTACATTTCTGCACACAGATGCAAAAGGCCATGGTATCCGTGCTGTCTTTTAAATCTAAAATGCATTAACACTTTACGAGAGAGAATTTTTGCGCATGCCAGTCACGCACTAACACCTGCGGAGCAGAACTACTCGAAAACAGAGCAGAAATGTCTCGCTGTAGTTTGGGCCATACAAAAGTTTCGGCCATATCTTTATAGATGCCACTTTACTGTAATTACTGACCATCGCGCTTCATGCTGGTTGTCCTCACTGAAAAATTTGTCTGGACGCCTCGGTCTCTGGATACTTCGTTCCCAAGAGTACACTTCTGACATTGTGTACAAGTCTGGCAAAAGACATCAAGATGCCGACCCTCACTCTCGCTGCCCTCTCCCTCTTTCTTTGTGCACGCACCTTCATTAATCTTCATATGATCATGAAGCTTCATCTTCACCAGTCTTGGGCAGTAACTAGTTACTAGTAACGCGTTACCGGTAACTAGTTACTTTTTTCAGTAACTTGTAACTGTAACTAGTTACTTTTAAGTTAGAGGAACTTGTAACTGTAACACTGTTACTTTTTTACGCAGTAACTGTAACAGGAAATAGCGTTACAGTTACTTTCCCATATCCTCTCCACCTTTCACCTTTCCACAGCACCGCTCCCCTCGCAGTTTAGAAGGGGAGGTCGCGCTAAGTTCAGGTCCGTTTTTTTTTTCGACATATATATTCTTTTGGTCACTTGAGCTGTTAGCTCTGCTCTTGGTGTACCGGTGAATCATTAGGACGCCAAGTTTAGTCTCCTTGGTCCGAAGCTCCGAGCTAATCGTGTTTGATAGGCGGCTAGAAAGCAGCAGAGCGCAAAACGGTTGAGAGTCAGAAATACCGTGAACTAGCGAATCATTTTTAAAACATCTTTGGAGTTTTTTCTCCCCACTCAACTTCGTTCGCGAGCCAGCGTCATCGCACTGTTTACGTCAAAGCTATGTCCACTTGTCCAACAGTGTCCAACAAGCCCCGTTTTAGAACGCGTTGCATCAGTTGCTTTAGCAATATCCCGTTTGTCGATTCTTTCCTGCCCGTTTCGCCGATGTTAAGTCGCGTCGCGATCCCCGCATTGCGCTTGTAATTTTCACGAACACTTGTTCTAAGGAGAGCTTGCGCTCAGCGGACGCAGAGCCCCCCGACCAGGGTCTGATACACCTTGAACGTAGGCAATAGACACAATGGGCGTTGTCTTGACTCGTGACGCACTCCCCGCTCTTTTTCGAATGCGCTTCTGGGTATCACTATAAACGTCCTAGGATGATGCAGTCGTTCCAGTGCATCAACTATGCTTTCCACTTCTAGTGTCCAAGGACGTTTATTATTTGCAAATAAAGTCCATTTTCACCAGCGGTGCATGAACAAATAAATTGATGCAACAAAATGAGGCTTACACAAAGAAGGCTGGTGTTGGGCCATCTTTTTGGTTTCCTTCGTCTATGGTTTTACAACGTGCAATTTTGACTACCCGCGCATGCCGTCGTATTTTTTCATTAAATAAATCCTATCATTTGGTTTGTGATCTATTACATATTCTATACAGTAACGGAAAAGTAACGACTTTACTTTTTCAGAGTAACTGTAACTGTAACAGGTTACTTTTGGAAACTCTGTAACTGTAACTGTAACAGAGTTACTTTTTTGGCTTAGGTAACTGTAACTGTAACACTGTTACTTTTCACTGGTAACGTGCCCATGACTGATCTTCACTCATGTTATCACCACTCGCAGCTGCAGAGTCGCTGTCTGCCAATCACTGCGCTTAGTTCGCCTCGTGTCAACGTGATGACCCATACTGCAACCGCATAAT
This sequence comes from Rhipicephalus sanguineus, assembly GCF_013339695.2. Taxonomy (NCBI): domain Eukaryota; kingdom Metazoa; phylum Arthropoda; class Arachnida; order Ixodida; family Ixodidae; genus Rhipicephalus; species Rhipicephalus sanguineus. The sequence goes on from NC_051181.1 coordinate 55,158,117, forward strand.
CGAATGCCTATGTGTAACTTCTACACCTAATGCCACATTACGTTGCCAGCTAAGGCAGTTCATACTAGAAAACAATGTCTTGCACTGCCATCCTTACAATACCGATAGGCATCATTGGGTTTCGTTCGGTTCCACGTTCGCTGCATGTGCAAGTTCTCGAAGCTTTGCATGACAACCCATCTGCTGGCCACTTGAATTTCCACAAAACATACAACTGTGTTAGGAGCCGTTTTGTCTGTCCTGGCCTTTCTACCTTAGTGGCCAAGTATGTCACTTCTTGCGCACTTTGTCAATGCCAGAATGACTAACTTCACCTAGAGCTGGCATGTTACAGCACATATTGTGTCCCGAGATACCTCTTGCCATCATCGGAATAGACCTAGTTGGACCTCTTCACATAATGCCAGCAGGTCATCAATGGATCATGACAGCTGTCGGATCACTTCACACGGTTCGCAGAAACTGCTCCTCTATGCACTAGTTCTGAATCAGAAATTGCTGCCTTCCTTTTGGAAGCCATTGTGCTGCGTCATGGTGCACCTCACATAGTGTTGAGTGCTCACGGTAAGAGTTTTCTGTCCGCAATGCTCAAAGAAGCACTGAGAATTTGTGGCACGGTTCGTAAGATGACATCGGCCTACTACCCTCAAACAAATGCTTGTCAGAGCGATTTCATTGCACACTAACTGACATGAATGTACAGTATGGTCCACCGTTAGAGGAAACATGTGAGTGCACAGGTGGTGGTCCACGGAGCGCTAATTGCTGGTGAGATTTGGAAACGCGGAGCATGTGCGTAGAATCACAAGGGCGGTTTGTGCCAGGCGTTGTGTGCTGCTTCTATGCCTCAGTGCTCGGGGCGGGCTAGCGATATTCTACATTTTTATGGCTGGAAGGACAAGCTTGCTATGCTCGCTGCATCGGGCATCAATTTCCTTGTCTATTATGAAAAGCGGCCGGCTGGTGCGAGCAGCATGTGGAAGGCTTATGACTAACTTTTAAGTGAGCACTGACACTAGGTTACGCAAGTGACCGGCATCATCACTTTCACAGAATTCCACAGTTGGGGGCTTATTTCTTCGCTGACTGGATTTGCAATGGTGCTAGCTCTCAGGTGCAGCATGGACGGGTACCCGAGGACGAAAGGCTCCGCATAGTCGAGCTCTACACGAAAGAATACAGTCGGCACGCTGTCGCTGCCATGGTGAACAGGCCGCCTAAGACAGTTAATAAAATTATCCAGGTTTTCAGGGATGAAAATAGAATCAGGGACGCCCCTAGAAAACAAAGGCCACGAGTGACAACTCAGGAGGAAGATATGAATATTGTTGCATTTGTAGCTGACAACCCACGAGCTTCAGTTAAAGAAATACACCAGTATTTTCAGTTGACCGCTTCAAAAACAACTGTGAAATGACGGCTGGCCAAAGCAGGACTAAATGGCAGACTGGCAGTGCAATACTGACGAATGTCAACAAGTCGAAGCACCTGTCGTTTGCCCAGCAGCACAAAGCATGGTCAGCTGGCCATTGGAGCCGAGTTTCCTTCAGTGACGAGTGCACCTTCACTACAAAATTGGACCAGAGGGCTCATGCCTGGTATGTTTGAATGGATTCTCTTATGTCCTCTCCAGTTTCCTGACCTTGCTACTATTGTCATAGGAAAGCGCACTGCAAATTTGAGTTTTAACCCGCCGATATCGAAGAAAAGAATGTACCCAAGAGCCGCGATCAGAATTCCTTTAGCATTTCTATGCTCCTTATCATACGCCTATAGTCCCATTTTACGGGGGTTGGAAAACATACCTACACCAGAAATCTGAAGGCCTCTGCGGCCGAGAATCAAACCCTTGATTTCGTATCAATAATCTTAAGATTGCTTTTGCATCTTGTAGTCCCTTCCATTATAACATGATTGACATTGCAAAACAAGAGTGCTGCACTATACAGCCTTCTACAACTTTTTCCGTGCAGGTTTCTTACTATTGTAGGTTCAGGCCCGAGTTTGTTCAGCCAGTATAGCAGCAAGCAGACGGACTGTGGTAAGTGTTTGGGGCTGCATCACCCAGGACGGCCTGGGACCTCTTGTACGCATACAAGGGGCCCTCACAGCGGACAAATACTGCAATATTCTGGACACAGTCGGCTTTCCGCACATCCCCAGTTGCATCTCCCCACAGCATGGCTGCATTTTCCAGCACGACCACTCACCGGTTCACACTGCAAAAAAGGTGGACCACCTACTAGTGCAGCATGGAGTGACTGTGCCCATGTGGCCCCCACATTACCTGGATTTGAACATAATTGAAAATGTGTGGAGCAGGACGAAGACATCTCTTTACCGCCTAAGTCTCCAAGGAAGATCTGCGGATGGCCTCTGGCCTGCTGCAAACAAAGAGCGGGAGTGCGATTTGTCCTTCACAGAAGCACTGTACAGGTCTCTGACTGCAAGGACGAAGGCTGTACTCAACGCTGGAGGTGACGTCACCCAATACTGAACAGTCTAGGGCACACTATTTGAACACAAAGTAAATTAGGTTCAATTAAGTATGAAAACCACAGGGTCAACCACACATTTCACTAGACCCTCCAAAATGAAGAAACCGAATTCCCGGGGTATAAAAAAAACAGTGCTTTTTGGGGATTACCAGTGTAATCATAGGCATTACCACTGCAATTTTTTTCAGTGCCTCGTCCTATTTTCCGCTTGGTCCTATTTTCCTTGCACGGATGTGCGTTCTATTTTGCGTTTTACTGAGCACAGTTGTGTTACAATACATCAGCTTTGCATTCTTCTAATGGTGCGAGGCTGGATCTGGCCTGGTTCATACACCGTCACAATAATATAATGAATAAATTTTCTCCTCATTCACTCCAATGTGTCCTTCTATGCACACCATATTTCACTGCACACACATGTTGGTGGAGCGCAATAATTTTCATAAAAGTGCATGTTATCGCATATCCAAAATAGGAAGTTTCTGCGGATGTTGCTTCAACGATCAAAAACCCACGCGAGTTAAGACTAATACTTGCCAGGGTATTATAAGCCAAAACCCGAACATGATTAGGTGTCACGCCGTATTGGGAGACTTCGAACTAATATCAACCACAAGGATACCCTTAATGTGCTTCTAAATATAAGCACACCGCTTTTCTTTGTATTTCACCCTTAGTCAAAATTCGGCCGCTGTGACCGGGAATCGCATCGCATCAAAAATGGCGAGAAACCACAGCAACAAACAAGCCGCACCATTTTTTCTGCTTGCTGATTACCCGACAAGACTCAGGCAGAGTGGCGGCAGAGTGAATCGCACCGCAGAAAAACAGACGCGCTATCCAGCGCTCGTTAAGCACAGGGGCGGAAAGTAGCAGACGAACAGCAGCAAGCGCCACCCTTAAGCCTTTATGCGCGGCTGCCGTGTTTACAAATCTTTCCGCCAGTTTGAGCCACGCGGGCCAGCGGCCACACGCTCGCGTGTTCCCTCCAAGAGTGGACTGTACTGTACATCAGACCAAACCACGACAACTGGGACACCATTTTACAATTTGTGACATTTGCTCACAACACCGCTATCAACGAACTACTGGATATTTACCATTCTACCACATCTACAGTCATTCGCCGACAATCACCATCGACGCCTCTTCAATGTATCAACGAAAACCTCTGCAACTACATTAGAACAGTTCGTCTCCAGGCTTGATGAATGTCAACAACATGCTCACCTCAACGCAGAGGCAAGTCAACAACACCGCAAGCAACGTTATGACAGCTCTCATCCTGACGTCACCTTTCGTACTGGGGATAAAGTACACATATACACACAAGTACTGGGGATAAAGAACACACATACACACTGCACTTGTGTGTGTGCATGTGTTCCTGTTTTTGTCGTGTCTTCTTCGCACAGTTTAAAACCTTTTTGAAACCATGAACCGACTGGCCCAACAACATGCCGTATTTTAATCACACTTCCTTGGCCTTTACATTGTTCGTGAACAAACATCCCCAGTGAACTGTCGTGTCACTCTCGTCGAGGTTTCTTTGGATCCTCATTACCGTGCTTCTGAAATAGCTCACGTTTCACGTCTCAAGTCATTTGTTCGGCGTCCCTTTACCGCATAAGTCACGGCTGGGCTGGGCTGGCCACTCAAGCGTGCAGAGAAAATTAGCGGTAAAATTATTTATGTGCTTCATCTTCTCATCTGTACAAACTCATGGGTTTTGGTTGTGGGTTTCATGTGGGGAGAGAATAAAGAAGAGACTTGAGGGCTCTAAATGTTGCCTCACAATATAATGAAAGTGCTAAGGTACATGGACAAATTTCTAGCCCTTTTTAAGAATTTTAATTTGCAACAGACAGTTTTTATCAACTATGCAATGATCATTCGCACTTTCTGAGCAATTTTATGGATACAGAGGGTCTACTTATTCCCTCCAGATGTTCTACCTGTGTCCTACCTGACTCATCTCCTGCCGAGAAAGTGCTTGAATTTTTTCATTTTTTTAGTTTCGTTCATTCAATGCCCAAAGGTAAACAAATTGTCATTTTAGCGCATTCCTCCCGCCATAGGCATACAAATGATGTGTAGCTATACAATGTGCCCACTCCAATACATATTGACCTTCTTTAAAGGGACACTAAAGGCAAATATGAAGTCGACGTTGATTGTTAATATAGTGGTCCAGAAACCTCGTAGTGCTACTTTTATGCCAAGGAAGTACTTATTTCGAAATAATATCACGTTTTAGTGGTCCGCATCGCGTTAGCACATTTCAAATCACCCGCCTGAAATCAGACTTTCATACGTCACTGCTGGCATGCCCAACGTTGCCCGCCTTTACTGCGCGGCCGCCGACACTAGTAGCAGCAGAGCAAAAGTAGCAAGACCCACAGCAGCAACAATGGCCATCGAAGCCATCGAAGCCATCGAAGCTTTCCGCAATCGCCGCAATAGATGTGGACAGAGAACTTGACGAGACATTGGCTCGCGACGCTGGGCTGTACGCCGCGGCAGTACGCGATCCCGAAACTACCACTTAGACGCGACCGCGTGAGCAAATCAGGGCGCCGGGCGAAGCGCAGTTCGGCGAAAACTGAACCTTTGAACCACGCGCGCCGTTCCTCATGGCAACGCCACAAAGGTTCTTTTTTCCAGGAATCAAACGGAAACGAAAAGTATTTGATTACGTCTTTTGATGCACGGAAGGTTCTTTTTTTATTGCTGCTAGTTGATTACTAGTGATTTATTGTAGGCAGACTCTCACACGTCATTGGGATCACTTCGAAAATGTCCCACTCGTGGCACTCATCGTGTGATACATTTAGCTTAATTTCTCGGTAAGTAGGGCACTGCTGTTGATAATATTGGCTTTTTAGAAGTTGTCATACATTGAGCTTTCACTCTGACATAAATTGTCATTTGCCTTCAGTGTCCCTTTAACAGCGATATGGCTAGACAAAACCAAAATTTGTACATCCTATGTGTGTTTACCCCATCTGTGACCACACTCTGGGCACAACATTACCGTGGTTCAAATGGTACATCACGCCCATTTTGTGACACCCCAATACGCGATGTGACTGCCACACACTTGTTATGGACTTGCTCAGGCCTACAGGCAGGCCGTCTCACCACCTCCGTGCAAGAGGCCTCAGGCCTGGCCAACCACCTGACCTCGACCGCTGGATCCATGGACCCTACCACCGTTCCTTGTTACACTTTACACATGAAGCAAATTTGCATGTGTATTTTTGACACCATTAATTACTATGCCTAAGGGCATTAATTAGATCTAACAGACAATAAAGCCAAGGAAAGTATAGGAGATGTTATATGTAGTAATTATGATGTAAAATATGAAGAAAGTAAAGTTGACGAAAAGATAACTTGCCGCCAGCAGGGACGGAACCTGTGACCGTCGAATAACGCGTCCGATGCTATACCCCTGAGCTACAGCGGTGGTCATCCTCCCGTCCACTTAATGGGGTATATATGTGCATGTAAACCTAGGAGTGTTGGTCAGCGTCGCTAGTAGCCACAATGGCGAGTGTGAAACACCCTTTTTTCAGCCTGCTGGCATCACGAAGCACGTGATCTTTTTACAAGCTGGCAGCTGACCAAGTGGACGGGAGGTTGACCGCCACCGTAACTCAGTGGTAAAGCATCAGATGCATTATTCGAAGGTCGCAGGTTTGGTCCCTGCCGGCGGCAAGTTATCTTTTCGTCCAGCTTACTTTCTTTACAATTTACATCATAATTACTACCTATACAATCCTCTATACTTTACCTTGGCTTTTTTGTCTGTTAGGTCTAATTAATCTGTTTAGCAAAGAAAAACGAGCATTTAAATTTACCCTTCTTTCATTCATGCCTAAGGGCGGGCTTCCTAAATTAAAACAAATTACTCCTAGCCCATACGTGCCACAGAAATTGAGCAAGCCGCATTACTCAATTGAGAAAGACTTTAATGAACCGTCGGGATTAAATGAGTGATAAACACAGGGGCCACATGTTTCAGTTTTGCTAGCTAACCATCTGGACGAAGTGCATGGTCAGTGATCTTAATTAACTGGTTTAAATAATTCTGGTTGAATTCCTCTGTCCATTTTCAGAACACAGCACGAGAATGCAATATCCTTCCCTCTGACATCGGCCTCATCACCGACTTTGCTCCTTTCAAAGCTGCCACTGAAGACTATCCTTCGAGACACGCCACCTAGCCTGACCCACAATTCTTTCTGCGATTATCCCTCATGTAATGTCCCATTGCGGGACCTTCGAGGTATCATAAATAACTAAATAGATAAAGTTATCAATACAAGAACGTGAACGTCAATCTACATTCATTCTAAGAACTGCTCGCATATTTGAGAATTATTCAAAAAGCATGCCATGTATAATTCCATTCGTTCGTGCTGTTATTCGATACGGTCTCAAAAAACCCTATTTGATCATATAATAATCATAATTGTTTGGCTTTAATGTCCTGAAACCACGATATGATTATGAGAGATGGCGTAGTGGAGGGCTCTGGAAATTTCAACCACCTGGGGTTGGTTATTCAACGTGCACCTAAATCTAAGCACACAGGCCTCAAGCATTTCCTCCTTCGAAAATGTGGTCGCCACGGCTGGGATTCGATCCTGCGACCTGCGGGTCCGCAGTTGAGCACCATAGCCACTAGACCATCGTGGTGGGCAACGTTACTAGAACAAACTCAGTTTCAAAGCTGCGTATCTCCGCCATCGGAGGAGGGTGGTCCGAACGGCGGTCGCGAGAACTAGCGGCGCTGCAGTTCCGTCTTGCGCCACTATCGGCGCGTCGTCTGCTGCCACGGCTTAACGCTGCGGTCCGCCGCGCGGTTGCTCGCGGCAACTTTCTTATTGTACTAGTTAGGTGGATACTTAGGCGGATATGCATACGGTCGTCTGTATGCATTGGCCCGCGTGCATTGTTCATTGATTGGCTAAGAATCGATGTTCGGTCTATATTGCCACGCCCACTTCTTGTTTTATTTGATGTATTCGGGTTTGACCAGCAAGGACGGTTATCAACGCTCGACGCTGTCCGCGAAGCACTGTACGAGAAGCTTCGCGATTGTAGTAGATCGTTTTGGTAAGATTGCGCGCTGCACGCGTATGTTCCAGCTTTGTCGAGAGATAACGCCGCCACCAGCGATATCACTGGAAAGTTCGATAGCGCCTGTATAAAAGCCGACGCGCTTGACTGCTTCAGTTGATCGACGGTCGACGCTCTGTTCGCCGCTATCATTGTATTGCTGTAGTTTGACTTTCAGTTTCCCGGCCACAAGTTCGGCCAAATAAAGAGTTTCATCTCGGACCTCCTGACTGCTGCCTTCGTCGACGTCACGACCCTGTGACAATATTTGAGCTGTCTACATTGCGCTTAACTTCCAAGCATAGGAGTTTCTAAGCGAATGAGGGTTTTCAGAGTAATTTTTATAACTACCACCACAATTTTAGCCGCTGCCGTCTTATCTAGACCAAGAACAACCCAACACGTTTGTAAAAGCCTTTATAGTGCACAAAGAAGCGTACTTACTCGAGATACAAAAACGTTCTAGAAAAACAGTACTCATGTTTCTACAATTTATTCAAAAAACTTTCTCGAAAAACATCACCAATGCTTTGCAATGTTTACAAGACACGTTTTCGCGACGGTTAAAGGGATACTGACCCAAAATCGGAAAATTTTACGAGAACTCGCTAAATGAAATCTCAGTGTGCGATTACATCGAATAGATGTCTTCTCTGAGCAATTTTTTCAGCGGATAGTTTATTTTCGGTGTCTCATCTTTCTACGTCGCATCCTTTTACGGCGCCTTAAACAATTCGAACAGATCGGCCGTGATGTGAGCACCGAGCAGTTATTCGCGCGTACTCTGTCGCTAGAAGAGTCGTCAGTATTCAACTTCGGTTTTCAACTTCACCGAGCAGATGTTCCATGCCCTCAGCACTTTACACTGTGCGACAGCCGTTTGCGTTTCGTGCTGTAACCGTTCACTACGCAACTACAATTATCTTTTGCACAAGTAAGTCTCCGTGCCCGAAGCAAGGTGTGGGATTGGGCTAGTTGGTATTCCATTATTAAACTGCTCAGCGCAAAAAATTCGACACGGTACACATAGAAAAGACGAGGACCAGCGCTGGTCCTCGTCTTTTCTATGTGCCGTGTCAAATTTTTGCGCTGAGCAGCCCGTTCCCGAGCCGGCGAGTGTAAAATATTCCGCACATCTTGTTCAATGCCTCGTCGTAAAATCTCTCGAAAATCCACTGCTTTGAAGGCATAGCGACAGCTGACAACTGATCGAATGTTAGTGTGATGCAACTCTCAGTCTCGGTAGCGTATATAGGTAATCGCCTGCCTTTCGTTTTGCTGTTCTATTTCTGGCGGCTCCTCCAAACTGGGCACTGGACTTTCGCGGGACGCCGTGCGTTTTGGGGGGATTTGCGCCTCGGTCCCGAACATTTTGGCTTTGAAATGTGGGGTAGAAGTGCTGGTAACAAGCGCGGCACGGCACCGCGCGCGAGTTCCCACTTTCCACGTGCGATCAAAACGTCTTGTCCCGCAACGACACGACGATAGTGCTTTTCAATGTCGTCACTCTCAAAATGAACGTCACAGACCTTGCATTTCGCAGTAAGCTTTCTATCTTTGCGATGCAAAGCTTGAATGGCGTAGGGTCATTTGGAGGTCCGAAGAAGTGTCGTGAAGCGGAGTCGTCGTTGCGGTAGCCGCTCTTGCAGCCCGGCGCAAAGCAAGTCGGCATACCGCACTGTGAATCTGTTCGCCCTCGTTACGCTTCGTACATCATACACGTGTCTTCGTACAAGACGCTAAGCCTGGTCAAGAACAGTCGCAAAAATGACGAGCTAACAAAGCGCAGACGACGCTGTAACCCACGCGCGCTCGTACATCGGCGGCGCCGATCACAACAAGCGCCAGCCGCGGGAGCTAGACGTGACTGCAGCGCCACTAGTTCTCACGACCGCCACGCGGACCGCCTCTCCGGCGGAGCTTTTAAACTGAGTTTATTCTAGTAACGTTGGTGGTGGGTCACTATTCGCACACCCGACAATCAGAAAGCTGCTTACCACGACAGAGCTGTACGGGAAGCGTTCACATTACCTTTCCTTCTTGCAGATGTGACCTTTTCTGAATAGCTGAGGCTTTCGCAAGCATCTCTAGCAGAAAAATGCATCCTTGACACAATGCATAGGGGAAGAAGCTCTGTATTAGTGCTGGATCGTCTTGGTGGTACAGTGATTACAGTGCTCAGCTGATAACCCGAAGGTCACGAGTTCAATCCGGGACGCAGCGGTCGCATTTCGCGATGGAAGTGAAATGCTAGAGTACCATGTACTGTGCGCAGCCCTCAGCTACAGCATGTTTCATAATCATGTCGTGGTTTTGGCAGATAAAAACCCCAATTGCAGTAGTGGTGTCGTTGTGAACAAGACGACTGACACTTGTCACATCACAGTTCACAAGCACGTCGGTTCTTTTGCAGCTCAACTGAAATCTTGGTTTCAATAGGTGCGTTAAGTTAGAGCACTCCGAACTCCAAAGGAATGCGCTTGGGTGTGATGCCTTGGGAGCTTAGCTTAACGACGTTTTCCGCTGACTGCTTTCGAGGGCACGAAAGCGTTACATGGCAAATGTTATGTTACTTTCGCAGTAGGAACGGGTGGGGAAGGAGAACGCACCTCATCGGAGGAGAGAGTCAGAAACCCATCCTTTCCCCGGAAGCCGTAGCAGGCGCGAGCTCTTGTGCACGTTCTCGTGCACCACCTCAGGGTTGGAGCACGTAAAGTGCGCTCAATAATCACGCACCATAAGTAACTTTTTAACTGTTAAGTTTACAAGAGCACATTCCGCCGGCTAGAGCGCGCTCGAGCTCCTTAACTTAACGTGCCCAATGGCTTGAAACATTCAGAAAAGCTTGCATGAAGAAACATCGTGGTACGGGGTTGCCACTGCCGAAGCATACTCCTAACGACAACCCTGTGCACTGCATGTCGGTATGTTGAGAACATGCGCTGACACTTCACGGCATCTATTCAAATACGGATGCAGGTTTGCTGCAAAGAGTTTATATGCTTGTGGAACACATTCGAAATACAGGCACGATTAATGCACGAGCACTAAAAACGCAGCAAAAACAATTTTACTTGGCTGAGGCAAGCGTTGCCCTTTGCAGTGCATCCCAACCGACCTCAATGCGACACTAGTGCCAACTCTCGCAACGGCAGCAAAACGGGGCCACCTCTCGAAGGAAGTTTCCAAACTGAGAACAATCGAAAAACATTAGTCGACACAGCTTGCTGGGTTTGTGAACTCTGCGTCTTGCACGCAAGCAAAATTGCTGTCGGAGTCGGTGGACGACGATTCACACGTCATTGTTTACGTGCACGACGTGCCACTGAGAGCACACGACAGAGCTGCTGCTAGAACGTCCCCACGTGAGTTAGACTTAGACCAGACTGTGTTGACACGTCTCGGTGAAACAGCCCCCTCAATATCAAAACCGAAAATTGGTATTTAACCCTTTTCCTACCGAGTTTTTCAGCCAAAAATGATACAAAAATAATGATTTCCTTTATTTGCCTATTTTGATTCTACGTGTCTTCAAACAACTAAAAAAACTACTTCAAGGCGCTTTAGTCGCAAGATATAGGGAAACTATTTTTTTTAGAATATGCAGATGATTGGTTTCACTGCACTGTACCACGAAAAGTGCTCTAACCATTCCAGTGTTCGGTGCAGAAAAACCTTGGACATGTATCCGGCAAGGCTACTGTATCACGACTGCGCATCGGACATGCGCAGATACTCTCGGCGCGTTATCGTGCGCCTATATAATCAGTGAGTGAATAAACTGATCATTCTTTTTGTTCTGGCCATCATGCCGTTGCGTCGTCCTTGCTAATTACATGGTGTCAGAAGTGGCCGCCGTGGAGTGAAGCATGGCAGCAACGGTGTGGAATCGCCATGGACCTACTACTAAAGCTGCCGGAGCCATTGTGCCTATCGGGCAACTTGTCTGAAAATTGGAAGCGCTTCAAGCAAAGCTTCGAGCTTTTTCTGCAAGCAACAGCAGTCGAGAAGGCCCCGAGAAGTGACTCTTCGAAAGCGGCACTCTTGCTGAGCTTCGCGGGAGATGAAGTGCTCAACATCTTCAACAAGTTTCAGTATGGCCCCGAGGAAAGCAAGGAAAGTTACGACACGGTCGTGCAGAAGTTCGACGCCTACTTCTCCGAGGTAAACAATGAAATTCATGAAAGATATGTTTTTCGTACAAAAAGCCAGGCGGAGAAAGAACTTTTTGAGAAGTTTGTGCGGTACTTAAAGAAGCAGGTGACACAGTGCAACTTTGGGGATCAGCACGATTCACTGAATAGAGACCAAACTGTGTCTGGTACGAACAACCCAAAGCTGCGTGAAAGAATGCTTACCGAGAGAGGCCTGGCGCTACTAAAAGCCGAGGAAATGTGTAAAGCGGCAGAAGCAGTGGCAATAAGGAGCCTAGTTTGGAATAGGATGGAAGACGGCATTGACGCGGTTTCAAGTGGGGAAACGTCGACGAAAAAACAGCAGCAGTGGAAAAAAAAGCAGTCGCGACAATCAAGATATTTCCTGCAGGAAAAGCAACAGCAAACATAAACCTAAGCAATGTCCCGCACATGGTAAATTATGTCATTCTTGCCGCAAATACAACCACTTTGAAAGTTGTTGCCAGATGTCTACCGTTGTTAGTGAAGTAGCTAATCTCAAAGAGAATGACTTTGAGATTCTCGAAATCGGCTCTGAAAATTGTAGCAAGAAAGACTGGACAATCAAGGCTCGAGTAAACGGCAGAGAAGTTACGTTCAAAGTGGACACCGGTTCGCAGGCAAGCTTACTTCCATTTGCAACGTACCATAACCTTGGATCCAAAGAAGCATTGCAACCAACCGGGTCAGTGTTGCGCGCATACAACGGGGACGTTATTTCAAGTTACGGAACAACGTCACAGAAAGTGTCTGTCGGAACCACCGAGATAAGCGTGAAATTCTTCATCGTAAAGAATGGGCACCATGCCATCCTTGGGCTCGATGCCAGCTTGGGTTGGTTCAACATATGGTGGATGCTGTCAATGCCTCGTCTGAGTATGAACTTTTGAAAGATTTCAGGCACCTGTTCCAAGGGCTCGGCTGCTTGAAAACGCAGTACAGAATGGTCCTGGATGCAGACGCGGTTCCGGTCGTTCAGCCTGCTCGCCGGGTTCCTCTTGCACTTCAGGACCCTCTGAAGAAAGAACTACAGTGAATGACCCATGAGAGCATCACTGTCAAAGAAAATGAGCCGACCGACCGGGTAAGCCCTCTGGTACTGGTAAAAAAAAAAAAAGATGATGCTCTAAGGGTTTGCATGGACCGCAGAAGAGTGAACAAGAGGCAACATTTCCCTTTACTGAGACGCGAGTACTTGGAAGCACAGCTAACAGGAGCTACCTATTTTAGCTGTTTGGATGCACTGGTCGGGGTTTGTTTACATCTGTTGGCGTCAACTGCTAATAGACACGGTTGTCGTCCCAATCCGATAAGTTAGAGAAGATATGCTGCTCGTCATGGCTGCCACAGTTGCAGCAGAACTGAAATACTTTTTCATTCTACAAAACATCAGCAAACAAGCACATTTTTCTTTTTTTCTGAACAGAGCTACTGGCAGCACACGTGCTCTGCTAGCGCAGAGGGGGACAGCATTTTATAATTCTGGCTACCAGAATGAAGTCCTTTCTCGAACAAAATGCATGATTTGAGTGCGTTTTAAACACTTTTACTGCATCATCTGTTCCAAGTTTAAAGGGACACTAAAGGCAAATATTAAGTCGACGTTGATTGTTGAAATAGCGGTCCTGAAACCTCGTAGTGCTGCTTTTGTGCCAAGGAAGTGCTTATTTTGAAATAAAATCACGTTTTTAGTGGTCCGCATCGCGTTAGCGCGCTTCAAATTTCCCGCCTGAAAATACGACTCTCATACGTCACTGCTGCCGTGCCCAACGTTGCCCGCTTTTACTGCGCGGCCGCCGACACTGGTAGCAGCCGAGCGGAAGTAGCGGGACAAACAGTAGCAACAACGGCGCTGCGGCAAACACTTGCTCGGATGGGCACATTCAAAGCCGTCACCAAGTTGCGGTTGGTCTCGTAATCCTCAGTACGAAAGTGCAGCGAGCACACACGCAGAGGTTTTGACTGTTTAGCACACTGGCGCAATGGCATGACACTAAGCCACTTCGAGCGTAAGGGTTCATTCCGCGGCACCCAGTGAAAAGACACACCGGTTTCCTTGCTGCAGCACTGGCGTTGTGCACCATTCGGGCATCCGGCAATATCACATGCATGCGGCATTTTGTCGAACTTTCTGTCAGAGCGACTTTCACGAGCGCGCAAAACACGCACGGCAGTACGCGATCCCGAAACTACCACTGAGATGGGCGAGGCACAGTTCGGCGAAAACGGAACCTTTGAACCATGTTTGAACCACGCGCGCCGTTCCCCATGGCAACGCCACGGAGGTTTTGTTTTCCATGAATCAAGCGGAAACGAACAAACAGCATTTTATTACGTCTTTTGTTGCTCGGAATGTTCTATTTTTACTGCTGCTAGTTTGATTACTAGTGATTTATTGTAGGCCGACTTCCCTACGTCATCGGGATCACTTCGAAAATGTCCCACTCGTGGCGCTCATCATGTGATACATTTAGCTTAATTTCTCGGTAAGTAGGGCACTGCTGTTGATAATATTGCCGTTTTAGAAGTTGTCATACATTGGACTTTCACTCTGACATAAATTGTTATTTGCCTTTAGTGTCCCTTTAAGAGAACTCAGTAAAATGAACCGGGGTAGCTAGCTGCAGCAGCCCCAAATGCTTATTTCAGTGTGGACGAGCCTAGCTCATCTTCGGTAGGGAAAAGGTTAACATAGCGGCATTAAAAATTTCTTCCATAAGTTCTGAGGTGCCACGATACTCTATTTATGGCTCTCAACATCATCATCAGCCTGACTGCATCCACTGCAGGGCACAGGCCTCTCCTATGTTCCACCAATCAACCCGGTCCTACGCTTGCTGTGGTCACGTTTTACCCCCAAAATTCTTAATCTGATCTGCCGATGTAACTTTCTGTTTTCCCCTCGTGTGTTTGCCTCCTCTTGGAACCAGTCTGTCACTCTTAATGATTAGCGGTTACCTTGCCTACGCGCTATGTGCCCAGCCCATGCCCATTTCTTCTTGATTTCGACTAAAATGTCCTTGTTCCCGACCAACTCTGCTCTCTTCTTGCTCCTTAAGGTTATGCCTATCATTTTCCTCTCCATGCCTCGCTGCGTCGTTGTCAATTTAAGTTGAACCCTCTTTGTAAGTCTCCTGGTTTCTGCTCCATAGGTAAGTACCTGTAAGATGCAGCTGTTATATACCTTTCTGCTGAGGTATCGTAGTAAACACAGGTTCTCAACAGCAGTGTTTTAAGTGCAAGGCATTTCTTATCGAACCAAAGGAACTTTGACCGTCTCTGCATGCCTGTCAATCCACCTATTTATCTTGCCGTCTACGTCTTCGCGCTCTTCTGCTTTTCTCCTTAGCATTGTACATTCCAAAACTGGCATAGAAGGTCTTCAATGTATGATGAACATGATTCAGAGATCATGATATGAACAACGTGACTTCCCTGTCACATATGTCATGAAATCCTTTCCACCAATCATGTGCGGTACATACCCACATAGCTGTGCCCGTAGTATGTGGGTATGCGCCACAGGTGATTCTCAGTCTATATCAACCCAGACTTTGGAAATTTGAACTGGACAGTGTGAAGGAGCCCGTGTCAGAGAAAATGCACTGCCAGGATCGACGGTGTTGTCGAAGGGTGAAATATCCCAATGGAAGCAAAGAATAAACATCCCAGCTTGAGCCGCAATCGAACCCAGGCACTCTGCACTGCAGTCAGGTATTCTACCACAGAGCTATGCCAGTGCTTCAAACTGTTTTGGACAAAGACCCTATACAAGCGTCATGTCAGCACACTGCCAAATGGGGTGACTGTGTCAGCTATCCACTTTTGATGTCAATGCAACAAACATTACATATTTATGGCTCCTCAAGCTATAGTCAAGCATAGCGTGAATACACATATGACCGCTACTTCTCATATGCACCTCATTGCCCCGTAGCGTGCACTTCATCACGATGAAAGTGACGTCTCTGCTCTAACGTGAGTGCCAACGTCACGTTCAACGATGAGCTACCCTTTACACGCCTGTGTATTCGACATGCTGGTAAGCACACAATATATGCACAACTACTTCCGCAGTGCCGTTTCTTGGGCTAGTTGAAATAGCATACTGTATTTTTGGATGCGCTTGAAAAACAAGGACACAGTGAGGCACACATAAACCACAAACATTTGTGGTTTATATGCTTCTCACTGTGTCCTTGTTTTTCAAGCACGTCCAAAAATACAACTACTCCATTTACACAAGGACATCAAACCACCTCGTAATGCTTGGCTCAAAGTGAAAAATGCGGCATAGGCTGCTACTGCCCAACTGCTTTGTATGAAATTGATTCCCACAATGTGTGGGATTTGCCGGATTTTTAAATATAGAGCAACGATGCAAGAATTTCCAAAAATCTTGTCAGTACTCCTTTAAGCATCTCAAATTCTATCAGAGAGCTTAATTCTGTGGCAAAAGAAATTTTCTGGTAATTCCATATGCACATAAGCTGGTGCATGGGCTCAGAAATGTAGCAGGTAGATGTAGTGTCCAGCGCAACACCACACGAGATTCACGGTAAGTGTTTTTCTTTCTGCCCTTAATAAAAGGAGTAAAATGTGTCGAAAAATTGTGAAGTTTGCACTGACAGGTAGGTTAAAGTGTGAATAAAAAAGCCTGCACAATAAAACAAGTCCACATTTGTGCTTTGTGAAATAGGAGTTGTTTATCTTCAAGGAATTATACCAGCTGAAAACAGACGAACACAAGAAACGGTGAAGGAGACAGGAAAGCGGCTAGACTACCAACTCTTTTAATCACCAAAGCGAGGCTCATATATATACACTCATACGGTCACATGGTCATATCACTATTGCTCTTTACATCAACCAAACTAACCATATAGGCATAACACAAAACATAGCATGCCATTACTGTGTGTCATCTTCGCATCCTCATTTACTTCTCGAGATTACAAAAAAGATTGCAGGAAATCTTCTTCCATTCTGCGCAATGCCACAGAGCTATCACTACAACATGCTTCGCCCTTCATCGCAATGTGAAAGGCCTCAAGTATTTCACGTGCCATTTTCTCATGCCTATGTAAACCAGACGGGTCGTTGTGTAAACACTAGAGCGTGGGAACATTTCAAATCGTTAGAAAAGGGAACAGGATGAAATCTGGCCCTTCACTGTAAACAGTGCAAATGTAAGCCGGTACTGACTGATTTGAGAATTTTGGGCCGAAGTCATGAGAAAATGGCACGTGAAATACTTGAGGCCTTTCACATTGCGATGAAGGGCGAAGCATGTTGTAGTGATAGCTCTGTGGCATTGTGCAGAATGGAACAAGATTTCCTGCAATCTTTTTTGTAATCTCGAGAAGGAAATGAGGATGCGAAGATGACACACAGTAATAGCATGCCATGTTTTGTGTTATGCCTATATGGTTAGTTCAGTTGATGTAAAGAGCAATAGTGATATGACCATGTGACCGCATGAGTGTATATATATGAGCCTCGCTTTGGTGATTAAAAGAGTTGGTAGTCTAGCCGCTTTCCTGTCTCCTTCACCATTTCCTGTGTTCGTCTGTTTTCGGCTGGTATAATTCCTTGATGCAATGCACCAACTAGCCCAACAACGAGTTCTACTAGAGTTGTTTATCGACTTCCTTTTCATCACGGTCATGTCTGTATTGACCAAATAAGTTGCTGCTTGAACATCAGATTATCTGAACGTAAGCACTCACTAGGAGGCAATGTGCACTGGCATGCTGCTCGGCACTGTTCTGAACAAGGGTGCACCCCAATCTTTGCTGATACCACATGAATTTTCACACATAGCAATCAGGTTATCAGAGAGGTTATTAAGGCCTACTACAAAAAATTACACCATCTCCCGCTAAAGGGGACCATGAAGCGATGCGAAGCCAGAGCACTTGCACGATCGCGTTCCGTTGGCGTTCGTTGGGCATGCTACAGACCTCGCATCGTGGAACACGAAGAGGAACACTACACGTGTCGTGTCTTCCCTCTAGCCTGGCCGTTAATTCTCACAGGGCGAGCGGGGAACGCGGTCGACAGGCGCGCGAGAGGGAAGCAGCGTAGGAGAGGAGAGAGAGGGGGAGGGGATGCGCATGCGCTGGCGCTCATCGCGGCGCTGCGCAGGAGAGAATTTCAGCATGTCGAGCCCACATTTCAGAGGAGTCAACCGAAGCAAGCGCTCGATTGAACACGCGCAGCGCTCTACCACTTGAAGGAGAGGAGACTAGAGGAGGAGAGTAGCGCATGTGCCACGAGAGCAGAAGCGAGAATGCAGGAGAAGCGCAAGCAGATGCTGGTAGAGAAGTGGAGAGTAACGCGCAGCTGTTAGGGAGAGGGAAGGAGGAGAGTGGCACATGTATAGTGTGAGTGCGGACTACCAGGCCGACGCCGAGGGACATACCCTCGAGCAAGAGATGCTTCGCATCTAAAAGGCGCTCAATGTGTTCAGTATGTTAAAGACCTTCCCTTTCACCCGAATCGTCGTGGGGTCTCTGGCCGACACCTGCCTTCCCACAAAAAGGTTGGGTGATTGGGACAACTGCATGATGTTTCTGTGAATGGGATGATGACCAGGTTCGTACTGCCCCTTTGCTGGACTGGACGGCGTAGCTAACAAGAACGAGAGAGGGGGAGAGAGTGGCCAGCGCGGGGGGACTCGGGGGCTGAGCAGAGACGAGAGACATTCGAACAACGAAGGACGAAAGATCCTCAGCTCTCTAACCCAGTTATAAATAATGTAAGATTAACTTCTTGCATCATTTAGAAACCTCAGCGTCATTGAATTATTGATAACGAACTTTTTGTAACACACTATGATAACAAAATTTCATTCTTGAATTGTTTCTTATCATAGTAGAAGAGTGAACATGTCATCAACTTTTATTTCTTCATTGTGAGTGCAGGAATGCTGCGAGAGTGTGGGTGATAGTTTAAACATGGGAGCACTTTCTGATGAAGTTAGTTGTGAGTCAGTACCATCCAGTGTTCCTGCCAGCCTCGCATCCTTGCTGTTTTGCGCTACCCCTTCAAGACGAGTGAAGGCAGACTAACTTTGCACACAAAATAACTATGTCGTTGTGATCGAAATTTGCAAGTTCGTTTGTGCAGGGTTCATTGACGCATTATACTGCATGCTTAGAACAAAATGCAGCCACTAGTTAGGGCTAGTAAAGTATGCAGCCTCCCGCCCCCAACTAAACGATGCCTCTGCTAGCGACGTCCTTTTGACGTGTTTGATTGTCTCATGACAATGCACCAGATATGATCACCTTTCAGTTGTCTGAAATTCTCAGTAGAATGAACAAGCAAATACCAGTCTGCATGAACATGATGTAAGCAAGCCTTTGCACCATTCAGAAGTGATTTAGCATTATATGGCAATACTAAAACTTTGCTATCAAACATGTTTGGCAACATGAGACCAGTAAGAGAGCTCTCTGCACTTCGGTGCAACAAGTTGTGCGTAATGCATTGGTTTGTATGCATTGGTTAACTGTGTGTAATGCATTGGCTTTGTGCACTTTAATTTCCTTTTTTTTTTTCAAAATTACTGCACATCAGTTAAAAATGACTTTACACCAAGGTTCCCCAATTTCTTCTTTTGTAATACAAGATCACAGTAACCCAAAGTCAGGCTCAAGAGCTAGTGGAGGAAAATATGTGGAGGCCGGCAAAGGCAAGTCAGCCGAGGAGCCCTTCCACCAGCAGTGAACGTAACTAGGATGGACGCTTTCCTAGAAAGGCTAGAATGCATGGCGCGAGGGAGTACCAAACAGTGCCAAGAATCGACGTGAAACAAGTGATGGTCTGGTCGACGACAAGATGTAGACGTAATAATTGGCCTAAGAACCAATTGCTGTAAAGTGCTCAAAACACATAATGATTAAAATAATGATGAGTGAGCTATAAGATAGTGGATGCGTTGGTAGCAGTACCACTACCATTCACCTGGATCTCTTGAACACAAGGCCTTTCGTGCATGTGCTTTCAAAATGCTGACCCCGCAAAAGCAAACTGACCTTACTTCCAATACAAAGAGACTACAAAGTGATGACACGTCATTGAGCATCACTTAATAAGAAGTTTTGTACTGGTTCGGTGACAAGAGAACGCACCAGATAAAGAGGAATGCAATGCTAACAAAACAGCGGCAAGAGCTTTCATCAACTTGCCCAGTAGAATCACGGAGCCACAATCTAAGAAAATTGGGAGTTAGTTGTGTGTGTCATGCAATGAAGAGACTTGTCAGTATAAACACCGGAGGGTTCCTACCTGTGGGTCTGGATCTGACGACACCACCTTGACGCTCCTCAGGCGCTCCAAAAGGTCCTCCCGTTTTTCTTGCACCCTGCTTGTGTCTGCGGTTTTTAAGAAAAGTAACCGCTGCTTAGTTCTCGCTCAATTTACGTCGCGAATGCGCGTTTCTTTCCAGTCGTATTACTAGCAAACGCAGGTCAGTGCGCGCAGTACGAAATTGCGAACCCGTATTTCATTCATTCTTCCGCCACTCTCAACGCCACATTGTTCATTCGGTTGTTACGAGAAGGGATGCGGGAAAGAAGTCATTGCGGTTCATTTGAAGGTCAATGCCGCAAGAAGCGAGCCACCGTTCGGAAAGATACGGCAGTTAAGCGACATTTCGTGACGCTTAAAAACGAAGAAAAAGAAAACGAGCTAAGAGCAACACATCTCTACATTTGGAGAGAACGTTCGTACCGGCTGCCTTGGGTTCGTGCTTGGCGTCGCTCGGATGTCGTGGTGCCGTCTTCGGCTTCTCGGCGCTGATAACCCTGTCTACGCGGTTTTCGATATTAAAGTCCCTGACTGGTCTGCTAACGAAGGCCGCCAGTCGGTTTCCCATTATAAATACCTAAAACAAGCTCGATCAAATGCTTATCGACTTCGACTTTTCACGCCACATGTCGCACATACATTGCAGACGGCAACGAGAAGCCGAAGGCGCGCATTTTTAGATTGGTCTGGATTGATACGGCCTGCTAAGTCAAACAAACAAAAAAAGTTGTAGTCGACGTTTGATATATTGTTATATTATGTTATTGAGCAGCATCAAAACAAAGGAGCAAGCGTAGATATTCTGTTGCACTTGTCACTCCTTTAACAAAGTTTTTATGTATTTTTTTTCTCTCGTGATCAAAGCATTTGTAATATACAAAAGCATAGCCTTTGAGATCCGCAACTGAAACCCGCAGGAGTTTGGATGGAGTGTCGCCTTTCATACGACGTTCCGAAACCGCCACCCACAAAACAAACGCTGTCGTTTGTATTTCTCCTACCCGTGCGAGAAAACAACTACAAAAGTTTACACTTTGTTAAATATCAACGGGTTTCGCACTTACTCGGGGATTATCATCAATCCGTTGCTTAGCAACCAGACCAGGTGATGTTGCTCGGCAACGACAAACAACGATATTTGCAGCCGATGTTTCTTGCGCATTTGTGAACGTTCTGGGATATCACAACTTCGGCAGCAAGCGCGCATTAACCCATCCGGAGATGGAGAGAGTACATTTGGTGCCGTCAGATGACGACGACCTGTATTCGGGCTACAACGAATTCGATCCTTCTTTGGACACTGACGTAAGTTCGATGCAGTAGAAGCAGCTTTTACGTTCCAAGGATGCCTTATTTTCTTTTTTCATGTTTCTTTAGGGCCTTACGCGAGACGAAGACATCCAGAGTGCTGCTAGAACGAGCTACGGTCGAAGGCCCCCGGTAAGAAATGTCACGTGCTGCTGATCAGGCTGTTCCTGCGGTAATAGAAGAGCGTGCAAGATGGCATTCTTGCTGTTTGACTGCACTAGCTCATAACCTCTCATAACATTTACTTGCAGCACACAAGAAAACTGTAATTATGTGGACACAAGCTTTTGTTCTTTTCAGTTAATATACCTAGATCTGACACATTCAGATTTTGCTTTAGTAGAAATGCCGGTTCCGAAACATTATAAGCAGATGTATTGCGGTTTATCTCTCCCAACAAAATGCGCATAAGTCAACAGAGAACGAAATCTCTTATTGAGATTCTCTTGGAGAATAGAAGGTGAAATAGAGTAATAACGATGTTGTTGCTGCCAAAGACCTGCTGCATTTTTCAACTCCCTTTAGATATTCCTAAGCACGCGGTCTCATCAGCGCCTCAGTGACGCTTTGTCGGTATCGCTTCGACAATAATTATTGGCACGTGATCCTTGGCACGTGAGACCGGAACGCTCACGTGACAGTTTTCGAAAAAAAAAAAAAAAGGCGCGTCGCAGCAGATGTATGGTCTGTATGGACTGGAAAAACGGCAAGTCGTCCCAAATACCCCATGGACCTCTTATGCTTTGCGTTTGGTGTGTAGTACTTATCTGTTTCTTTCGCGCGGTACCCAAGAAAACCGCAATTTCCACTTCTATTTCTTGCACTGTACACCTTAAATCTAGGCGGCAGCCACTGCGGCACTACTTCTCGCAGACAAGCGGACGAGTTCTTTGCACTTTTTTCGAGTTGAACAAAGAAGCGGATAAGCACTACACACCATATGCAAAGAATAAGCGGTCCACTTGTGTATTTGAGAGTGCTTGCCGTTTTTCCTGACCATGTTCCGCCGCGACGCGCCTTTTTTAAAAATCATCACGTGACCTTCCGGTCGAACGTACAGGGAAGACGGATTTCCTGCGCGTATCGTCAGTTTCGGTTTGGCCTAGATCGGGGCCTTGAATTTCGGTGATTATTATCTCAAATTACGTGCGTTTCTGCCAGTTTAAAAAAAATGGGCATGTCATTAATTGCCACGTCGTACAGCTCTTCCATGTAAACAACGGCCCTAAAGATAATTATTAAAAAGTCACTTAACGCTTTTTGCTAATTACTCATTTGAATGTAACTCAGATGCGGCAAACTTTTTCCGCCTCAGCGTAGAGTTCGTTCGCGACAGCGGCCCTACTGTCATTGCATTTTTATTTAAAAAATATTTATTGTATAAAATAGAAACATCCTGTATATACAACAGCGCGCAAAGAAAGGGGAGGGGAGCACACAATCCGATGGACCCAGCAAATCAACGCGGCGGCTGACGCGAAAAAAGTAACATATCCTTCTCTTAAAAACAGACTAATTGGCAACTAACAGCATCTATATTTTTAATTTCTACCGCATCAATGATTTCCTGCGTGAGCTGGTCAGAATTTTTCGCCAGTGAATGCGCGTGGTGTGGCTTGCAACCGCAGCGTGCACAGTGCGCGGCGAGATGACCCGACAAGGCGAGTTTATCGACGTTGTACCTGTGCTCTCGCAAGCGATGGACCTGCCTGCCTGGTCTACATATTTTCTGCCACCTGCGAGCGCAGTGGAATAGACCACACCCTCTACACAAGGCACAAACGGTTCACAGTGCTTCTTGTTGCACCCACGTGGCTTGCGCACAGCCGCGTTTACTCGAGCGCACGAACTCGATAACTTCAACGGGGCAGAGAGCACAATTTCAACGCCGACACGTTTTCGGATTTTCTTGAGATTATGACTAATGTTGTGAAGGTAAGGCAAGATATAACAATTTTCTTTGACGTGTCGCATGGTCAGTGGCATTGCGATCATATTTCTTGGCATTCCTGAGCATGCCACCGGCTACAGAAGGGAATACATGCAACGGGAGACCTGCGTCTGACAAGCGTGCAACTTGGTTACAAAACTTTTGTGAAAGAAGTGCGGGCAGGACTTTCAACAGGACATCGTTGAATGAAACTTTGACAATGCCTCGCTTGACCAGCTTTGAATTAATTAGCAAATGCCCATGGGAAGATGGGTCTTTTGCCTCCCGGCTCGTAACACCAACATACCTCGTTACTAGCAAAAATGAGCGTGAGAGACAAAAGCCCGATGAATCAGTTATCGGGTGCTTCACACGTTGCATCAAGAGGTGCGAGGGATTCATTAAAAACAGAGTGAACAGTAGTTGTCACGTCAGCAGGCAGACAAAAAGAGTATAATAAAACCAGGTATTCTTCAACATACCCGAAAAATTCTTGCTGCGTCTAGACCCTCCAACCGAGAACGCACTACCGAATCCTTCTGGACCAGAAATAAGTCGCTCAAGCGAGGCGCAATACAAGAGCCTATGGAAACGCCAGTTCTTTGAATGAAGATTGAGTCCCCCCAAGAGGCGAACACTGAAGAAAGATAAAAGCTAAGAAGTTCTAAGAATCTGTCTGTAGAAAGGCCCGTTTCATTTTGAAACTTCCCTACCGTGAGCGTCAATGGCATCTTCCACACAGTTTAGGCGTTCGTTTCGCGGAAGGAGTCTAAATAAAACAAATCTTTAATGCCAAAAGAAAATGTACTGAAGCTGCCGTTGGCATTGTCCTTTGAAATTTTGACAATACTGCCGATACCATTCGACATCATTGCAGGAGGAACACGTATTAAGGTATTGCATACTAAAATTCATAGATGAGAGAATAAAACAAAAATTGAATAGTACACTGAAAATTGGTTGGTACAATACAACCTATAGAGACTGCTGCAATAACTATACAATAGCATCCGTAGGACACCGCAGTAGCTCGAACAAAAAATGAGAGCATTTCGCGTGATTATGCGCATTTTCAGATGCGTACACAGGAGGATCAAGAGGGAAAAAACACATTCAGTCGCAGCTGATACGTTTAACTTTAGTAAAATAAGTACAGTAATTTAATATGCTCTCGCATACGCATTATAAAAAAAGACATTTTGATGTTAGTGTTATGCAGATGCGTTGGAGAAAAGAACAACAACAACCAAGACAAGAGAAACAAAAGCGAAAGAAAAAAAAAACGGTACATATACTGGTTCGGATAATGAACATTGCATGGTAAAGTCTAGTTGCTAGGAGGAAAAAGACAAGAAACAGAACGGCTATGGCGACTATGTGGTAATCAGCACTTTTTGTAATAATGTTACAAAAGTGTTCATGAATTTAGCATTAATTGGCGATCGATTTATCTAATTCATTCCATTCTCGAACTACAACAGGAAAATAAGTGCATTTGAGGCAGTTTGTGCTCGTTGAGTATTCGCCCCGCCACGGTGGTCTAGTGGTTATGGCGCTCGACTGCTGACCCGAAGGTCGCGGGATCGAATCCCGGCCGCGGCGGCTGCATTGTCGATGGAGGCGAAAATGTTTGAGGTCCGTGTACTTAGATTTAGATGCGCGTTAAAGATTTAGATGCGCGTGTGAAAGTGTTAGTTCCAAGTATTTGTGTTCGTTCACTTTTGGAATTGTGATGTTATTGATCACGTAACTGAAGACTGTTCTCCGTCATGACGTCATGGGAACTGGTGATCAGCAATAAGTCATCGATTGTTAAGACTTTTAGTTTTGCCTGCAGAAAACATGCGACCGATTTTTGCCAGCACCCGTTTTCCGAAACAGTTACCCAGAAGGGGCAGTCATCCTTATGGGTTTTGACTGTAAAGAACATCTTTGAACTAATGAAAAATTCATAAACAGGGGTTGTGCTGGAGCCGACGTTTCGACAAGCGGACTTGTCATATTCGAGGCTGCAACTACTTTCATTAACGCGAGTGTGCATACGCTTCGTGTCCTCTCCTCCAACCCAAACAAAGGAGGAGGAGAGGGCAATTGCGAAAGCGGGGGTGGGGGAGAAGGAGGGGCCGGCGAAAGCAAGCGGGGTATGGGGGGCGGGGGGTAGACGTTTCGCTGAATTACGGTTGTCAGAAGAAAGCACCACTTGACTCATAATTTCGCGAGGATAAGCGCGGTTAGAAGTTCCTAAAAGAAGGGCTTAATTGTCATTGGCTTTCGTTGTGTATGTACCATATCGAATGGATTCAAGAGCCCAATTTAAAACGTTTACACTTACCCGCCAGCCCCGCCACGGTGGTCTAGTGGTTATGGCGCTCGACTGCTGACCCGAAGGTCGCGGGATCGAATCCCGGCCGCGGCGGCTGCATTTTCGATGGAGGCGAAAATGTCTGAGGCCCGTGTACTTAGCTTTAGGTGCACGTTAAAGAACCCCAGGTGGTCGAAATTTCCGCAGCCCTCCACTACGGCGTCCCTCATAATCATATCATGGCTTTGGGACGTTAAACGCCAACAATTATTATATATTATAAAGGCTTATAGCTGCTGGTTCGAGTGTATTAAACTTGTGAATAAGGTGTTACTCTTTCGATTTCCCTGCTCTTGGGGACCGGTAGTTTGACTGAAGTTTGTAAAGTTTTAGATCGTCGAAGTTGTGACCAGCCACATTGAAATACTGTTCCATCGCTTTCAGTAATCTCATCGCTGTGTCCGCGAGATGCCCGTTGAATCTAACATAAACAGGCTGTCCCGTTTCGCCAATGCACTGTTCATGAACATATGAACATTCGATCATGTAGATAACGTTTAAACTAGTGCAAGTGGAACTAGACTTTATATGATGGACGTAATTACTTCCGGTGCTTTTAACTATAACGTCATCTTGAAGGTGTTTACAAGTCTTACATTTTGGACGAAAAAAAGGTGTTATGTGTTCAGTAGAATGAGGGTTTACTTTTGCATGCACTAGCATCAGGGGCGTAGCCAGAAATTTTTTTCCAGGGAGGGGGGGGGGGTGTTAAACCACACTTGCGTGCGTGTATATATACACGTGCAAAATTGAAAAATTTCGAAGGGCGGTTGACCCCCCCCCCCTGGCTACGCTCCTGGCTAACACGTCCTTAAGGTACCTTTTGCGGTGATATACAACCTTTGGTATTTCGGGAAACGCTTTCCAAAGGCACTCGTTGCTTGCTAATATTGTATAATACTTGCGGAGGATATTATGTTTGGGAGCGCATATGAGTATTCAGTTATAAATGCTAGCAGCTGGTGGGGCTGTGCTAGGGGGTTCTCCTAGTTATAGTATTGGTTTCCTATCTAATTTACATGCTTCGTTGTAGACCTTGTTTATAGCGTCGTGCGGGTAATTTCTTTCAACTAATGTTTCCTTTAGGTTGCCTAAGTGGTGAACGTAGTCACCGTCGTCGCTACAGATCCTTCTTATACGCCTAGCCTACCCGACAAATATCCCTTGTTGTCAGTGTCGCGGGTGAAAACTAGTGTAGTTTAGGTATTTTTGGCTATCTGTTGGTTTTTTGTAGACCGCAGTCTTTAATTTTCAGGTTTCAATAGGTACCGTCGTGTCTAGGAAGTTAATTTCACTGGGCGAATGGTGCATGGTTAATTCAATACTAAGGTGAAACTTGTTACAATGGTCAATGAATGCGTTTACTGTGCTTACTCCATGTTCCCATATAATAAATATGTCGTCTACGTAGCGGAGGTAGGTGGAAGGCTTTACCGAAGATGATTTCAAAAGCTCTGATTCTAACTGCGCTATGCGCCAACATACGCCAGCATTTTTATGGGACAGTTAGAATAAGAGCTTTTGAAATCATCTTAGCAGTGTATTTTATAGGTATTATGCTTATGTGACCGCTTGATTGCCGCCGCTTTTCAGCCTTGTTTTGTTGGGATGCGGGGCCAGTCATGCTGCGTTATACTCGCAGATATTTTCCCGCATTCCACACGACAGTTGCTGCTATCTTATATGCACAAGTGTTCATACACTGCAAACAATGTAAAATTTGGTGATATTGTTAAGCTGTTTATTGGACGGCACTCGGCGACAATGCACTATGGCGACAGTCAAGGCAAAAGCACGGGCTCCGAGCGCGAGTGGCGTTTAGAAGAGGACGACCCACTAGGAGCCGCTGGAGAGCGCAACTGTTAAGCAGTACCAATTGCTTCGCCACAATTACCCCGGGTACGAAAAGGGAGCCGTCCGGCGACCTAACAGGTCGTTGCTATGAGTGGGTCATAGTAGGCCTTGAGGCGCTCCACGTTGACTATGTCGCGCCCTCGACGGCGCATGTCCGAAGCTGGCTCGATGGGCTCGATCAGGTAGTTGACCGGGGATGTGCGCTGGACGACCCGGTAGGGGCCTTCGTATTTCGGCAGTAGTTTTGAAGAGAGGCCGGTTGCAGTGGTAGCGACCGAGAGCCATACGAGCGCTCCGGGGAGGAACGTGGACTCAGAAGTGGTGGTGCCACCGCGAAGGCTCTTCTGCCGCTCTTGTTCGTGCGTTGTAAAGGCCTTTGCAAGCTCGCGACACTCTTCAACAAGCCTGGCTGTGTCAGAAATAGGCGCACAATCAGATGGATCCGGCTTGTAGAGTAGTATCGTGTCAATGGTGTGCAACGGGTGCCTTCCGTACAACAGGAAGAAGGGTGAAAAACCAGTAGTGCTCTGAGGGGCGGTATTATAGGCGTAGGTGACGAAGGGCAGAATGGCATCCCAATTTGTGTGATCGGCGGCGACGTACATTGAGAGCATGTCGCCGAGCGTGCGGTTGAAGCGTTCGGTTAGGCCACTCGTCTGCGGGCGGTAAGCAGTAGTTTTGCGATGAACAGCATCCCAGGTGAAAATGAGTAACTGGGAATCCAACTGGTTTCAACTGGTATCAACTGGGATCAAATGGTTCCAGTTGGGAAAGAACTGGTCCCAGTTGATTCCAGTTGCAACTGGTCCCAGTTAGCAGCTGGTCCCAGTTACAACTCAACTGGTCCCAGTTAATTCCAGTTGCAACTGGTCCCAGTTAGCAGCTGGTTCCAGTTACAGCTCAACTGGCCACCAACGGGAACCATGACCAGTTGAACTGGAAGAAGCTGATCCCAGTTGGAAACCATAACCAGTTAAATTGGAAGCAAGTGGTCCCAGTTGCGCCCTAACTGGAAGTGCGACCAGTTGTCCTGGTTGTACGGTTCTTCAAAGTGAAAGAAGAAAGATAATTGAACTCGAACGCATACGCAGCATTGCTGCACTTGAGCGAATGGGTTTTATCTAAGAGCTTTTTGTGTCCTATTCGCAGAAGGGTACCATCACTGGCCTAGTAATATTCCTATGACAATGAGAGAATAAGAAAATAGCATCTCATGGTTTGCGAATGAATTATCTTTTCTTGTTTAGGCGTCATCCTCTTCGTGTTGTTTAAACCCCATTACATTAATATATACAGCCTTATCTCACCTGATATATATATTTTTTTAAAATCATATTATCGTGGATTATTCCGTTGCGCAAATGCGCAACACAGTGCACACAAGCGTACGCTTGTTTTAGCATCAGTACATTCAACTAACATTAAAAAGCTGTTAATCTTTTTACGTCCATCACGGTGACAATACGCGCAACCGAGGCGGGCCCAATTGACGTTGGGGTGTTAATATTGCCGTCATCTCGCTGGGAGCATGCCATGCTTAATAGTCTTGTGTGCAGCACAGCGGTTACTTCCGTACGAGAACGAAAAATGGAGTAGTGCCAGTGCCGAGAGCTACCACAGCTGACTGCCGACATGCTGCCGACACAAACCCACAAACCGTTGCAGAAACGCAGCCTCTCTACATCGACTGTCGTCACATTAGTTCCGTATCTCATAGGCTCAAACATTGAACGAAGCAGTAAAGTAATCAAGCATAAAGATTACATATAAAATAAACTGAAATGAATTATTTCGTGCCAATTCGGCAATATTTAGTGGAAGAAAGAAACTGGATAACAAAGACATAAAATTTAGAAAAACAGCGATGCTAGTTTCGTACACCACATGGGACGAGGGCTAGCTACCGAGCGCTCGGTGGTCCGTACGTGGTCGCGCTGCTTAGTTGTGCTGTTTTTCAAAAGGAACGTGCAGTCATGGCGTGCGTATATTAGACTTTGTCGAATTAGTGTTCGGCAGCTTCATCTGTGGAAGACTTTGACTTCAGGCGAACGCCGGACAAGTGTTTACGCCTGTGACAAGACGGATATATGGACCCATTGTGTGCGGAATGCTGCCTGCCAATTGTCAGCGATGCAGCCGTTTGAAGGTAATTATACCATTTATGCTTCGAGTGCTAGTTGTTCAGTATCCTAGAGAAGATGTAGATATAATGCAGGCAGAGTGCTTTGAGTGTTGGGATGATGGAACGTTGCATTGTAAACAAATGCTTTCTATACTGCTCTAGCTAAGTTTGTTTATGGGTTTGTGCGGAGTGCTCGCAAACTTGCTGCCATTTGTTTGGGAGCATCACAGAAAACGAGTGCCGTGCAATACTTGTGCTTTGAACGGCGTGCTAAATAACTATGAAGTGTACTCGTAACTCTGTCCGCGACTTTCAAAGAAAGCGCTAAGGGCCCGTATTTGCACTCTAAATGAATATTCCTGAACCTGTTGCATGTGTAGGCATATGAATTCGAGTGAAAATAATGGTGTTTTTTATTATTTTTTGCTGATGATATATAAACTGTTCTAAAAATTCGGAATAGATGCAGCGCATGATCTCTGTAGACACTGTTTGTCGTGTGAATTGTTAGAAGGTAGGTCTGCTGTAAATTGATATGACTGTTCTGAGACATGCATGAAACATGTTGCCTCTTATTTTGCAGCAACGCTGTTTCATTGGTCACGGGTGAATGGCACAGATTCATCAGCTGCGCAGCCCGAAACTTCACCAGTATATTGGTTGAGAAAATACAGCACTGCATGAAAGCCGAGCGGAGGAAATCTTTGCACTGAATGTGCAACCACAGTGCTGGTCCAAACCAGCCACAGCAGGGAATGCCTAGAGCTGTGTAATTTTTTGTGTAATAGCAATAAATCATGATCATCTTCTAGTACACTTAACATGGAGTGTCAAGTGTTCCATTGGAGTGTTTGATGTGCTCAGAATGAACATTATTTGCACGTTGAAGATTGTTTGAGCTAGCTGGAGTACAAGCATGCCCATTTGGGCACCAACGGGGAATGGGACCTGTTCACAACTGGGAAAGCATTTCCAACTGGGAATGCATTCCCAATTGGTCCCAGTCGCCAACTGGGAATGTATTCCCAACTGGTCCCAGTCGCCAACTGGGAGTGCATTCCCAACTGGTCCCAGTTACCAACTGGAAATGTGTTCCTTAAACCAGTTGAAGTGGAACCAGTTGAAACCAGTTGGATTCCCAGTTACACATTTTCACCTGGGATGGCACTCTTTGAGAATGGCTTCGACAACTTCCGACAAGAAGACACGGCCTCGATCGCTGAGAAGCTCCTGGGGTGGACCGCGACGCAGCATGAATCGGTGTAGCAGGAAGGAGGCAACATCACGCGCTGTAGCCGCGCAGCGGTTTCGGCGTATCGCGTTAGATGGTCAACGGCGACGATGGCACAACGGTTACCAGCCAACGTCAGAGGAAGTGGTCCATGCAAATCGATGCCCACGCGCCCAAACGGAAGGTTAGGGCAAGGTAATGGTTGTAGACCGACTGGTGACACGTGCGTTGAAGGTTTTCGGCGTTGGAATTTGAGGCAGGAGCGGACAAACTTCTGCACGTAGCGGTACATCCCTCGCCAGAAGTATCGTTGTCGAATGCGGTGGTAAGTTTTGGATACCCCAGAGTGCGCGCATTGCGGATCAGAGTGGAAGGACTCGTATATTTCAGCATGCAGACTTCGGGGTATCACAACTAGCCACTGACGGCCGTCGGCGTTGTAATTGCGTCGGTGCAGTAGGTCGTCACGAATGGCGAAATGGTGGGCTTGACGACGCAACGCGCGAGTGGTTGGTGTTGTCGACGGATCAGTGAGCAAGTCTATTAGCGAAGTGATCCATTTATCCTTGCGCTGCTCGGTAGCGATGGTGTGAACATCGATAGAAGAAACAGCAGTGTGAGACACTGAGCAGGAGGCATTGTCGTCAGGCAAGGGGGAGCGCGAGAGGGCGTCGGCGTCAGCATGCTGACGTCCGTTGCGGTACAGCACGCGGATGTCGTAGTCTTGCAGGCGAAGTGCCCAACGGGCGTGACGGCCCGAGGGATCCTTCAATGACGACAGCCAGCATAGTGCGTGGTGATCGGTGACGACATCAAATGGGCGACCATACAAATAAGGTCGGAATTTTGTAAGGGCCCAGATGATCGCCAGGCACTCCTTTTCCGTGACAGTGTAATTGGTCTCGGCTCTAGTAAGCGTACGACTTGCGTAGGCGACGACATATTCGGGGAACCCTGGTTTGCGTTGCGCAAGAACAGCACCGAGGCCTACACCGCTGGCGTCCGTGTGTACCTCCGTTGGGGCCGTAGGGTCGTAGCAGCGTAGTATGGGAGGAGACGTCAACAAACGACGGAGCTTTGCGAACGCGTCGTCGCATTCGGACGACCACGAATGTAGGGGCCCGTTACTTCCAAGGAGCTTCGTCAGCGGTGATATGATGGCGGCAAAGTTGCGTATGAAACGTCGAAAATAGGAGCACAGTCCTACGAAACTGCGCAGTTCTTTGACGGACGTAGGTTTGGGAAATTCGGCCACGGCCCGAAGCTTGGCCGGATCGGGAAGGATTCCGTCCTTGGACACGACGTAGCCTAGGATTGTCAGCTGTCGTGCTGCAAATCGGCACTTCTTAAGGTTGAGTTGGAGGCCGGCGTTGGTCAAACGCGTCAAAACATGCCGCAGACGTTGATGATGCGTGGAGAAGTCCGGAGCGAAAACGACGACGTCGTCCAGGTAACACAAGCACGTGTGCCATTTCAAAGTGCGCAGAACGGTGTCCATCATGCGCTCGAAGGTCGCGGGCGCATTGCACAGACCAAACGGCATGACGTTGAACTCGTACAAGCCGTCGGGCGTGACAAAGGCTGTCTTCGGTCGAGCGTCATCAGCCATGGGTACTTGCCAGTACCCCGAGCGCAAATCGAGAGATGAAAAGTATTCTGCTCCTTGGAGGCTGTCAATCGCGTCGTCGATTCGCGGCAGTGGATGAACATCCTTCCGAGCGATCTTGTTGAGCCTTCGGTAGACCACACAGAAGCGCACAGAACCGTCCTTCTTGGCAACGAGAACAACAGGAGACGCCCACGGGCTGTCCGAGGGTCGAATAACGTCGCGTCGAAGCATATCGTCCACTTGCTCATTAATTACGCGGCGTTCTGTGGGAGACACGCGATATGGACGTTGCCGCAGTGGTGGTTGGGCGCCAGTGTCGATGCGATGCGTAACAGCGGACGTGCGGCCGAGAGAAGTTTGCCCGACATCGAAAGAAGAACGAAATTCTTCCAACAGGCTCAGAAGCTGGGAACGCTGGACCGACGTAAGGTTGTCAGCAATGGAGGGACCAAATACATCCGCGGGTGAGGAATCAGACGTGGAAACGGCACTGATGGTACGGGAATTGGTGCAGTGCGAGTCATCGGGTGCGTCCAGAACTTGTGCGTCTTCGAGGGGCTCCACTCTGCCGAGGCATTCCCCTCGCACCAACGTAACAATGTGCGGGGATGGGTTGGTAACAAAAATAGCGGTGCTACCCTGAGTGACTTGCACGGTCGCGAAAGGTACCAGCAACCCTTTCCTAGTGCAAAAGCGGTCAGATGGCGAAAGGAGTGCAATTGTGTCGCAGAGACCGGCGCAGTAAACTGGCACAGCCGTCGACGAGTTTGGAGGAACTTTGGTATCGTCTTTGACGAGGGTCTTGGTGAATGCCGATGGACTCTCTGCCGGCGTCAAATGTGTGAACGGTGAGAGTTCGAGGGCGGCTGGTGCGCAGTGAATTATGACGTCGTGGCGGGAGAGAAAATCCCAACCCAGGATGACGCCGTGGGAGCATACAGCAATTATGATGAACTCAACGTCGTACAGAACGTCCTGAATGGCGACGCGAGAAGTGCATACTGCTGTAGGCCTAATACTCTGGGAGCTGGCGGTACGGAGGGACATCCCAGAAAGCGGCGTCGTCACTTTTCGAAGTAAGCGGCTAAGTATTGCGTCCATAACGGATACGGTGGCTCCAGTGTCGACAAGGGCAGATGCGCGAACACCGTCCACAAACACGTCTATGACATTCGATGGACTTCGCGATGGACAGTTCGATAGCGTCGCAGCCCTTGCCTCGTGGACTGCGACGACTAGTTTTCCTGCTCTCGTGCGACAGAACGTGGTCGCATTGGTGATAGTGAGCGACGGTGTGGAGACGGAGAGCGGCGAGTGGATGGAGCTGGGCGTGACGTCGGCGACATAGGCGGGTCGTAGAATGCACGGCTGGACTGGCTGGTTGTGGTTGACGCGACTCGAGGCGGCTGCACGCGATGGCAGTAACGGGCCACGTGACCGGCATAACCGCATGCAAAGCAGATGGGCCGATTGTCGGGTGTGCGCCATCGGTTCGCCGGGG
Source organism: Rhipicephalus sanguineus (assembly GCF_013339695.2). NCBI lineage: Eukaryota > Metazoa > Arthropoda > Arachnida > Ixodida > Ixodidae > Rhipicephalus > Rhipicephalus sanguineus. The sequence continues at coordinate 55,192,150 of NC_051181.1, forward strand.
CAGGTCCCGCCCACGTCGCAGGATGCGATTGACGGGGCGGCTGCTGAAATGACTGCAAGGTGGGTTGCAGTCGGGGCCTAGGGATGACGGCAGCATACGTAGCCGGCACGCCCGCTTCGAAAGACGGAGGTCTAGCGGCGGCTTCGGCGTAACTCAACGGTGCAGCCGCAGGGATTGCCTGGTGCGTCCTGGCGACAACCTGAACGTAACTCTGTGGCGCAGGAGCCGGAGGTTGCTGGTGGTACTCAGGCATCACCTCCGCGATTTCCTGCTCAGTCGCTCGGCGGATGGGAGGAAGAAGGGTCGTCGACGACAGTTGAACGTGCGGCGGGTGGGCGAAGGCCAGGAGAGAGAACTGGCGTGCGATTTCCTCGCGCACGAATGCCTTCATTTCTGCCAGCAGCGTGGCCTGGTCTGGTATGGCCGCCAAGCCAGCAAGCTCTTCGTCGCGTGATGGAGAGCGACGGGTCATCGAACGTTGCCGGCGGAGCTCCTCGTAGCTCTGGCACAGTGTTATGACCTCGGCCACGGTGGAAGGGTTTTTAGCGAGCAACATGGTGAAGGCATCGTCGTCAATGCCCTTCATAATGTTCCGGATCTTGTCAGACTCAGACATGGTGCCGTTGGCTTTCTTACACAAGTCCAGGACGTCTTCGATATAACTGGTGAAAGATTCACCGGCCTGCTGAGCTCGCTCGCGTAAGCGCTGTTCTGCTTGCAGCTTACGACCTGCAGGGCGGCCAAAAACGTTGATGACGGCGGTCTTGAAATCCGACCAAGTAGCAAAATCGGACGCGTGGTTGTTGTACCACAAGCTTGCTACTCCCGCGAGGTAGAAGACCAAGTTGCTCAACTTGCCTGCTTCGTGCCATTTGTTGGGTACGCTCACGCGCTCGTAAATTGCGAGCCAGTCCTCCACGTCGGTGCCATCGGCGCCAGTGAAGATAGGTGGATCGCGGATGCGTGGGACACCGGGACATGTGGTCGGTGTGGGAGGCGGCGTTTGCTGAGCGGCGTCTTGGGGCATGGTAGATGGCAGAGTACGGGAACGAAGCTCCAGGGGCATTGAATGGGAGCACAGCACTCTCCACCAATTTGTTAAGCTGTTTATTGGACGGCACTCGGCGACAATGCACTATGGCGACAGTCAAGGCAAAAGCACAGGCTCCGAGCGCGAGCGGCGTTTAGAAGAGGACGACCCACTAGGAGCCGCTGGAGAGCGCTACCGTTAAGTAGTACCAATTGCTTCGCCACAATATAAACTAAAACTGCACGTATTCTGCAAACAGGTATCGTCTATAAGCAATACTAATCTTTCTTTTTGCCTAAGATCATTATTTTGGCTTACCTCGTTTTGAAAGCATTTACAGAAATGTCTAGGAGGGCTTCCACGTGGCGTTTTCGTAGAGCGCCGACAGCCAAACCTTATGAGAAGCCTGCCGGTGGTATCCCATCTTGCACGTAAGCGAGGCGCGCCCGACGAAGGGTGGCCTTATCGCCCCCACTAGCGAGAGCGCCCAGACGTACGTAGGCGACAAGATAGATAGGTAAAGGAAAGAATGTGGCTTTTAAGGGCTCGTTTTTCTTTGTTATACACAATACTAATGAGAACTAACGGACAGTGCCAAGGAAAGTATAGGGGATGTTATTTGTAATCATTGGGATATAAATGTGAAGAAAGTAAAGTGGGCGATAAGATAACTTGCCGCCGGCAGGGACCGAACCTGCGACCTTCGAATAATGCGTCTTTTCGTCCACTTTAATTTCTTCACATTTATAACCCAATTATTACAAATAACATCCCCTATACTTTCTTTGGGATTATAGTATCAGGGACAGACTTTAAGTTTATCGTATTATTGTTCTTTTTTTTCTCTCCTTTTTTGTAACATCTCTTTTCTATCATCTTTTATTCCCCTTACCCCTTTCCCCAGCACAGGGTAGCCAGCTGGTCTGAGAACTGGCTAACCTCCCTGCCCTTCCGTTTTTCTTTTCCTCTTCCTCCTGCTCCTCCATTGTCTGTTAGTTCTCATTATTATTATATAGATAGATAGATAGATAGATAGATAGATAGATAGATAGATAGATAGATAGATAGATAGATAGATAGATAGATAGATAGATAGCAGGGGCGTAACCAGAAATGTTTTTCGGGGGGGGGGGGGGGTTCAACTATACTTTATGTATGTTCGTGCGTGCGTTTGTATGTGCATGTGTATATATACGCAAGCAAAAGTGAAAAAATTTCGGGGGTAGGGGAGGGGGGTTCCCCCTGGCGACGCTCCTGATAGATAGATAGAAACGGTTGAAGTGCCTTTGGTAAGCAAGAATACTTCGCATTCAAAAGAACGAGAAAGCAACAGTGCTGTCGGTTTGATGCAGGGGCGTAGCCAAGGGGGGGGGGGGGGGTTGGGGTTCAACTCCCCCCCCCCCCCCCGAAATTTTTCAGGTTTGCTTGCGTATATACACCCACACATACAAACGCACGCACGAACATGCATAAAGTATAGTTGAGCCCTCCCCCCCCCCCCCGACAAAAATTTCTGGCTACGCCCCTAGTTTGATGATTGAGAGAGCGAAGTCTGCAACTTAGCAAGGCGCACGACCGGGAAGAGAAACGAAATGTGCGACACACACATTCAGTGTGTGCCGCATTCATTTCGTACCTCTCCCAAAACCTTTTTTTTTTGTGCTTAAACGACATATCATCAAAATGTACGAATGCTTTTTTTCAAAAACGCGAGTGGTATTAAATACTGCTTCCTTCTATGCTCGGAATTGCTCCCAGTGCGAAAACTCAGCCAATAACTAATCTTCACAGAAATTGCAGCTTACAAATGTTTCATTTTTCTTTCAGACCAGTTCCGGTTTTCACGCTGGCATGCCAAGCACGAGTACAGGTGTAAGTATTGACAAAAAAAAAACTTGAAGGACGCTTGAGCCCCGCTTTCAAGAGTAGAACGCGATAGCGTTATCGGACAGTGTTCGTATTGTCTTCCCAATCGACATCCTGGCTTCGCTTCTCGGTGGAGACCTAAACCATGCCGCAAGGTAAACCAAATTCCGGAAGCCCTCTGGGTTCAATATCCATGCATGCGGCGCGACAAAACAGCCACACGGTGGGGCCATGCCGTTTAAAAGCGCAGCCGTGGGCCCTTTGCGCCATCTCGCGGTGTTTGTCAAGCCGGTGAAGAACCTCCGAGATGTGCCCACCACCAATGTTTTAAATGGTGCTGTAGAGAAGCGTTGGAACTCTGTAATGGGTCGTCCTCTTCCGCTCTTCTCTGAGAGCACGCCCCTCGTGCTGAGAGTCTGCGCTCCGTCGTGACTCTCGCCGTTGTGCATCGTCGCCTAGTGCTGTCAATAAACGCCTTTACAAAGTGGTGGAGAGTGCTGTACCGTCACAACTTCGGTCTCCGTTCAATGCCCCTGGAGCTTCGATCCCGTACTGTGCCATCTACCATGCCGCAAGACGCCGCCCAGCAAACGCCGCCTCCCGCACCGGCCGCTCGTCCCGGTGTCCCCCGTATCTCCCGTATCCCCGCTTCACGCGATTGCAATAGAGGGCGACGTGACCGGCGCAACAGCACGCAAAGCAGGTGGAGCGGTTGTCGGAAGTGCACCATCGGTTTGCCGGGGTCGGTCCTATCCATGTCGCAGGACGCGAGGGACGGGACAGCTGCTGATATGACTGTATGGTGGGCTGCAGTCGGGGCGTATGGATGACGTCGGCGTACGCAGCCGGCACACTCACTTTGAAGGCCTGAGGACTGGCGACGGCTTCCGCGTAAGTAAGTGGGGGAACCACAGGAATCGCTGGGAGCTGCCTGGCTACAGCTTGCACGTAATTGAGCAGCGTAGGAGCCGGAGGGGGCTGGTGGTATTAGGGCATCGCCTCTGCGATTGCCTTCTCAATAGCTCGGCGTAGGGGAGGCAGCAGTGTGGACGACGGCTGTTGAACATGCTGCGGGTGAGCGAAGGCCAGTACAGAGTACTGGTGGGCAATTTCCTCGCTCACGAATGACTTTATTTCAGCGAGCAAGAGGAGTAGTCCGAACTGGCCGACAAGCCAGTGAGATCGGCATCGCGTGATGGACGTCTACGCGTCATCAGCCGCTGCCGGCGCAGCTCCTCGTAGCTTCGGCAGTGTTATGACCTCTGCCACAGTGCGATGGTTTTTGGCGATCAGCATGGTGAAGGCATCTTCGTCTATGCCTTTCATAACGCTTCGGATCTTGTATGACTCAGACATGGTTGCGTCGGCTGTCTTGCACAAGTCGAGGACGTCTTCGCTGTAACTCGTGAAGGAGTAACTGGATGGCTGAGCTCGTTCACGTAAACGCTAGCTTACGAACGGCAGGGCGGCCAAATACGTCGATGATGGCAGTCTTGAAATCGGACCACATAGAGAAATCGGATGCGTGGTTGTTGTACCATAGGCTTGCCACACCCGCGAGGTAGAAAACCAGGTTGCTCAGTATGTCTGCCTCGTCCCATTTATTGGGTACGCTCACGCGCTCGTAAATCGCGAGCCAGATCTTCACGAAGGTGCCATCCACGCCGATGAATACAGGAGGGTCGCGGTGCGGAGGACACCGGGACATGCCGTCGCTGTAGGAGAAGGCGCTTGCCGGGCGGCGTCGTGAGGCATGGTAGATGGCACAGCTCGTGATCGAAGCTCCGGGGGCATCGAATGTGTACCGAAGTTGTCTTGAGGGTACAGCATCTCTACCAAATTGTAAAGGCGTTTATTGGTGGGCACTCGGCGACGATGCCCAACGGCGACAGTCAAGGCGCTGCGCGGACTCTCAGCACGAGCGGCGTTCTCCCAGAAAGGAGCCGAAGAGGGTGACCCACTCGAAGTCGCTGGAGAGGACGACCCACTGCAGGTTTCCAAGGCTTTGCTAAAGGAACGTTAGACCGGCGTCGTGCATTAATGTGGCAAAGCAGGGTGTGTAGGAGGGCACACACCATCTCGCTTAATTGCTCTTTGCAGTCAATGGCACGTTCCAGCACCGCTGTGTACATTATGCGTGCCGCTGACCACATATATTAACGCTAACGCGGTGACGGTGCTGCTACCTCTAGCCCGATCTCGCGGCGAATATTCATGTGTACGTTTCTTTCTTTGAATTCGTGTTCTTTTGCAGTATCGGGACAATTCTTTTACAGGAGGGGGGGGATATGAAGTTTCTCTTGAGAGCTTCATCAGCTTTTTAGGTTTAAGGCCGCTTTTCTGAGACAAAAGTACCTGGGAGGGGGAGGGGCTGTTTCGAGCCAAGGGACAAGAAACCTGCGCTTCCATTTAAATCTGTCCACTCTAGGTTGGTGAAACGTGCTCTTGTTTTGACAATGCACCAAATAAATCCTAGGATCTTGTGAAGGTAGAAGATAGCCTACTAAGGCAAGCTAAACCCTGGGAGGAACTGGCTACCCTGCACCAATACTAATTTCAGTGGCTAATGGTTTGCAGAGGAGATGCAAGGTTGGAGCACACAGTGGGATGGCGCTTCCAGAAACCTAAGAATATAGGGGGTAGTGCGGGAGTACATGTGGTGTTTTCTGGCCCCTGAGCGTCTTCAGGCGCGTAAACAACAACAAAAAAAAAAATGGGGCAGTGGCTACTTGCTCCATGCAGCACCGCAGACGTTTTGTAAAATTCACGCGCAATCTAGTATATTAGATACCCTTGTCATGCGGTCCAGCATATATCGGCCATACTGGCAGGTGCCTGAACGAGACGCTCAAGGAGCATTGCTGTGACGTCAACGCAGCTATTTCCGGTCATTTAGGATTACACTGCAAGGATTGTTGATGCTTTCCACGCTTTGAAAGTACGACCGTGCTTAGCCGCTCATCCGACAATGTGAACAGATTAAAAATATATGCTGCAAACATAGAAAAACAGGATGATGCATGTGTAAGCATGGCGACACTAGCCCTGACCGAGAAATAAAAACGGTTTCTTGATATGTATAGCTAGATGACCTATAGCAGTTGTAACGAGTGGACAAGTGCACGTGGTTGTCAAACATTTCTTTATTTTCTTGTGTATGTTATATATTTCACGCACTGCTGAAAATGAGATTAGTCGTGAGCGGCGCTCGTGTGTGTGCCCCCCTCCGTCCTGGTCTTCTCGCGCTGTTTTTCGCTACAATGTGAAACGTGTAACCTTGTTGCCTTGCGTCCGCCGCGCCGGAACGTCGAACATTCCTGATTATTTTAGATTGTTCTGATAAGCTTGAGGGCGTAACGCGAACAGTACAGTTTATAGGGAACTAACGCAACCACTAACGATAACGCTAGATTCTTCGATGCCACGTGTAAATGCCCACGCGCCTTACCGCAGATCAGATTACCGACGGCCGACGTCTGTGCTTACCGCTTTCGCTGCACTTTTGAGTGCTACGTACCTGTTCTACTGGGTACAAGTTCTCCCAATAAAGAGTTTCGTCTTTACCTGCTCAGTTTTGGTTTCTTCACGGTCACAACCACGTGAGAATATGCGTAAATTAGTCGAGCAAGAAGGACTTGCGGTACGAGCGAAAACGAGCTAGCACGGCTGTCTTTCACAGGTGAAGGGCGAGCGCGCCGCGGTACTGTGGGCAGAGCTGAAATTTTTTTCATAGGTTGTAGTTTTAACCGAGTTATAGTATTATCTCCAACCAATCTGCTCTGCCGGTAGCCATGTAACGCTTACGTCTACTCTCGATTACAGGAGAGCAATTATTATTATTGTTAATAATTATGGATTCCTTGCTTCAGCCATTCATTTTTGTCCGTGGTACGACTGCAGTTCCGTGGCCAGACGTCGGTGGTGCCCCCTTCTCGGCTGAACACCGCCGCCACCAGCTACGCCTCGCGGCCAATGACTGCAGTGCGTGGGGCAGGATACATTTCGGCCACAATGCAAGGTATACACTCAATGCTGCTAATTCGATGAGTACGTGGGCCTAGATTCAGTATTCATGCGCAGTAGAATCCACGCATCAGAAGCAATTCGGACTGGATCAACAAACGTCTTCATGGTGACTGTAGACAAATGTAGGACGCAGGTCAGCCAGATGTGCACAGGAAGCACCCAGAGGCAAAGAGGCACATCTTTTTATAGAGGTCTTTAGAAATAGGCCAATACTGCACACACAAATACACATGTACGTTCAAATGCTATATTGTGAGTAGCATTAAAGGTTTTCGGCACTCACAACCCACTTCAGCACAACTACGTGTATCAGCCGTTTTTGAGTCGAAGACATATGAGCTCCTACCACTCGTCTGCGGTGGCCCGAACAGAAGACGAGTCGAACTTGCACTCAGGGCCCAAGTCGGCGATGAACGCCGTGAAGTTGTTTCAGCATCAGGACCCCGTGCGCTGAGTCAGCGCCAGGAGGCGGGTCGGGTTCAGCTTCTTCAATTCATTGCCGAGGCCTGGCCCGTCCCAGCGGAGATGTGCCAAAGAGAATCCCGGCTCAGCAACGACAGCGCCTGGAACAGCGCCTGAAACAACGTGAAGAAGGGAGGCACGAAGAGCACCACTAAGAGCGCCTCGAACAGTGCCAGGTACGGCGACAGGCCAGCCGCCAGGAACGACACCGGAGACAGCCGCCGGGAACAGGTCCGTGGGACGATGCCCAGCTTAGTAACACCTCGTGATCGTGGAAGCCGGGATGAGGTCCGGACAAGCAGGGCAGGATCGTGATGGCGGGGCGTGGCCCGGTGGTCGATCTCCCGATGTCTCTGATGCTCTCCGAGATGTCCCAGTCGATCGAGCGTTTCTCGGCGGTTTCAAGAGTGACGCAAGCATCGGAAGACATGCAGGTACGCTTGCTCTTGCACTGCATAGCCCGGAGGCCCGCCCGCTTCTGGAGAGCTTCTCGCTCGTGCGCTCCGTTGCTCGCCTCATAACAAGTGGTTGCCGCCCGCTTCACTGACCACTTCGTGCACCGGGCAAACGAGCCCTACGAAGCGATCGTCGCGATCCAATAGATGTGTTCAGCTGCCCTACAAAAGCGTCGACACGTACTACGCAGAACTGTGCAGGATGATGAATTGCTGTAACTACCTTCAGCTGATATGGAGCAAAGGCTCGGACGCGACCGGTTCGTCGTTGGCCTCCGCGTATCGGACTGGCAGAGCTGAAACGCAAGGTTAACATTCACTGAGGAATAAACACAGGCCCGTCAATCCGAAGACGCCGATAAGAAAACACGCTTTCCCAAAACCGCACAGGATACTTCTGTGAGCTCCAACTCGACGCAACAAAACCTAACAAGTTCGCCGGTCGTAGCTGCTGCGACGCCAAGCCTCGTTCGACGCAGCCATACGCGGAGCGCTCACGCAAGCCGTCCTCATGTTAGTTCTGCGGCAGCGCGCCTCATCCACGTTTGGACTGTCCGGCACGGCGTTGCACTAGCAACGTCTGCAATAAGGAAGGCCACTTGGCGGAAGTGTGCCGCACGAGGAAGTTCAAGCAGAAGAAGCTCGGCTCCATTCCCCTGCACGTCGTCCGAACGCCGGCCGCGGTCAAGTTGGTCGACGTCACCATTGGCCACTACACTGCACAGTTCAAGGCCGACTCCGGAGCCATGTATTTGCTGTTCCAAGCGACTTCCGCACATTGCCTGCCAAGCTCGACCAAGTGAACACTCTGCTCACCGGCTCTAAAGAACAGCCACTGCACCTGCTAGGCTCGCATTTGGCACGACTTCGGTGGCTGGGGAAAACGGGCTCTGTACGCCTGTACGTGATCCTCTCTTTCATTGTTTGTACTACCAGCGCTACAAGCCCTCCAATAGTAAGATTGCTTGACAAACTCAAGACTCCGAAACTAACGTTGCAAGCCGAGCTCTTTCGGGGTTGGGTACTCTCGAGGACGAGTACATCGTCCGGCTGAAACCTGACGCTTGCATGTCTCGCAAAGCGTCCCTCGAAAGGTTCCCATTTTGCTGCTCGTGGTCGACTGCCACGAGCTGGAAAATTGGAGAGCGTAGGCGTGATCAGCAGAATCATCAAGGCAACACCGTGGTGCTCCGGTCTTGTCGTCGTCCGGAAAGACGCTGGTTCCTACTGGTTGTGCGTTGACTTGACTCAACTAAACATGGTCGTTCTCCAGGAACGCTACATTTTGCCAACTGTTGAGCAAGTTCTTGGCGTCCTCGGCGACACCATATTTTATTGAAAGCTGTGTGCTACCGCGAGCTTCCACCACGTGAACCTTCCTGCGGGCTCTCAAGTACTTACGACGTTCATCGCCCCGTAAGCTCAATACTGTTTTTGCCGATTCCCTTTTGGCATCAACTGCGCGGCTGTGTACTTCTAAAAAACTCATGCCAGAATCTTGAAAGTCCGAGGAGTCGCCGGTATGATAGATGGCCTCCTGGTTTCTGGACGCACGCGCCACGATCATGACACCAGGCTGAGCAAGGTGCTCTCACCTTGCAAAAGCAGGCATCACGTTGAACCAGGGCAAGTGTCATTTTGGGGTATCTGAGGTTCCCTTCTTCGGAGTCTTCGTTTGAGCGCTGAGCATCAGGCTAGATCCAGGCAAGGTCGAATGTGTCACAGCCATGGGAGCTCCTGCGGACGTCACCGGCGTAAGACGGCTTCTAGGAAAGATAATCATCTCGCCAGGTTCTTGCCAGACATTTCGGACACCACAGGACCCATGAGAGCCCTGCTGAATAAGTCTGCGAGTTTTGTGTTATAGCATTACAAAGGACAGCTTCCGAGAGAGAGAGAGAGAGAGCAAAGATAAAAGAAAAGCAGGGAGGTTAACCAGGGCCAGGGGCGTAGCCAGGGGGGGGGGGATTGGGGGGTTCAAACCCCCCCGAAATTTTTCAGTTTTGCTTGCGTATATATACACGCGCACATGCAAACGCACGCACGAACATACATAAAGCATGGTTGAACCCTCCCCCCCCCCCCCAAAAAAAAAAAAATTCTGGCTACGCCCTTGACCAGGGCTGAGTCGGTATGCTACCCTGCACTGGGGAAGGTGGTAAGGGGAATAAAAGTTAGAGAGGAGGACAGAAAAGCCGCTGTTGCCGTCGACGTAACAGCAGTCCCGCGCTTGAAATCGCAGGCGGTGGGTCAATCTCATGGCAGAAATTAGAGCAGTGCATTCGTTGCTTTATGCAACTTGTATGCGCGCTACCATGCACCCAAAAGCTTGTTGAGCCATGGTGGTGCTTCTAGTGTTCTTTCTAGTGAAAGCTTTCGAGAACTGGAATGATGGTGTCTAGCACTCGCAACACGCTTCGAGCTATCGGTTTCTGCATCTTGCTCAGTAGCACACGAATACCACTGACTAGAATACTGACCATGCCGACGACTTGTCTATCTTCGTCCATCAATTTATGAGGTACAGACGACGTGTCCCCTACTGTCGAAGTCTGATGTCGCCCTTGACGTCAGACTGGTGCATGGCCATGTGCCACCCGTCGTATGTCACCACTCTTTCTGAAGATGGAAGCTTGTTCAAACTCGGTGCGATCTCGCTACAGGCGCAACCCTCTGGAGAGCGCCACTCAGTTTCATTTCCTTCGAGCTCAATGACGGAGACCAAACAGCGTCACAGCCGGACCGAAAAAGAAGCTTTTCCAACGACTTGCGTTATCCGAATATTCGATGAGATTACGGCTGAAGGCTATGGTAGATACATTGTCGCGCATCACCCACAAGGAACTAGACAGTGTTCGAAGAAAATATTTTCCATTACCCTACCGACAGCAAGTACCTCTTCATCCATCGATGTTCACAGGTAGGGAACTAGTTTCTAATTATCAGCCATTGTTTTCGTTTTTAAAAGATGTACATGACTTTCACGTGATTTACCCGGGCATTCCGTAGCACGGCCTCCTAACAGAGGCTGCTGCTGCGGTTGTTACACTTAATGAAAGCACCTGCCTCGCATCCCTTGGACTCGAAGGCGTTGACGAGGCATTCGTGCTCGTGCCGTGTACCCGTAGTTTGATTATTACTACTACTCGCCATTCATTCTCATTACGCATACATTTCACGTCACTCGCATGATTTTAATAGTTATATGGTTTACCCGCCTTTTGCGTGAGGAACCTTAAAGGGCCCCTCACCAGGCCACATAGCAAATTTTAGTTAGACGGTGGAAGTTGTTGTGTGCCGAATGAAGAGTAGTATGCCGCAAGAACTTTTCAAATCGGTTCATTACGAGCTGAGAAAAACAATAATTTGTAGTGGCGCGAAACCATGATGCGAGGAGGCGAGATTCAAACCCTTGCCATTCGCCCCGTGTAGCTTTAGCAAGCCAAATCCCTTCCCTGCCCTCTTCACTTGACACATACGCATGAACACGTCATGCGCATGCATGGCCACGTGCGCATGACGTGCCCTAGCCAGCCCGAGCACGCGAGCGGCGTTGCACGGCCGCTACTTTTTTTTTATGTAGCGGCCGTGGGCGTTTTGTCGGCGTTCTCTGTGGTGTACTGCCTGTTTCTGCGGGACGGGCATGAAAGTTGAGACATTTGTACGGGCACGAGAGTGGCGGTATCATGAGCCAGTGCCGCATAAACGTTTACTTGGACGCGGTAGAATAACTGAACATAATGAGTGCTCGAACGCGCCAGAACTATACCAGAACATTACTTTCGTTTCCAGGGCTGGCGTCTGCTCGATGCGCTAACCGCGGGGACACGAACGCATGGGAAAGGGAGGCACATTAGCCCCGTATCTCATTGCAATTCACGAAAAAAAAAAAAATGAAAAAGACGCACACATTCCCTTTGTGTGTCTCATTACTTCTCTCAAGTTTTATTAATCTATTCTAGCAACAAATTACACAAACTACACATGTCGTGTCAAATAGTTATCGCAGTGTCACGTGCTACTGTTGGCGACGTCAGAGCACAGTCATCTACGTAGAGGATCGACGTCACAGCACTACCATCTACGTAGGGCCATTTTCTCATGTACGTCATCCCCTCATTCTCTAAAGCGCGCGCCCGCGAGAGGAAGGGCAAGCAGCGTTCACCTTGAAATTTGACCCATTTCCGCAGCGCGTAGCGTTGCAAATTTTGCCAGACATGATCGTGAACGCCCAGAGTATGCATTGCGCTCGTTAGCTCAAAATTGTCAAACCTGGTGAGGGGCCCTTCAAGGCCCTTTTACAGCCACTTACCATAATCATTTTTCACATTCGTTATCATGTCCTGGCGCTCTTTGGCCAAAAATGGCCCTTGCGCCAATAAACATCACATATCATCACCACCCACAAGGTATCCAGTGCGCTGACTCAGTGGAATTCTACGTAGCACAACTAGACGGCTGCACTTCGGAAGTCCTGCCGCTTAGCCCTAAAGACGCGCGACAGGCGCGAGAGTCTGATGGCGAGTGCAAGGCCCTCACCTCCTTCTGCTAGCAGGCTTGGCCACAGACGTCCAAGCTGTCGCTTTACCCCTCCGCCTCGGTAGCAGACAAGCTTTCTGTCTGCGACAGTGTTCCGCTGAAAGGCGCCCAGGTAGCGATCCCACCGTCCCTTCGGTCGGCAGTCTTGACGCTGTTGTACGAAAGTAATCTGAGCATGAACCTAAGCCCTGATGACCTAAGGAGGTTCTAAGCCCTGGCTCGGGAGTCAGTTTGGTCGTCCGGCATATCGGCACCCACCGCCTCTCTCGTCGCCAACTGCGAGCAGTGGGCCTTCCCCCGTGTGAACTTGGTCTCCTGGTAGTTGCAGAGCCCTTGGTCTCCATGCTACTACCTGGACATTCGTGGTAATTTCTCGGGGTGGACTTGTTCCATCCCAGGGGCCAGACATTTAGCCTTATGGTAGACTATTATTCAAGGTTCCCACAAGTAGTGACCCTAAGGAGTATGACAGCTCAGGCAGTCATTGACGCTCTGAATTAAGAGCATATTTGCCCGCCGTGGAATCCCACGAGAGGTCCGATCTGTCTGTCTGTCTGTCTGTCTGTCTGTCTGTCTGTCTGTATGTATGTATGTATGTATGTATGTATGTATGTATGTATGTATGTATGTATGTATGTATGTATGTATGTATGTATGTATGTATGTATGCTTTATTTTCCAAAGAACCAATACAGAGTTGCAGAGGACGAATGGAGAAAAGAGCGGCTCATAACGGCTTGACCAGCCCCACAACCCATAAAAAGTTATAGAGGAGCACTGGAGCGGAAATGCATTTTTTCCAGCAGATTACATATTACACATAGATATATGTTATATACCGTACCAAGGGCGTAGCCAAGGGGGGGGTTGGGGGGGTTCAAACCCCCCCCGAAATTTTTCAATTTTGCTTGCGTATATATACACGCACACATACAAACGCACGCACGAACGTACATAAAGTATGGTTGAACCCCCCCCGAAAAAAATTTCTGGCTACGCCCCTGTACCGTACAACACAAAAAAAACGTATCTCTGAACTGAACTACATAACATAAATGAAGGAATGTTCGTTACATACAAGAGAAAAAAAAATCAAGAATAGCATGAGAACAACAAGACAAAATATCAGTATTACCAACGATCAGGTCGTTTAGTAGACGACCTAATCTTGAGCGCAACATTTGAGATCCGTAGCCAGTACGAGATTGTGGTACCCGCCAATATTTTGGTCCTCCAGTAGTATAAGCAGCTTCATGTTGTGTCAGGTCAGCCATGCTAGCGATGTCTGAGACGTTTATTTTCCTGCTCATTTTTGTACGCAAGTACTAAACGATACTTTAACCATGACTTTCGGCACCTTAAGACCCTGAAATAAAGGTTCTGAGGAGAAATCATATGGTTTATGAGAAATAGCTCGGACAGCCTTTTTTTGCTGAACATACAGCCTGTTTATATTGCTTTCGAAAGTCTTTCCCCGGACTAGGCAACAATAATTTAAATGGCTCAAAAAAAGTGAATTGTGTATAAGGCATTTCATACAACGAGGAAAGTAGTTCAAGGAACCAAGGATTCCTGTGATTTGCGAAAGCTTACCGACACGAAAATCAATATGACTACACCAAGTCATACTCTGATCAGGCATTACACCTAAAGATTTTACAGTTCAATTTTGGCATTCTTCAGTACTAGATCTTCTTCAAAAGTAACATGCCTGTTTTTAGTATGAAATAACACCGCTTTAGTTTTTCCGGGATTAGTGGTCAGGCCGTTGCCAACGTCCCACCGCCGTCATCACAAGAGTTCGTGGCGTATGCAGCGTCGCACAACTCAGACCATGTAACCAGCGGACCGCAATGCACCGGAGAGGCGGAGGGAATGGTTCCGACAGTTAAGGACATATTGCGCAAGTCAAAGGACCCTCATATGGCCCTGTTAAGCTACCAGGATACTCCAGGAGTCGACGGCTTCAATCCGACACAGCTTTTGATAGGACAACGAAGAACCAGAGTTCTGAAGCAAGACTCCCTGCTACGGCCCATGTGGCTACCAAGGAAAGACGTCGGCGGCAAGGATGCGGTCCACAAGTGGAAGCACACCGACTTCAGCAACACCACGGAGCTCGAGACCTGCCATCAATCCGAACAGCTCAGCCTGTTTGGTGCGACCAGGTCAAGGCTACGGTCCTGTGCCCGGCACAAAGACCAAGAAACCATTTGGTTGAAACGGAGTGAGGTGGCGTCGCTCAGCGCCTTTCGCGCCCCCTTCTTCTAGCTTCTTCAGTCCCAGTGACCCACTAGGGGCCATTGCTTCGAGCAAACGCAGCTAATACTGAAGCAAATATTTTTTACCTTCAACTAGAATTTCTCGCGTTGGAGAGCATTATTTTACTTAACTAAGCTCAACGAGATGACGCGCCATGTCGGACATCTGTGACGCACAGCGGGTTTGAAAATGGCGTTTCCCAGCAAACGTCAACTTTTTCGTCCTCGCGGGGAGTAACTAGATTTTCCTGTGGTTTATTGTTGCCCAGTTTGCGTGACAACACTAACGAAGCGTCTCCAATGAAGTTGTAATCAATTTTGATCCGAGTGCAGAAGAGTGGTAAGTTGGGCTAGTTGGTAATGATCCATACTTATTGTATTTTTTGCGCAGTTACAATAATTATCCGAGTGGTTAGGACGCTCGCCTTCGGATTGAGGGTATGCGAGTTCGAATTCCGCCCCGGGAAGATTTTTTTTCGGCAAGAGCTTTTCTCTTCTCGGTTATTTATTATATCTTTCTCTCTTTCCCTCTGTCGGTTCCTCTCTTTTTTTTCTCTCTCTCTCTCTCTGTACTCGTTCTCAGAGTTATTACAGGCCACGCCGTAGCGGTGAGTAGTGGGATCTACACAAATTCTGTGGCACATACCCGTTAAGATGTTTTCTGCGATCTACTCATAAGGAACAATTTGCTATGTTAAAGCACTTTGCAAATCTCTGGGCCCACTTGGCAAGCAATGGATGCGATTCCGTACCACGTCATGTTTTTCAGGTCCGGTGGGTAGCGTGTTCGATCCTCTGGCCCAGGCCAAGTCATCGGCGCCATCTTTCAGCAGCTCAAAAGAAAGCGCTAGGTGAGGCTGCTTTCGTACTAGCCTTTGAGCAGACGCATATTGCCACGCACGCTTATTTCCTTTATTTTAATGTGATCGGTCTTCAACCACAAAAAACTGTTACCACCTCTCGTCACAGGTCGCACAGCCATGTTTGGAAACTTTGTGATAGTGTCAGACTGTTCTGTTAAGATTACGCGCAGGACACGTGTAACCGAGTCTGTTCACCAGCGATAACGCTGGAAGGTTGAAACACTGATGCATAAAATACGACGCGTCCCGCCAGCGATCAATACCGACGGCCGCCGATTGTGATAGTCGCTATCAGTGTACAGCTTGTATTGCATGTATGTAGTTTGACTGTTAATTGAAGAGAGACTGAAAGTTGGGCGAGGTGGTAATACATTATAGGAAAAATACAGCGCACAAAGCGACACCACGAAGAAAGGTGATACACAACAGGCGCTGTGCTTTGTCACCGATCTGCGTGACGTACGTTTGCGCACTGGACTTTTTATTTCCTGGGCACAAGTTCGCCCAATAAGGTTCCGTCTCTAACAGCCCAACTGCCACCTTCTACACCGTCACGACCACGTGGCAATATAGCTGACCGTAAGTAAATTCTGAAACAGAATTACCGACTGCAAAAAATGAAGTACAACTAGGTTTATGCGGTGCCAACATGAACTTATCCAGGCTTGCGAGTGAAATGTCTATTTTTCATAGCTCTCGTCGTAAGCACCTATTCTCGCCTTTTTTTTATGCTGGTTACGTGAAACCACCTTACAAGCCACAGATAACTTTTCCTGAGAATGCTGCGACATCGCTCAGTGATTTGTGCTGTGATGTGCATAGGCGTGCGAACAGGGGGGCAGGGGGGGCGCCCCCCCCTAATCACCTAAAAGGGGGGGGGGCGCAAATTCTGCCCCGAACATTGACCCTTCTAGTCACCTAAGAGCGGGGGGAGGGGGCGCAAAATCTGCCACATACATTGACTTAGTAGGGTGGGGGGGGGGGCGCTGCGGTGAACCTTTGCCCCCCTGATGGAGAACCCTGCGCACGCCTATGGTGATGTGAACGCGATGTGAATCAAACGCTTACTCTATGTCCAGGAATAGCGCATATGCAGAGTGACTGTTTTCTCGAGCATATTCAAGCGATGACAAGAGATCTGCGATGCGGTAGGCGGTTGGACGGTGTCGACGAGAGCCGCTCATAACACCAGGAAGAAAATTCAGCTCCTCTAGTCTGCCGTCTAGACGAAATGTGTGACAAAGAATGCACAAACCTCTTACACTGCACAATAATCTGGCAGCAAATAGAAACGACACCCGCATGTACGAAAACGCTGTCTTTCGACAAAGATGTGAATTTCGAAGACCAACCGAGATTGCAATCGCCTTTTGATTGCAGAGCGGGATAAAAAATGGCATAAGATTTCTCGAACGCATCGAATGTGGCTGTAATCGAGCCTTGTACAGTGCTTTCTACTTTGAATGCAGCCCCGAGGAGAGGCAGAAGCAGCTGGAAAGCGCTGTCATGGAGCTGGTGGAGCAGAGCTCCATCTCCGCTTCGAAGCAGCAATGGAAACTGGTGGGTGGAGACCAAAGATAGGATTCTAAGAAAACAAACTCGCTGTTCACACTCGACGTGCATCTCAGCTCAAATGTTACAAAATGACTGGCTCTCCTCTAAGAATGCCATTTTTAGCGCAAAGCAACACTTTGAGATATATATATATATATATATATATATATATATATATATATATATATATATATATATATATATATATAACCTCAAAGTGAAAGTGAAAAAGAAAATTTATTCGGATGTTTCCAAGGAGGACCGCCGTTTCTCAAAGATCGAATTTATTGCGATCGAGTTGAAATGCATATTCCAGTAAAACATAAATAGATACACACTCTGTCGCAATTTGTTCGCACGCGACATGGGGTGAAGCCAGAACAAAGAAAAAAGAAACAGAGCGTGTGTGTGTGTGAGAGAGAGAGAGAGAGGGGGGGGCATAGGAGTGTGACTGAACGCGCACAGGGCCGGCAAAAAAAAAGGTTCGAAATCGAGTACTTAAAGTAGCGCTAATTCTGCTCTAATCCAGCGTTAATTCTATGGTTAATGCAGCGCTGACGTAGTTCTTGCGTTGGTCTTGATGTACATCCTAAGTCCTGCGCTATTGTCGTTCTTGTGTAGGTCTTAATGTAGTTCTAAATCCTGCGCTTAATGCAGTACCGTGAAACCTGAGGAGGAGGGAACGAAGGAGAAGGAGGTAATGCGTAGCATAGCCGTGCGTAGTAAAGTATAGCATGGAGATGGGAAAGGGAAGTGAGGATGATAATGAGTGATGTGAGGGTGAGGAGGAGAGGGAAAGGAAGAGGGGGGAGAGGGCGCCACTGCATCACAAATGAAGGTTTGCTTTCCGCCATGGACGCCGAAGCAGGCTGCACGTTTGGAACGCCAGCGCTTGCTTGCCCGCTAATGTCAGCGTCGCTGAAGGGCAGGCGAATCACTGCCCCGTACTTCCTACAGCTTTCACGTTGAGTGAAACTGCACAATTTTGTTTTGCCTTCTTTGAAACTGTTGCTGGAATGCGTCTATGATGGTTCCATTGCTATTTTTAATCGCAGGCCCTGGACCAGGCTAAGGAAGCTGTGGCCAAGGAGAGGAACCTGTCACGACAGCGAGAGCAGGCAGCCTCCGAGGTGCCGCCGAACCTGGACCTTATGTACTGCGTAAGCATGTACACGCACGCATTTCGCGTTCTCTTGACACTCATTCTGTGGCAGTTAAGTAGTCTTTAGTGGTTGGAACGAAAAAATTGAGGGTCGATTTGGCGGCGCGAAGCAACGTTGCATTGTGCGGAAGGACATTCGAGAGCCACGTTGGCCTGGCCACGTGCTGCACGCCTGCTGAAGCCTCGTGTTCTTTCGTGACATCCACGAAATCTTGATATGCAAAGTACATGTGCTTCTGCACTGAAAAAAAAATGTTTATGGGAAGTCATGGTGAAAATGAGAAGTTTCTCTAACAAACGCGTATTTAATGCTCTGCGTACTGAAATAATTAGAAAGTTAGCTAGCTTCCCTATACGCATTTCTCATCCTTCATTCCTTCAATGTGTCAACGAGAATGAAGCTTGAAAGAGATATTTTTTTCGTGGTTGTGACGGTGAAGCAAGCAGAACTCCAGAAGGCAAGGATGAAACACTTTATTGGGCGAACTTGTGCCCAGGAAGAAAGGAAATGACACACTCAGTGCACCAATAATCCCGAGGACAATCGTCGATTGTCGGCAATCGAAAAACTGATCGGCGAAGGAATGGGTCATCCTTTGCATCTGCGTCGCAGTGCACTTTTGCGTTATCGTTGATGCTCTCGTACAGTTTCGAAGGTTTCAAACATACGCGTCAGGTATGTAATGATTGTAGAACAGTCGGCGTCATTGTGAAGCAGCATGCGAGTAGAAGCGCGGCCTGTGCCAAATGCGATCGCTTTTTTCACAAAAAAGCGAAAAAGGCGGTCCCCGTTAAAGAAAAAGGAAGTACGCGTGTCAGTATTGAAGTGCCTGGCCTTTGGCTGAAAAACACTCTTTTGATAATAAAAAAAACTACGTGTACTACGAGGAAAGAAAGAGCAAATAAGTATATGCACAATGCCCGCATGCTTTATTACTTCAGGCGGCGATGGAAGGTGAAAGGTTGTAGAAGGGTTGAACCTTCTTTATTGAGGGTTTGAAAATTATACGCCCTACAAGAAACGTTTATGCTCTCTTGTTGATTTTCAAATGGTCCTGTTGCTTTACTATTAATGGAATATTTATGAACTGTGGATAAAGAAGACGGTCTTCCTTACAGGCGCTGTTCAATCTTGCTGTGCAATACACGAACAACCAAATGTACACCGAGGCTCTCAGCACGTACCAGCTCATTGTCAAAAACAAGGCATTCTCGAACGCAGGTAAATGTCGGCCATTCATTTCCCTAGCGATCCGACTTTGTACAGCCGTGTAAATATATTCTCTTTCATCAAAGGGTATACGCAAAAGAGCTTCTGCTATGAATTCTCTACATGTAAACTCTACAAGATGTATGTGTGTACCACTCGTCCTCTGAACTTTATTTCCTAGACAAAGAACGAGCGTCGTCTAAACAAGAGCCCCACTTACAGAATAGACAAAGAGAAGCATTCTTTCACAAAATTCGCCCGTTAGATATGCCAGCATTCCAGTTGTTGGGCATATTATACTAGCGAAGACGGCCGGCTCTCGATAGGAAACCGACGCTATGAACGGAAAGCATTCGAGATAGAACTACAGCAGTTAATGCCTACATGAGAAGCTCATTCATATGTTGAAGCAGTGAAGAGCACATAATGCAACAAATGACGAGTACATTCGATGCATTCTAGTGACCAGTTAGTCACGATAATATATCGTGACTAACTGGTCAATGTTGCACTAATTAAGGGGCACCTTTGACCCACGAATTCGACGCAGAAAAATCACACGCTCTGCAGTTCCATATTTTCTAATGCATAATGCAGTTTAACGGAGCGTTCCCGCAGGCACCGCACATCGGCCACGGTTGGTGTGGGTACTTTTCCAGAATATGGCGGCAACGGCTACATCTCACGTGAAGCCGCAGTAAACAAAATATACAATGTAAACACACTGTTATTCCTGTCGTCTATTTCAGGTCGCTTAAAAGTGAACATGGGCGACATCTACTTCTACCAAGGAAACTACTCCAAGGCCATCAAGTTCTTTCGTATGGCACTGGATCAGGTGCCGAACACTCACAAGGACATGAGGTATCAGCGAAGCATGCATCTTTCAGGAAAAGTACTACTGTTTTTCGACATCTCTGTCTCTGTTTGCTCGCAAGATAAGTACTACGGAACGCATATTAAAACTACGTTCACAAGGCTAGGCGGGTAAAACCGGCGTGATGTGCATGCGAAACGATGTGAGCGCGAAGCTTCGTAGCGATGTGCATGACGTCAGCTCGTGGCGAGCCGGAATCCTGAAACGGTGAAACCTCGGATGGTATAAGTAAATATACCGCTATGTATTAGTCATTTGCATGATGTGATTACCGTTTAGAATGCATAACATCTCACTTTGAGATGTAATGCTGTCACCTGACTTAACGCTGTCACAGCCACAAGGCAATGATGTCGAGTAGTGATGTGAAGATGAGGAGGAGGGGAGAGGGTAAGGCATAGCATAGCCATATAAAGTACAGTATAGCAAGGAAGGGAGAAACGTATATTATATAATGTATAGTATAGCAAGTAGAGGAAGAGGAGGAGGGGGAGGGCACCAGCTTCGCTGTTTCATGTCTTCGCACCACTTGTGCGTAGCTGCCACTATTTTTTTGCCATTTCAACCAGCCGCTTCTCTTTAGTTTACTTAATGTCACTTGCTATTTCGTTCAGCTGCTTTGAAATGTGAGATAACGAATTGTGTTGGATTCATTGTACACGGTCAGAAGTACCAACTTTCTGGGAGAAAAACTAACAGCATGCAGCAAACAACTCGGCTGCAGGGAGGGCAGCACCAGGAAGGTCTCGCTTGAACGAAAACGTTTGCCATAGTGTTTTCTCACTTGTACGGCATGAAGAAAAGGGCTTTCAGCGAACCACATAGTTTCGTTGCCACCGTGCCCAGTGACTGAGCAGTATAAGGAATGGCTCTCCGTAGGTTCCCAGGATGGTGCGACTCCGCACAGCCCACGCGCGTAGTCCTGTGGTCCTGTTGACGTAGGGTGGCCTGGCAGCCTGGAGAATGGTGCCAAGATCAGATTTCCGGTTGCGTGATTGCGGATGCCGCAGGGGACATGCGTAGTAACGTTGACCGTGGGCTGATCTGTGCAGCTCACAGTGCGCAGGAGTCTGAGTAAGAGCATGACAAGAAGAAAAGGATTCTTAGCGGTCCACATGGTTTTGGTGCCACCGTCCCCTGTAACGTAGCCATTGAACGAAACAATCAGAATTTTGTTGAGGGGCTCCTATCTTTGTTAAACACAACCGAATAAATCCGAGAGACAATTAGGCCAGGGAAAGCATAGGGAACTGGAATGAATCAAAGTGCATGAAAAATGACCCTTTCGGTTGCTGGGATCCGAAGCAAGCTTAATGATGTAGTGAAGTTGGTTGGGGACTTCCAGTCTGAGCTGTACAGCTTAAATATAAGTCGCCGTGTTTTAAGTGATTGCAAAGCCGAACATGACATCGAATTCCCAAGCGTAGCTTTAGATGATGTTAGTAAGGCGCTACAGTCAAACTCACCTATAACAATACTCAAGTGCCACTAAAATCTCATTGTTATAACCGATAAATTCTATAAAGGTGTTGCATGAAAAAAAAGCAAACAAACTTGGAGGACGCTTGATCTTCGCCTTCAAGAGTAGAATTAGAGGAGCGAGTTGGGCTAGTTGGGGCGAATTGGCTTCAGACATAAATAATCAGCGCAAAGAGAGACAAAACGGACAAGGTAAAGACAACATACAGGACGCGGCGCTGTAAAGAGTAGAACGAGATAGCGTAACTGGGCCCCGTGCGCATCGCTGTCAACCATGGCGCAAAAGGAAGGAACATTTTTTTTTATTTGCGACATAGACTTTCCCTTAAGGCATACTATTTGTTGTGTATATTTGTATTAAATGTGCGCCGTTAGGCCGGTGTTGTGTATGAAGTGAAGTGTCTTGTGGAATGTGTTGTCATGTATCCATCGGTCATAATGGTGCGCGTAACATTGGCCGTTTCAAACTACCCTAGAAAGCCCAGTGCCAACTACGCCATAATTCTTAATTTTGCAGTTGACGTAGTACCCACTACGCGCCCGTAAAGCGCCAAGCGCATCTGCCCACTTTGTCATGAGTGGGCAGTTATAAATCACCCACTCGTTGCGCAATTCACATGTTTTGACGCCTGGTGGCATTCTTCAATTCTGCGTTAAGGCGGCGTTTCCTTAACGCAATAATGCATGCGCCAAAGAGACTCCTCCCGCTACATGAAATTCTTATAGCATTTTTTTTTATAAAGCAGTTTTAAGCGCTGGCGTCGCTCCGTGGTAGAACACCTGGCTGCCACGCAGAAGACCTGGGTTCGATTTTCACTCGGACCGAAGATTTTTGTTATTAATTTATTTGCACCTGTCTCGAATTTTCGCTCGTAAACAACGCCGATTTCTCGCTCACAACCGCCGGCACCGTATTTTTTTTTAAACGAGCTTTTAGCGCTATCGCGTTAATGTAGGGGGACGGTGGGCTGTTGTGAGAAAACTATAACGTCGGTTGGGATATGCCAACACGCGTCAATAATAATGATGACACAGCTACAAATTTTCCGCACACGATTGAAAATTCTGACACCTTCACGGCAACGCCACTAGCCGCAAATAGCCAGTGTATAAACTTAGAATAACAAAGAATTGAGCTAGTTGATACGTATTCATCTTAAAAGACATGGCTTGCGAACACGCCTCAATTCGATGAATGCGCAGTTTCGCACAGGCGCAGGAATGAAGAAACGCGTCTGATGGTTGAGGCCTGGCATATCAGTAGTAGTAGCGCATGCGTGGGCCAGCCGTCGATTAAGTTGCATAAAGAACAAATGAAATTCCTGAAGAGTTATCTCTAATATAGACGGTTTAAAGACTGCGATAGTAGCAGCCCGTGTTGTACCCCAAGGAACTTTCGGTTCTTCATTTATCGCTCTGTAACACCGAAGCGGAAAGCGTGTCTTTAAGTTATGTCAAAGTAAGGAAAGACCGTTTTTCCGCCTTCAGATAAAAGGACGACGCATGCGTTAAGGACTAACTCTTATAATGTTGGGTATAGATTAGAATCATCTTTATTTGAAATATTTGGCTAGGCACAGGGTGAGAAGTGTTGAAAATCTGTGGGCTACCCGCCAAGGCTTTTGTTCCCCGCCAGTGCTACGTCAGTGCACGAAACCGGAAGCCGTCCAGGGTCTGTGTTTGTAAACAGCGAAACCGTCGATATATATATATATATATATATATATATATATATATATATATATATATATATATATATATATATATATATATATATATATATATATATATTAGATCACCCCGCACGCTGAGTTGATAGGTATGAACTTTTGTCTGGGCCTGCGCAGTTAAGTTTTTTTGTGTCTACTTTCTTTTCTGCTGCTCTGCGCCTTTTCGGTTGTTAGTCTGCGTTTGTGGTGTCTTGACTTCTCTCTTGTGTTCGCCTTTACACGCCCTGTCTGAAATTCTTTTGAGAAATTCCGTCTCTGACGTGGGACTGCGTATGCGCAATGACATCCATGTATCTCGCCTTTATCTCGATTAAAAATCAGTTGAAGTCTGGTGGTTGTCCAGTGTCTTCCGTGTAGTCTTTTTGCGTGTTTGCGAGTGCTATGGAAGCATTCACTGTTTTCCTTGTGAGGACCTTGACACCCGAATTTACGCTACAGGTTAAAAATCATGAAGAACATCGCATTAGCCTTCGTGCGTATGGGACACCTGGTGGATGCTGTCACCTCGCTCGAGTACATTATGGCCGAACGGGCAGACTTCCGCACGGCGCTGCACCTGGTGGTGTGTCAGTATCACCTCGCCGCCGGCTCGGCAGCCGGAGGCGGCCACGACAAGGTTCGCCGCAGCTTTCTCAAACTACTTGACGTGGCCCCGGAGCAGATCGACGACAAGTACGAGCCGTCCCAGGTATTGCTTGGTCGTATAGTTTTCTTCAAGGATAGCTCTAATTAGTGTTGAGTAAGTGCACAACATGTTACACAAACGTCACACTTGGAGACTATGGTTTAATATTGGCCACCCGTGCAATGAGGCCCGCTGAGGCGGCCCGTGAGCTGATGCTCAGCCCCACAATTGCTTTAAAGAACTGTTTGTTTGGGCAGGATGAGTGCACAATCTTTGATTTCATTCAGGCGAAAGACAACATTTACAAAAAATTGTAACATTTTGAAAAACAACCGTTCGAGACAGTACAGTAGAGCGCTGAAGAAGGAAATAGCGTTGCGTGTACAAATGAATGACGCTGAGTCATCCGTCTACTGTGCTTGTCACTTCCAGGGTGACCCAGCCGAAATGCTTTACTATGAGGAGATCAAGAATGACTCACTGCAACAGATCGAGCGAGAGAGGTGAGCGCCAGTATTTGACGGCTTTTTCGCTATTCTTTCAAGCACCGGTGTGGCTCTGTGGTAGGAGTGGGACACCTGCTTGCGACGCAAAACGCCCAGGTTTGATTCCGGCTCAGAGTCCTGAATTTTATTATTTGCATTTTCGCGACGTCTTGCTCATTGACAACGCCCATGTTTTGCTTCAACGGCGACGCTGGATCTCTGCTAAACGAGCACTTTAACGCTATCGCACCAATACTGGATTCTTGTGCCTCTGCAGACATGATCTTCAACACAAGTCGCACGTTCATCACAATACATGACGCTGAGGCAAAAACCAGTCAAAAAGACGCCGGACAAGGGGAAGAAGTGACACACACAACGACTTCTTCCCCTTGTCCGGCGTCTTTTTGACTGGTTTTTGCCTCAGCGTCATGTACCAACTGACCCAGACTTCGACGTTATTGCATCACAATACATGGTTTGCTGCTTCGGGCTAAAGGAGCAGAGGAAGAAATACATGCGTGCTGTACTCAAAGCGCTCACTGCATAATTACTGGCAGAGTTTTCGTTGCATAATGTGGACTTTGTTGGCAATTAACAGCTCTTACTTTTCACAGTGATACTTTGCCTCATCCACTAACTAGGCGTTGTTTTCAAGCGCAGTCGATGTGGCACTGATGTAATCTGAGCGGCCGCTGCTACCGGTGACCTGCTCAAGTTTCTCAAGCGGCTGATCACAATTAAGACAAAACATGCCGCACCATGCAACATGGCTCCGCATTTGTTCTTTTAGAAAAGCTGCATCATGATCATGTCGCGTACAACTATCCCGTGCCGAGTCTTATTGCTGTTAGTTTCAACTCTCTACGGGAATAAATTCCTGAAATCACAGCTATTTTCTGCCGTTTACCATGTTGGTGATTTTCTTTCTCAAAAGTCGTACGGCAACAAAGTGAAATAAAACACTCATAACATTGCATCTCACTCTAACTCTGACGGGAATAAATACTGTGACCAAGAAGTACACCGTTCTTCGCTAGGTGCGCTCAAAGGTAATAAATTGCTAAATTGGCTGTAAAGTGTTTCTTGCTGTGCAAATTTTTATATTTTTTAGGCGGAAAAAGTTTTTTTTTGAAAACTCACTTCGAAATTGCTGTTCTGGGTATAAGACCTGCACCTGGAGTAAATTTAACCAAAGTCGGGCGTGGTGTCCGAGACATCGTGTCCCTTCTTATCTGCATACACCGATCCCATTTTTTGAGAGAATTTAAGTGCTTGTATTATTTTTATGCCTTAAGTTTGCACATATGTATCACTGCTATTGGTCATTGCCCACGCGCATCACTGTAAGTACATATAGGTTTCCTTACGCACATAAAAAAGTTGGTAGTGAGCGCTGTTTTTCTTGAGTGTACGCTGCTTGCACATGCAAGCGTGAATGTGTGCGTGAATACGGGAGTGCTAAGTTGCGTGTCATCAAGATTTTGGGAGCCTCGCCTCAGAGCTCATCGCCCAGAAAGCATTCAGTCTCTTCTGCGGTTCTTGCAGGCGACTTACAGGGCTACTGAACACAATTTTTGCCGCTGAGATTTTTAGTCCAAGACAAAGCTTGAGCGCCGAAAGTGGTTGACAGAACCTTGTTTTCAGGCAGAAACTAGCCATAGATATTTAATCGAATGCGTTTTTCACAAACTACCGCGGCCGCTCCATGGCCTCAAAGAAGTGACTCTGCCTTCGCCGGAAACTGGTGTGCTCGACAGCTGCCGACGAGCGTCCGCCGCTCGCACACTTGGATTACCGCAGAAAATGGCAATGCGGGAGACAGGGGACGCTTACATTACGTCACAGCCGCTGGCGCGCGGCCCCTCACGCACTGGCCTTAGCGCGCTCGTAAACTCCGAAATACAGCCACACGTTTAGAAATATACTGAGTATCCGAACAACCGCCTCTTCAGAACGTTGATGCTTCCCTGATTTGTAAGGTGAAAACCTCAAGTGGCTGTGTTGGTGCCCTCGGCTGCGAGACACCACGCGGCCGTAAGAGGTCGCATAGGACTCTTAAAGACTCGTGAGCTCTAGCAGTGTTCCGGCCAAGAGCACTTTATTGCCTTTATTCACCTTTATATCCTTTGTTCAACGTCCCTTTAGGTGCTCGCCTGTTGCTGCGCTACACTATGCATGGGTATTGTGAAATGCCCGCACCCATGCTTTCTCTCTCCGTCTCCAACCCACGCCACGTGTAGGGCAGCAAACTGGACTTCCTTGTATTTCTCCCATTCTCCCTCTATGTACGGCGGGTGAAGTGCGACATTAAAAACATTATATCCAGATATATCGGTTGAGTTGACAGAAGGGGTGCTGCTCGGGCGAGCTGCTGTTTCATAACTGCAGCATTACTATTACTGGAGACATTAGCTGAATTTCTCATTTCCATGTACTACTATGAACCTGTGCACGTGAGTGAGTGGGCTTCAGGACAGAGAGTCCTATAGCACGCATTGTTTTGTTTCATTTCTTCTTTCACGAACCACTCTCTCTCTCTCCCTATTACAGAAGACACGAGGCCGAATGGTGCATATCTACAGCCGCCAAGCTCATCGCTCCTGTTATCAGCAGTTCGTTTTCAGAAGGTTACGAGTGGTAAGATACGGATATACATTGATGCCGAATTGTAAATATGTAGCCTTTGTGACGTTTCTGGCTTCATTGTAGTACTGAATCACAGTTATTTCAATAACAATATGACTTGTCTCGTATTGCTACTAATGACCTGGTAACCTTGTACGTGAGTAATAGCATCCCTGCCCACGGTATAGTTTTCATGCCTATTCTGCATTGAATTTGCTTAGCTTAATGGGCTAAGTAACTGAAAAGAAGGAAAGAGCTTGCAGTCATCCCGTTTATTAGAAACCTGGCAACAGGGAAAGTGATGTGATTGCTTCTTCAAACTGCGCCAAGAGGCCGAACATGCTACGGAAAAACTCACATTTGCGCTGAGCGTGCGCCATTGTATCCTTTTCGCGGTCTTTCTGGAAAAAAAGACAGCATTCTTCTCGAAATATATATCGCAGTTAAACGGTTATGGGAGCAGACAGGCGAAAGCTGTGCGGCTGAAAATATTTCTAAAGGACAGCAACTATCTGCTTAACATAGGATATTGCTGAAATATGCTAATGACAATTCGAAAGTAAATCGCAGCTGTCGCGTTTTGATATATTCAGCCTATCCTTGGCTAAGTACCATTCGCGCTGCGACCGTTTTTCATTGCGACCGCCTTCTCCCGAGACATGGCCTCTCGTAATCGTGTACTTCAACATTGAAGTGTCCACCCAGTCGTAAGCGGAACCACTTTGCGAAGTGCTCTTAAGGAACATTTGCTTTGCACTACAGACCCTCCCAGACGGCGACGCTCGTCATGGGGGAAGTCGCCGTGTGTTGAGGAAGGCACCCATTACAAAATATAATGGTTTTGATAAGAATTTCAAGTTTATGTTTTATAGCGTTTTCCGCGTAATTACTAACCGGTAACCTTTCCATTGCACTCGGAAAAATGTGCGCCTTGAAACTTGGTTGTCAGTCTCCTTAAAAGGATACCGGACAAAATTTTTTTCCCGCCGTGATCTGCAGCCAGACTGAAAGACTGGGTGCTGAAATTGGTAGATACAACCTTTGTTTCAAGAGAGAAGCTAGCGGAAAATAATAAATTTAGTGCGTTTTGCACAAACAGCTGCGTCCAGCGGCCGCGCCATGTACTAGAGGAGCGCATATTTTAACACGTGATCACTCCAGTTCAGCGAGTTTGTTATTATGACGCCAAAATACAGATACGAGTCTACGTGTTCAAGTTCTTTTTAGTTAGGGGGAAGCCTGAAGGTGAGATTAGATCGTTTCCTAGATACCTGAGTGAATCTGCATTTTGACGTGCTTATAGTTTCATCTGCCATCGAGAGCACTACTTAGTTACCGCGTTAAGGTAACTTGGAGTAAATGTTTATCATCTGCCGTAACAACGCAGTCGTCCTGGAAAAGTCGAATGCAAGAGCGGAGGCCGTCCGGAAGATTGTTAATGAAGTCGACAAACAGAAGGCCAAGAACTGAGCCTTGCCGCACACTGGACATAATGCTGGTTGAGCTAAATACATGACTGTCCACTACTGTGAATTGCCTGCGGTTGAAGAGGAAACTCTGAATCTAAGATTAAACTAAGGGTTCGAGGGAGAGGAATGCAAGTTTACTCATCAAGCGATGATTCGAAACGCGATCGAAGGCTTTCGAGAAGTCTAGATATGTGACATCGCTCTGCGAAAGTCTTTCAATGTAACAAATTGTGAATAAAGATATGACGGATTGTGTTTTGCATAAGCATGCTTTCACATGAACATCTGAAGAAATAGCAACATCACACATGCAATTTTCCACGGCGCAGCACACGCGGCCAAGGCTGAGCCTAAGAACCAGTGACCTCACGGGCTCCCGTTCTAGAAAATTCTGGCTGTTAAGCACGCTACCCATTCTTCAGTATGGTGAAGCAGTGAAAGTGTGTCGGGAGTACAGGACTGAAATGTTGCATGTCAGATATGGTCACATAGCCACTATTTTTGCTAGAAGTCAGTACAAATGTAATGCATTACATGCTAGAATATGCCGTAACCGAGACTGCGTGCGATGTTTCTACACAATTTTTGTTCTCTTTCTAAGTGCGTGGCACTTTACGGGCCCGGCTTGTCGTCCATCCATAGATCTCATGGGGCGTGATCACGCTCGAAATCAAGTGGTCAATACAGGTCTAAAACAAGGCTAGCGATGCTCAAAACTGCGGTAAAATAAACTAGCGAGGTATAAAAGAATAGAATTCACAGAAATAACCAAGTAGTAATCCCAGTAATTATAGAGCAGGTAGCGCAAAACCTACGGGGACACATGAAAGCAACATCAACACCAGACGAGTGCTACCTACTCCATGATGAATTCTTAAAAACTGGCCCAGATTTCCGTTCTCGCAGTAATTAAATTAACATCGCTAAAAACACGTCGGAAACTTGCTTTCCGCCACCGCCACCGCCTCGCTAGGCGCACGATTGCTCCTCAGACATGTGTTTCTCCGACGCCACATCTGAGAGGGAAACAGGCTGACGGAACTCGCTGCAGACGACACGAGTCTAGCTGCCGTAACAAGCAAGAAGTCGTTAAATTGCAGCGAAAGGTCGCGCGCATGCGGCACACCGAGTTTGCGAATGTCTCTAACAAGATTCTACTCGTGCCGGAGAACACCTACATGCTTACTTCAAACCCTGGCGTCATTGACGGATTGTTAAACGGAGCAATGGGAACTCAACGAACGGGGATCGCTGGGTGCGCGTCGCACTTTCTCTGATCTCACAGCAGTGGAGCTGCATTTATTGCAGAATTTAGAACTACACTAATTGCTACATAAGAACAACATATTTTTCCTTCTCTTTTGATGCAGGTGCCTGGAACAGATAAAATCATCGGCCTATGCGTACATCGCCAATGATCTGGAAATTAGCAAAGCTGTCGCTTACCTGAGGAAACGGGAATTCAATCAGGTTGGCGCGAACTTCGCACTCGAGCAGCGGTCGTTGCGATAATGCAGCCCGCACGACGACCTTGCCAAGCATGCACTGTAATACCGTGCTGCCATGTTGTTCTCAAACACTGCAGGCAATCGAAACCCTCAAGGCCTTCGAGAAAAAGGACACCAAGGTTGCCAGCACTGCGGCCACAAACCTTTCGTTCCTGTACTACCTGGTGAGCATTGCCTATGAATATGTCCATGTTCTCGCCAATCTGTGTGGAGCGAAACATAGACTGAGCGTTTACCAAAACGAGTGCAACATTCGGCCAAATGCATATTCCTGCTTTTTGCGCTTCAAAATATCCTTGGAAGCAAACGAACAAGGATTTGAGTTAGTCTTAAAAGTTCAAGACAGTCTCTGACACTTATGCCACTCTCACTCTGGAACTTGATGTTTCCATAACAGTCAATACTTTCGTCAACTGCCGGCACGACTTCATCGTGAGGAATGTTGTAAAAGAGGTCTTTAGCGTGTACTGATAGGCACCTCACAAATTCCGTATAACTGAAGTATGCGGCAACTTCGGCAGAATTGCGAACGTGTTCGGGCAAGCGGAGGCCGGGAAATGCTTCAGATATGTTGACGATTTCCTTGTCTGTTTCACGCATGATCAATTTAATGCAATAAGCGCAGAGAAGTGTTGGATCTATTCGCCAAGGCGCATGAAGGTTTGCAATTGACTGAACTGCCGGATGGTGACAAGTTACAGTTCTTAGATTTGTACTTAATATTTTCGAGACACTGCACGTGCTGGTAATACAAAACCAGGTCAGCGAAGGGACACTTGCCCTACGAATCCGGACATTCAAAGGTCGCGAACCAGATTCTTCTTCGTCTGCCCCTTCTCCTCTGCTTTTCCGAACTTATTTCTCTTCTTTCGCTCACCGTTATATTATTATTATTATTATTATTATTATTATTATTATTATTATTATTATTATTATTATTATTGTTGTTGTTGTTGTTGTTGTTGTTGTTGTTGTTGTTGTTGTTAGCCTTGGAACTTAGTAATGGGTTGCGCTCTCCAGCGCCTTCTAGTGGGTCGTCCCCTTTGCTTTTCTTGAAAGGACGCGTCTCGCGCTGAGAGTCCGTGCTTTACCGTGACTTTCGCGATTACGTATTTTCGCTGAGTGCCGTCGAATAAACACCTTAACGTTATTACTAATTTAAAGCAATTGAGCGCGAGAGATTTGACACTGGAAATAGCGACATGTGCACATGACGAAGCAACGAATTAGGAAGAATCCAGCTGCGCTTTGTCACTAATAAACTCTTTGAGTCTAGAATTCTCTGCCAATATGTAAGCCAAATATTTCGTTCTCACTGAATGACCAAATGTTGAAAACTGCGCAGCAAAATGAGCTGTCTCAAGCGGACAAGTACGCAGACCACGCCGTCCAAGCGGACAGATACAACGCAGCAGGTAACTAAGCAAAATGTAAAAACTGCGTCGGTCGCAGAGGCATAGCTGGCGACATTTATATTTTTTGTTGCTGTTTTATTACTACCACAAAGTATTCGGTTTGCCCGTATGAGCTGGCGCGGATCGAGTTTGTTTAAAGAGACACTAAAGAGAAAGAATGAATCGGTTTAGATCGATAAATTGTATTTGAGAACTATAATGTCGTTATTTCACCATCATAGGTGTAATAATAAAGGAGAAAGTGAAATTCAAAGTTCCATTTTTAAATTTCGCACCAAATGCTGCACGCGTGACGTCACGGATTTCAAAATGTATTTATCGTATCCTAGCGCCATTGCCTCAATTAATTTCCTCAAACTTGGTATGTTAACTCTATGGCCCTCTCAGAGGACAGTGTACTTCATTTTTACCTTAAGGAACTATGTAGGCACTAGAATGCGCCGTCACAGTATGACGTCACCGCGAATGGTGCGGAAACTTCAAGGTGGCGTCGCCACCCACATTTTCTTTTTGTCCGATTTCTTGCTTACTAAGCGTCTTCTCGTAGCAAGCGTGGTGTCTTTGTTATCGTGTAAGAGTAGTTTACTAGTACGAGAAAAATTGTTTAGCTTTTTAGTGTACCTTTAAAGTACGGAATAAAAATACTAGGCCTAATGATAACAGGCAGCAACACAGCAGGGTGATTTAAACCGCGCAGAAGGGCATCCGATGTCTCATGGGACATAAGAAGGAAAAACAGAAAAAGCTGTGCAGGACATGTTAGGCATGGAACACATAGTCGGCGGCTGATTGGAGTTGCGGGCACCATGGTACGGGAAACGTTGTCGAGGATGGCGGGAAATTGGGTGATATAAGAAAGCGAATAAATTTGCAAGCGTAATATGGGGTGAACTGCACAAAGATAAGGGTTATTTCACATTACCGGCAGGGACCCCTCCTCCTGCAGTGGAAGAGCGGCGATGTGGGCGAGTTGGTTTACGTACAGTTGACAGAAGCTGCAGCGCGAGTAAGTGCTCAAAGACAGGTAACACAGTGAAGGAAGAAAGCCAAGGAGGGAAGCACACCTTTTTTCAGCACTTCTGTGCTTGCGCTGCAGGTTTTGTGGAATGTCCTGCAGTTGAGATGAATAGGAAATAAAGAGCTCTAGAATTTCGATGCTGGGTCAATCTGTGTTGATTCTGAGAACGATCTCTTAAGGTGACCCGTTGCTCGTTGCAGCTCTAGTGAACAAAGGCAACTGCTGCTTCGCCAACAATGACTTGGACCGCGCGGTCCAGTACTATCGTGAGGCCCTGACCACAGAGGCCAGCTGCGTCGAGGCCCTGTACAATCAAGGTGAGCGAATGGTGTATATCGACGAAAGTAAACGCTGCACACCCCGCTGCAGCCCGCAAATTAAAAGCAGATATTGTGCAATAAAGTATTAAAAGAAACGTGTAAAGGGCAATTCCTGGAGGAGGACGTGGTTGGTCTGAATGTTGAAGTGTAAAATGTTCGAAATTTTAACTCATATGGTACAGCTGGTGTTGACTGTAACATTTGGAGTGGTGCTCATTGTTGGGGACTATTGTGACAAACTGGCATTCACTTACGTGCCTTGATTTCTGTCTTGTGATCTGTGTAGTCTGATTGCTATAGCTTTTTGTAATACTGGCAGAAGTGTTGTACTTTCTGATTTGATTGTGTAGCGCTGGTGCCTGTAACGATCTTGAAAGCTTATTAAATGCGAAGCATTTCTTAGCGAACCTCTGGCACTTTGAGCGTTTCTATCTACGTATCTATCTATCTATCTATCTATCTATCTATGTATCTATCTAGCCGCCTACGTCTGGGTGCTCTCATGATCGCCTCCTTAACATGGTGTAGACCAAAATTTGCATGGGAGGGTAAGAGGATTTGACGAATATGATTGCCAGGTCATGACATGAATAACCTTAAAATCCTGTCGCGTACGTCGTCAAACCCTTTCCACTAGACACGTGTGGCACATACCCGTTTACTACGGGTCGCGGTGTACGGGTATGCGCCACAGGTGATTGACAGTTTATATCTACCTAGGAACGGCGAGAACAGACACTGGTAATTTAAAGGCTAGAGCGTTAAGGAAAACCAACCTCGGCAGCGTTGACTCAATGAATGGAAAGAATGAAAATTAGGATCTCGGCAGGAATCGAACCCAAGCATTCTGAGTGGCAATCAGGTATTCTACCACTGAGCCACGCCAGGTGTATAAACTGGTTTGGAAAAACAGCCTACGCAGGCGTAATATCGGTGCAACGTCCATTGTGGTTGTGGTGCTGGCTATCTAATTTTACAAGAAAGCAATAAACACTACACGATACTCCTACGATGTGTACTTCTAAAATACAGGTGTCATATCAGATTAACGTCTGTAGTTCCAGTGTTGGCTCCGCTTTTATAGCAGTCTAACAAACACGTTTGTATTCCTATGATTCAGCAAGCTATATTGAAGCATTGCTCGATCCCGGAGGAATACATTAACGAAAGTTACATATATTATCCACATCACCGCACCGTAAAGTGCACTTCGGCCACCGGAACGACGCAGTGTCCTCTTCATTTCTTACGAGGCTGGGCGATGGCATCATGCTGACCGAGGATGATGCCAGATTGATTGACAGCCGCTTTGTAGACTAGGCTACGTAGGCCACATACGCCCAGGTAGTCTACGAATACGACAAACACCATCCACTGATGTTGGTCTACGTAGCACTATTCAGGCCTACCAGCCTCGACGGCCTATACCTCACCAACGCGAAGGGTGGCTGTAGGTTCCGGCATGTCGCCGGCTCTGTCGACAGAGAATTTGTCGACGAAATGACTGAGGCATCCACAAATTCCAACATCTCTAGTATACCACATACTTCACTACACATGGGCCCCTCGTCACCACGATCACGACCAGATCCTATAGCAAGTCATGACCAGCTGCTGGTGCTCACTGGTCACAGTGATGATGCCCTTGTTCAAGAACTGTCAAGAACTTTTTGCACACATGCACACGGGTTCGTGAAACGTGCGTGTGTTCTCGGGGCACGTATAAGCACTACATACCAGCTTACCGCTTCTGGTGTTGGTAATACCCACGTTGCCATTGGCAGCGTTACCCAAACGTAAACAACTGGTTATATAACACATATGCGGCTCTTCAACATATATATGTGTGCGTATCAAATTTATACAAATCTCTAGCGTCATTTTGTAACGTGTCGCTCAGTAAAAAGTTACGCCACAGTCACCTACCTCCCGCATGCTTCGCATACCATCGACTCCCACGGTACGTGGAATCTGCCGAATTTTTCATAATTAATCCATCCTGTATCGGCCTCACCGCTAACAGTATGTGGGGAACAGTCGTGGAAAACATAAACATCGTTTTGAAGTGCAATGCAGGTTAACGAACAGAATGTGACCGATTACACACCGGCTGCTAGCGAGCCACTCCGCGCATGGTGCTGCAGCGTGCTCCGGCAAACAACGCCCTGAGATGAATGTCACTGGGTACACCGATCACGAGCTATCATTTAAACTCTTGAGGAGCATTAGAAACATCTCTTCTGTACGCCCATGAGGAAACACATACTGTCGTGTGGAGAGTCTCAACATCGCTTCACACAAGCATTTGCGATCGCTAGCAAATTCGGTTTAGTTCAATATTAGAATCAGTATCGCAATTCGCGCCTACTAGTGTCGCGGCAAGCCGCATTTTATAGAGCCACAATGGTTCGCGTGCTGACCCCGTGTGTTTGAAAAGTCTTTTCGCCTTCTCTGTGGCGCCGTTTTCGTAAACAACGCTACATTGATTTCGACGATTGAGACACGTTGTGTACTGTAGTGTAAGCACCCTTTCTTTCTTCGCGTCGCGTCTCCCTTACAGGTGACGCGCACCAGGTGACGCGACCATCGAGAGCAATATTTATCTCTTTATCACATTTACAGCTCTGTACTGGACAAAGTGACTTCATATAGGTATCTTGGTGTTCCCATAACTGCAAAACTGTCTTGGCAAGCCCATATAAACTACATCGTTAATCGTGCTAAGAACACGTTAGGTTACTGACTCCATAACTTCTCAAAGGCACCATCATATCTTAAATACCGTTATATAAAACTCATATAAGCTGTGAGCGTGAATATGCATGTGCTTTTGTGGGATCCAACTAAACAATTCCTTATTAACTCATTAGAGTCAATGCAAAATGATAGTGCGTGTTTCATTTTAACGCGATCGCGTTAAAGAGCTTGTTCCGCAGAAGTTCCGGTGGTGGTGTCGGCGGCGGCGATTTTGGTTGCGAGCGAAAATTCTAGGTAGACGGAAATAAAGTAGGGGTGTGCGAATATCAAAATTTTCGAATACGAATCGAATACGAATGTCCACCTTCGAATATCGAATCGAATATCGAATATCAAAGGAAAAATGCCTCCACAGTAACAATATTTTATTTAACATGTAGCTATTTGAAAAAAAAAAACAGGGTCATTCCACGCCAAACGTCCCAGACATTGCGCTCGACCCTCTCCAATTGTATTGTAAAAAATTGTGGACGTTCATATCAGTGCACTATTTGCCCTGGGAAAGCATTTTTTGGAAAAAAAAATTTCTTGTCTGTTACATTGATTTGAATTTTGCCGTAGTGGGTGAAACATAGGTTGCGAAAAAATACTCTAAAAATACAATACTTTACGGAACGCCTTAAATATCTGCTGTTTACTTGAAAAGGAATGGCACTATCTTACTATCACCCATTGACGGCCACTACTTTGTCTCACGATGTGCTTTGTGGTGAAGCAATGCTGCAATTCTGCGCCCATTTTGATAATTTTTTTTAAAAATTCTACGAATATTACAGACAAAATAGGACTATATTACATGGCTGGATAATTCGCAGTAAGCGTGTCAAAGAAGTATTGTAGTCGATGACCTAGTAGTTTCGAAGTTGAAGGGGCGCAAACATTGAAAAATGTGTGAAATGCTCCACGTTTAGGCACATGTAGAGTGGTGATGCAGTCCAAGTAAAAATGCACGCTTGGTGTCGTTGGGAAGAGTAAACAAAGGAGATTTATTTGTGAAAGTTTCATCGGAGTGTTTTTTGTTTTTGGCGAGAAACAAAAATTTATGTTGAGCGTTCGCGGCGTGCCTGGGCGCGGGCCCGTAAGTTCGGTTCACTGCACCGCCACTGTTCCTTGGGGCAACGGAAGTATGCAGCGCCCACGCGGGTGGCACGATCGTGTGCTGCTGTGAGTTTCGAACTTTTCGAATGCACGATTTCCGAATCGAATACGAATATTTCGAATGTAATATTCGACGAATATTCGAAACTTTCGAATATTCGCACACCCCTAAAATAAAGAAATAACAAAAAAATTACGCCATCACGCACTAAAGGGAACCATGTGGGGATGCTAAGCAGCGCTAGGTGTTCACTTGTGTTTCCATTGTTGTTCCATTTGTTTCCGTGTATGTTTCATTTGTGTGTGGAGTTGTGTATATGTTGTGTACCGCTTATGTAACCCCCTCAGCTCGTTTCCGTTGCGCTTCGCCTTCGCGTTGTCTCGCAGCTTCGAGATGCGCTTGCCGGCATTGCCGTTTACGTTCAGCTTCGCCAGCGTCCACAGCGCTGTTGCGAAGGAGTGTGCAAAGAGAGCGAGCGCGCGCCGCATTATATAGGAGCGCACAGCTGTGGCGGAGAGAGAGAAACGGGAGAGGAGAAGCGAAGCGGAGGCAGCGCTCACGCGACCTCCTCCACCTCACCTCCTCGCGATCATTCGAGGAGAGGGGGGAGAGTTGGCGCATGCACGTGGGGGAGCGGACGCGTGAGGGAAGGACGGACACAGCCCCAAGCAAAAGCTGCTTCGCATCTAAAAGTCTTCGGTTCAAACGGGATCGGGTATTCGAAGCCGCGATCCCTGGCTCCATTGCGCGATACATTTAGCCGGACGGCCACCACGCATACGTCCTTTAACATACTAACGGCTAGCTCTTTATATGCACCATTTAGCGTTGGTGGTACGAACATCTCCGAGGTTCTTCAGTGGCTTGACGGAAATCTCGCAAGATGGCGCAAAGGGCCCACGGGAGCGCTTTCCGTGTTCCCTCGCACCACATGCATGGATATGGGAGCCGGCGAGCGTCCGCACTTGGCGTTCCTTGCCGCATGGTTTAGGTGACAACCGACGAGCCGAGCCAGGCTAGCGCTTGGGAAGGCGATTTGAATACGGTCCACTTACGCTATCGCGTTCTACTCTTGAAAGTGAAGCTCAAACGCCCGCCAAGATTTTGTGTAATTATTCCCGCGTTCCCTGTGTATCATCCTTGAAACATACTCTGCAACTTCCTAATATTTCTCTCCACAGGAAAGTGTCTTGTATATCAATATTTCATAAGATTTTTCATGAGTCACGCCTGAAGAATGAACTTATTATTGAGCCATTGTATTTGTCTGGTCGTACTAATCACCGCCATAAAGCTGAAGTCCCTTTTTGTCGTATTAACTTGTATTCAATGTTTTGTTCATGCCAAGACAGCGAAACAATACAACCACTTGCCCATCTCCATTGTCACCCGGGCAAGTGTTTCTTCATTTATGTCTGCTGCTGAAAATTAGTGTTTGAACTAGCGGCTAAGAGATGTGCAGTGTTTTCTTTTAACTATCACACCTTTCTGTAACGCCTTTTGGCATTTAAAGGGCCCCTCACCAGGTTTGACAATTTTGAGCCGACGAGCGCAATGCATGCACTAGGCGTTCACGATTACGTCTGCCAAAATTTGCAAAGCTGCGCGCCGCGTAAATGGGTCAAATTTCAAGCTGAACGCTGCCTGCCCTTCTTCTCGCGGCCGCGCGCCCAGAGAATGAGGGGATGACGTACATGAGAGAATGGCCCTGCGTAGGTAGTAGTGCTGTGACGTCGCTCCTCTACGTAGACGACTGTGCTCTGACGTCGCCAACAGTAGCACATGACACTGCGATAATTATTTGACACGACGTGTAGTTTCTGTAATTTTTTGCTTGAATGGATGAATAAAACTTGAGAGCAATAATAAAACACACAAACTGAATGTGTGCGTTTTCTTTTTTAGTTTTTACTGCGAATCGCAGCGAGATTCGAGACTAATCTACCTCCGTTTCGCACGCGTTCGTGTTCTCGCGCTTTGCGCATCGTGCAGACGCCACCCTTTACAACGAAACTAATATTCTACCGCGTTCCAGCGCTCATTAGGCTCATTTATCCTCCCGCGTCTAACTAGATGTTCATGCGGCACACCGCTAGTCTCGCGTCCGTACAAATGTTGCAGCTTTCGCGCCCAGTAATAGGTTGAAAGCCAAGTGATCGGCGAGGGTGCATTCGGCATAACTTGCAGAGATGAAGCGCAAACAACGCCGCCACAACACCGCTCGCGTCTCGGGGGCTCGGGCTGGTTCGGGCGCGTCATGCGCTCGTGACATTTTGTGCGCATGACGTGTTCATGCGTATGCGTTATGTGATCCTTCCGCTCGCGTGCCGAAGAGGGCAGGGAAGGGATTTGGCTTGCGAAGGCTACACGGAGCGAGCGGCAAGGGTTTGCAGCTCGCCTCCTCGCATCATGGTTTCGCGCCGCTACAAATTATTGTTTTAGGGGCGAAGCTCGTTAAGGCGGCACCCGTTCGTCCCTCGTAGTCGTCGTGGTCGTAGTAGTGAGTAACAAGTCTTACGCTTTGACCTCCAATGTGGTGCCGGTGGGAGATTTCTCCTGTGCGTTGTTGAACAATAAAAAATTCGCAGCGTGCGCGTTAACTAAAAGCCGAATTCTTCTGTCTCTCATTCCCCATTAGCAGCCATTGGCATGTTCCACTAGGAAACGTTAGTAGAAGTAGAAGTGTAAGTGTTAGCTAAAAGCCGACTTCTTCTGTCTCTCATTGCCATTAGCAGCCATTGTTTACCTCCAAGGTAGTGCCTGGTGAGATTTCTCCTGTGCGTGATTAAACAATAAAAATTTTGTTCAGAACGCCGTTGATTGATGAAATAAACCAACGAAAGACGCCAGATGTTTTGTAAAAGCAGAACGAAAGAACGCCAGATGTTTTTCTTAAAGTGTAGTAGTAGTAGTAGTTGTATTTAGCCACCTCGCCCGATCGTCAACGGGCGAGGTGGACCGGCAGCGGCGCGAGGACCCTGCCGTACGAGAGTTAAATCACACTAAAAGACATACTTTGCGGGCGATACACTCTAGTGAGCTTTCAACTTTTCGTCTTAATGTACATGATAAAGAAATTATTTCTACGAAAAACGCAAGGCACACCTTGAGCAATATGTTTGGTTTTGGGACGCTAAATGGAACCATGAGGCGATGCGAAGCCGGAGCACTTGCACGATCGCGTTCCGTTGGCTTTCGTTGGGCATGCTACCGACCTCGCGTCGTGGAACGCGCGTCCTGTCTACCCTCTAGCCTTGCCTTTAATTCGCACAGGGCGAGCGGGGAATGCGGTCGCTCTTGGCGCTCTTTCGCTCGGGAGCGGACTTCTTCCTTGCATTTCACCGATCACAAGTGATAATGAAGGGACCACGTAAACCAGCAGTACAATAAAAGTTTGATGTTTAATATATACACGATGTTTCACGCTCTTTATATTATGTACCGGGCGCATTTCACGGAAGAGTTTCACGGTTTACAGATGATTCCCTCCGTAGCTTCGCCCCACTCATCATCATTCACCCCGTGGATATGCTGTGATTTTTTTCTCAGCTTCTAACCGACCGATTAGAAAAATTCTTGTGGCAAAATGCTCTTTATTGGGCTCGCAACAACTTGCAATGTCTAACTAAAATTCGTTAGGTCACATGGTGAGGGGCCCTTTAAGGTATTGAAACAAATAAATCAATAAATAAATGAAGTGTCGCTATGTAGCGTCGCTTTGACCACAGGTAACATCAGCGTCTCACCTCACCCGTGGCCGTTGCCGCGCAGTGAGCCAACTACCCCTCTTCTGGTTCAGTGCGGCCGTGGAAAGGACGCGCTTGCGCGTGCGGCTTCTTCTTCTCCGACAGCGTCGGTTCACCTGCTTATGTCCCCAGCTGCTTTTTGGTGTGCCGTGCTGCAGTATAAGCTAGAAGTAGGGTAGTGGGCTCACCGGTGTCGAACGCGTAACGCCGCCGATGTCTTCTTGGGAACTAGGACACACGAACGCCGTCGGGCGAGTGCCACTGCCAGCCACTAAGTTAAGGACTAGGGTCCTTAACTGACGACGCCGGGGCAGTCCTTGAGCATCATCTAAATCTTGAAGACAAAGCAAGCGCGTCCCATAAACATTGCCATCGTACTGTTTCCCTCGGCCACTTTATGTGGAGATGTCAAACGTTGGGTGACAAAAAACGTGACTCAATGTGAATGGATATGACTGCATTTATTCTGTGCGGTACAAGGGTGGTTAAGTGGTGGCTATTCCTTCACGTTGTCAACTGTGCAACTACGCTTGCGTGAAAGTGAAACTTGCATACTAAGCACATGAGTGTACAAAGCAGAACAAGATTCACACACACAAAGGAAACAACTCCGATGCTTGCTGGTGATGAAATGATAACAGCGCGATCGCACTCCGTGGTCCACTAGAGAGAAGTTGCTGAAAGCAGTGCAGTCGCTACCTCCGGTTCGGTCTCGCAGACTTGGCACTGTGCAGTCCTTCATTGATGCTAAAACCATTGTTGTAGCTTGTCAAGGGGATGCTCATGAAACCGTAACGCAGCGTCTCTTGGAGACCTCCTCCTCGCTGGGAATAACCCAGCCCACTAGGGTCGTCGCCGCCGGCTGATGGCGTGGGCAGAAGGGCAGCGCCTAAGGTGTCACCACTACTCCCACCACTCTGCGATGTCGGTGCCCGTCGCTGGTCCACAGTGCCATTAAGTTTCGCCGTCAGTTGCTTCATGTATTCCGGGTTCGGTTCGCTCATAAATGGTGTTTCACTGAAGGGCAGACAGAACTCTCCTATCTTCTGTATGGTGCCACCTTTTCCGGTATACAAAGTGAGGCAGCCCTTCCACAGTGAAACATATCCCTTGGTAAGCTTGCAGATGTCACCCTCCTGGATGCATGTTCCTGGTTCATCCCAAAGGGACAGATTAATCGATCCTGATCGGTCAGCCACCTTGCACGTTCGTACTTCGTGGCCTTCTTTGGTCATGTTTGGTCGCCCTATGTCTAAGACGATGAACGTAATGCTGAGGCTTTTCATTCCCATCTTCAATTCTCGTATTGTCGGCTCCATGGCAGTAGGGCGGATAGAACGCTCAGTCAGCCCTGGATGTCGATGGGCGCGTCCAGCAACGCGGAAGCGGCCGTATGCGTCGTATGACAGGCACCGTCGCGCTCGAACGCAGTCTGCGGCGCCCCAACGCTTACCGGCTGGTTGCTGGCGTCGGGAAAGCTCAGAAACGCTTAGGAAGAGGTCGTGGTCCCAGCCACGAGTATCGCTGGCTCTGTTCGTCTCCAAAAAATAGATAACAGGGTTTCTAGAGGCAAATGTGGCGCCACCGTCGATGCGCGTTTCCCATCGAGCGCTGTGCCGTATAAATGACGATGACGATACATTCCTTTGCAAGGCCATATGTTTGTATCGACTGCCTTTGAGTGACGTGTGGCCTAAAATGTGGATGTGACCGCAGAGACGAAGCTTGCTTAAAATAAATCGCTAAAGGCTGCAGCTCACGTGTATGACGTGTTGCGTTTAAGTCCACTTACTTGCACAACCTACTCAAGCACCCAAAAATAATCACAGCATATCCACGAAGTGAATGATGACGAGTGGGCGAAGCTCCGGGGGATTAATAACCGTGAATGCCCCCGTACATTGGCCACTCAGTCATGAAAAGACGTGACGACACGCGTGTACAGTATATACAAAGTTCTTTATTAATCACACGGCGTATGTCGTGTTGAGATGTGGCCGGCGTCTTCC
Organism: Rhipicephalus sanguineus; assembly: GCF_013339695.2. Taxonomy (NCBI): domain Eukaryota; kingdom Metazoa; phylum Arthropoda; class Arachnida; order Ixodida; family Ixodidae; genus Rhipicephalus; species Rhipicephalus sanguineus. The sequence continues at coordinate 55,234,743 of NC_051181.1, forward strand.
TTTTATTATGACCGCCTTATGATACGTAAAATGTAAAGCCAAAGGTTCTTTTATGAGATCCCACCTGAAATTTGAGAAGACGAGGTCAATGCAAGTCCCTCTGATCGAGCCCGAAGGAAGTGCGGAGCTGGGCAGCCTTTGTTTATCTTCCGTTTTCTCTTTCTTTCCTCCTCTGTTTTTCTCATTTCGCTTTTTTCCTCTTTATTTATCTTCATTTCTATTTTCCTTCCTATTTTTTATTTCTTTCTCTCTATTTTTCGCTTGCTTCCTCATTTGCAATTCTTATATGTGGTTTTGCCTGCGCGCACTCGTAATCATTCACTTCGTGGATATGCTGTGATTGTGAGATTTTGCTCAATGGCATCATCATCAAGGCGCTCGAAGAACAAGAGTAGAGTGACCTAGAATAGGGGGAGTGTCCAAAGCGCCGGCTCCCGCGTGGGCCTTTTGCCGTGAACTCCCGCGCCGCGCCGCTGCTGCGCCGGACCCGTGGGCTTTCCGCGCTCGGGAAGCGCGCGGAAAGCGGGGGGCGTCTGCTACGCGCTGTAGTTTTTTGCGCCGCGTTTCCACACAGGGCACTTGAAGCCTACTTAACTTTCATAATGCGGTGCGGAATGGAGCTTATCCATCTTTAAGCATTGTGTTAGTGCTGGGGCAACATCAGAATGCAAAAAATCATGTGTCAAGCGGCATCAGCGTGGCCTAGTTCCGGTCACAGAGATCGAGAACGTTGGTGCGTGTGTAAAAACGCGCAAAACGGACACGCACAAGCAAGAAACGAAAAAAAAAACGTTATTCGCACGAGTAATCGGGCAATAGCAAAAAAAGTAAATTGCACGCGCAGTCAGCTGAAATACTTGCGCGCAGTGACTTCACGAGCTTTTAAATGCCAAGCATTTCTTAGCGAACCTCTGGCACTTTGAGCGTTTCTATCTACGTATCTATCTATCTATCTATCTATCTATCTAGCCGCCTACGTCTCGGTGCTCTCATGATCGCCTCCTTAACTTGGTATAGACCAAAATTTGCCCGGGAGGGTAAGAGGATTTGACAAATATGATTGCCGGGTCATGACATGAATAACGTTGAAATCCTGTCGCGTACGTCGTCAAACCCTTTCCACTAGACACGTGTGGCACATACCCGTTTACCACGGGCTGCGGTGGACGGGTATGCGCCACAGGTGATTGACAGTTTATATCTACCCAGGAACGGCGAGAACAGGCATTGGTAAGTTAAATGCTAGAGCGTTAAGGAAAACCAACATCGGCAGCGTCGACTCATTGAATGGAAAGAATGAAAATTAGGATCCCAGCAGGAATCGAACCGAAGTATTTTGCGTGGCAATCAGGTATTCTACCACTGAGCCAGGCCAGGTCTATAAACTGGTTTGGAAAAACAGCCTACGCAGGCGTAATAACGGTGCAACGTAAATTGTGGCTGTGGTGCTGGCTATCTAATTTTACAAGAAAGCAATAAACACGACATGATACTCCTACGATACAGGCGTCATATCAGATTAACGTCTCTAGTTCAAGTGTTGGCTCCGCTTTCATAGCAGTCTAATAAACATTATGTTTGTATTTCTATGATTCAGTAAGCTATATTGAAGCATTGCTCGACCCCGGAGATATACATTAACGAAAGTTACATAACATATCCACATCACCGCACCGTAAGGTGCACTTCGTCCACCAGAACGACGCAGTGTCCTCTCCATTTCTTACGAGGCTGGGCGATGGCATCATGCTGACCGAGGATGATGCCAGATTGATTGACAGCCGCATTGTAGAGTAGGCTACGTAGGCCACATATGTCCAGGTTGTCTACGAATACGACAAACACCATCCACTGATGGTCGACGTAGCACTATCCAGGCCTACCAGCCTTCACGGCCTATACCTCACCAACGCGAAGGGTGGCTTCAGGTTGCGACATGTCGCCGGCTTTATGGACAGACAATTTGTCGACGAAATGACTGAGGCATCCATGAATTCCAACAGCTCTACTATACCACATACATCACTATACACGGACACCTCGTCACCACGATCACGACCGGATCCTATAACAAGTCTTGACCAACTGTTGGTGCTCACTGATCACGGTGATGATGCCCTTGTTCAAGAACTGTCAAGAACTTCTTGCACACATGCACACGGGTTCGTGAAACGTGCGTGTGTTCTCGGGACACGTATAAGCACTACATATCGCTTACCCCTTCTGGTGTTGGTAATACCCACGTTGCCATTGGCAGCGTTACCCAACCGTAAACAACTGGTTATAGAACACATATGCGGCTCTTCAACATATATATGTGTGTGCGCATAACATTTATACACATGTTTAGCGTCATTTTGTAGCGTGTCGCTAAGTAAAAAAAAGTTACGCCACAGTCACCTACCCGCCGCATGCTTCGCATAACATCGACTCCCACGGTACGTGGGATCTGCCGAATTTTTTTACTCATAGTCGCCACTGGTTTGCTAGCCATATGCACACTGCTTTATTTGACAATTCATTAGTCTCCACAAGCTCTTTATTATGTACGGAGCACACCGGGAAGACGCAAGGGAAATAAAAAAAGATAAAAAAGAGTAGAGACGGCCATACGACCGCAATGCTGTTGGCTTATTTTTGTTTCTGAGGTAGCGTACAAAAAAGCTCACCGTGCGCAAACATTTGAAAGAAAAGCAGTGCCAGGTGAACTAACCTTATTCCACAAGTTCTTGCATAAAAGGCGTAATATAGAAAATGCTTTACAAATATCCAGATATCGTGAAACAAAGTTGCAAATACCCCCATTCTTGCTGTACAAGCTGCCTGAACGAAAACACGGTAAGAAGAAATATATATATGTACACGTATATATATATATATATATATATATATATATATATATATATATATATATATATATATATATATTATATATATATATATATATATATATATATATATATATATATATATATATATATATTATATATATATATATATATATATATATATATATATATATATAGTATATATATATATATATATATATATATATATATATATATATATATATATATATATATATATATATGTATATATACATATATATATATATATATATATATATATATATATATATATACATATATATATATATGTATATATATACATATATATACATATATGTATATATATATATATATATATATATATATATATATATATTGCCGCGAGTCTTATATTTCATGAGTGTAAGCTTCACCCACAAAGACTGTGGTCAACGCGCTGCGCAGGCCTCGCCGTGATGTGTAGGAAGCTTCGCGATTGTTTTGGAACAATCTGTTAAGAGTGCGCGCCGCACGAGAATGTTCCAGCTTTGTCGAGAGATAACGCCGCCACCAGCGATATCGCTGGAAAGTTCGATAGCGCCTGTATAAAAGCCGACGCGCTTGACTGCTTGTCAGTTGATCGACGGACGACGCCCTGTTCGCCGCTATCATTGTACAGCGTATATTGCTGTAGTTCTAGTTCTCATTTTCCCGGCCACAAGTTCGGCCAAATAAACAGTTTCATTCTGCAAACGCCGACTGCTGTCTTCGTCGACGTCACGACCACGTGACATCTGGTGGAGGTGCTGCTTCATGATCCGGACGCCACCGCGGAGCGCTGACCTAAGCCCAAGCCGCGAAGAAGACGAAGGGACTGCAACCAGAGTACGGGCTCCTTCCCGAAAACGCCAGGCAGCCGAAGACGGTGACATCGACCGCCGAGACGATGACTGACGCAGTGCCCCCTACGGCGATCGTGATGCAGCCACCCAGGGAGCCGCCGACGTTCCGTGGTTCGCCATGTGAAGACCCCGAGACTTGGCTCGAGACCTTCGAAAGGGTCTCAACATTTAATAACTGGAACTGCGAGGACAAGCTGCGCCACGTATACTTCTACCTAGAAGACGCCGCGAGGACGTGGTTCGAGAACCGAGAATCCGCCCTACAAACATGGGATCTCTTTCGGACGACGTTCCTAAGCACGTTCACGAGCGTGGTCCGCAAGGAACGGGCCGCGGCTATGCTGGAGACCCGTGTGTAGCTGCCCAACGAAAATATTGCCATCTACACGGAGGAGATGAATCGCCTGTTTCGACACGCCGACCCAAGTGTGCCCGAAGAGAAGATAGTGAGGTTCCTCATGCGGGGTGTCAAACAGGAACTCTTCGCTGGATTGATAAGGAACCCGCCGAAGACGGTCGCTGAATTTGCATCAGAGGCTTCCACGATCGAGAAAACGCTTGAGATGCGAACGCGGCAATACAACAGCAGCTTCTCGGCTACAAGCTACGCCGACGTTCAAGCCCTAGGACCCGCCGACCTGCGTGAGACGATTCGAGCAATCGTGCAAGAGGAGTTACGAAAAATTGTACCTCCGTCGCAACCTCAAGTACAGTCCATCGCCGACGTCGTGCGCCAGGAGATCCAGCCTTCACTCGGCGCGCCTCAGCTAGCAGAGCCGCAGCCGCAAGCCATTAGCTATGCTGCTGCAGCCCGCCGTCATGCCCCTCCTCCACGCCCCCGCCAAGACGCCACACCGCCGCAGTACCGTCGCCAGACGCCGCCGCCGCCACCGACGCCCTACCGACCACCTGTCGGCCAGCGCAACACCCCGAGGAATACCGATGTTTGGCGTGCCCCCGACAACCGCCCGCTCTGCTACCACTGCGGAGAAGCTGGTCACTTGCACCTACCACCGGTGGCAGTACCGACAGATGGGACTACGCGGATTCGCTATCAACGCGACGCGCCCGCAGCCAGGCGAACGGCCGCGCGACATCAACGACTACCTCACCGGAACACAGTGGCAAGAACGACGACCTTCCCGCTCGCCGTCGCCCGGCCGCTACATGTCACCGCACCGCCGGCCGTACACTGGCCCAAACCGGGGCCGGTCGCCTAGCCCGTATCCGGAAAACTAAGAGCAGCAACCGATGGAGGTGCGGTGCTGTACGACGAACTACCGAAGATCCTCCGCCGCCGACGACGACGCCGCGACGAAACCTTCAGAACACGACGGGAACCAGACAGACCCCTGACGACGAAATCTCGCGGACTGAAGAAGACCCGACGACGCAAAATGGAAGCAGCGGAACACACCGACGCAGCCGTGACCTCACGCCACGACCTAACTGCAACGCGAGACGACGAACTAGTGACCTCGACGTTCTTATCGACGGCCACAGCGTCACAGCTCTTGTCGACACCGGAGCCGACTATTCTGTCTTCAGTGGATTGTTCGCCACCAAGCTGAAGAAAGTAAAAACCGCTTGGAGTGGACCCGAAATCCGGACAGCTGGAGGCCACCTGATAACGCCGATTGGTGTCTGCACGGCGAGTCACCATCAATAACCGGACTTATCCTGCGAGCTTTGTAATCCTACAAAATTGCTCTAGGGATGTGATACTTGGAATGGACTTCCTAAGTGACCACGGCGCCGTCATCGACCTGAGGTCTGAGTCGATAACGCTAACCTCAGACAAAGCGCTCCCGCCCCACGCGACGCCAGGGAACCATGCATTGAATGTGATAGAAGAGCAGGTGACCGTCCCGCCGCGCTCCAGCGTCATTATTTCCGTTGGCACCGAAAAACCTGCGAACATTGAAGGCGTCATCGAGAGCGATCAGCAACTACTCTTGAATCGTCAAATTTGCGTCGCAAGAGGTATAGCCGAACTGCGTGACGGTAAAGCGAAGGTAGTGCTGACAAATTTCAGCCACGAATATAGGCACCTCAACATTGGTACGACGGTCGCCTACATCGACGAATGTGTGACCGCCAGCAATGCTTTCGCCCTCTTCGATGCTGCCGAACCTGCTTCAACGAATCGAGGTCCCGAACCAGATTTCAACGTCAACCGGAGCCTCCCGAAGGTCAAGCAAGACCAGCTGAAAACCCTGCTCCTGCAATACAAGGACTGCTTCTCGTCGTCATCACGAATTCGACAAAGTCCGGTGGCGAAACACCGAGTTATAACGGAGGAAAGTGCGAGGCCCCTCCGTCAGAGCCCCTACAGAGTTTCGACTCGAGAGCGCGACGCGATAAAGAAACAAGTCGACGAGATGCTACGCGACAACATCATCCAGCCGTCCAAGAGTCCGTGGGCGTCACCCGTGGTGTTAGTGAAGAAGAAGGACGGGACACTGCGCTTCTGCGTTGATTATCGGCGCCTGAACAAAATCACGAAGAAGGACGTATAACCCCTCCCACGAATAGACGACACCCTGGATCGACTTCACAACGCGACGTACTTTTCGTCGATGGACCTCAAGACCGGCTACTGGCAAATCGAAGTCGACGAGAGAGACCGAGAAAAGACTGCCGTTATAACACCCGACGGCCTCTTTGAGTTCAAGGTCATGCCTTTCGGTCTTTGCTCGGCAACTGCGACGTTCCAGCGTGTCATGGACACCGTACTGGCCGGATTGAAGTGGCAGACGTGCCTTGTGTATTTGGACGACGTCGTCGTGTTTTCCTCGACCTTCGACGAGCATCTCCGGCGGCTTGAGGCAGTACTTCAAGCAATCAAGGCCTCTGGACTGACCCTGAAGCCAGAAAAGTGCCGATTCGCGTACGACGAGCTCTTGTTTCTGGGTCATGTGATCAGCAAGTCTGGAGTGCGCCCAGACCCGCGGAAAACAGCTGCCATCGCCGACTTCGCGCCACCCACCGACAAGAAGGCCGTGCGCCGATTTCTCGGCTTATGCGCCTATTACAGACGCATCGTCAAAAACTTTTCACGGATCGCCGAACCACTGACGCTTCTCACGAAGAATGACGTGGAATTCAGGTGGGAAACGGCGCAAGTGCAAGCCTTTCAAGAACTTAAACGACGCCTGCAGACGCCACCCATACTTGCGCATTTCGACGATTGCGCCGATACGGAAATACACACCGACGCAAGCAGCGTAGGACTCGGTGCCGTCCTAGTACAAAAGACTGACGGGCTTGCAAGGGTTATCAGTTATGCTAGCCGGTCACTGTCCAAGGCAGAAGCAAACTATTCCACAACAGAAAAGGAATGCCTTGCCATCCTCTGGGCTACGTCAAAGTTTCGCCCCTAGCTCTATGGCAGGCCCTTAAAGTTGTCAGTGACCATCACGCCTTATGTAGGCTAGCTAACTTGAAGGACCTTTCGGGTCGTCTCGCACGATGGAGTCTGAGGCTGCAAGAATTCGACATTACCGTCGTGTACAAGTCCGGACGAAAACACTCTGACGCCGACTGCCTGTCTCGTGCCCCCGTCGAAGCGCCGCCGCAAGACGACGACGATGACTGCTTCCTCGGAACTATAACTGCCGACGACTTCGCCGAAAGGCAACGGGCCGACGCGGAACTGGGGGGCCTTATTGAGTACCTCGAGTGCAAGACCGCCGTTGTTCCGAGGATATTCAAGCGAGGACTGCCGTCGTTTTTCTTACGTAACGGCGTTCTCCTGAAAAAGAACTTCTCGCCACTGCGAACGGACTACCTTCTTGTAGTGCCCTCATCATTGCGACCAGAAGTCCTCCAGGCCCTACACGACGACCCGACGGCTGGACACCTCGGTGTTTCCCGCACGCTCGCCAGAATACAGGAAAAATACTACTGGCCACGCCTTGCTCCCGAGGTCGCCCACTGCGTCAAGACTTGCCGAGATTGCCAGCGACGGAAGACACCGCCGACTAAGCCAGCGGGACTTCTGCAGCCAGTCGAACCACCGCACCGGCCGTTGCAGCAAATCGGGATGGACCTACTGGGGCCGTTCCCGACGTCGACTTCCGGCAACAAGTGGATTGTCGTAGTGACTGACTACCTCACCCGCTACGCCGAGACAAAGGCCTTGGCCAAAGGCAGTGCCTCCGAGGTAGCCAAGATCTTCGTGGAGAACATCGTCTTGCGTCATGGCGCCCCAGAGGTCGTTATCACAGATAGAGGTACCGCCTTTACTGCGGACCTAACTCAGGCGATCTTGAAGTACAGCGAGACGAGCCACCGCCGCACCACCGCCTACCACCCGCAGACCAATGGCCTCACCGAGCGTCTAAATAAGACCATCGCCGACATGCTCGCCATGTACGTCGACGTTGAGCACAAGACGTGGGACGCCGTCCTTCCGTACGTGACCTTCGCTTACAACACGGCCGTCCAAGAAACGACGCAGATGACGCCGTACAAGTTGGTCTACGGAAGGAGCCCGGCGACGACGCTCGACGCCATGTTACCCAACGTCACCGACGAAGAAAATGTCGACGCCGCCGCTTACTTACAACGTGCCGAAGAAGCTCGACAGCTGGCCCGCCTGCGCATCAAGACCCAGCAGCACACCGACAGCCGTCGCTACAATCTTCGACGAAGCTTCGTCGAGTACCAGCCCGGCGACCGTGTCTGGGTCTGGACGCCGATACGACGACGCGGACTGATCGAGAAGCTTCTTCGACGATACTTCGGACCGTACAGGGTACTTCGACGTCTCGGCGCACTCAGCTACGAGGTTGTCCCCGACGGCATCACGAACTCCCAGAGGCGCCGAGCTCGACCCAAGGTCGTGCATGTGGTGCGCCTTAAACCGTACTATGCTCGTTAGCGCACCTGAGGACTAATGTTTGCTTTCTTATTAGTTTTCTTTAGTATTGCATGTATTCATGTTCTGTTTTTAAGCATCGGGACGATGCTTTTTCAGAGGGGGGCATTGCCGCGAGTCTTATATTTCATGTGTAAGCTTCACCCACAAAGACTGTGGTCAACGCGCTGCGCAGGCCTCGCCGTGATGTGTAGGAAGCTTCGCGATTGTTTTGGAACAATCTGTTAAGAGTGCGCGCCGCACGAGAATGTTCCAGCTTTGTCGAGAGATAACGCCGCCACCAGCGACATCGCTGGAAAGTTCGATAGCGCCTGTATAAAAGCCGACGCGCTTGACTGCTTGTCAGTTGATCGACGGACGACGCCCTGTTCGCCGCGATCATTGTACAGCGTGTATTGCTGTAGTTCTAGTTCTCATTTTCCCGGCCACAAGTTCGGCCAAATAAACAGTTTCATTCTGCAAACACCGACTGCTGTCTTCGTCGACGTCACGACCACGTGACAATATATATATATATATATATATATATATATATATATATATATATATATATATATATATATATATGGGTGTGCGCCCGGCGAACCGATGGCGCACACCCGACAATCGGCCCATCTGCTTTGCATGCGGTTATGCCGGTCACGTGGCACGTTACTGCCATCACGTGCAGCCGCCTCGAGTCGCGTCACCCACCAGCAGCCAGTCCAGCCGTGCATTCTGCGACCCGCCTATGTCACCGACGTCACGCCCAGCTCCATCCACTCGCCGCTCTTCGTCTCCACGACGTCGCTCACTGTCACCCATGCAACCACGTTCTGTCGCACGAGAGCAGGAAAACTAGTCGTCGCAGTCCACGAGGCAAGGGCTGCGACGCTATCGAACTGTAAAAGCCCTCAGCGAAGTCCATCGAATGTCATAGACGTGTTTGTGGACGGTGTTCGCGCATCTGCCCTTATCGACACCGGAGCCGCCGTATCAGTTATGGACGCAAAACTTAGCCGCTTACTCCGAAAAGTGACGACGCCACTTTCTGGGATGTCCCTCCGTACCGCCAGCTCCCAGAGTATTAGGCCTACAGCAGTATGCACTTCTCGCGTCGTCATCCAGGACGCTCTGTACGACGTCGAGTTCATCGTAATTGCTGCATGCTCCCACGACGTCATCCTGGGATGGGATTTTCTTTCCCGCCACGACGCCATAATTCACTGCGCACCAGACGCCCTCAAACTCTCACCGTTCTCACATTTGACGCCGGCAGACAGTCCATCGGCATGCGCCAAGATCCTCGTCAAAGACGATACCAAAGTTCCCCCAAACTCGTCGGCGGCCGTGCCAGTTTACTGCGCCGGTCTCTGCGACACAGTTGCACTCCTTTCGCCATCTGACCGCGTTTGCACTAGGAAAGGGTTGCTGGTACCTTTCGCGACCGTGCAAGTCACTCAGGGTAGCACCGCTATTTGTGTTACCAACCCATCCCCGCACATTGTTACGTTGGTGCGAGGGGAATGTCTCGGCAGAGTGGAGCCCATCGAAGACGCACAAGTTCTGGACGCAACCGATGACTCGCACTGCACCGGTTCCCGTACCATCAGTGCCGTTTCCACGTCTGATTCATCACCCGCGAATGTATTTGGTCCCGCCATTGCTGACAACCTTACGTCGGTCCAGCGTTCCCAGCTTCTGTGCCTGTTGGAAGAATTTCGTTCTTCTTTCGATGTCGGGCAAACTTCTCTCGGCCGCACGTCCGCTGTTACGCATCGCATCGACACTGGCGCCCAACCACCACTGCGGCAACGTCCATATCGCGTGTCTCCCACAGAACGACGGGTAATTAATGAGCAAGTCGACGATATGCTTCGACGCGACCCCTCGGACAGCCCATGGGCGTCTCCTGTTGTTCTCGTTGCCAAGAAGGACGGTTCTGTGCGGTTCTGTGTGGACTACCGAAGTCTCAACAAGATCACTCGGAAGGATGTTTATCCGCTGCCGCGCATCGACGACGCGATTGACAGCCTCCAAGGAGCAGAATACTTTTCATCTCTCGATTTGCGCTCGGGGTACTGGCAAGTACCCATGGTTGATGATGCTCGACCGAAGACTGCCTTTGTCACGCCCGACGGCTTGTACGAGTTCAACGTCATGCCGTTTGGTCTGTGCAATGCGCCCGCGACCTTCGAGCGCATGATGGACACCGTTCTGCGCAACTTGAAATGGCACACCTGCTTGTGTTACCTGGACGACGTCGTCGTTTTCGCTCCGGACTTCTCCACGCATCTTCAACGTCTGCGGCATGTTCTGACGCGTTTGAGCAACGCCGGCCTCCAACTGAATCTGAAGAAGCGCCGATTTGCAGCACGGCAGCTGACAATCCTAGGCTACGTCGTGTCTAAGGACGGAATCCTTCCCGATCCGGCCAAGCTTCGGGCCGTGGCCGAATTTCCCAAACCCACGTCCGTCAAAGAACTGCGCAGTTTCGTCGGACTGTGCTCATATTTTCGACGTTTCATACGCAACTTCGCCACCATGATATCGCCGCTGACGAAGCTCCTTGGGAGTAACGGGCCCCTACATTCGTGGTCGTCCGAATGCGACGACGCATTCGCCAAGCTCCGTCGTTTGTTGACGTCTCCTCCCATACTACGTCACTACGACCCTACGGCCCCAACGGAGGTACACACGGACGCGAGTGGTGTAGGCCTCGGCGCTGTTCTTCCGCAGCGCAAACCAGGGTTCCCCGAATATGTCGTAGCATACGCAAGTCGTACGCTTACTAGAGCCGAGACCAATTAACCAATTACACCGTCACGGAAAAGGAGTGCCTGGCGATCATCTGGGCTCTTACAAAATTCCGACCTTATTTGTATGGTCGCCCGTTTGATGTCGTCACCGATCATCATACACTATGCTGGCTGTCGTCATTGAAGGATCCCTCGGGCCGTCTTGCCCGCTGGGAACTTCGCCTGCAAGACTACGACATCCGCGTGCTGTACCGCAACGGACGCCAGCATGCTGACGCCGACGCCCTCTCGCGCTCCCCCTTGCCTGACGACAATGCCTCCTGCTCAGTATCTCACATTGCTGTTTCTTCTATCGATGTTCACACCATCGCTACCGAGCAGCGCAAGGATAAATGGATCGCCTCGCTGATAGACTTGCTCACTGATCCGTCGGCAACACCAAGCACTCGCGCGTTGCGTCGTCAAGCCCACCATTTCGCCATTCGTGACGACCTACTGCACCGACGCAATTACAACGCGGACGGCCGCCAGTGGCTACTTGTGATACCCCGAAGCCTGCGTGCTGAAATATGCGAGTCCTTCTACTCTGATCCGCAATGTGCGCACTCTGGGGTATCGAAAACTTCCCAGCGCATTCGACAACGATACTTCTGGCGAGGGATGTATCGCTACGTGCAGAAATTCGTCCGCTCCTGCCTCGATTGCCAACGCCGAAAACCTGCAACGCACGTGTCGCCAGCAGGTCTACAACCATTACCTTGCCCTAACCGTCCGTTCGGGCGCGTGGGCATCGATTTGTATGGACCACTTCCTCTGACTTCTGCTGGTAACCGTTGGGCCATCGTCGCCGTCGACCATCTAACGCGATACGCCGAAACCGCTGCCCTCCCAGCGGCTACAGTGCGCGATGTTGCCTCCTTCCTGCTACACCGATTCATGCTGCGTCACGGTCCACCCCAGGAGCTTCTCAGCGATCGAGGCCGTGTCTTCTTATCGGAGGTCATCGAAGCCATTCTCAAAGAGTGCCATGCTGTTCACCGCAAAACTACTGCTTACCACCCGCAGACGAATGGCCTAACCGAACGCTTTAACCGCACGCTCGGCGACATGCTCTCAATGTACGTCGCCGCCGATCACACAAATTGGGATGCCATTCTGCCCTTCGTCACCTACGCCTATAATACCGCCCCTCAAAGCACTACTGGTTTTTCACCCTTTTTCCTGTTGTACGGAAGGCACCCGTCGCACACCATTGACACGATACTACCCTACAAGCCGGATCCATCTGATTGTGCGCCTATTTCTGACACAGCCAGGCTTGCTCAAGAGTGTCGCGAGCTTGCAAAGTCCTTTACAACGCACGAACAAGAGCGTCAGAAGAGCCTTCGCGGTGGCACCACCACTTCTGAGTCCATGTTCCTCCCCGGAGCGCTCGTATGGCTCTCGGTCCCTACCACTCCAACTGGTCTCTGGTCAAAACTACTGCCGAAATACGAAGGCCCCTACCGGGTCGTCGAGCGAACATCCCCGGTCAACTACCTGATCGAACCCATTGAACCAGCTTCGGACATGCGCCGTCGAGGGCGCGACATAGTCAACGTGGAGCGCCTCAAGGCCTACTATGACCTACTCATAGTGACGAGCTGTTAGGTCGCCGGACGGCTCCCTTTTCGTACCCGGGGTAATTGTGGCGAAGCAAATGGTACTGTTTAACAGTTGCGCTCTCCAGCGGCTCCTAGTGGGTCGTCCTCTTCTAAACGTCGCTCGCGCTCGGGCCCCGTGCCTTTGCCTTGACTGTCGCCATAGCTCATTGTCGCCGAGTGCTGTCCAATAAACAGCTTAACAATATATATATATATATATATATATATATATATATATATATATATATATATATATATATATATAGTTGAAGCAGTGGTTGCCTTTGGTTGCCGTATAAGTATGAGAGGTGGCACTTCAAGAAAACATTTATTACGTTGACGTTTAGGTCAGAGCCTGACCTTGAGAACTCTGACCGAAACGTCGACGTAATAAATGAAGTGTTCTTGAAGTGCCACCTCCCATACTTATATATATATATATTATCGCATGTTGAATTGCATCGCTGAACGTCAGTATGAATCATTCGCGTGAGACGCGTGTTTGCTTCAAGCATTCACCATACGAAATGAAAACAGTTTCAAACAACTCATTCTCAACTTCAATTATTTTCACGGTTCTCGAAGGTTAGCGTTCGCCCGGGTCACAGACTTTACGAAAAGATGTGGATGGGTAGTTACATAAAATACAATTGTTTCTGCGGCAGTTGAGTGCACGCCAACACGGCACCCGACCGCAATTTCCCGCTTTTTCCTGATGACCTCAATATAGCGTCCACCACAATGTCGTGCTGAAGCTCCGGAGTACTTAAATAGCGAGTCTGCTCATCTCTTGAATAAATATAAAGAGATGACCAGACGGGTAAAGCAAGCCTCTTTTGTCCCGCAGACGCGTGCAATCAGCTGCTCTGAACTGAAAATCACGTTTGTTTTCGGGCGATCGCCTGTAACATGAAGCGAGGCATACATGATGTTGCGCTGTTATCATTTCATATTTTTTTGTTTGTCTTTTTTTAACGCTAAAGCCTTAGATGTCTCATCAAACACGAAAATTGACCGCCGGCGTCCCGCGTAGCCAACACGAGTGATGCACAAAATCATCACGCGATGACGTCGACAGAACTTGTGACGTCACTATGACGTCATTAAACGTGACGTCATACGATGACGCCATCACGACATGGTCGCTTTCCATTGCCTCCGTGATCGGCCCCCGATGTAGGCAATGTAAAAGCAGATGAGGTGCAGAAAGCTTGCAATGCCTTCGATCCTGTCGGCAGTCCGAAACCACGTTATGTGCAGAAAGCTTTCGGAGAGGGGCGTGGGAGGATCAATGCATCGAGTGACGAAAAAGCTAGCTTTCGTTTTGGAGTGATCGGCGAATGCATAAGAGACCATGTTTTTTTTCATGTAATTTTTTCGCATACATTTTACCTACGCGGTCAGTTCTTCAATATGTATGGGTAAGTCTAACATGTTGACATCGATATTGGTGACCACCACTTTTTTTATAACTTGACGGAAACAAATCGTCAGACCACACATCGTCAGAATTATTTCTGGCTGAAAGCGGGTTTGCGCGCCATACACAATATTATTATTCTCAGTCGTTACGCAAATGGCAAGCATGTCAAGTTAGTGATGCCATGACCTGTCGGTCGTGTTGGGCATACGTACATTCGTGCCCCTCCATGCGAATTTTCGTGTATACCAAGTGAACGAAACGCGAGTTACGCGAGTAATTTTTCTCTTTTGGTACCGCGGCCACGCCGACTGATACATTCGGCTTCGCATGAAATGGCTTGAAACAGCAGAGCGCCAGAGACAGCCTTGTAAAACAAATCGAATGCACGAAACAAAAGCTAGGATATGAAGGGTGCAAACGCGTTAGCATGCATGAGCTAGTTACTACGTACATATGTGTTACGTTCTCCTGGTTATCTCCAGTTTATTCTCTCCTGCAGCAAGTTCACGTTCGTCATTCGACACGAAAGTAAGCTAAGCGCCTTTTCTCATGATGAAGTGCGCGCAGGATGCGTTAATCAAACAGCCGCGGAAGTGTGGACCAATGCGGTGAGAAACCAGCTGCAAGGATATATACAAAAACCCCGTTTCACAACACACAAACGCGCTCTCTGTGATGAGTCGCTGCAGTATTATGTTGCAGTGACGCAGTATTAAATGTTGCCCAAATTTCTGCAATTTCAGCTAATAACGGCCAAAATATCAGGCGCGTAGCAGACGCTCGCTGCTTTCACGCGGCTTCCGCCGCGGAGAAAGCCCACGGGTGCGGCATGGCAGCGCCGCGGCGCGGAAGTTCACCGCAAAAGGCCCTCGCTCCTCCCATGTATTTGCGCGGCGCTTTGGACACTCCCCCTATTCTAGGTCACTCTAACAAGAGGAAGAAGACTTCTCTTTGGCGCGAGCGGCGAGTACCAGCGTGGCTACAACGGCGCGACAACGGACAAGCCTCGACCCTAAGGAGCTTCGCCCCTAAAAGAAACAGACGACAAACTGTCGTAGAATCGAGCGCTGATCTTGTCATATCTCGTCATACTCTAGCGTACCGTCGATACCTCTTCGTGCTTTATACAATGTATCTTTTTCGGAAAATAACATATGCCCTTAGCAATGGCAAAGTCACTAAATGTATTGCATTGCCAACGGCGTCCCTATCTCTTTACAGCCACTTCTAGTATAACTCCCCTGAAAGTAGCTATGTTAATGTCAGTGGCCAATCACCTCGAAGGCCTCGTGCGCTTTGTAGACTGTAAATGAAGTTAGTGGAGATAGATGCACGTGGCTCTTGGCGGAAAATATGGCTTCGTGTGATTCTATAGTTTAATAGAATGCGTTGGTGGGCTAGTTGGTGCACATCCATAGCGCTTTTTGTAGCGCAGAACGACGCCCCAAGATAGGACAAAGCGGTACTCTAAACATAATTTATAGTAGCGCTGTGTCCTGTCTTCGGTCATGTGATATCGTTTGGCGCTAAAAAGAAAGCACTATCTTGCGATTCTCCCGGTAGTGCGTACCAGGGCGGTAATGCTTGGAGCGGCGTAGTGGAAGAGGTCCGAGGGATTGATCATGCAAAAGCTAACGTGAAATACGACAATGAATTGTATACAGAAGCAAGTGGGACGATATTTGTTCTGTCTGGAAGTCTAAACATATGCAGTGCCCATCCGTCGTAGTACAGAAGTGCTTGTAGTGTTTTTACGTGGATGGTGTCAGTAACAGGGCATTGATCGCAATGGTGAGTTTAGCACTTGTGCATTACTTGAGATTATTTCCGTCCCATGGCAGTGGTTTACTAAGGATTCAAGCCTGCAAAGCGCTCAAAAGCCGCCCGAGCAAGCAAGCAGGGCCCGAAGCGGGTGATACTACAAGCCGCAACGCTCGCAATCAGACGCGCTCTGCGTTGACACTCCTGAAGCCAGCGCGTTCTGTGCATGGCCACGGCCGCAACATAATTATGTAGCGGCCGTGGCGTAATAAATGAAAGGGCGTTGTGCCCTAAAAAAATCACAGCATATCCACGGAGTGAATGATGATGAGTGGGCGAAGCTGCGGAGGTTCATCGGTAAACCGTGAATCTTCCGTGAATTCTGCCCAGTACATCATCACCGACGTGAGATCGGGCGCGTTTATACTAAAGGTTCGATGAGTTATGACGACTTGCAGCTCACTTTAATTTTACATGTACGCTGTGAATTTTCATTGTTTAGAAAACCATTGCTTTAGAAAACACCTTGCGTCTTTCGTTAAGCAGCTGGCGTCTTTTTCGTTTTGCTTTAGAAACATCTGGCGTTCTTTCGTTTTGTTTTTACAAAACATCTGGCGTCTTTCGTTGGTTTATTTCATCAATCAACGGCGTTTTGAACAAAATTTTTATTGTTTAATCACGCACAGGAGAAATCTCACCAGGCACTACCTTGGAGGTAAACAATGGCTGCTAATGGGAATGAGAGACAGAAGAAGTCGGCTTTTAGCTAACACTTACACTTCTACAGAGACAGAAGAATTCGGCTTTTAGTTAACGCGCACGCTGCGAATTTTTTATTGTTCAACAACGCACAGGAGAAATCTCCCACCGGCACCACCTTGGAGGTCAAAGGGTAAGACTTGTTACTCACTACTACGAGCACGACGAGGGACGAACGGGTGCCGCCTTAAGGAGCTTCGCCCCTAAAACACGCAAACCCTGCCATATGGGTTCAATACGTTTTTCTTCATCGCTTAGCGTCTCTTTGTTTTCGTGTTTTTTGTGTGTTTCATTCGCCAAGCTGCATTTGCAGCCCGTCGCGACACCTGCCACACGGGCTCGTGCTCGGCCATCGGCTCGCACGAGCGTTTACAACCATTTTTTATTCCTCCATGTTTACAACGATGAAAGCCAAGCGGGAGACGCGCGGACTTTCACATTTCGCTGACCGAACTTCATAGATAGCCTCCACAGCGTTGCACCAGATGTGTGACATGGAGAATAGGAGATGAGGCATAGGCGAATGGGCGCAGTTGGTGCTAATTTAGCTTATTTCAGGAACCAGTAACCACGATAGTGCAGGCACCGTGCACTGACCAGAGGGAGCTGCGTTGTTCACACTGGCCCGTCCCAAGTTCGCTGACATTGGTCGTTAGGGGCACGCAGAAAGCAGACGCGCGAACGCGTACCCCGTGTAGCCCGGCCACAATCCGCCCCCACTAATGTAGGGAGGGAGACGCGCGCAACGCGTTCAATTCACCGGCTTCCACCGCAGTGAACATCTCCTGCAGCCTACGCTGTTCTGACTCAGTTTTCCGGTCTCCTTTTAGAGTATCGTAGGGGTTTGCTGTTTGCGATGTGACTTTGTTTCGTCGAAATAGTGGCTCGATGCTCAGAAACCAGAGTTCTGAATGCGACTGCCAGAACTCTGGTAGCCTGAGTAGCGACAACAGGGTCGGGTAGCGTGGGATTCGGCGTCGCATCGCCGTTAGGTGTGGCGTCCATGGTGTGCCGGAATGAATGGGGCTGAAGGTCTTTTCCTTGGCCACCCAAGAAACGAGGGTGTCCGTGAACACTGGGTGCGTTGGAGAAAGGACGAGCAGGTAGGGCCTTACCGTTCGACGCCCGGGTCACCACTTGTGGGAAGTCGTGAGGCGGGTTGCCAGGTCGAAAAGACACAAAATAGTCATAAAGTTGAAAGAAAAGATGGTTGCTCCCTCCGTCATAGGAATCGGTATAACACGAAAGTGAAACGTGTCGTCACAGAAGTAGTTTATTATTCATAGTGCATTGGTATATGAGAGCTTGTACAATGTCTACTGTTGTTTGGCAGATATAGCACCGCTTGATGTGGACGCATCGCACTCACGTTGACGCCTGGTGGCACATCTCCGTACCGACGACAAACGCCCATGGTCATGATTTAACCCTTCCGGTAGCTGAAGTTCTTAACATATACGTGAACACCGCATATGGTGAATCCCGCGCAAAGATGGCATCAACAAGCACATAATAAACACTGATACTCGATATGCACTCCTTCAGAGCGTCGTGAAATGCGAAAAGAAACGCTACGCGCGTCGTGGCTTCCCTCTAGCCTGGCCGTTTCTTCTCACTGGGCGAGCGGGGAACACGGTGCGACAGCCAGGCGACCGTCGGAAAGCTGCTTTTCGATATGCATGAATGCTATGAGCGAGGCTTTGGCTAAAGCCGCTAATTCATGGTGTGTTAAAGCGTTGACGAAATTAAACTTGTATTGGAACGCGCCGAATGGGACGGTCGTAGCAACGGCGTGTTTTTTTTTTCGAGCCTGGTGGCAAAGATGTCATCACCCTGTTATAAAGGGGACGCTCATAGCATCCATCCATCCATCGAAGAGCACTGTGAGAGGAAAGTGCAAAAGATAAAAGATGCGTTCATGTAGCCTTCGTAATACGTTTGGTGGTAGCTCAGTGGGCTAAACGCCCGCCAGCCGTCGTGGCGGACCGAGAGGTCTTGGGGTCGACAACCGTCAACGGGACTTTTTCTTATAGTTTTTTTCTTTGCCATCTGATGGCATTCATTTTGCTGACGTACTTCCGTGACGGAAATACGTCATGAAAGTCATGATGTCATGAAATACGTCATGAAAAAACCAGGGCACATGCAAAGCAGGCGACATAAGTGCTCACTAAGAACTGTTGTTAGTCAGCGCTTGTTTTACAGTCTTTACCTCTATGTCCTGGTTTTTTAGTGCTAACTTCAAATGTCGGATATCCGATTTCTAATGTTGATGAGTGCAGAGCGTGCTGGACGTGGAGCGCTTTCGGCTCCTGTTCACTTCCAATTATGGTTTAAAGCCGCGTTTAGCATTGGGTGATCTGCAAAATGAGGCTCCATGCAGCTGTTCTTGCTGAGATCCAGCCACGTATCCAAAAGAATCTTTTTTAACGCGAAAGTGTTTTATGCCGGGGTCCATCACGGCTCCACTGCAGTATTTCCGTCACGGATATGACGTTGTAAAATATAAAGACTAAGAGATGGCAAAGAAAAAAACTAGAAGAAAAAGTTCCATCACATGGAGTCGAACTTACGAACCCTCGCTCCGCACCGCGCGGCGCGAAACGATTCGGCCACAAACGGCATGTTCGTGTGCAGTGCTAACCGCGAGCTATTTATATACACCATTTGCCGGTGGCGGTACTCAGAGATCGGTGTTACATCAGCGTGTTTTCGTTATCACTAGCGAGATGGCGCGAAGGGCTCGAAGAGCGTAGAGTCACTGGAAAATCAGAGTACCGCAAAGGTAGGCTGCACGCGGGCAACATTGGGCGGCGGCGGCCATTTCCCTTCCAGACCGTCCGGCGCGTTGCTTGCGTGTGTTGAGAAGTGACCGATCTTTTCGCCTCGGTGCAGAGTTACGCTCGCCGGAATGGCATTATGTGTGTGTGTTTCTTCAAGAGGATATTAGGAGTGATTTCGAGTCATCGACAGTTATGGATCGACTGCGCGGTTAGCGGTGTAACTAATGAAACGTGCGGCGAATGTTGCCATGTGCTCGGGAACTCGCTTCATGGCTTCCTCGGTCTCTTTTCGTGTCACGCCCGGGTGTGCTTGCTAGGTCCGGAGCTGTAAACATGGTTGCATTAGCGCAGTGACATCGTGCGAGATGCCATTTACTTCGACATTTGGTGAATCTTGACTGTTTGCGCTAGCTTTGCAGTCGGTGTTCAGGTTCACTGCACTCGAGAACGTTATAGAACAACATCGAGAACATTCAACGCTGCATCCTTCGACTGACTGATCGCTGACGCATACCTTGCTTGCGCACCATGCTTGCTGTTCAACTGGTAGATATGTGTAATAGAAGTTGTGTGTGTACGGTAATTGGAAGTTGTGCGCGACGTACTTTTGTCTTGACTCAGATTGCCAGCAGCCAAACGCACGGGCGAATCGGCGTCTCCTTAATATTCCCAAAGTTGCAGTGCATTTGCAAATATTTTGCTGTGTTCCGACAGTTTTTTTTTTGCGTTGCCAGCGCGTAAACAGCTGGGGTTCGGTTTCTGCACTGCTGAACTTTTTTTTTTTCATTATGCACTCTTTTTAAAACTTCCTCGGCCCGGTGCTTTATGTTCTTTTGATCAAAAATAGCACATTGCGGAAATTTTTAAAGCGAGTGTTACTGCAACACAGTATGTATATAGATGTAGGGCTCGCATAAAATCGACTCCCGCAATGCGTGGAATCTTTCTTTTTTTTTTTTTTGCTGTGACCATTTCTCACCCTCTAAACAGTATTTTAGGGGTACTCTCGGCACAATGCAGCATTAGCAACATTTTTTTTGCAACTAATTCAAAAATACGCTTGATAACATTGCCTTATACCAAGTTTATCAACAGAGTTCCACGCTTCTGTTTTGCGCAATGGCAAATGATCATGCCACAATTGCCTTCAAGGTATACCAGTAAACAGTTATTATTTTAATAAATCTTCAATTTCGTTCTCGTGCGTGACGCGCTTATAATTCGAATAGAATGCGTAATCTGTTCAACAGACCGAGATATAAACAACCGAGCAAATAGGAAGGTATCTATAGTTTTCAATATCGCTAACCATAGCGAACCGAAAAGGCGAAGTATCCTGTCGCATGAAATCTTATCCAGAAAAGTTTGTATAGTTCACTGCAGGAAGGTGTGTTCTTCGAGGGGGGCGAATTCATTCCGGCCAACTGTGCAGCCACGTAGAACGGCGCTCTTTGACATTAATTTTTCCCACACGGCATGCAAAAATAAACGAGATTCTCAGAGTAGCTCACCAGTAGCGTTCGATTGCTGGTGAGCTACTCTCTGGCATCTGTATGCACTGGCGTAGCCAGGGGGTGGCACACCGAAGCCCGTGCCCCCCCCCCCCACCCGAAATTTTTTTTGCCGCGGCATACAAAGCACGAAATGCCACGCGACCACATCTGCCTGCCAGGCCGCCACTTCAGATCGAGGAGGTGCCCACCCCTCCCCTCGCCTCCCGAAAAAATTTCTTGCGCCCCTGTCTGCATGACGCGTTTAAAAATGCGACGAAGTACTTATAGGGACCATGGTACCGCAAAATGTCCGGCCACGCTCTGCATTGAACGCGCCTGCACCCAAAGCGCTTGGAAGGGATATGGCGGCGAGAGGTCACGTGATGCGAGTAAGCCAATCGCGTCGGCGGCGGCGCGCGGAAAACAGATGCGATACTCTGAAATTTTTCTAGTGGCTCTAGAAGAGCGCGCTTTAAAGATCGTCGCCCCACGCGTTGTAATTACCGCGCGCCTCTACAGGGCGTGGTCGTTCGTTCGCGCGCTTATCTCGTGATGGCGGTGGTTTGTACGCCTTGTGCTCTCACCGCAAGTTTGCGTTGAGAGCACCAACGTCACGTCGCTCACTGCAGCGGCCGCTTTTGCGAAAGGAGCGCACTGCTCACAAAGAAAGAAGTTACAGCTGTGACATTTAGTTCGTGCTCATCCTCTGTACGTTCGTTTCGTGCGTCCTTTCTGCTTAAGCAGCGCGTTGCGAGTTTAGAGGTGCTTGCCATTCTTCGCGTGACATTACAATTTAATGCTATAGCATTCATTCCTTCGCCCTTGGGGCGAAATAATGCACAACAAACGCTCGACTACGTCTGTGAAGACACATTTCACGTTCGTGTTATACCGATTCCTATGACAGAGGGATCAACCATATTTTTAACACGAAACTGTTTTATGCCGGGGTCCACCAAGACATCAGTGACGTATTTCCGTCACGGAAATGACGTCGAAAAATTTACACAATTAGAAGGCAAAGAAAAAAATGGTTCCGTCAGCGGGCATCGAACCCACGACCCTTCGGTCCGCAACAACAGATGCCGGGCACGCTATCCACTGCGCCACGGTCACATACCCTAGAGGCTTTACAAACGCGCCTTTTATATCTACCACTCTCCCGGTCGGCGGGGTGGTGTTGCCCTCTGGGAGCGGTTAGGTAAAGTAATTCGTCATTACTATGGCCTCCGCGATTAGCACCTGCAACGCGTGACACGTCCGTCCCATTCGGCGCGTTTTCAATAGAAGTTCAATTTTGTCAATGCCTTAACACACCGCGAGGGGGCGACATTAGCCCAAGCGTCGTAAAAGCGTCCGTCTCGCTCATAGCATCACGCTAATCCAAACCAAAAATAGCTCTGCGACGCGCGCCTGCCTCACCTGACTGTAACACCGCGTTCCCGGCTCACGCGCTCGCCCCGAGAAATATCGCGGCCGGGCTACCGGGGCGTTTCCCTCTAGTCTGGCCGAGGTGTTCCATCACATTTTAAGATGCCGCGGGATGGTGACCAAGTTGTGCGTTCAATATGCGACGCTCATCTGGCTATCACACCTCGTTCTCTGATTACGCTTTCACAGTTAACTATTAGATGCGAAGTCTTAAGGCGGAGCTCAATCCGGTGGTGGTGGTGTGCGGGTGACCACCCTTACTGCGCATGCGCATACCCTCTCCACACACCTCCTCTCCACTCCCCCTCACCATTCCCCATGTCCTCTACCCCTCTCCCCTTCCCCTCTCCACTTCCCCTCTCCCCTACCCAATCTTCCTCTGATACGCGGGCTAGACCGCTAGACATGCCGAAATTCAAGTTACAAACAGGGGTATTTCCAAACCCACAATTGTTGAGCAAGTGGCATCCCTCGGTGTAGGCATTGCGATGGTAGAGCGGACTTAGTCCACATGGTTTGGAGCTGTCCTAACTTTGATGAGCCAGACAGATGCAGAGAGTCCTGGGAGTCCTTGCTACTCAACGAAGAGGGATCCCGGTCTCAACGAAGAGGGTCACGTCCCAAGGGATTCCGGTCGACGGTTAGGGAGGATGAGTGTGGGTTTAGGCTGACGCCTCTACCCCGTCATCTATTTGACGGGTGCCAATAAAGTTACTTCTCTCTCTCTCTCTCTCCTGCGCAACGCCGCGATGAGCTCGAGCGCATGCGCGTCCCCTCCCCTTCTCTCTCCTCTCCTACACTGCCCCCCTCTCGCCCGCCTGTCGACCGCGTTCCCCGCTCGCCCTGTGAGAATTAACGGCCAGGCTAGATGGAAGATACGACGCACGTAGCGTCCCTCTTCGCGTTCCACGACGCGAGGTCGGTAGCATGCCCAACGAACGCCAACGGAACGCGATCGTGCAAGTGCTCCGGCTTCGCATCGCCTCATGGTCCCCTTTAGCGGGAGATGGTGTAATTTATTACAGCTACATCAAGGGTTTATTTAATCATTTAACATGGACGTTAGTCGTCGGGATGGAGATGTACCACCAATCATCAAAGTGGTTGCATCCACGTTAAAGGGTGCTATAGCCGCCAGACATCAACATACATTGTGCAAACTCTCTTATATCAATGTACAGTAAACATTCAGTTACTTCTGTAAGGGCACGCTTTACTTTCGTGTTATTCCGATTCCTATGACGGAGGGATCAACCATGTTTTTTTGTGTGTGTTTGCGCGCAAGGACTGCTTGTCTGGCGGGTTATAAACGTGTAGTTTTTTTTATATTTGTGTTATGACCCCACCGTTAACCCTTACGCCTGCTTAGGCCACTGCGCCATCCTTTTCATTAAAGTTCATCATCTGGGTAATCAAAGTGCCAAATTCAATTTTCGGAGTTGGAAGGAAAGACATTTATTAACTGAAAGGGATTTGTTGTGCGGGGCGAGCTAAGTCCGCAAGTCCTATCTAGCAGTGCTGGCTGCCTTCAGTCCAGGACGCCACAGGCGACTGCCGCCCTGAGTGCCCTGTCGATCAAGCTGATCTGATCGTCAAGGCTATCGCTTGCCAGCAACTCCTACCACCGCTCCACACTCGCTTGGTCAATGGGGGGCAGGCCGGGGATGGCCCGGCAAGTCCATGTAGTATGCATTAATGTGGGTTTCCCAGAGCACCATGGGCAGCGCGCAGGGTATTCTGCTGGGTGCATTTTATTGAGAAGATGTGTATTTGTATACATTCCGGTCTGAATTAAGCGCCAGCTGGCAGCTTCTTCCTTTGTGGGCTTCTTATGGGGGAGGGAATAGATACGCCTGAGTCCCTTGTAGTGATTTATGATGGCCGCATACTCACACGGGACCGGGATAGGCTTCTTGGAGGCAGGGTCATAGGGGGCTCGGTCTGTTGTGTACCCTCGAGCCAGCCTGTCTGCCTCCTGGTTCCCTTGCAGCCCCATGTGACCCGGCGTCCACATTACCCTGTGCGGCTGCGACGTCACCAGATATTGATAATTTTGCTGAAATGGAGCCAAGTAGCCAAGACAATTGTTCTGCCGCCACCGGCCTAGAAAACTAGCCAGATTGGCGCAAAGTAGCCAAACCTATCAACCCTGGTCGTGAGGCGTTCCCTATAATACATATTTTATTTATCGTCATTCGAACATGGACAACCTGGTATGCTGTTGCTCTTGCTGGGATCTGCTTCGGTCGCGCTCGGCTCGAACGTGCTGAGCTGCTGAAGGGTAACTTCGTCGTCGTACGCTGATGGCTCGCCATAGGATCAGTGCCTGACGCGACCTCTTTGTGACAATATGTTCACTCACAACGTAAACAAGTTATGATGGAGTCAACTAGGATACGCGGATCCGCAATCTCTATTCCAGACCTAGTATTTACAAGTTATTGGATTGTCTGCCACGGTGGATCAGTGGTTACGGTGTTCGGCTGCTCACGCGAAGGTCACGGGTTCGATCCCCGCCGTTTGCATGTCGGCGGAGCTGAAATGGTAGAGGCCCGCTTACTGTACGATGTCTGTACACGTTAAAGAACGCCAGATGGTCGAAAATTACGGAGCCCTCCTCTACGGCGTTCTTCATAATGATATCGTGGTTTTAGGGCGTAAAACACAACACATTATTATTAGGTTTTGAATTTCAGTTACTTCAATCACAGTATACGAAATGATGTCTGAACATAAAATAGTGTTTGTATCTTAATTTTCCTTTGTCTATAGTCCATTAGGCAAACACAGGCAAAGACAAAATCGCAAAAGTCTATTCAAAAGCTATGGATGAGTCACTTCTGGATTACATAGAAATAGCCTTCGAAAAATTCACATCAAATAACGTGTCAGCTATTATGGGCAACATGCGAGGAACACTGCCAGCATTGCATTACTAACTTCCCGGTAAAAGAGGTACGATTAAAGAAGACTAATCCATGAATTTACGCGGCAGGTTATTCATTTGAAGAGAAAAATTAAGCGTTTAAGAGAACGAAGTGTCGTAACTTTAGTTTCTTAGACAAATTGATGGCCAAATTATGTAAAAGTATTCAATCGGCTAGGAAACACTATTTTACTGAAGCCCTCCCACGGTTTATGCAAAAAAAGTCCAAATAAATTTTTGAATCACATTTGGGATTACAGAAAGCCTATTAAGAGTGTTTTTTTTTGACAAAGTCATCACGTTTCCTGAAGAAATGGCGCGAAACTTTAATTCTTATTTCCATTCTGTGTTTTCCAGTAGCGATGATGAATATTATGATGGTATGAGTAATGTTTGTGTTCCTTCATGTGGACCTGTTGTTTTAGTGTGTTATTGAGACGTCGTCCTTAGACTAGATCCGAACCTTTCTGCTGGTCCTGATGATATACCGAATATTTCCTTGGGGCGTTATGCAGAATCATCAACCCAATTTGTAATAAGATATTTCATAAATCGTCGTTGTCCTTGTCTTTGCCCTCTGATTGGCTCACAGCTAGAATTGTGCCTATACAAAAAAATGCTATCCGCTTTTCTGGGTGAAATTCCCGCACTATCTCTTCAACTTTTTCCTCCTGCAAACTGATCAAACAGGTTGTTGCAAATCATATGTTAGAAATTCTTAGTACAAATACATCCCTATGTCCATGCCAGCATAGTTTCAGAACGGGGTTTTCAACTGTTTCGCAATTAACTGTCATTCCCACCTTTAGCGCAATATTATATCAATCTGGACGAGTTCACGTAATATACCTAGGTTTTAGAAAGACATTCGATAAGGTTCCCAACAGTAAACTACTTCTAAAGCTTAAAATAATGGGGGCACCTGCTGCACTCATAACTTGGATTGCGGCTCACTTGAAGCACCATATGCAGTATTTGGAAATGAACGGATTCCCCTCCTACCTGCTTGACGTTACGTCACGCGTCTTGCATGGCAGTGTACTCGGGCCTTTATTATTCTTGGTGTATATCAAAGACAGGCACCTCCATAGATGTTGAAGGTAGCCTTTTACAGCGAAAGCTGTTATGAGATCATTTCACCGGCCGTTTTTGGTGCCGTAGTTGTCCGCCGCCGCCGCCGCGGCCGCTGCCGCCGCCGCCGCCGCCGGTGTCCGTAACCAGTATCGCTCGAAATAAGAAAAAAAACTAAATAAGAAAAAATTCCAGGATGGAACAAGGTTCGAACCTGGGCCCTCTGCGAGGGAGCCCAGTATTCAACCTCTGAGCCATGCCGGTGCTTGAAACTGCTTCGCAAAAAGGTCCTATACAGGCTTCATGTCGGGAAGGAACCACATTAGCATATGCAATATAGCGTGGTAAAAGAGTAGAATAAGCACCAAGCGTCGCACAACGCGGATTCTGTAACCAGGCGTCACACAATGCGAATTGCGCAACGAGTAGGTTGTTGAATGCTTCCAACCCATTACAAAGAGCTCTGCCATAATTCTTCATCGTCATCACGCACAGCATCAACAAAGTGCGCATAATGCCTTACATACGTTTAGCAGGTACCACGGCTGTCTGTAGAATCACGAAAAATGGCACAGTGCCTACTGCCCTACTTCTAAAAAATTACAATGATTTATAGCGTAGTGCGTTCCTCGCAAGTGCACTTCTGTTGGTTGCCAAGGAAGCCCATAAGGCTCCCATGATCCATTTCCTCAGGGTCTCAATAAAGTCAATTCTCTCTCTCTCTCGCTCTACGTTTCTCCGGTTAAAGTGTGTTATAAAGCGTGGTGGGACAGTTAAATAACGACCGGGTGTCACACAATATGCATTACGTAACTAGTGGGGCGTTTAAAGCTTCCAACCCATTACAAAGGGCGCAACCATAATTATTCATCGTCATCAACCGCCGCATCAACAAACTGCACATAATCGCTTACATATGGTACCTCGCTTCTCCGCAGAACAACGAATAATGTCGTGCTGGGTGCTTCCCAACTTCCCAAAAATTACGCTTTGTTGCGTAGTGGGTACGTTGCTAATGTACCTGTATTAGTAGCCACAGGAGAGTTTATAACGGGCTCTAGAAATGCCGCTCTTCCAGCTTTCGCTGTGACTGTGCTGCGCTTTCCGCGCAGGCCTGGCGTTTTTTTTTTTCCGATGACTGTATGTTCGGCCAACAAAAATGTTTCGTTTCAGACCAAATCCTGCTTAATACTGCACTAAAAGATGTTGCGTCTTGGTGTAATAAACGGGGGATTTCACTAAATCTTTAAAAACATTACTTATACGCATAACAAGAGAGAAGATGCCTTTTTAACAACACTATCAGTAACATATGGGTGATTCCAGGAGAGATTGAACATGCCTGTCCGGACGATATTTTTGTTTTGCTTGGGCTTTATGTGTTATGTGGGCACATTCAAAGTGCCCGGAACCGAAAATTTTATTTCCAAGAAACGCTCCCAGCACGCCAAAAAAATATTTGAAGGTGGCGGCGCGGGCCTTGTGTGTTTGGTCACTGCAATGTTTTCGGATTTCACGGCCAAATTTAACGCGAACTATAAATGATGTGTCGAAAATTTTTTTGCTCCTTTTAATACGCATTGCTGTGAATTACGTCCATGCTTTTTTTTATGCCGTCCTCAAAAGGAAAAAAAAAAGTGCAAAAATGGCAAACATGGCCGAAATAAAAAAAGTTTGCTAAGTTTGAGGCGCGTTGGCGCCTTTCCTATTTCAAACAGAAACTTGAAAACAGTGTCAAATATAGAAAAGAGCCTTTGCAACATTTATACGGTAGGTAATCTTCCTACGCACAGCGCAAAAAAAAGAAAAAAATAGGTATAAAAGCGAGCTTTTTGAAAAAAGTTCATTTTCAAAAAATGAACCAGAAAAACTCTGGTCTCAATTTTGACGAAAATTTTTTATCGAAGAGCGCTTATGTCAGTGAACACACGGTTTTAATATCATATGTCCGCATTTGCTTTGTTCACGAGATATAACGGGCCAAAATGACCCTTGCTGTGTGCGCTCATTTTAGTGCGACTGATAGTTGTTATCAGCTTGCATTGTGCGTAAATCTCGGTTTGATGTAGGAAGTGTTATGTTATGTAGGAAGTGATCAAGGAAGTGTAGGAAGTGTTATGTAGAAAGTTATGTAGGAAGTGATCACATTCCCTACATAACTTCTGAAATGAAAAAAAAAATAACGGCTTTCTAAGCCACAAGCTCAGGAATGCTTCATGTAGTGTAAAAAATAACGTATCAACCAATTGTTAGACCAAAACATGAGTACGCCGCCGTAGTGTGGGACAAAAAACGACATGACACGGGCAGAGAAGGTCCAAAGGCGTGCTGCGCGCTTCATGTATAAGAGTTACAAACACTGCGATTTTCCATGTCTCCTTATCGATGCGAACCACAAAAAACCATTATGTGCACGACGGAAGATAGCAAGGCTAGAATTTTTGCACTCTTTGATACATGGTAAGCTTGGTATTTCGGGAGCACGTTACACCACACCATCCTTAAGGAAAACACGGTAGTCGCACAACTACAGATTGACTCTTCATTTCGCAAAAACAAACTTCCACATATATTCATTCTTTCCAAGAACGATCTGTGATTAGAGCTCCCTACCTGAAGAGGTTCTCACGTCGCAGGACTTATAAAAAAGACCTCATTAAAATTAAGGTAGCATCCCTAGCCGGACAAATCGACGCATGTTTTCCGGGAGCGAAGGAGAAGATGAAGAAGAGAACGAAGAGAGCGTGTGCTGGTTCATGATGCTCCACTGTTATTATTAGTAGCTCCGCTGTTAATATTTTCAGCCACTGTAAGAGAGCTTTGCCAGTTCAGTTTGATGATGACCTCATACATACATACATACATACATACATACATACATACATACATACATACATACATACATACATACATACATGCCATTATGTATGTATGTATGTGCAAATGTTTTGTTTAAATGATATTTATTCATAACTATGTCATTATTTCTATATTTTGTTTCTACCCTTCCAGCTTGGGCCACAAAGTCTGCAGCATCACGTAAATAAATAAATAAATAAATAAATAAATAAATAAATAAATAAATAAAAATGAATTTATTAGGATCAATATTTCTTAAATTTTACTTGAAATTTTCCTTAAAATTTACCTCTAATCTCTCATGGCACACTCATGTCACCCATGTAGCTAACAATGCCAATCGCACTCTTGGCTACCTACGAAGACACTTTTCAAGGGTGCCCTCAGCCCTTAAACTCATACGATATAAAACCCTTGTTCGTCCTAAGCTCGAGTATGCAAGCGCTGTATGGGATCCCAGCACTAACACACTAGTTGAAACCTTAGAATCCGTCCAAAATCGGAGTGCACGTTTCATCCTTTCAGACTGTGCACGCACATGTAGTGTATCATCTATGAAAACATTTTTGGGCCTTCCACTTCTTTGTTCGCGCAGGAAAGTGTCTCGTCTTGTTCTTTTTTATAAAATTTACCACAATCCACAACTAAAACAAGACCTTCTTTCCAAACCACACTACATGTCATATAGATGTGACCATCCCCACAAAGTACACATTCCTTTTTCACATACCAAGTTCTTTCACGATTCCTTTATTCCCACTACCTCGAACGAATGGAACCACCTACCCTCCTCTGTTGCCCAATTGACCGATGTCACTGCTTTTAAGGCTGCTGTTGAATGCGATGTTTACTCTTAGCAGCATTTTTCTTTGTTCACTCTTATTTTTGATATTACTATGTATACTCTTACCCACTCCCTTCTGTAACGCCTTCGGGCCCTGAAGGTACTGAAATAAATAAATAAATCATATTCAGGGTGTTTTTCCCTGCCATAAGAATGAACCGTTTATGGGGCACGCTATAATGTGCGCTGCGGTTTAATTGTGACCGCTACGGCTCTGTCGTGTGCGCGTGTATACAGACGTCTTCGCATTTTACCTGCATAGGAATGCGGTCGTCGTGACTGGGACTTGAACGCACGCTTTCATGCTTAGTAGTGCGATGCCATAGGGCACTGTGGCGAGATTTTTAACGAAGCATAGGTATCCTCATATGAAATTTGTGAAACTCTCCACAAGGACGAGAAATGTCTTTCATCTCTTATTTGTCGTTATCGCACCTGTCGGGAGAACAATGAATTCACAGCTGATGTCCCGCTTAAAAGACGCAGAAGAAGCTGCTACTTTCTAACTGAGATGTTGGTCTGCTTTGCTGCACCCATGTGTCACGAAGGACTTGCCTATCAAAAGCTTGGGTCACTGGAGGAGGCTTTGGACTGTTTCTTCAAGCTCAGGGCCATTGTGAAAACTATCCCACAAGCCCTGTACCAGATCGGCCGGACGTATCCTTTTCCCTTTGTGAATTTGGATTATGCCTAAGATGAATGTGAAAAAGGTAGTTCTTAATATTTAATGTTAGTAAGATTTGTGTACACATGCGTTCTCTGTTACTTGCCTAGACTACAATTGTGCACAACGCCAGCGAAAAAAAAAAACAAATAAAAAAGCCGTACCTTAATGTCGTTAATCTTAACACTTTCCAGCCCAATGCTAATCCAGTTGTGTAAGTAAAATTGCTTTTTGCATATATGCAGTACAATACCGATCAAAGAGGGAATAACCAGAAAAAAATTATATGTACAAGAGCTCAAGTGTCCACATAACTGGACACTGGCAAAACTGGTTACTGTAAGGTTGATGGTCCTTCTCCGTCGTTCAGCGCGATCATCACCATTATCACCACTTATCACAATGAACGCCTTAATCAGCAGTTCAACGCGCTTATCTTTCGTATCATATTCATCATTATCCTTCATGGGGCCTCCGCTTGCTAACTTCGCTGATTCAACACGTTCATTCTCATCGTTGATTATCGCCGTAATCAACACGTTTACGCCATGTTCAACGCTTTCATCCTCACCGTCATCACCAGCATTCAAGGAGCATAGAGCGCAGTCTCTCAACAAGTTTTGGCCTCACTCTTCCGTTTATCTGGGAAAAAATTGCACCGCCTTTAAGTTTTTGTGCGCTGCGTCTAGTACTTTGCTCTGGCACATCCCTTCTGACAGAACCACGAACCCGCCCTCCTTGTCCGAGATGAGAATCGCCAAACTGCTTTCCTTAAGTGCGTCGACGACGAACCTCAAGGGAGGCTTAGGCACCTGCTGATCACGCACTGTTCGCATCAGGCAGTCTAGTCCATCTCAAATGGCCCTCTGTTAATACATGTTGACCCAATCGACGCACACGCGACAACGGTTCAGGACGCGTGGAACGGGACTGGAAGCTAGACTTCGGGCCCTTGTTCAGGACGCGTTCCACTGCTGCAGAGATCTTTGCGTCTCTCAAGGAAGCGTTGCCTGCTGAAGCGACTCGTGGCCTCGCAGGAAAGCCCACTATAAGATTCTGTCATTTGATTCGCCGTTCTTTTGTGCTTCGCGAACTGACGCTGGCCTGTATCCTCGCAGCAGTCATCTTCGAGTACTACCCGGAGCCAGTAAAAGTAGAAGCGCACGTGTCTCCGTGATTCTGACTTTATCAGCTTGCAAACTGCCTTCGTGTGGCCCAAGGTTGTACGGTCTGTACATGTCCACAGAAAACAAGAAACGGCACGAATCACAGTCCGTCATTTTCCTGTTGTCCAGTGGTTCGCGCTGTTGCTGGTTTTCTAAAAATTGAATTTGGCCATTGACCGGGAGCTCCTGGGTTAGTCAAGTGGGCTTTTCCCATCTGAGAACAAATGCAGCACCTTTTTCATCCTAATTCAATGACCTGCGGTTCACAATTGAAAAATTGAAAAGCCATTATCGTAGTGGAACACATTAAGAACACCCAAAACGGAAAGCGAGGAGTTATTCAGATGATCGAAATGAGCGAGCACTACGTCGCTAATGTTCACTTTTTTAGCGCACTAAACGAACAAGCTGGAAAGGAAACGACACGAACGAAGCGCTGTGTCCGCGTCGGTGCTTTTTCATCCTTGTTCGTTTAATGCGCTAAAAAAGTGAACATGAACTAACAACATGCCCAAGCACACGCGCTGTTAGATCGCTAAGCATTGCAAGACCCAATGCATACGCCCTGCTTTTGCAAGGGCGGGGTCCCTTGGAACCGAATGCAGGTTGATCGTAAATAAAAGTTGAAGAATTCTAAAAACCACTAACAGTAACACCCAGCAAGTCTTGAAAAGTCACGCAACCGTATCTGTCTATGGAATTCTCAACGAATTCGAGGATTACATGATGTGGGAGGGAATAAAAGAGTTGTTAAATATTAAGGGAGAATGTCTGACAGCAGTTTTCAGTATTAGTGGAGGAAGATTCTAAAGCCTAATTAGAGTTAGTCACGATTAAGGGGTAGCCTGACGATGAAACCTTAACACGACGCAAGAAAGCGTCATGAAGTTATGCCATGTTTCAGTTTCGGAGACAGTGGTCCGTTGTGGAGTTTTTATGCGTTTTTGCATTGCCTCATGATAGCCTTGCATCGCCCCAGTGCTTAGCGACCTATTTCTTGATCATCAATAGTCCGATTAACATCTCGCTTTCTGGTAAGAACTTTACTGATGTGTTCCGATAATTTGATGACTTTTTAGCCGCGTTAAATTGTCAACCGCAGGCCACGGAACTAGAATGCGAAAAGCTGCTCAATTTGTTCTCAGATGTAATCAGCCCGTTAGATCGAACGCACGAAGTCCCGGTCAATGGCCAAATAGGTTTTTTAGAGATCCGATTCTAGTGTAAAGTTGCTGGCGTCCGCTGGTGCTGTGCACCGCGCGCCAACGAACCATTTTTGCCTTTCAAGTCCAACCCATCTAAGCTCGTGAAACGAGCTATTGCCACGTCGTGCCTAAAGAACGTTCTTGGAAAATCTTGCCCGCACTGTAATTCAGTGGCGTTCAACCTTCAAATGGAAAGGCTCAACTCTGGGTATCCCCAAGACCTCCTCATTTCGGCCGCCGCAGAGGGCGCTTTAAGAAAACGCGCAGTCACCCACAAACGTGCTAGAACAGCGCACTGCGCAGGTAAAGAATGGCTGTGATTCCTTACGCTCACACACTGTTACAGATTTTTAAGAAGCTAGCCCGGAGGTGCGATGTGAAAGCAACATTCTTCGCCCCCTTCAGGCTTTCGAAGGCTTCAGGCTTTCGAAGGCTTCAGGCTTTCAGGCTGTATTGATTGCTCACCCAATCGGAACACACTTCTGCAATCAAGAAAAACAAAATGCGCATGAGGCGAGAAATAGTCGCAACTGAGCGTCTGGGAGGGTTCCGTAAGCGTTGCCTCCATAATGCTTTCTGATAAAGAGATGGCGTTTTAACGCATGCGCCAAGAATGACGTGCTGTACTGGACATTATGCATATACGTGCAAATCCTTAATAAATGTTGTTCGAAGTTCAGGGCTTGTCCTTGTCATCTTGTTTATTTCTCTGTTTTTAGCACTGCAGCAATTTGAAAACATGTACTAAAACGCCGAACTCGCCATTTTGCTTCAATCCCTGACTTGAAGACAGCTATGAACTGCAGGGAAATATGGATGAAGCGCTTGAATGGTATGTGCTCATTGATATCATTCTAGCGAAGACACTGCAGTGTGAGGGCGACATGCTTGCACAGTCTAGAGAATATTGATAGCTTGCACGTGACGTCATGGACGCCCAATAAGGCTCTAACATGGTGGCTTAGATGACGTCAAGGCAGTGTAATCACGCGGAGATTAACCTGCTTCAATATGATAACGACGTCAATCGAATGCAGTGATTCCACTCCTGCGCCAACTGCGCCAAAGTGCGCCAAATTGTATTTACTGCGCCATCCTGATAATATCGACGAAAATTGCGCCAATCTGCGCCAAAGTCTCAGGTTTGGGGGCGTCTATCACCGGCAATCGCACCGCCGGCGCGTCAGAACATGTGCAGCTTGATTTTGGGGCTGCCAAAGTCGCAACCATGGACCAAGAATTATTCCGCTGAATAAATAGCGCTCGTGCGTGCGTCCCGAGTAAGCCACGATGCCATGCACGGTGCCGACGCAGCTTCTGTTCTTCAAGTCGGTTCTACAGCGAAATGCGCTCTCCGCAGAGGCTCGTGACGTCTATAGGCCTATCGGTAGCGAGAAAGTTGCGACGGCGATTCATCGGCGGACGTCGTCTGTTCCCGAAACGCTGCTG
The DNA here is from genome assembly GCF_013339695.2 of Rhipicephalus sanguineus. Lineage (NCBI taxonomy): Eukaryota > Metazoa > Arthropoda > Arachnida > Ixodida > Ixodidae > Rhipicephalus > Rhipicephalus sanguineus. The sequence goes on from NC_051181.1 coordinate 55,269,570, forward strand.
ATAGCTCGTTTCAAGCGTCGCACGGCACGTAAGGAAAGCAATGTTCAGTAATAACTACATGCGTGCCGCTAAAATGTCTGTCACTTCTGCTTCTGGACATCGCGGAATGAAATCTGGGATCGCTAGCAGTAGATATGGAACAATTTCGGATTTTCCTTGCTTCGCGTTTATGGAAGAGCACGCGAACGGTGGGAACGCGTTGACACTTTTCCTCAGATATACTTTATCCATGGGTCTTCATCCAGAAGAGCTTTTTCATAATTCCTTCCATTAGCACATCCGAGTTTGTAATCACTCTGCGGTAAATACCCCCTAAAAGGCCCTGCCCTTTCGAGCTCACGAGCTAGGGTTCCAATTCGAATTTTTTGCTTGCTTTTTTAAACATGTCATCTGATTAATAAAAGCATATCTCCTGGTCGGAGCAGCCGCAAATGCGCAGCTATAGCGGGCCCGTCGCTGACGGCCAGGGGCGTAGCCAGAAATTTTTTTCGGGGAGGGGGGGGGGGTTCAACCATACTGTATGTATGTTCGTGCGTGCGTTTGTATGTGTGCGTGTATATATACGCAACCAAAACTGAAAAATTTCGGGGGGGGGGGAGTTTCAACCCCCCCCCCCCCCTTGGCTACGCCCCTGCTGACGGCCCACAGTGAAGCGGCTGCGCCATGTTACACGTCCGCCCCTCGCGTTCGAGGGTCAATAGCTGACGGTTAAAAAAACTCAGTTTCGCTTAAGGGCGAAGCAATGAATGCGATATCAACAAATTGTATTGTTAAACGAAGTAAGGCTAGCAGTGCACTTAGTTGGGCCAGTTGGTTCTGCATGTCAATGAAGTGGATGCGCTTGAAAGACGAGGACGAAGAAGAGACGGGACACACAGTGCGCAACTTACAACTTGTTTATTGGAAAAAGGGGGGTAGCGTCACTTATATACACTTAAGCACGTGACACAGGGCCTGCGCGTTACACGTTACTGAGCACTCAAAAATGCTATCTCTTTCTTAGATAATGTCAATGAAGCTATGCTGACACACGATTCTGCGCATTCTAAAATATATTTTGCTTCAACTACGAGCCTCGCCGATTGATTACGGTTGCGAGATAGGACTGTGCACTGCTCAAATTACGGTTGCGAGATTACGGTTGCGAGATAGGACTGTGCACTGCTAAATTCGTTCAGTGCCAGAAGGGTGTTGTGTACAACATTCCACTTTCATGTGGAAAGGTATATATAGGACAAACTGGGCGCTGCCTAAACGAGCGTCTAAGAGAACACAGCAATAATGTCAGGAACGGTAACAACGGTCATCACGCAACTCACTGCCAAAAGTGCTCCTGCACCCCGAAATTTGAGCAGTGCACAGTCCTATCTCGCAAACGTAATCAATCGGCGAGGCTCGTAGTTGAAGCAAAATATATTTTAGAATGCGCAGAATCGTGTGTCAGCATAGCTTCATTGACATTATCTAAGAAAGAGATAGCATTTTTGAGTGCTCAGTAACGTGTAACGCGCAGGCCCTGTGTCACGTGCTTAAGTGTATATAAGTGACGCTACCCCCCTTTTTCCAATAAACAAGTTGTAAGTTGCGCACTGTGTGTCCCGTCTCTTCTTCGTCCTCGTCTTTCAAGCGCATCCACTTCATCGGAAAGGCTAGCAGCTCACTCTTTTGGATCCGATCTCGCGTAACTCAACAAAACGCTGGTTTAAGGGGATATGGCCGCTCCAGGAACCGAAGCGTTTTCGTGCTCTGAGTTCTCTAAACGCGAAGTAAGCGTTGAGAGCACAGCAAGTTTACGAGCCGTCTCCTGATGCCTCGAGATTGCGCGCGCGCAAGCGACAGTGCCTTTCGAACGATGCGGTTGTCCCCCCCCCCCCTCTGCTCCCCTGGCGTCCCTTCATGCTCCTTACGAAAGACGGGCGGGGCGTGTCCTCTATGTTTGATGAGCAATCGACGGCAGGCCCGCAAGCGGGAAAAGATGTTATCTCATACGCTCTCCGTGCGACGGAGACAGACGGCCGGCTAGTTTAATCTCCGCTTCAGCTGCGTTCGTCGCCAGCGCTCGCGAGCTTTTACCCGCAGCTAGAATGCGCGTGGTGATGTTATTAATTTGGACTTTATACGGAAAATTACGGCAACAGCGACGGTAAAAATCCGCCTAGAGTGTCCATATAATTGCTATCACAATAAAAATTTAAAAAAAAATTGAGGAGCTGTGAAGTGGATGGTAAGCGAAGCCGTTTCGCGCATGGCACAACGGTGACATGGTGCAGGACAGTTTGGTATGTAAGGCCAGGTTGTTAACGACCAGGCTGTTAACTTTCAATACGCAATAATAATGCGAAAGCCTTAGATGCTTTATCAAACACGAAAACTGACCGTCGGCGGCGTTCGATTGATGTAAAAAATAATCGTGTGATGTCGTCATCATCACGTCATACATAGTCAAAACTTGTGACGCCAGCATGGCGTCATATATCGTGATGTCACGTGATGATGTAATCACATGACATCGTCGCTTTACACTGCTTCCGTGATCGGTGCACCGATCAAGGAGGTAGTGCAAAACCATGTGAGGTGCAGAAAGCTTGCAGAGAGGGAGGGGGAGATTCAACCCTTCGATCGAGAAGAAAAAGAACCTGGCTTTCGCCTTGGAGTTTTCTTAGGGGAATGCATTAGGGACAGTGTGGATCTTTGGCATTGAGGCACTGCTGTACATCACGGAGTTTGTCTACCACGTCTGCTCATAACCACATAGATGTATTTAGAGTTTTATTTCATAAATTGCAATTTTATTTATCCGGTATTCTGTTTACTTGCTAGTGTCGAAAATAATCGCCGAAGAGGTTAATCCAGAACACTCAACTGCATGAGTCCTTATTTTTTGCAGGTTATGGTTGGGTTTCGCATTTACCTACGCGTACGCGTTCCGCATAGGAATGGCCGACACCGCAGCTTGTGACCACTGCGGAAGTGATGAAACGATTGAGCATATTCTGTGCGACTGTCCACAATACTGTTCGCAAAGACAGTCGCTTTGCAACGCGCTTGATAAACTGGACGACCGAACTCTTTCGGAAGAAAGAATCCTGCGCCACCGACAGGACTTAACGTCACAGAGGAAGGCTGTGCAGGCGCTAAAGCGCTTTCTGCGTTCAACCGGTCTATTGGAACGGCTCTGATAGGACGTCCTGCATGTGTGTGCATGTGTGCATTTTTTGCTTTGTTTTTATTTTATCTCCCCCTCTCTCTGTCCTCTTTCCGACCCCTATATCCCCACCCCTGTGCAGGGTAGCAAACCGGTCACTCGCACCAGGTTAACCTCCCTGCCTCTTCCTTTTAATCTATTTCTCTCTCTCTATTTTTTCATCAGCGAGTGAAGTATGGAGTTCTCCTGAGATGATTTTTTTCGTGAGAATTGCAATGAATCCAAATATTTCTAGCCTTCATAAGAGCCCCATAATAATTTTCAGGTGCTTGAATGTTACTGCAATACGCTTCTCTAGTGCACTCCAGGATGTAAAATTTGCTGCTCCAGAGTGCTCCCAGATGCAAAATTATCTGCTCCAAAGTGCTCCAAGATGAAAATTTTTCCTGCTCCAAAGTGCTCCAAAACGGAAATTTTGCTGCTCCAAAAATTGCTCCAAGTCAGAAGTCCTCAGTAGCATCACTGCGAATGCTATTGGGCCACGGTGAATAACGAAGGAACCAGCATGCGATGAACTGATAACACTAACGTGACATCACAAAGTTCGCGTCCCACCATGTAGGTGCTGCAACGTGGCTGTTTCAGTGATGTCAGTGCAAGCCATCCATACCTGACAGATAGTCGAGTCAATTTCGACAGCTGTCTAGTTCGTAGAACGTACTCATGATCGTTTGACGACGCAACTAAAAGGCTAGACCGTATCATGACTCGGATAGAGGGACGCCTCCCTTCTTGGCAGGCCGTGGCTATAAAAAGGACTACGTCATCCAGGTAGACGAGACGAGACTGCCACATTAGGGCCGCCATTACTGTGTCCATGACGTGTTGGAACGTCGCAGGGGCGGGACGAAGCCCCGACGCATGAACGTAAATTTGAACAGGACATCTGACGTGATGAAGATAGTCTTCTCACGATCCCTTACGTCGACTTCAATTTGCCACTAGCCATTCTTCATATCCGTCGACGAGAAATACCTTGCGTTGCACAACCGGTACAAAGTGTTGCATTTTAGTGGGTGGGAGTACAATTCCTTCTTCGTGATTTTGTTCAAACGACGATAATTCGACGAAAAACCGCAGGGACCCTTCCTTAGTTTTCACTCATACAACGGGAGATGCCCACGGACTCTTAGATGGCTGTATGATTTCGCCGCACAGCATTTCGTAGACTTGTTTTATGGCCTCGCGTTCACGTGCACAATCTCGGTACGGGCTTTCAGGGACGGAGCGGACGAGCATATTCTTCACTCTAATGCGGTGTTCGGCCACAGGGCTTTGTCGAATTCGCGATGATGACGAGAAACAGTCCTTGTAATGCCGAAGACGGCCCTTGATCTGTCTTTGCTAAGCGAGGGAAGACTCAGGCTGACATCGAAAGCGGGTTCAGGAACGCAGGTCGTCGGAGTAGATTCGGTGGAATCTGTGAGGGTGAAAGCTTTGCTGGCTTCCACAATTTCTTCTACGAAGGCGGCCGTTGCGCCTTTGCTGACGGGCTTGTATGCGTGGCGGAAGTTCTTCAGCATCACCTTCGCTTTCCCTCCACGCAGCGCCGCTATACCTATACCCTATCATCGCCCTCGATGACGCCTTCTAACTCTTGCGATTTCTCAGTGCTGACGGATATAATGACGCTGTCACGCCACGGTGGTCTAGTGGTTATGGCGCTCGACTCCTGTCCCAAAGTTCGCGGGATCGAATCCCGGCCGCGGCGGCTGCATTTTCGATGGAGGAGAAAATGTTTGAAGCCCGTGTGCTTAGATTTAGGTGCACGTTAAAGAACCCCAGGTGGTCGAAATTTCCGGAGCCCTCCACTACGGCGTCCCTCATAATAATATCGTGGTTTTGGGATGTTAAACCCCAGATATTATTATTAAATAATGACGCTAGAGTCAGGCAGAATGATGACCTCGTTTTCGAGCACGTTCAAGGAAAGGTTTCCTGACGTCGTGTGTTGCGGTAACGCTCGTTCTGGGGATGGCGTTATAGACTTGTATCTCAGGCGGATGACAGCATCATGCTGGCTTTAGAAGTCCATGCCGAGAATCGAGTCTCGGGAGCATGCTTTCAAATCAGCGAGTCTCACAGGTTCCGTAATGAACAGTCCCGCAACGAACAGCGGCTCTTGCCGCGCACGTTATCAATGTTGTCGGCGTTATCAAGTGTCTTCCAGCCGTTAAGATTTGGGGGCCTTTCCACACTGTCCTTTCGGCAGCTTGGCGGCGAACGGACCACTGACCTTAGGGCCACGGGCACCTTAGGGCCACTGACAACGCAGTAGTCGGCTCCGGTGTCGACCAGGGCGGTGACGTTCTGGCCATCAGTAAGCACGTCGATGTAGATATCGGTGGTTTGTTGTCCTGCGTTACGGTTTGGTCGTGGGGTCGGATCACGGCTGCTTCGACGTTCTCTGAAGATGCTGCGTCGTGTTAGTTCTTGTTTCGGCGAGGTGCCCTCTTGAAGACTCTTTTGGTAGGCAGAGAGGAGATATCTGATGATTCCGGAATCGTCATCGTCGGTGGCGGAGGTTCTTCGGTCTTTCGTCTTACAGTAACCGCACCTTGATCCGTTGCTGCCCTTACTTTTCGGATAAGTGCTGAGAGATCGGCCCCGGCTTGGGCCGGTGTACTGACGGTGATGCGGCGAGATGTAGAGGCCGGGCGACGGTGAATGGGATGGTCGTCGTCGTTGCCGCTGGGCTCCGGCGATGTAGTCGGTGATGTCGCGAAGTCGTTCACGTGGCTGCGTTCGCGGCACGTTCACGGCAAAACCACGCAGTCTTCGCAGTCTACACATGTCACGGTACTGGAGGCGGTACGTGTGACCGGCTTCCCAGCAGTGCTAGCAGTGTGGGCGGTTGTCGGGGGAACGCCAAACGTCCGTCTTCATCGGTGGGAAGCGTTGATCGACAGGTGGGCGAGGTGGCGTCGATGGCATTCGACGGAATAGTGGTGGCGTGGGGTCCTGACTCGGGCGCGGAGCAGTGACGGTGCGGCATGCTGCAGCAGCGTAACTCATCGCTTCCTGCTGAGGCTGCGGTGGTTAGGGAGTTCCCAGCGAATGCCGGGCTTCCTCACGAACAATGCCGGTGATCGAATTCACTTGGGGCTGCGAGGACAGGAATATGTGGCGTAGTTCTTCAATAGGCCTTATTGTCTCACGCAGATTGTCAGAGCAGAGCCCCTGGATTTCGATGACGTGTAGCGGGGAAGGACGATTGTATTCCCGGTTACGAATGTCCAGTGTCTTTTCGATTGCCGGTGCCTCAGAGAGGAATTCTGCAACGGTCTTGGGTGGGTTGCGGATTAGTGCTGTGAAGAGCTCCTGCTTTACAGCACTCATCCCCCACTCCTTATGCGCCTTCCGTGCAACGAAAGATGGCCAGCGCATTTCCTCGCCCTTTGAGACGCAATCTTCGGCTTTACTCGCACGCTTTAACTAACATAGAAAATACGACGATCGGGGCAATGTTATTCTGCCATTGGAGCCATGTACAGGATGGGGCAGCGCCGCTGCCTACCGCGTAATTCACATGACGCGTGGGTGTGCGCGTAGGACGGACTCACGACGGGAGCAAAATGTGCACTTACTCGTATACACCGCAGAGGAAAGGTACGACAAGTATATGATAGTTAGGCGTGTAATAGATCGGATTAGGTTACTTTTATTCGGGGGCTGGAGAGTGCGTAGCCAGAAGAAGGGTGTAGTGATTCTGTTACCATTTGAGCCCAAGACAGCGTTGAAAAAACGTGTGGCCGCAGCAGTGTGAGCTGCCTTAGTTTCCTGTAGGGAGACATGCGCCGGAGTGCAGATGATGTGGTAAAAGCTCGGCATTGGCTTCGATGTAAGAATTCGCTGTGGGTTAGGGGAATGCTGCATTGCGCCAAGTTACGTGTGGCTGACTTGGAGTAGCTCAGGATGTATTAGGTGTGTAAGGGGATGCTGCTATGGCCTAAACGACAGCTTTCTCCTCCGCCAGTTGTGCTAATGGTATATGAATTGAGTTTACAGCCTGCACTGTGCCGAATCAATCGTCTACCGCTAGTGCGAAAACTGTTTGATGCTGATAGGATGGGATATCATATTTCTTGGCTTCAACTTAGAGCATGTCTTTGTAAACGCGAAAGTAAACAACCTCTTCTCGTCTAGCGCGTCGACCTTTGTAATGGATCGAATGCACTTTTATAGAATCTATTGTTGCAGGTACCAGCAGTTGGCGACGTTAGTGCCTACAGACCCAAATCTGCTGTCGAAGATTGGAGACATTTACGACTCGCAAGGGGAGAAGCAGTTAGCTTTCCAATACCAGTCGGACGTGAGTATAGCGCGATGGATGAGGTCTCATTCATAGCGAACATAATAGAGACATTTGCCAAAGTACTGCGGTAAAATAATCGACTATGATTGAAATTAGGGGCCTGCTCTGGTTCTGTTTTTTCAAAATGAGATGCAAGGGTTCTTTGCGTTATATAAGTATAGATCTTGCCAAGATAACAATGCATCTGCGACGTCGCGTGAGGTCGAAACACGTTCTCGTAGAAGCAGAACAACAGACTGAAAATCTATTTCCACGAATTACCCCGTGTTCTTGCCTGCGCATGAGGAATACCAGTGACTGTCACTGCTAAGATCCATCACGACGTTTGCGCTTGCATTCTCTTTCATCACGCCTTCCTGAAGCCGCTAATTCTATCGTCAACGTTTCCAAGTTTGGCTTATGCGGGGAGCGCTTCACTTTTCGTACGGTACCGCGAGGGTCGGTACTTTAGTATTTTATAATATTATCCCTCCCTGTATACACGGCCGGCGCGGTGGCGCAGTGGCTACGATGCTCGGCAGTTGACCCGAAAGGTGGGTTCGATCCCGACCGCGGCGGTCGCATTTCGATGAAGGGGCAATGCTAGAGGCCCGTGTACAGTGCAACGTCAGCGCACCTTAAAGAACCACACGTGGTTGACATTATACAAAGCACTCCATTACGGCGCCTCTCGTTGTTAGTTGCGCATTGTGAATTTACGGGAAGGATATGAATGCATTCTACAGACGATCGCGTGACCAGAGGGGAAGTCAGCGCGTCGTGAAATTTACTGTTCGTCGCAGTAGGAACTCTTGGTGAACGTGTAAAGAGGTTCGTTTTGTTATCTACGAGCATGATTGCAGAAAGTAATAGAAACACGGAAGCAACCACCGCTAAACGCAAGGGAATATGCACGTTCCTTGTTTCGAGTGGGCTCAGTGAAGTTACTTCCTCGTGAATCGCTGGAATACCAAGCCGACAGTCTTAGGCGTAGCTAGGAAGGGGGGGGGGGGGGTGTCAAGAGGCTCTTAGCGATCATGCGCGCATGCACAGGAGCCACAGATTGAGATATCCTTTGTTTTCAGTCTTACAGATACTTCCCATCGAACATCGACATCATCGACTGGCTGGGGGCATACTACATCGAATCTCAGCTTTACGAGAAGGCCATCAAGTACTTCGAAAAGGCGGCAATTATTCAGTACGTGAACTGCTCAAGCTTCTATATTCAACCATGCCGTTCACAGGGCTGCTGCGTTTCCACGCTATCACTTATATATTTGCCCACTATACCAAGGAAATATATTTTCACATGGTGGTGACGGTGAAAAAGGCGGCAGTCAGACTGTTTCAGACGAAACTCTTTATTAGGTGAATGTGTGCCCAGGAAATGAACAGTCAAAGTACAAGCAACTTACAGTGATGGCAGGGTTACAGTCGGCCGCCGGTACTCGGATGGTCGTCGGAACACGTCCTCTTTTACACAGGATGCTCTGCGGAGCGCGGACTTTTTGTTTGCGGAGTGCAATTAAAATATCTAAATAGAAACAATAATATCGCGTTCCACGCTGTGCGGAGCGCAATATTATTGTTTTTTTAGATACTTTGTGCATTGAGAAATTTCTTCGCATTTTATGGTTATCGTAGTTTCAAAACTACCGAAAATGAACTTGCATTTGTTTCTCTAGCCCATTTCATTACGACGCAGAAACCACTCGATCAAGGGGTTGTGTATGTTGTTTATCGCTTGACTTGTTTTTCAGGCCCAGCCAGGTTAAGTGGCCTCTTCTGGTGGCCAGTTGCCATAACAAGAGTGGGAACTACCAGAAAGCACTCGCCACCTACAGGAGCTTGCATCGGAGGTTTCCAGAGAACGTCGAATGTACGTAGTGCAGTGCGCAAAACCTTTCCCGTTGTGTACTTTTTGTAAGAACTTTCGAGTCACAACACTGTGAGACAGGACCTATCGCTTGGTGTGGTGGCAGGGTCTTCGATGTATTCTTCGATGGACGGCGCAGACGAAAACACTCACAAGAATGCAATACACGCAGGTCATCAGGCATGCCAACATCAGGCATGCCATATTGTGTTCTAGCACAAGCAAGGCCCAATTCCCAATGCTTTTTCGTACGATAGCAATTATACAGACAGTCTCGACAGGTTTTTGCCGTTGGCGTCGCCGTTGCGGTTCCCGTAGATATTATTTTCCGTATAATGTTCACATTGATAACATCACCCAGCACACCGTATGTTCTACCCGCGAGTAAAAGCTCGCGAGCGCTTGCGGCGTACGCGGCTGAAGCGGAGTTGAAACGAGCCGGCCGCCTCTGCCGCACGAAGGCTTGCGCTCAATTCCTAATCAAGCAGAGAGGAAACGATCAGCCCGTCGTTCGTAAGGAGCATGAAGGGACGTAGGGGAGGAGTGGGGGCTACGTCGCTGGATGGGCGCGGTCGCTTTCGCGCGCGCTATGTCGATAGGCATCACGAAATGTCTCGTAAGTTTGCTGTGCTCTCAGCGCTTACTTCGCGTTCAGAGTACTACTGACACCATGAAAACCGCTTCTGTCCCTGGAGCGGCCGTATTCCCTTACACGAGCATTTTGTTGAGTTACGCGAGATCGGACTCAGAAGTGCTAGGTGGTAGCTTTACTTCGTATAACGATATAGTTTGTTCGTATCGCAGTCATTGCTTTGCCTTTAAGCGTAACTGTGGTGTTTTCCTAGTTTCTTTTCCATTAGACGGCTGCATTCTCTAATGTTAAATTTAGCGTTAAGATTAGCTGAAAATTTTTAGTTTTGAATATTTTTAGGTTAATCGTGTGCTGCGGACATGGGCCCCGATGAGGTATATGTCAAGAGATGGCACGCTGTAGGATGAAGCAAAGATTTTATTCTTGGGATGTATCGGTCCAAACACGACACTGGTATGGTAGGCACGCTGTATTTGATGTTCCACAACAAGTGTGACGCCGCCGGTTTTCTTAAGGTGCATATGTCCTCGCTGGTTTTCTATTGGAGCACATGAAAATGGCGGCTGACGCAACTAGTACTCTAAACGCCTGTGAGCTCTCCCGTAGTGGCAAAACTAACCTGAAATAAATTACCAAAATACTGGATTTAAAGCATCACACACGCCGTCACGATTAAGTCTTATGCTATAATGTACACTAAAGAGCTCATACTTGTATGTATTAAACAAAGACTACGCAAAAGCTACCCATGTGGGAAATGATGCTGCTTTGTCCAACATTACACTATTCTCCTTTTACTACCTTGCTGAGTCATAAGAATAAATCTGTAATGCTTATTACATTGCTATAATGCGGACAACCAACACTGCAACCACAATCAACGTCAGATAAGCATCACCACCACAGCTGATATATTTATCTACGATCTGCACCATGTGGTTCCTGGCTAAGGGTCATGCGCCCGTGGAAATGGGAAAGGCGGCCTACGACAGGAAGGGGTTAAGTGGAGCGACTAAGTTAACAAATTTACAGGCTTAAAATGCGATCAGCTCGCGCAGGATACGGTGAGATCGTGATCATTGGGCAAGGCCTTTGTGTGGCTGTAGACATATTATAGGCTGAAGATCACGTTCACGATATCGCAATAGTGCTTTACACATTATTGAATTGCAGCTACCGTGTCCTGGTTGCTCTGTGCATCAGCCATATCCAGTGTCAACCGTGGAAAAAGAATATTGTACCGAATTTACCGGTAGTCTGTTTTCCGCTAAATTTGTAAAGATTTTTTCTTTAATAAAATGGCACCGCTATCGCAGTTCAATGGCGTTCCTGTATTTCACTTGTTTATAGTGGTTAATTATCCATAGCTCCTAACACAGAAGGTGGATTTGACACGTGGATGGGGAACTACTGAAGGGCAGCTGAAAGGCCCTCAGGTTCATCTACATAATCGCCGTGCCCAGAATCCTCGGACGAGAACGCATCACTTTCTGTATCCGCAGAAAACTCTAGAGAGCTGTCGTCTGACGAGCACTAATTTAGAACTTCTTTTTACGCGCTCACTCATTGCCTCGTTTCGAGGAGGTAGCCACGCTTCATGTGGCAGTATCGGAGGCGGCAATACAAGCCGTGACGTAAATGGTACACTATGAAGAAGAATGGCCACCCGGCGTCAAGAAGCAGAACTGTGACGAGTATAGTCGTCATCGGTCATTTTAATACAAGATGTGATAACGACTATACTCGTCAATGGGAGGCAAATGGTTAATTATAAATATAAATAACAGTGCTGTTTCTTGGGCGAGTTGGAAATTCATTTTGAAAAGGGTAGCGCTTGTGAACGCGGACTTAAGGAAGGCCCATTATTAATAACGTTTGCTGTCGGGCTAGTTGGTGCATAGCTGAACTTCATTTGATGGCGCAAATGTTAAGACAGGAACGAAGAAGACACGTGAGACACGGACAAGCGCACACTCGCAACTAAATTTTATACTTCCGAAAGCTTAGCTTAAGAACCCTCAAGCACAGATGTGAATGCACTTATTTCGTTTTTTGACAACAAAAAAGCACTCTGTATGTTTAAAACTGAAATTATAGACGTAGTTGCAAATTGTTTCTCCGTCTCTTCTTTTTTATGTGAAGCGTTGTGAAACCATGGACGCACTATCGATGAAAAACTCTCTTGTATTTGTGCTCGTGTGTCGTCTGATAAGAGTCCTGGGTGTGGGAAAGAACACACGAAGACGCGCCTTATGGAATGTTCAGCTGGTGTTATTTATAAGATTCCTTTGAGTTGCGGCCGGATGTAGTACATCGGCCAGACTGGCAGATGTATTAATGACCGACTAGCAGAGCATGCCCTGTCTGTAAGGAATGGGACCGGATCTCATTTTCCACATCAGTGTAAGGCTTGCACGTGTAAACCACTACTGGGCAACGTGTGTATTTTGCAGAAAAACAAAGACATGATGGCAAGAGAATTGGCTGAGGCTATGTACATACAGAAAGCTGGCGATCTTTGTGTCAGCGTTCCTTCAGTAATTCTTTATCAAAATGAATATAGTTTTCGGTGGATAGATTTTGATCAAGCGGTGGTTTGAGAGATTGATTTTGCTTTTGTGGTGTTGCGCGCATGCTTGAGGGTTCTTAAGCTAAGCTTTCGGAAGAATAAAATTTAGTTGCGAGTGTGCGCTTGTCCGTGTCTGACGTGTCTTCTTCGTTCCTGTCTTTGAAGTTCAGAAAGGCCCATGATGGTTAGTGCAAACGGAACGCGGGCGAAAAGAAGAAAAAAAACGACGGCACAAGCGCTTGTGTCGTCGTTTTTTCTTCTTTTCGTCCGTGTACCGTTTGCGCTAACCATCATGAGCATTTTCCAACTCGCCCAATTCGCTACCCTCTTAAGAAAGGCGTTTGTGTATCCGTGTGCCTACCTTTAGTTCAAGTTCACAAGCGCTACCCTTTCCATAATTAAATTTAACAATAGCAGTGCGTCATAGCGAGGTACATGTTAGCATTGAGATGACTTGAATTGTTTCACTGCTGGCAAAACAAAAATTGCATTGAACAACTAGCATTTATAGAAGTAAATAGGAAATATTGGCCGAACAAGCATGGTGTTTCGGCAAGGAAAACAATCGTGAAGCATGACTTCTCGGCAACGGGGCTACAAGTTTCGCTGACGTTATAATACTGCCTAATTTAGTCCTTTTGACCAGGCTCAGGTGTTCATAATTTAAGACGTACACGGTGTGGTGCCTTTGAGAAGCGCGCGCACGGACCAAGATAGACGGTGGTCTTATGAAACAGTTTTGAAGAGCGATCGCAACGGATGTGAATGCACTTATTTCGTTTTAAACAACGGTAAAGCACTGTGTATGTTTCAAAACTAAAATTATGGACGTATTTAGGAATTGCTTCTTTGTAACATTTTTTAAATAGAGCTTTTTGAAACCATGGATGTACTATCTATGACTTATGCATTGCGCAGGCCTGCGCTTTCTGGTGAGACTGACTAACGATCTCGGCCTGAGCGAATCTGCAGACTATGCGGCAAAGCTGAAGAAGGCTGAGAAGGCGAAGGAGATGAAGGAGCAGGTGAGAAAGAAATTCCTGATGCATGTACATCCTTGAACACGAGGTGTCGCTGGAGCCAACGTTTCGGCAAGCTGCCTTGAAGAAGTCGAGAACACTTCTCCAAAAGGATGCTCCAGCAACACACCGTCGTCAATGAGTTTTAGAGGCGAAGCTCCTCTGGCCGCGGCTAGGTCCCTCGCGCCGTGTACGCTAGTTCTCATTGCTCCCGCTAGAGGCGCGGCTGTGTTATAATTCAAAGGGTGCCCGCTAGATGGCGCTGCACACACCTGCACTCGGGCTTTACTGCACTCCCGGGCTTCGCTGCACACTCGGCGCGCGCGCTAGTTAGCGTTGGAGCTGCGCCTCACTCATCAGCATTCACTTCGTGGAGATGGCGTGGATTTTTTCATCGCTTAAAGCTTCCATCTTCCACTGAACTTCTCTGCCTGACGCATACGTGCTGTCATTTTTATGATTTATGCCTTAATGAATGACATGCATGTTATTCTCTCCATGTAATTACCTGTCATCGATGTTTGTCATAAAGACCAATCATGTGATACTCACTTTAGTCTATATCAAGATAATGAAATGACCAACATTGCATCACGAAGACATCCTGTCATTTATGACGTGACGCTAACGCAGTGCGTGTCATTAATTCATGTCGTGGTCTGTTCTTTATGACCCTCATGCACTCTATTCATGCCACGCATATTTTGTGTTTCGCAGAGAGCGAAACGACCGCGACAGAACAACGACGTAGGCAGCCAGCCAGCCAGGCAGGCAGAGATGATAGATAGATAGATAGATAGATAGATAGATAGATAGATAGATAGATAGATAGATAGATAGATAGATAGATAGATAGATAGATAGATAGATAGATAGATAGATAGATAGATAGATAGATAGATAGATAGATAGATAGATAGATAGATAGATAGATAGATAGATAGATAGATAGATAGATAGATAGATAGATAGATAGATAGATAGATAGATAGATAGATAGATAGATAGATAGATAGACAGACAGACAGACAGACAGACAGACAGACAGACAGACAGACAGACAGACAGACAGACAGACAGACAGACAGACAGACAGACAGACAGACAGACAGATAGATAGATAGATAGATAGATAGATAGATAGATAGATAGATAGATAGATAGATAGATAGATAGATAGATAGATAGATAGATAGATAGATAGATAGATAGATAGATAGATAGATAGATAGATAGATAGATAGTGACCGTGGATGCCCTCAGTTGCGAAAAGAGCAGTGGCGCCGCTCGACATTGCTTTGGAAACCTCTACGGAAGGATGGCGTCCCAACTATTACGTTCAATGTCGACGTTCATTATCAGCCTACGGGCGAGGGTTTTATTCAGACGCTCGGTGAGGCCAGTCGTCTGCGTATGGTTGGCAGTTTTCGTTTGTTGAGCTCTCTGGCTGTATCTCAAAATCGCTTGCGTTAGGTCAGCCGTAAAATCCGTACCGATGTCAGTGATCAGGTCTTCTGGGGCGCCGTGACGCAATAGGATGTTCTCGATGAAGGACTCGCTACCTGAGTAGTAAGGGATGAATTTGCTACATTGGCGGCACTACGTTTTTGCTGGGCCCTGGTTAAGGTGTGATGGGTGAGGTAGTCCGTAGCTATGACGAGCTACTTGTTGCCGAACGTAGACGCCGGAAATGGCCCCAAAAAGTCCATCCCGATCTGCTGGAAGGGTCGGCGAGGTGGTTCCACTGACTGCAGAAATCCTGCTAGCCTTCTCGGCGCTGTTTTGCGTGGCTGACTGTCCCGGCATGTCCTCACGTAAATAGCGACGTCGGCGGTAAGGCGTGACCAGTTGCACTTTTCTTGTATTATTGCGAGCGTGCGACCAAAACTTAGATGGCCAGCTGTCGGGTCATCATGTAGGGCCTGCAGCATTTCTGGTCGCAGCGCCGAAGGTACAAAGACAGGCTAGTTGGCTTGGACCGGCGAGAAGTTCTTCTTTAAGGGAACGTCGCTTTCCAAGAAAAAAGACGTCAATCTTCACCTGAATATCTTCGGGGCAACGGGGGTCGTGCCTTCCAAGTACTCCGCCGGACTTGTCAGTTCCGGATAGCTTCGCTGTTGTTCGGCCAAATCCCTGCGCCGTAAATGTACAACGGAAGGAAGGTCAAAAAAAGATTATCAGTTATGCATTAGAACGTGTAACTGGGCAAGTTTGGGGGGGGGGGGGGGACGATTCCATCTTTATGCATAAAACGCGTGAAAGAACGACGAAAAAAAAAGAAACGCGCCGTGTTCTGTCGTTTGTTTTGTTCGTCATCGTTCTTTTGCGTGTTTGATGCATTCAAGATGTTATCAGTTATGCTAGGCGGTCGCTATCCAAGGCGCAAGCCAACTATTTCACAACAGAAAAGGAGTGCTTTTCCATCATTTGGGCTACATTGAAGTTTCGGCTCCACCACTACGACAGGCCCTTCAATGTTGTGAGCGACCACCACGCTTTGCGTTGGCTAGCTATCACCAAGGACCGTTAATGTCACCTCGCACAGTGGAGTTTGACACTAAGAATTCGGCATTACCGTCATTTACAAGTCCGGACGAAACCACTGTGATGCCGACTGTCCGTCTCGCGCCTCCGTCGATGCGCCGCCGCAGCACGACCAGGACGATGACTGCTTCTTGGATGCCATACGTACTGACGACTTCGCTGAACAACAGCGAGCCGACCCAGAACTCAGGGTCCTTGTGAAATACCTCGAGCGCAAGATCACCGCAGTTCCGAAGATATTCAAGCAGTTCCGAAGATATTCGAGGACTGGCGTCATTTATCTTGGGAAACGGCGTCTTCCTTTAGAACAACTTCTCGCCTGCCCGAGCCAACTGCCTCGTTGTTGTACCTTCGTCACTGCGACCAGAAGTTATGCGGGCCCTGCACGACGAAGCGACTGGGCACCTCGGCTGTTCCCGCACGCTCGCGAGAACACAAGTACTACTGTCCGTGCCTTACCACCGACGTCGCTCGTTCCGTGAGAACCAGGGTTGCCAATGATGGCTACTTTTCGCCGAATTGGCGAATTTGAGAGGCCCGTGGCGACCTAAATTATGAATGGTGACATGGCGAATTTTTGGCGATTTTCGGCTTAGGTCTCCACCGGGTTTTGAATCCTAAGCTCAGTGTCTTCCCAACGAATGAGTGGCAACATTCTCAGTATTTTTCTTGGTTTTAGACCGACGAGTAGAATGTGCACATTACGCGTCATTCGGTATGTCCGTCCTGTAACTCGTGTGTACCTCCTCAATTCATCTAGAGAGATAATAAAACGTTTATTTGATGTTCTGTGAAAATAAGATCAGTGAGTGGGATCCTTAGTTCGGGATGCCATCTAGATGCAGGAGGTACTGGAACGTCCCCCAGCGACATTCTAGCAAAATGAAAGTCAGCGGACTGCCTTGCATACCCCGAGGGGGCAGTGATTGACTATAGGTTTATGGCTTTAGGTGCTTTAAGCTTATCTGAAGTTTCGCATCTGAAGGGGCAAGACGACGGGTTGGCCGCATGTTCCGACCATTTGTTCCGCCAAAGCTCCAACTGCTCTGAATAGCTTGGCGACTTATTCAATGTTGCAGTACCCCCAGTTCAGCTCGCAAAGACTGTTTTGGAATAGCGAAGAGAGGCGGATACGCGGCTATTTCTGCAATAAAAATTATTTATTGAGGCGTTTTTCACTGTTCTCGGTGAGCGTGTGCAATAAAAACAATTGCTATATACCATTTTACATTGTTATACAGCAATAACGCATCGGATTGACGCGTGTAGATATAAGTAACTATAAGAAAGGATCGGTGATGTCCGGTATCATATTAGTTCACACTGAAAAGGTGTAAGACTCACTAATGATCGGTTCGAACCTGTAAGAATTCTGTCGCGTTACCTTCAATAAACCTTTTAATCCTTTTAATTCATATAAGGGTACGTAAAGCTGTCTACAAATAATGCTTTCACGGTTTTCCCCCAAGGTTTATACCACACTTTTAGCTTTGAAACGAGAGGACAGGGATGGAAGGATACCATGAGCGTTTCGTTCATTTACCCTTGAGCCACCACGCACATCTTGCGGCTAGTCGGAGAAGCAGCACCATGCACTCCCATGGTGAAGCTGGCGATACGACTGGCATCGAGAAACGTCAATATAATTTAAGGGTTTTGGATGGTACTGTATTCTACGGGGCTATACGTGAGTGTAAATTTTTATTACTGGGTATGCCGCACATATCTAGAATGGCTACTTTTTTGGCGAAATTTGTAAAAAAATGGCGACATTTGGCGACTTTTTGATCGTCGTTTGGCGACATTTACTCGAAAGTCAGTGGCAACCCTGGTGAGAACATGCTGGGACTCTCAGCGACGCTAGACACCGCCGCGACAAGACCAGCGGGATTTCTTCAGTCATTCGATCCACCTCGCTCAGCCTTCCAGCTGATCGGGATGGACGTGCTGCCGCCATTTCAGACGTAATCGTCCGGCAACAAGTGGGTCATCGTAGCTATGGAATACCTCACCAGCTACTCCAAAACCATGGCCCTGCCAAAGGTAGTGCGTATGAGGTAGCGAAGTTCTTCGTCCAGAACATCCTACTACATTACGGCTCCCTAGAAGTCCTTACCACCAACAGGGGTACCCTTTTTACGGCATACCTATCCGAAGCAATTATGAAATACCGCAAGACAGCTCACCGAAGGAAAATTGCGTACCACCCGCAGACGAATGGACTCACCGAGCATCTGAATAAAACCCTAGCCAGCATGCTGGCAATATACGTCGATTTCGAACGCAATACTTGGGACGAAATTCTTCCTCATGTGACTTTCGCCTAAAATGCGGCAGTGCAAGAAACAACGCATATGACGCCGTTCAAGCTGGTATACACCAGAGCACGCCTGTCTCGCACCCAGGCTGCTGGCGAGCCGAGCGGATACTCTCGCACCCAGACGCCGGGCTGACCGGGGTTGCCAAAGCGCGCCCGGGCTGCACCAAGTAAACAGGGCAAGCTGCAGTTCAGAGGCCTTAAAGTGCGAAAAAGTACCCGTTCACGCCGCTTCAGCGTATAAGAGCTGATCTGGGCACTACTGCGTCGTCTTTGGACGTCAAAACAAGCAGCGCAACAAGAGGATATTAGCGTTGTCTGCGACGTATACGACGCGCCACGGAAATAGTGCCGGTGCGGTGTTTTCAGCTTCGCCGCGAATGGATAACCGTGATTCAAGCAGAAAAACTAGGAGCCGAGTGAAAATGCGCGAGTAAGTACACTAACTGCGTGTATTCTGCAGTGTGATGCCCACCTATTTCATTTTGCGAACGTAATTTGCATGACACGCAGCTGGGTTGAAGGCAGACGCGAGCTTCGTGTGGGGGTGCACTTCGTACCTTTGAGCGTTTCCTTTGACGAAAATCTAGTGCAACGTAGTGCTTTCAAGCACAAACAATCAGCATGCTTTGCCACTTTCAACGTAGTATTAAGCTTTAGTGCTTTTGGTGGCATCCACGCCTTCGAGATTTCGTCTTCAAAAGGTAGTAAATGGCACGGTGCTCCTCAACAGCTCGCCAGAATTTCGTGTTTTCATTTCAGTGTTTGATGTCCCCAAATTTATCTGGGCACGAGGCACCCAGCTGCACATAATACATATATTGGCACGTAAGTGAACAGTACTCGCGCCAGTGTCCTTCACGTCGCAGGCGTAGCTAACCGGCTTAATTAAGAGTAGCGCGGTTTCGCTTGTAAAGCACCATCGTTACAAGAATAAAATCGCGCAGGTAGCTTCCAAAAGGGATCGCTGAACGATACTGCAGGTTATACTCTCTGATAGCACGCTTTTGTGAGCAAGACGCATTATTGTAAGAGCGCTCGTGAAACAAAAATTACGTTCCGCGAAACTACCCGTAAAGCGTATACTCTAATTATTACGCGATGCATGCTGAAATGATGAGCTTTCACAAAACTTTGTGGACAACTTGTAATATGGGGCCACAAAACATCGTTTCACTCTCTCGCGAGCTGCACTGCAATTACGATTCACGCGTACTACTGCGAGAGCGTTTTATTACAAATGTAACAGCGTACGTACGTATCTGACGAGGTTGCTTCCGCAGCCCACTCCGCACGTACTGTATACATTGTGGACTTGCATGAGCAAGATGTTCTTGATGTTCCATTAAAATCAGCGAAAATGTCCAGGCTAGAAAAGATGCGAAACACGCTCTCCGACGGGCTGAGTTTCGGGAGTTTCACGTTCGCTCTGTGTAGCGTCTGCTGGCGTGGCAGCCCGCGCATGTTGTTTCGTCGCGTGTGCGATAGATGGTGCGACGCGCGATGCAAATATGGCGATGCGCATGGAATTCGCTGTGTTCTGGTCTATATGGAAGCTGCCAAGTGCCACCAATGAAGAAAATTTCGACGTCGCCGCTTATTTGCAACGCACTGAAGAAGCTCGTCAGCTCGCCCGCCTGCCTATCAAGAACCAGCAGATGATCGACAGCCGTCACTGCAGTCTTCGATGACGTCAGATGGAATACCAACCCATCGAACGTGTGTGGGTCTGCACGCCGATACGCCGACGCTACTTAGCGAGAAGCTTCTTGGACGATACTTCGGACCGTACGGGGCACTTCGACATCTTGGCGCGCTATCCTACTCGGGTTTTCCCGATTGACGAACTCTCAGTGGAGCGGGGCACGACCTGAGGTCGTGCATGAAATGCACATTGAGTCATTCTTTGTGCGCTAGCAAAATTTTAGAGCTTTATTTTTCCGCCTGTTTTTGTGCTTTCCCTATATTCATGTATACTTTTCTTACTTCGAATTCGTATTCTTTTGCAGCATCGGGATGATGTTTCTTCAGGGGGGGGGGGGGGGGCAATGCCACGCCATATTTCTTTTCTTATTTTCATGTAACCGACCCGTCACACGTGTAATCACTGCCTTGTACGCGGCGTGCCGGAATGTCGAACATTCTCCATTATTTTAGATTGTTCTGATAAGCTTTAGTGCGCAAGGCGAACAGTACAGTTGATTGTGGAACTAACGCGACCACCAACGATAAGGCTGGAATCTTCAATGCCACACGCATAAACGCCTACGCGCCGGCAGCGTCTATCCCCAGCAACGCATTGCTCGGCCGGGCGAGCGTCGCGCACAAACTTGAGTTCGGGTTCCCTTAGTGCCACGCGCGCTTCTTTTTTTGATTTTCATGTAACCGACATGTTACACGCGTAACCACTGGCTTTCGCGCGCCGCGCCGGCATGTCGAAATTCCTGATTATTTTAAACTGTTCTAAGAAGTTCTAGCGCGCAACGTGAATGGCGGAGTTTATTTTGGGACTAACGCGGCCACCAACGAAAAGGTTGGAATCTTCGATGCCACATGTAAAAATGCCAACGCGCCTTCCTGCTCATGAGATCACTCAACAACCGACGGCTGTTCTCGCCGCTGTCAGTGTACAGCGTGAAGTGCTTGTACATTGACTTATAATTTTCAGGGTGCAAGTTCGCCAAAGAAAGAGTTCCGTGTTTCCAAGCCTTGCTGCAGCCTTGTTCACCGTCACAACTACGTGACAATAGTTCAGCAAAGTGCATAGCATAGCCATGGATACAACGGTATAGCAAGAAAGCGGGAAATGGTAGTGAGAGTGAGGTGAGAAGGAAGGAAAGGAGGAGGAGAGAAGGTAAGCCATGGTATAGCCTTGTATAGTACAGTATAGCAAAGCAATGAGAAAGGGAAGTAAATAGTGATTACTGATGTAAGGGCGAGGAGGAGGGAAAGGAGAAGGTGAGAAAGTGAGCATGTGCGAAGCAGCTCTTAGCTTAGTATAGCCATGCATATTATCGTATAACAAGGGGATGGAAGGGGAAATGAGGGCGAGGTAAAGAGGGAGCAAAGAAAGAGGGGAGAGGGTAAGGCATGGCATAGCCTTGTATAGTTTAGCGAGGGAATGGGAAAATGCTAGTGCGCGCGAGGACTGACGTAAGGTTGAGGAGGAGGCCTAGGAGGAGTTTAGGAGCAGGGGAGAGGGTAAACTATAGCATAGCTAAGTACAGTATAGCACAGGAAAGGGTGGGCAAGAGAGCTGAGGGTAAGGAGGAATGACAGGAAGGTTAGGAGGAGGGGAAACGAGGAGCTAGGAGCAATATAAAGCGAGATAAACAAAGAAAGAAGGATAAAAGAAAGAAGCTGAGCAAAGACCTCAATCTGCGCTCGCCAAGTGGTGGCGCTTGCCTGTCAGCTCCGCTATTTACTCAGATTTTACGTTCGTAGAACTGGCTTTAATTTTTTTAAACATTCTATTTCTTCAAACTTTTAGCGTGAATGATCGTACTATACAGAAAGTGCAGTACTTTCTCGAATAAGAGTAACCTTATGCTGACAAGTGCCGCATCATTCGTGCTTTACAGCGCACAAGCAGCAGTGGAAGCAGGAGCGGCAGTCATCGAAGCAGCGGCCGCCTATCCAGGGATGGTTCTGCCAGCAGCAGTAAGCAAATGTCTGCAGTATAATATGGGCGCGCTGGTTTAGATTGGGGGGATATGAAGCCAACGTTGCTCACTCACTACTGCCTCTTTATAATTGTTGAAATCTGGGCCAGTTGGTTCATATTCAGATACAAGCAAAACCAGTGAATACCCAAAACAAGGCTGAAGAAGGAGGCATATTTACTCACACACCGTCGCCGGATTTACTGCCGATTTATTGGCGCATCCACGAGCGCTCAAGCTATAGCCAGAGACTTATCGGCTGCTTGGTAGTTATCCACGCCCTGGTAGAAAGAGCCAATCTTTTTCTGTCATAAGCGCAGAAGGTTCACTGAAACAAACCTGGCCATTCTTTTTGATATGGTACGGCTCAAGGAGTTCGCGCCCAGTCTTTGACCTCCCCCTGCTTAGGATACTGGTGGGGTGAAATAAAGGGTCGCAACCGTCGCATTTTTTCGCACGCAAAACCAGATTGCCGCTGTGCCCGATCGTACATTGTAAGCGTGTTTTTAGAGGCGTTCATTGGAGCACGCCCCATCTGGCCGATGTAAACGTTCCTGCAAGGCGTGGTAATTGTATAAAAACCACCCCCACGCTGCATTTAGTGAAAATTGTTTGATGGCTGGTTTTGCACCTATCGACACACGGGCACCGTTTGATACACTGCAGTGACTGTGGTTGCTAACCAGTATTTTCAGATTGCCGCATAATCAGCCGCCGTAAAGATAGAAGCATGGGAGAGATAATAGATATAATCAAACAAGGGGCCACATGTGACAGCTGCTTGTCAGTTGCTTTGTCGCGAAAGGAAGTGTTCCATAACTCGATGGTGCGATATCATACGTCAAATGGTCCAAGTTCGAAATTCATGCTGGATGCTCCAATAACCTTCAGTTGCTAGAGCGAGTAGTCGAGTTTATTCTAGCGCTAATGCGAGCCTCAGTGATAACGCCGGAATTTTTTTTTCATTCATGTACAAAAGATGATACGCTACGACGATTATCACATTAGTATACCATCGACTACTGTACTTTCCGCTATCGTTGTCTTGTGAATGGTGCTTCTTTTTTCTGGGCAGATATCCGTCCTATAAAGAGCTACCTCTTTTCCGGCCTGAGTTCGTGTACTTCAGCGTCACGAGCACATGATAGTATTTTCTTGGCAAGCGTATTGATGTTGTCTTTAGCTATTGTAGCCTCCTTATTCTGCTGCGATTTGTTCATAGAAAACGGGGAACGCATCTGGGAAAATTATTGGCGTCCTCAAGGAAAAGCGGCTTAGCTTCATATACTGGCGTATAGTATGGGGAACAGATGAACGCCGTAATCGATCATTTAGGTACACGAATATCCATGTTCTAGTGCTTTGAGGGAATTTCATGGGACAGGAAAGACACCACGCGAGCCGTGACAAATAACAGGTTTTGTGCACAGGTAATAAACTTCAGAGTAATAGAAGGGAACTCTTGGGAAGTTTACACCGTCTCTTTTGATGGTTTGGCTGATATTCAAAAAACGGAGCATGTCAGTCTCTGTTAACATTACACATATCTCTCCACAGTGTCCTGGAAACTGCATGGAGAGCAAGTGCAGTAGCGTTGCAAGCAATGATTAAATTTACGAATCTCGTTCGCGTATTCTCCTAAAGGAAAAAACAAAACAAAATACATACTATACTCGTTTTACGGCTTTAGAATATTTAAAACTATAAACACGGACGTGTAAAAAGCGATGGTAATAGCTAGCTGTGCGATGAAGTTTATGTTTTGACTGCAATTTATGTGATACTTCGTCGTCGGGTGTCCCTTCGCCTGCCCACACGCAACGTTTTGTGGAAGTATTGGGGATTCGCCGCACTGTTGGAATGTAAAAGAAAACAGAGCGCTTAATATACCTGCCGGACTGTTGTGTAAGAGCCCAATAAGCAAACTCTCCATTTCATAGGCTAGACATAGAGAGCCGGCAGGCACTACCACCAGCTCTGTCCTCTCATTGGACCTTTCCTCTGATTTGTCCTTGGTTTCATCACCAGGTACTAGCGTCCAGTCGGAGCCTGCGGTGACAAAAGCTCGAGCATCCACTACCAGCGGCAGAGCTCGTGCCAAGATACCACTGGTGGAAGCGGAAGAAACGTACCAGGCTTCACGTAGGGATATAGGTATGCAAGAGTTAATGACATATTTAGTTAATTATTTGGCTCATTTCTGAAGCAGTTCCTTTCGTCTTACTCCATTCCGATAACCACTGCTGTAATGGTGCAGAGGGAGCGCCGTTTACGTATATTGATTTACCAGCTCATTGTGCGGTGATAGAAGCTCGCAAGATGTCAAATGATCTGCAGCAATGCCTTTTACATTTGCGTTGCTCTGAACGGCCAGCACCAAAAGCAGTCGGTGTGAGAAAATGTTAGATTGTTTCCCTTAGTCATACGTAGGCGGTGCCTGTCGCTAGTAGATCGGGCGTCGGGGCTGTCATTGAAATTTGTTTAATGCGTGGACTTGCGGAAAATAAGAAAAGTACTGCGAAAGCAGGTAGAAATAATACTGATAGGCTGTTGGTATTGAAACAGCACACAGCATTGACAACACGAGCACTCATTTGACTACCGGAACGAAACTAAAAAAAATTGCAGTTCCAGCTCAATGGCGAAGCTATCAATGCGATAGCAACCAATTGTACTAATGGTCTATGAAGTAAGGTCGGCAGCTAACACATTTTGCATCTAATCTCGCGCCACTCTACAGAACGCTGGTGTGAGAGCATACGGACGCTCCAGGGAGAGAAGCGGTTTTCGCTGAGTCTCTTCGCGTTGAGAGGCAGCGCGTAGAAGGGTGTACGAGCCGTCTGCTGATGCCTGCCGAGACAGCGCGCGCGCCAGGCTGCCGCCAATAATTGCGACCGCGCTCTTATACTTAAAGTTCACAGTTGCTGCTCGAACGAGGCATGAAATGCTAAAAAAAAATCACGCCATCTCCCGCTAAAGGGGACCATGAGGCGACGCGAAGCAGTGTTTCGGCATGTAGAGCCCGCGTTTCAGAGGTGGAGTGGTGAGGGGGAAAGGGGAGAGGGGGATGGAGAGGAGAAATGGAGAGGGGAGGGGAAAGGGGATGGGGGAGGGGGAAGGGGAGAGGCGATGTGGAGAGGGGGAGGGGAGAAGGGGAAAGAGGGAGGAGAGAGGGGCAGGGTGTGGGGGAAGAGGAGGGGAGACGAGATGGGAGGGGAGAGGAGTGGAGAGGGGGAAGAGGAGGGGAGGCGAGATGGGGAGAGAGGGGGAAAGGGAAGAGGGAAAGGGAAAGGAAGATGTTATGTGGAGAGGGAAAGGGGAGAGATGGAGTGGAGAGGGGAAGTGGAGAAGGTTTGCGCATGCGCAGTAAGGGTGGTCACGCCGCACACCACCACTACCACCACCACCACCACCGGATTGAACTCCGCTATAAGATGCTTCACATCTAAAATGTTGATACGCGCGTAGTATATTTAGCGGGGGTATATCATATCCGATCCATCTGACGTCCGAACACTTAACTTTTTCTTTATAAATTGAGGGCAGCGTTCAGAAAAAAAACTCATAGGGTCCCTTTATGCACACACCTAGGACGACTGGAAGGTGAAAGCCACCTTCTTTTTCTTCCCAATCGACGTATCGCACCTACGATGCCACCCTCCGAAAGCTTCCTGCACCTAATGTGGTTTGGCATTGCCTCCGTGATCGGAGGCACCTCACCTGGTTTTGCACTGCCTCTGTATCCGGCCCACCGTTGACCAAGCTGAGATGCTTGTGATGACGTCATCATGCGACATCACGTAACGTCACGGTGACGTCACATATTTTGGGGATCTGTGACGTCATGGTGGCGTCATATGGTGATGTCATCACGTGATGATGAGTTTTTGCATCACTTGTGTGGACGCCGACGCGGGATGCTGGTAAATTTTCGTGTTTGATGAGGTGTCTGACTTCCGGCAGCAGCTATCGGCCAGCTCGGGTGGGAACATACGTCCTTCCTGGCAGCCAAGGCACCTCTCCCCAGGGCAGCGTGCAGACTGCCCCTTTTAAACCGCGCAGCTGGGCCACGTGCACCTACAGTGCGCAGCAAGAGGCGCTATCTTGAGATAGGCGGTGGCTGTGGTTCCCACAATATATATATAAGCCACAAAGAAACATAATTCAGAAAAACTCTTTCCGAAGCGAGGAATCGAACGGGCGACCTCTCGCTGCGCAGCTCGCGGCGTTAAACGGCTAGGCCATGAGAAATACCGCATTTCATCATGCTAACGGCGAGCTATTTATATACATCATTTACTTCAGCAAGCTTTCTTGGTCACCAACGAGGTGACGCGAAGTGCGCGCGGGGCGCGCTTTAAAGGTCGTCGCCCCGCTCCTGATATGCCGATACTCTTCGCCCTAGAGGGCGTGGTCGCCTGCAAGCGCGCTTATGTCGAGGAATGGGGGGGGGGGGGGTGTATGTCTTGTTCTTTCACCGCGATGTCCACGCTGAAGTTACAGAGCGTGCGTACGAACGTCACTTCGCTCGCTGCAGCGGCCGCGTTTGCGAAAGGAGCGCTGTTCAAACAGAAATAAGTAACTGTGACAGTTGTTAGTTCGCGCTCGTCTTGTGTGTACCTGTGCGTTCGTTTTGTCCGTCCTGCTTCATGTCTGAGCAGCGCGCTTCATGTGTCGAGATGTGACGTATGATAGTTCGCGCTCGTCCTTTGTGTGTTCTTTTCGTGCGTTCTTTGGGCTTGAGCGACGCGCTGGCAATTTCGAGCTGCTTTCTGTTTCTTCGCGTTACATTCCAATTTGTTGCTGTCGCATTCATTGCTTCGCCGTTGCGGCGAAACTGTGGCTTTTTTGTAAGCTTATTTCAGTGGCCAAAGCGCATACAAGTGCTATAACTAGGCTCATGCCACGCCAGAGTGCATTGAAAGCTTTTCGGGGTGTTTTCGAATGCAGAACATTTAAGCGCGCGCAAACAATGAAGAAGGGAGGTGATGATGTGTTGTCATCGCCTCCCTCTGTCCTGTCCTTGCTATGGAAAACCAAATCGCCCAAAAATCAGTGTTGGTGCGTTTTCGAATGTTCTGATTAGACTGTCCGCCCAAAGCGAGTAGTTGAGTTACCTTCCGTGGGCACATTCTAGCTATAACGCTAGAATGTACGATGCCAAACGTATACATGCCCAAAAGGGCAGACTGATGGATAAGTTGGTAGTACATAATTTTGGCAGTAGCGCGAAGACTCACATGTAGTAATAATAATATCTGGGGTTTAACGTCCCAAAACCACGATATGATTATGAGAGACGCCGTAGTGGAGGGCTCCGGAAATTTCGACCACCTGGGGTTCTTTAACGTGCACCTAAATCTAAGTACACGGGCCTCCAACATTTTCGCCTCCATCGAAAATGCAGCCGCCGCGGCCGGGATTCGATCCCGCGACCTTCGGGTCAGCAGTCGAGCGCCATAACTACTAGACCACTGTGGCTGGGCGAAGGAAATTCATTACAGACTTCTATGTAATAAGTACCTTGATCAGTTTTCCTCGCAGGTGCTTCACTGAGCACTGCAGTGCACTGCTACGAAAAATTTTACTCAGTTAAATCACTTTTGCTAGCCTCTATACTGGCGCTTGCCGGCGCGAATATTGGCGACAGGAGTAGCGCGGCGTTCGAGTGGCCTTACTGTATACGTGGCGCCCAAAAGAATATAAAGCAGCTGTGCGAAGGGGTAATTTAAGCGCCAAAGAGTTCGTAACAGCAGAAAGATGAGCTAGCACATGCATCCCGATGTTCTGCTCGCTGGGTGGGCCATTAGTATAGTAGGCAGTGGTTTATTTATATTATTATCTTAAAAAGATACGGTCAGTAAACAGAAACACAAGATTGTCTTCACTTCTCTATTGTGCCTTGTTTGCACGCCCTGTCTTTTCAACATGAGTACCTACCAACTAGCACGGCTTTCTCTTATGCTAAGCGTGATTTCGAGTAAGCATGCATAATCATGGCACTAGTTGCCCCCTGTTATCAAAGGAAAAGCGCGTTTAGTAACTTCACAAATGATGGCGAGCGAACACAAACGGAAAGCATGCCATAAACACTAGCCGCATGCTATCATCGTGGTTCGTTCCACCGTAACAGCAGACCCCTGTAAAAAATGGTGGCCCCTACAATCCATAAATGTTACGCAGTGCACGATGTAGTAAAATCCCGCGTGAGTGGGATTTAAAGCAGGCGGGATAGTTTATGTGTACGCTTTCCAGGACACGCTTGCTATTTTTCTTTTTGTACATTCCTTAAGGATATTCAAGAAGATGCCACGCACTTCTCGAAATATTCTGCTAAAATTCACCATTTTTCCTTCTCCGGAAATGTACCAGCAAGTCTGACGAATGTACTGCCAAAACAGAATGCGATTATATTTAATTTTTGGTTTTAATGTATAACTGTTTTGTGTCGTCAAGCACAAGCAAATGCGCCCGCTATAGAAGAGTAAAATAGTTTCCTCTTAATATCTCTGTCATTTTACTGTGAATAGATGTGCGTGAAAACAATCTTAGGGGACAATCACGGTGTGTGCAAGTATTGGGATGGTTTAGTTATAATTACATGTTTTGCAAGACCAAAATGGAGGTTGTGGAGTCTATAGCCTGCGCTACAGTTCGCAAAAGAAGACTATCTAGCGGTAGCTTTCGCGCCATAAAGAACAAAAAAGACGATTAGGTGCTACTTGAAAGGTAATTAACACAACGCTAAGAGACCGGTAAGGGAGGTATCCTTGTTGAAGGTTAAATAAAAATGAACAGTGGGGTAAAGGAACAGGCAGTGAGCGGAAGATGCGGTTGGTGATACCGTAACCGACTGAATCGATAGTGGTACATGGAGCAAATCACTGGTTACCTGATAGGGAAAGAAAAAGATTAGGAGGTGCAGGTAAAAATTCGGGATAACAAGGTTCTAGAATCTAGTGGTGTGGGATAAATTCATGTTACGCGAGCTCCCATCTCCCGTTTCCTCGATCCCCCCTGTTATCATCATTAGCTACAAGATGCGTACTTCACTGCAAAGAACAGAGACGATCGAACAGTCGGTAGCCACGTTCTTTCTTTCTTTCACTATTATACCTTCTGTTATGCAATCTCAGAACAAACATTCTTTGTTCGTGCAATGAAGTGCAATCGACCAACCTATTAATTATTGCAGACGCCTCGTATGAAGACCCCCTCGGCCCCTTGGAGGAGAGACCCCGCACAGCAGCGAGGACAAGGAACCAAGTAGAGGACGACTTTGACAATGAGGAACTCGGCGATGACATGCTGCCCGAATGAACTGATGTAGAATTGCTTACAAAGGGTGAATGAAAAATGGGAATTTTGAGGACTCGTTTCTCTGTTTGATGCACCCTAATAAAAACTAACATATAATTAAGCCAAGGAAGGTAAAGGGGACGTTAATTGTACTGTCTGTTTGAGTGTATTGTAGTAACTTTTATATAGATGTGAAGAATGTAAAGTGGACGAAAAGGAAACTTGTTGTCGGCAGAGACCGAACCTGCAACCTTCCGATAACGAGCCCGACGCTCTACCAATTGTGCTACGGGGGCGGTCGTTTTCTCGTCCACTTCATCGGGTATTTATTAGCATGGAAACGTCCGAGTTTTAGTCAGGGCCGCTCGTAGCCATGACGACGAGTGTGGAACACTCTTTGTTTGCCAGCGGGCATCAAGTAGCACGTAATCTTTTAACGTGACATCATTTGTGAGAACATCAAGAGCATGACGTTATGAAGAAGTATTAAATGCAAAGCATTTCTTAGCGAACCTCAGGCACTTTGGCCGTTTCTATCTATCTATCTATCTATCTATCTATCTAGCCGCCTACGTCTGGGCGCTCTCCAGGTCGTCTCGATAACTTGTAGTATACCAAAATTGGCATAGCAGGGGATCAGTGTATGACGAACACGATCCACTGGTCATGACGGGAATAACGCAAAATACCTGTCGCGTACGTCACGAAACCCTTCCTCTCAGTCACGTGTGGCACATACCCGCATACCAGAGTTCATGTTTTTCGGGTATGTGCCACAGGTGATACAGAGTCTCAACCAACACAGCAACCGCGAACACACATACACCGACACGCAAGGAAAATGATACGATTAATTGTTGGGGTTTTATGTCCCAAAACCACGACATCATTATGAGAGACGCCGTAGCGAAGGGTTGCGGAAATTTTGACCATCTGGTATTTTTTAACGTGTACCGAGATCACAGAGTGTACACGGGCATCTAGCATTTTGCCTCCATCGAAGCTCGACCGCCACGGCCGGGATCGAACTCACGACCTTTGGGTCAGCAGCCGAGCACCGTAACCGCTACACCACCGCGGCGAACGCAAGGAAAGTGAGGAAGCTGTAGACAGAACAGTCATGGAAGACGCTCAACTACCATCCACTCGTCCACGTGGCCCGCAACGTGCACCACGTGGATTACGCAAAAACCAAGATCAATGCCTCCTACAATAAATCTGCCGAGAAAACCAGGCCTCCCATCATTACCGGTGACTTCTACATTACTTTATCAAGACCCAACAACGCCTGGTCCTTATACTGCGTGAAAGACGGCTTGTATGTGGACAGGGCATCAAAAGACCTCGCTGCCACGTCCAGGACAGGAGGCATCATAGATCATTTCATCGTGAGAGGCATCCAGGATTTCCACCAGCTGTCCTATACCTCGCAGTTCACTGGGCTTAGACGCATCGTAGCCGCGATCATTAACGGATCCGAATACCAATACCAGCTGCTGGAGCTCACTCATCACGGTAATGATGACCTTGTTCAAGAACTGTCAAGAACCCCTTCCACACATACACACGGGTTCGTGCGTGCGTGCGTGTGTTTCTTCCCTGTGCGTGCGTACCTTCTCCGTCATAACGGACAAGTATAGGCATAACAACTGTAGCAACTGCAACTGTAACATGTGTGCAGTGCGCCTGCGCGTGCCACTCGGAAACTTTCCTGAATAAAGCTTAGTTGCGAGTAACGCCTGTCCTGCGCATATGTGTTCCTTCTTTGTCTTGTTCGGATTCGCACTATCTAGTATTGAATAATATAAGCACTACATATCAGCTTACCGCGTCTGGTGTTGGTAACACCCATGTTGCTGTTGGCATCGTTACGCAGCTGTAATCAACTGGTTATCTAATACATATGCAACCTTTCAACACATGAGTGTGCGTATACCAGTACCACATTTCTCTAGCGTCATTCCGTAACGTTTCGCTCAATGTGAAAAATTACGCCACAGTCACCATCCCCTGCATGCTTCGCATAACATCGATTCCCACGGTACGTGGGATCTGTCGAATTTTTTTATGTCCCAAAACCACGATATCACTATGAGAGACGCCGTAGCGAAGGGCCCCTGCAATGCGCAGGAAGGTGCGCCCCGTCGTTCTGAGCCATCAGCGTAGTCGCATGCTCTCTTAATCTATCATTAAGGCATCGGCCTATTGTGACGCCCATATTTGCTGGGAGTATAAACCGCGGTCAAAGAAAGCCATTTTACCATTTGATTCATCTCATACTAAACTAGTGAAAATGGGGATTGCATCCTCATGCCTCAACTCGGCGCTGACCAAGTCATGCACTCATAAAGCCAGCCATAGCTTCGACTTCCAGATTTCACGCCTTTTAGCGAAGGGTGTGTCTCTTCGTATACCTCCCATAGGGACGCCAAATTCAAACGATCCGCCGACGCTAGCGCCGAGCGCGCCAAGAGCCCTACTGAATTGCGGCCCTTGCGGATGAACGCCGGGCAATGGCGGCGATTACGTAGCGATTACGTTGCCTACGTCGTCGGGGCAGCAGTAACAACAGCCGCTCGCTGCTCACTCTCCCACTCCACGCGCCTTTTTCTTTTTTTTTTTTCGCGTGCGCTCGCACGCGTGCTGTGCTTGGCCGCGCATTCCTGTTTGCCAGCATGTGCTAGAGCATAAAGAATGAATCCACCTATAACATTTCTGTGACCTCTTTTTATTTCTCTGTTTCCGAAACTGAAGATTTACGTCTAATGGGTCACGATACAAGTTCAGGAGAAGACCAGGAGGAAAGAATGCACAGTCTGTGCATGACTAAGCAACACAAAAGTTCATTGTAAAGTTTCGAAATTACAAATTAAAAAAATCAGACACATTGAAATGTGTAGGCCCTTTGACGTATACACCGCGATATAAGGAACACGATCTTCATTTGGTGCAATACCGAACAAAGTGCAGAGGAGCCTCTGATGAGAGATAATCATGAAGTTTAAAGACATGTCAGTGCTCAGGACGTCTTGAGGGGCTAGTTGGTTCATACTATGGAGGAAAATTTGCGCTAAACTAGAAAAGGACAACACAAAGAAGGAACATTGCAACAGATCGAGCGCACACTACCAACTGTTTTTATTCAACGTAGAGCATCGGTTAATTAGGGAAACCCGAACTGCGCAGACAGTTGGCATGGTGTTCTCTGCGCCTAAGAAGCTTTCGAAGCTGTGCGCGCGCATTTCGAGCGGCGAAGAGCGCGGTAGCCTTTGTAGCAAAAAGCATGCCAACCTGGTTGTGCAATGCGATGTAGGAGTGGTGTACGAGATTCCGCTTTCCTGCGGCAGGTCTTATGTGGGCCAAACAAGCCGCTGCGTAAATGACCGCGCACGTGAACACCAGCTGTCGATCAAAAATAAAGAAGTGGCGAATTTGCCAGCTCACTGCGCTGCCTGTGGATGCGAAGCACGATTCCAACAGACTAAGATACTGGGACATAGCAAAAACACGTGTGCTCGGGAGGTTTTGGAAGCGTTCTTCATTAACGGGAAAAGAGATAGCTGTGTGAGTGAGGCCTCGGTATCGCTCTACGGTGCAGAAGTGTCTTTTTTGATAAATAAGGTGCGTTAGCACGTGATGTTCCTCGATGTGTCTGTGCAGCTATGCGCAGCCACGGGGCGTCTGCGCAGTTCGGGTTTCCCTATTTAACCAAAACTCTACGTTCAATAAAAACAGTTGGTAGTGTGCGCTCGATCTGTTGAAGTGTTCCTTCTTTGTGTTGTCCTTTTCAGTTTAGCGCAAATTTTCATGCAAATGTCAGTTCATGGCAAAAACATAAAGAAGCGCAAAATATCTAAATATGAAATAATAATGCAATGATATACTTATTAGCCGTTGTACTGATACGAAACGCAAAACAACCAGTTACATATTCGCTCAGATGTTGCACAAGTATACATGAAATGCTGGACACATGCACTACATTAACAAAATGAAAAAGATCATATTTAACAGAGTAAGTAGCACATTGCCCTGAAAAGATAAATACACATTATATGGTACTTGAACACTACTTGAGAGTTAGTTGGTGGCAACGAGATGCATGCAATGGGCAGTTTATGCAGCAGCACATAACACTCGTAGAAAAGCGCATTACTCAACGACCAGGTGAAATAATACCCTTTTTACACGGACAGCCTAAACCTCGGTTAGTGTAACAGCGGTTACGCGTAACCGCGGTTCTCTTATGTTACACGGTATGCGAAACCGCGGTTATGCCGCTAACTGCGGTTGTACCAAACCGAGCTTGGCGACCTCGGTTTCGCGGCTAACCGAGAAAATGACGGCCTCCATGGAGGACGTACGCCGCGAGCGTTCGTGAAAAACGAACGAATTGGACTGCACGAACCACAGAAAGACTGATTAGACTTTGGGAAAACAATTAGCGGATCACCTCAAGGAATGCGAAAGTGGACGCGGCAACAACAGCCGAGTTGAACGCCGGACTGCCGCCAGACGCAGAGCCTTCACGCCAAAGCAAGTCCGCTTTAACCGAGGTCGCTTGTGCGCCGTGTAACATCGGCGAACCGTGGTTGGCGCTAACCGTGGTTCAACGCGGTTCACCGTGGTTGGTCGCAACTGCGGTTAGCTTGCCTGTGTAACAAGGGTATTAGCCTACACGCAGCTTTTCTTTCACCGCGAAAACAATGCCTAGCTGAATATAACGTCACTGAAGGGAGGACGTCATGCCGGGTACATACACTGAGCACTTCCTTGTGATAAACACAAACAGTAAAATTCCGCATATAGGACAAGTCTCATGCCTACACATGAATTCTTAGAGCGGTTTTTCCATAGGTAATTACAGAGATAATACATAAACACGAAGAGTACTTCTTCAGCCGTAAGTACATAGCATATTCAAGCACCGAGAAAAAGCACTGGGGGCAGGATAGAAAGCTGGTCTACTTGAGTTGCGGATCGAGACTTGGCGCGCGGAGAGCAGATACCACAACTGTTAACGCCTCCATGGGCAAACGCATCAGTTCTTGCCTTCTAGAATACTCCGAAAACGTTTCCGTCCTGAAATAAAGCAATTGAAAACTGGAAATTGCAACGATACAAATTACGCAATCGCATCACGCAAACGTAGTTTCCTCGTCTCGGCTCAATGCAAGCTGCGATACATCGAGTCTCGGAAACGCCTACTTAAACGATGGCGAGTGATAAACAGGCCAAAAAAAGCAAAACGCACTTCGTTCACGATGTCATGTCAAAGATGCAAGAGTTAAACTATGACTCTCAAGTGCTTTAATTTCACTGCTTCTAGGAACCGTGATATTAACTGCAACACTGTGCTCTTCACGATTCAGCCATATTTAAAAGCAATAACTGTTGTCCAGCTGCACCTCGTATATGTGTGGCTGCGAAAGCAAGCCGCATGCTCACCTTTAGTTTTTCGGAGCATGGAAGTATCTTGCGGAACTCGGCCGGTCTTGAAGTATCCGTGCACCGTTGCATGATGTACGAATGGTGCGTGCCGTTAACCATCATTGCGGCAAGAGCGCACAACACGCAAACACCGCAAAAAGTGCACACGCCGGCCAATGCTCGCTTAATGTAACGGAACATCACGAAAATTCTTATCAAGGCCGGCGACTAGGACGGGCTCCGATATGGCGGCGGCGGAGCACGGCTGACCATAACGACCACTCCGATAAGTCTCAAGAAGGAACAGTGACCCGCCAACCTCAACGGGAGACTTGCAGGTGTCCCTCAAGCATAACCTACCTGCACGGCTAGCCTGGTGCCCACGCTCAACACTCGCTTCGTGCTACAACGGAACTTTCGAGGAATTCAAAACTGGCGTCGCGGCAGCGCATTTACGGAACCTCACCCGCCCAGCCGGTTGACTGCAGCGCCGCAGCGCGCCGCGATAGGGAACAAAGGCTATAGGTACTTTTCGCTCCCAGCTCCGCTGCGCACCTATGTTCCTTCCCTAGCGTCGTGCGTCTCCCCAGCCTCTAAACCGGCTGGAACGGAACGGTTGTGTAAACGCTGCATGCGCCCCGCGCAGAGTGGTAGAGTCGGTAGAGTCGATGTTCTCTGGTAGAGTGGCGAAGGGCGCCATGCAGGCAGCTGCTGGGTGCCAATCGCGTCAGCCTTCTGCGAAGGTAAGCACGAGTCTCCTCTATGAAAATTTTGTTCTGTGCCGCGTCTCTGCCGTCTTTAACCCTTTCGGCCCTGGCGTCGTCAATTTCCCCTAGCACCTCGGGAACAAAACCAAAATTGCTAATTCTTGGGGTAATAATTCTTGAATGATCCCCACTGCGATCAACACCACAGGTGTGGCATTCTTGTGGGGCTGGGAGCCACAAAGAAGAAGCGTGACCGAAGTCGTGGATGACGCCGAGGCGGGTACGCTGAGGCGTGTGCGCGTCGCGGCATGTGCGCGGCCGGCACCGGGCGCACGGCTTTGTCGGCGCGGCGGCGGGCCCGGCAGGCTGCCATTGGCTGCTTTAATTTTGAACCTCCATCGACCCTAGCGCCACTTGCGCCTTCAGTTACTGCCCTTTTAAGCAGCCGCCGAACTAGTCAAAATTTCAAGATGGTGTCGATGACGTAATTACATGGGACGCCGGAGCGGCAGCCTTTCCGAGTATTGTTTTAGCTTCGGGTTTCCCTTCCATCTTGCTTGTTGCCATTGCATCTTCCCTTCATAAAGAGAAGGGTGGTTCACCTTCCGTTTCACCACAACAGAGTCCTAACAAGTATGTTATGATGCCCTACATTAACACCATTTCACACAACCTTAAGAGGGTAGGAATAAAGCACGGCGTAAACCTCGTCTTCACGGCACCCTTTAAGCTTTCCCGTTTGTGTGCTCTGGCCGGTGAACAAACCAAGAAATCAGCGAGCGATTTGTTCCTTGTGATACGGAAGTGGTATATAAAATCCCCCTCAGTGATGGTAACGTTTACATCGGCCAAACCGGCCGATATCTTGTTGGCAGATTAAAAGAGCACGCGACTACGCTGATGGCTCCGAATGATGGGGCGCACCTTGCAGGAAGTGCGGGTGCTAAACGCTTTTGGAGGAGGCAGACATTATGAGTAGAGCAAATGGAAGGCGCAAAAGAGAGATTCTTGAGGCGGACCAGATTCAGATGAAGGAGACAAGCTTCCTTCACAGCAGTTAATTGCTTAAACTCATCATATTTAACCTCCTTAAAGATGTCTTAGACTGTTACCGCATGTCCCGGCGGTAACGGAACATCACGAAACTTCTTATCAAGGCCGGTGACTAGGACGGGCTCCGATATGGCGGCGGCGGCGATTCGGCAATTTTTTGTGACAGTGGCTGTTGCGAATGCGCCTGCGCAGAAGCTTTCTTGGTGTGAAGTTTTTTTAGAATAATCTAAGTTGCAAGTCAGCGTCTTTTCTGTCGTGTGGTCTTTCTTCCTAGGAAGTGTCTAGCGTTACGTCTAGACGCAACAGTAGGACCGTTGCAGTTACGTCTGGACGTAAGAATAACGAGTCTTAAAGGCCAACTCCGGCGATTTTTCGAGGTCGATGGATCTCAGTGAAATTCGCTGGGTACGTTCCTTTGCACGTTTCTGTCATTTATGCCAAATTACAGGCTTGAGACATGCGAAGATTGTTTGCAAATGAATTTTAAATATTGTCTGCAAACGCCCTCCTGGCTTCCCACAATTATTGGCAACATTGCGTCTGTGACGTCAGTATTGGCAAGGCGGCGGAAGTGACGCAGCCGAGGGAACCGCTAACTTCGGCGCTTAGGCCGCTACAGCGAGCGTCTGCTGTGCACAAGGCGACAGACAGCGTTGGTTTGGCTGGCGCTTCGCTGGTCGTCCTGGCTGTCACAGTTTTCATACTCCGCGCCGGCGTGACCGGCATGCCTTGCACGACTTCCGGTTCGGTCGTAACAACGTCTACGTCATACGTAGACAGTACACTCGGTTGGGTTTCGGTTTCGGTGTTGCGCTTTTTTGCTTATTTAAAATTATTCTCCAATTTGCCGAGTATTTCTGCTATCGGAACCGTAACAGGAGCGTCTCAGGAACATAAAAGCACCATTACTTTGACATGGCCAAAAAATCGCCGGAGTTGGCCTTTAAAAGTTACGTCCAGCGTGACGATAGAAATACAGCCCGTTAGACCTACCGAACCGATTGGCCCCAGTGGCGCAGTGGCTAGCGTGTCGTGCTCGGAACTTCGAGGGCGTTGGTTCGAACCTCGCTGCTGGTAACTTTTTTTTTGTCTCAGGTGTTGCTGAAGTCTGTTGCCAGAGAAGCGCGACGCGGCTCGTGGGTTACGTGCGCCTCCGCCTGCCCCTTCAGGGCAGGCGCGCGGGCTAAACAGCGCGTGGCCGCGACAGCGGCCAGTAGCGCGTGACCGTGACCCTGCCAACCGGCCATTTCGCTATCGCTCAATGGCCGCACTCGCGAAGCGAGGGCGAAGCCACGATTAGTTTTCCGCGCCCGAAGGGCGCAGAGGGCCTTCACTGAGCAACAGAAGAATAATGTACTCACGTGTGTGGAAAACCACATCCGAACTAAAGTCCCTAGATTTTTCCTTGCTCTTCAACAGGAAGAAATCTAGGGAAGCGGTGACTACAGTTACGTCTGGACGTAACCCTAGCAACAGCCTTCTTCCTAACCAAAGCCGCGCTCCGCTTCGTCGGTCTTCGTTGGGAGATGTGTGTAGCTGTGTGCACCGACGGCGTTCGATCCATGGTTGGAAACTCTGTAGGTTTTTTAGGACTCGTTAAGAAAGCGTTCACACACTGTAAGCTTCATAGGGAAGCTTTGGCATCAAAGGAGTTGAGTCCAGAGCTTGCGAGTGTTATGCAACATGTTGTCAAAGTCGTGAACAGTGTAAAGGCAAAGCCTAAGGCCAGTCGCCTCTTCAAGGTACTGTGCGAGGAGATGGGTGCCGAGCACCAACACCTGCTCCTGCACACCGAGGTGCATTGGCTGTCGCGCGGAAAAGTGCTCGCAAGGGTGTTCAGAGAGGAGCTGAGTCTTTTTTGGCAGAAGATAGGGCACTCGGAGATCCTTTTCAGGACTCTTCTTTTGTGGCAAAGTTTGCTTATCTGTGTGACCTGTTTGAGCACCTGAACCATCTTAACAGCAGCATGCAGGGGA
The DNA here is from genome assembly GCF_013339695.2 of Rhipicephalus sanguineus. NCBI lineage: Eukaryota > Metazoa > Arthropoda > Arachnida > Ixodida > Ixodidae > Rhipicephalus > Rhipicephalus sanguineus. The sequence continues at coordinate 55,308,116 of NC_051181.1, forward strand.
TGGGCACTAATGTTGTCTCTTCTGGGGACAAGGTGAGAGGCTTTTGTAAAAAGCTTCAAAGTTGGTTGAGCCGGGTGAACAGAGGCGACTATTCTTCATTTAAGCTGCTCGGTGGACTTGTAGGCTCTGGGGCAGTATCTGGAAGTGACAGAGCCACAATCACGGCCCATCTGAGCACATTAAGGTGCCACATTAAGGACTACTTCCCAGAATCTGCCCCAGACACATGGCTTGTGGCCCCTTTTGAGGCTGACGTAGCTTGCTTTACATATGAATGTGTCGAAGCTGAAAATGAGCTGATGGAGCTCCAGGAAAACACAGTGATGAAGGCAAAGTTTGCCACTGTGATCCTTGAGGCATTTTGGTTGGGGAATGCAGAAATGTTCCCCCTTCTCGTTGAGATTGCTGTAAAGCTTCTGTTACAGTTTTCTATGACGTATGCATGCGAGCATGCTTTTTCCAGACTTGCATACTTGAAAAGTAAATACCGAAACAGGTTGAATGTGGCTGCAGATATGCAACTCTCTTTAAGCGCGACTGTGCCACGTATTGATGTCCAAAATGAAGTGATGTGGCACGTTTGTTTGATGTTTTTGGTAGCAATAAAAGACACCTGTTTCACGCTCCAGTTGTGTTAATTTACCTACGTACCCCCCCCTCCCTCCCCTCCGCTGCAAGGGCTCCCCCATCACTTCCACCTGTCCACAAGGGGTCCCCGACACATCCATGGCTGAGAACCACTGCTCTAGAACATTGCTGTAGGACTACGAAGCTCGCTGGAGAACTCCGGTTGTTAATGGTGACTCTTGCTGTGAAGATTTGCACTGACGTAACTAGGTTACCCCTAGCTGTGTGGATTTCGGGGCCTTCCAAGCCCTGAAATTATTCTTCACGTTATTCAACTTCGTGGCAAACGGTCCACTGATCACCGATCAATGTAGCAACCAAACCTCCACCGCTTGCTACGTTTAGTTTTCCGAATACGAACTAAGTGGCCATCCCCGAGTTGGACCAGTGTATGCTCGACGTTTGGGGGGGGGGGGGCGAGGTGAGCGTGACAGTCGTGTAAGTCTCCCCTCATTCATGGGTCCGCCATGAATGAGGCACACGGCTGCACCAACGGCTTGTCTGTGAAGAGGGTCGTCTTTTACGCGTGCCTTATCAAAGCTTCCACCGTCATGCTGGTGCTTGTGTTAGCTCTTTGATAAACTAGCTTACTCGAGCCCTGCGCGTAATCGTAACAGAACAATCTTCCACAATCGCGAGGCCTCCAAAACATTGCAGCGCGACCTGCGGCGAGCGGCGGTAACAGTTCTTGCTTCACGTTAGTACTTCCTCTACGTTCACAGACGTAATATGGAGTGGTAGAAGAGTAACACAGCAACAGATGTCACACAATGCGAACTACGCAACGAGAGGGTGGTTTAATGATTCCCACTCATTACAAAACGGTCAACCATGATTCTTCATCGTCATCAGCCACCTCATCAGCAAAGCGCACCTAGTGCTTTGGAGATGCATAGTGGGTATCTCGCTTTACCGCAGAATCAATAATGGCATAGTCGGTACTTCCCTACATCGCAAAATTGTGGTGGTTTACGACGTAGTGGGTACTTGGAAGTGTACTTGCACTAGTTGCCCAAATAATGTTTACAACGGGTTCTTGAAGGGCTGCTCCTCCAACTTTCAATCTGACTGCGCTCTATGTTCCGTGCTGGTCTTGCGTTTTCTTTTTCAATTTAGTTTTATTTAACGTTTTTTTGCCGAATAGTGCTGGCCATTTCGGGACAAAGTTTACGCAAACTTCACCTGCACAATTTGTTCACCACTGAGGGGTGAGAATAAGTGCAGTAGCGCAAATGAACGAGCACCTTACGCAAACAGCGCTCTCTGTAGATATGACGATACGTTGCAATGTTTTTTTTTTTATTTTCCTAATTTCAGGAATTTAACTTGCGATCAGTTTACGTAGCGGGACAGTTATCAGTTATCCTTTACTTGATCAAGTTTTCTAATAGTATCAATAATGTGTTACAGATATTGTACTTTCAATACAATCATAGTTGCGGATGACAACAATGACATTATCAAACGACTTCTTTTATTACTTCAGTTGTATTTTTACTGGTTGTGTTTAGAGACTTTGCGCGCAGCTTTACCTCTGGAATTATTGGTTACGCTCCTTAGAATTTCCGCGTCGTGTGTGAGCCCGCGCGGAGAATGAAGGCATGTTATCAGTAAAACATTTCTGGAAAAGACAATATTAAATCCCTGTCTGGAGTTCATAGCCGTGATCACAACCTCTTCATGTTACTAGCAGTCATTCTAAGCAATTTACCTCAGAAATAATCGACCTTCTCCGCATCATTTTCCACTTTTTTGCTATAAAACTCGGATGCCAACAGCGTTACCGTAATTCAGTATTATTTCATGCGAACATGAACAGCATGGTTACGAATACAGGTAATTACTGCGTTCACTAAAAGTGCTTAAAAAGTTCTTAACATTAGAAATTTGCCCAGTAAAATTGTTCAGTTCACAAAAATAGAATGTTTGTGCCATCCCTTTCTGTCAGTTGTCTCAAAAAGGATTCATGAATACGTTACTAACAAAGGAACTTCCTGAAATCAAATCAAACCAAATCAAGTCAAGCGTTTATTTTTGACAGCATGGTTACATCGCTAAAAATATACAGAAGAAGGTCGCAAGGTCAGGAGTCCGTAGCGGGCCGATCTGTGCTCGATTCTTAGATACGAGTTACGAAATAATATGAATTGCCGATATCATTTTGCAAATACTTTGGTGAACGTTTGATTCGTATGATTTTTATGACACTTTGTATGATTTTTATTACTTTTCCTTGTATACCATGTTTTATTTGTCCCGCGTTTGTGAGTTAGAAACGCAGTACAATAGCATTCGAGGCACTGCGTTTTGCTGATCAAATGTGGCTCAAAGATAAAAACACTGAGGCCCTATTCAGTGCTTCTTTGCTCTGGTAAAAGTAGCCTTTACATTTCAAAGCATCTCATTCCGATCAATTACGCACGTGCATGTAAAACATATGCCTACTGTTTTGCGGACAAACCATCACTGGCTAACATTATTACCAAACAAGGCTCTATGCGTGAGCACAAGAACGTCATCGCTATAAAGGACTTCACAGCTACGATATAATAAGCGCATTAGGTCCTCCGTTAGGCAAGTGACATCTGAATGCAGAGAATGTTGGAACTGAGCGTGCCAAAAGGACCTACAAGGAAAACTGAGTGTTAACGAGGGTTATAGACGTGCGGGACAAGCATTATTTAAGAAATTGCCAAAAAGCGCCCTGAAGCTTAAAACTCCAGAATTATTCATACATCAGATAAGATAATGTTAGCAGTACAATGTGCAGGTTGTTGCAAACGACAAATTATCATGGCGAAATTTTCGGTTCGCTCGCAGGGGCGTGTTTCATTTGAATTTATCAGTGCAACTGAAGTTCAGGAAATGAGGTCTAGTAGCACCATTATTCGAGAGTCACTAGTTGATATTCCAGCTTCGATTTAAGGAAAATGAGGAAAGATTTTAAATTTCAGACTCGACAAAACTAGTAGTCGCCTTCTCCATCAGGGCACAGGTCCCTACTGTGTTTGGGAACCACCACCCCACAGGTGTCCACAAAGTGGTCGATGCAGTCTTGCGGCACATTGTCCTTGACTTCTTTGCGGGTCCAGAGTATGCACTCTGAAGAAGAAAACAAAGTGATAGAAAAATGCTCCTTTAAACACTATAGACCCTTTTCTGGTGAAAGACTAACGACATAAAATTCGGCAGATCCCACGCGTTGTGGGAATCGGTTTCATGCAAAGCAATCAGCAAGTACTTCTATGCTGTATTTTATGAATTTGAGTCAAGCGTTACGAAGTGGATCGACGTGTTTTTGTACCTGTAGTAGCTGTTTGCACATCGTGGGCTTAGCAGGCACGTCGACAACGCTGGCGTTTAAAGGGTAACTGATGGTGCGACGTAACGTCAACCCTACCATTAGAGTACATACGTCAGATAATCGAAACTAAGTGCACTTTATGGTGCAATCATGTGAATATCATACGTAACTTTCGTTTAAATATTTCTCCGGGGTCGAGCAATGCTTCAATATAGCTTGCTGAAGCATACGATTACAAATGTAATGTTTGTTAGACTGCTATAAAAGCGAAGCCAACACTCGAAACACATGCGTTAGTCTGATATGATGCTTGTATGGTAGGAGTACATATGTAGTGTTTATTGCTTTCGTGTAAAATCAGACAGCCAGCATCACAACCACAATTCACGTTGCACCGACATTACGCAGGCATACGCTGTTTTTCTAAATCACTTTATGCAGCTGGAGTGGTTCTGTGGTAGAATACCTGACTGCCACGCACAATGCTTGGGATCGATTCCTGCTGGGATCCTAATTTTTATTCTTTCCATTCGTCGGGTCAACGCTGCCGATGGCGGTTTCTCTTAACGCTCTCGCATTTAAATTACCAATATCTGTTCTCGCCGTTCCTGAGAAGGTATAAACTCTCAATCACCTGTGGCGCATACTCGTACACAGCAGCCCGTGGTAAACGGGTATGTTCCACACATGTCTGGAGGAAAGGGTTTGACGACGTACGCTACAGGATTTTCACGTTATTCATGTCATGACGCGACAGTCATATTCGTCAAATCCTCTTACCCTCCCATGCCAATTTTTGTCCACACCAAGTTAAGGAGGCGGCTAGATAGATCGATATATACGTTGATAGAAACACTCAAACTGCTAAAGGTTCGCTAAGAAATGCTGCGCATTTTTTTAAAAGCATTGGCCTTGCTTCAGTTATACTTGATACAGTCGCTTAAAGATGGCATTGGAGTGTTTGTGAGGCAGCATTCGTCTGACCATTAGAGGCCAGAAATTCGCGCACCAGTGTAATGCACTCACAGAAAATTACGCGGGATACACAGAAATTTCTGAGAATGGGAAGGCCAAATTCTGGTTGGACCCATGTCGAAAACTTATAAGAGCGCGAATTATCTCCGCGCGTGTATTAATGTATGCTATGGTAGTACAGCCATCCTCACTGACTTTGAGTTGCCCCTTGATTCGCGATTATGTCCCTTCAGATTGCACAATCTAACCGCGCCACCTGTGGCTGGCCTCGTTGTGCTTCCATTGGCGTGGATCCTGATACTTTCAACATCTACTCTGCTCTACGCATTAGTCTAAAACCAAGTACTTGAATTAGGTAGGCAGCTTTAGTTCGAAGTCTGTATTTCTTTCATCCTGTCTCTAGTGCAGTCTTTTATCGTTCCCTTAGTTTTGCGGTGTGGCATTGCACATATTTTTAAAGCTCTATCTATGCCTATAAGCAGGGCGTTAAACAGTGATGCCGCAAAGCCACACATCCGTTTCTGTGGCAGTCTCTCCCAATGTTTATCATAAATGCGATGCACCTTTTTCCGAGGAAAAACGACGCACTCTGTTATTTTGTTAATGCTTTGCGTCAGGAGGATGTTTTGAAAACATTGTCGCAGCCTGTAGTAAAAATTCAAGAGTGTCATGAAACCAAAAATTATAGACTTGGAGAGTGTCTAAGTAACTATTTAGGATGTTGACGTAAATTCGCTCTTTTTATATTTTTACTGGGACTCAATATTACCGATTAATATTACGATTACCAATTTAAAACTGCAGTAAAAAGCCATATTTTATCCTTGTAAATGTGATCTACTGCTGTTTTTCTATTCTTTTTTTTGTTATTGTTGGTGCTGTTTTTGCTTTTTTGCTTTCTTTTTATCTATCATGTTTTCTTGCCCACCCCTCATGTAATGTCGCTCGGGACCCTTGAGGTACTAATAAACGAATAAACTAACGAAAAGGGGTCGCGCGTTATCGTTCAGCATAGACTGCGACTGAATGAGCAGGAAGCTTTTCAATAGTTCAATATAGTTCTCATCATACGGCGTGCACTACGTGGTTAGTGGGGTACACTCTTGAACGTACGCGAGCTCCACGTTTTATGTGCGCGAGCTCTATAATATGGTTCAATGACTTATGTATGGGCAGCCGATACTTTAGAGGTTAGTAAATCAATACCACAACTGAAAATAGAACCTGTCACTATGGCTGCACAGTGAGATTGAGAGAGAGAGCTCTTTATTGAAAAGCAGAGAATTTTGCCGGCGTATGCAAATCACTGACTTGCTACACTGCGTGGCGAAGGTGGTTGGGGATTGAAAGAGGGAAAAAGAGAGAGAGAGAGAGAAAAAAGTCTCAGTTTCACCTCAAGGGAGAAGCAATGAATGCGATAGCAAGAAATTGGAGTGTCACAGGAAGAGCGGGAAGCAGCTAGAAACTTGCTGCGCGCTGCTCAAGCTCAAAGGACGCAGGAAAACACACAAGGCAAGTGAGGACTAACAAGCGTGCTGCTCAAGCACAAAGAAGGAGGCACGAAAAGAACGCACAGGTATACATAGGACAAGCGCGAACTGTCACAGCTGTTACTTCAACTAACCGCCACTTTGGCTCTTCTAGCGATCAGATCACTCCTTTTGCAAATGCGGCCGCTGCAGCGAGCAATGTCACCTTCGTGTGGTCTATTGGCCGCGAGATCGAGCGGAGTCGCCGCCTGGCGGCTACTGGCTGAAGCGCGCCTAGTGTGGATTGCTCCATGCGTCGTCTGCTAGCCGCGTTGTGTTTGCATGTGCGCATACGTCATGAAAGGCCTCAAAAGGCGGTTTGTTCCGTTGCGTTGGTGCAACTTTAACCGCTCGTACGTATGCCTAACACGATGTAAAGAAGCATTTGGCCTTCATCGGCTCTATATGTACTGTAATAAGATCAGTGAGTGCACTTGTCGAGAGTGCTGTGTGTGGTTGTCGTACCGTCCGTTCACGAGAGTCATATCAGTGTAGGTGCCGCTCTGTGGTTCAAGCGCATTGCAAAGTGCACTTGGCGTTGTCCTAAAGATGAGAAGTATTAAATCTCATGTGAATATAGCCTTTTAGCGGCTCGGTGGTTAAAAAAAAGGTTCTCATGCACTTGCGCGTTGTGGTTAGGTGTGTAACTTCGGGACTGTCGTTTATAGGTTACGCGACGAGCTTTAGTTGTGTACGGTCCTGGTCCCACTGCAGAGAAATATTTGTGTCAATTCATGTCTGACACTTCGGTACTTAAATTGTCCCCTAAACAGAAGAGAAAATGGAATGACACGGAAATCGCAAAGCTGAGTTGCCTTGCGCAATTATAACTTGTGGCGAAATGTATACTTGCAAGGTAGCTTATGCTTGTCCTTGCAAGGTAGCTTATGCTTATGCCCGTGTACTTGCAAGGTAGCTTATGCCTGTCAAATTTGCGCTTTGGCAAGTTCAGTGTCAGAAGTGCGTCGGGCCTCAATCTCTTCCGCGAAAACCCTTAAAAAAAAGAGAGCGAGCGAGAAAAATATATTCATCAAGATCAGCTGTGGCGATAAAGTCGCTCGCGCATTTTCATCGCTTACATGGCGAGTGAGGGCTCATAAAACGATACCCTTTACTATGCACCAGATCATGCATACACACTTGCCGCGTTTCAGTGCATGTACGTACGTGCCCTGTGGAACACTGAGAACTGTTCTCGCGGCCGTGTAAACACAATGGAACATGCGCGAACTATAAAAGGGCTCGGGCGCGAACTATAAAAGGGCTAGCCAAGCGCGAACAAACTTTGCATTCACAGCGCAGCCGGTACATGAATGACAAAGAATAAGTTCCATGAAAAAATTTTCTTCTTTCTCGATTGATTCTCGCTTAATTTTCCTGCGGAAGTGTAGGAAAATCAAAGCACAGGGAAGCTTCCCCGAGCGTTCGCTTACTGCGAAGGTCTTCACGCTTGTAGTGCACAGCAGCAACAAGCATATAAATGAACACATTAGCGAAGTTATCGCTGTCTACTCACCATTCTTTCTCGTCTGCGAATGCGAATGCACCGTCGTCGAATTGCTTGCTGCACACCATCGCGTACTTGGAAAGCGTCTTGCCGTTACGAAGCCTAACGAGCCACAGTCGGCAACGTTCCGCGTCGGTGGGATAGAAATGGAAGCTTATCCCTCGCTCTGTTAGTATGTGCGGCATTGTGGCACCGAACAAAACCTCACCATCGATAACGAAGAGCTTTCTGCGGGTACGGAACACAAAATCACGATGTGAAAACAGAAGCCCCGTGCACTTCTACACACACCACACGAAACCAGTATCCACACTAGCGGGGTGACGGTGCTGCCACCTATAGGTCGATCTCGCCGCGAATAGCTTCAACGCGAACTTTGAGGTGAAAGCAAAGACATACAAAACACCCCCTCAAGAGATAATTCCCCGTGCACGGTCGACCACTCCCTGTGTGTCAAACTACAAGTCGAAGGCGCACATCCTAAATTCGGTGAAACACTAGACAGTTTTAGAGTTGGGGACCTAAGAAATTTGCGAGCCGCCAGGACGCATGCGCAGAACGCAATCCACTCTCGGACTCTTGCGCTCGCGTTGTCCCAAGACCCTGCAGCGTCTTCCTTTGGGCGGCAAACAAAACCGTAGAGCGCACGACCTCAAGAGAAGAAAGTAAAGACAGCACTTGGAAGTGGCACGTGAAGCCACGGCTCGCGTTCCCTGCGGACGTCGATTCTGGTCACTAAGATAAATCTTCATTTGGCTCTAGTTCGTACATATTCCTGATGCTAAAATTACAGCGCAAAGGCACTTCTTAGTGCTTCTTATATCTTATTTACTTATTTGCCCCTGCACACATCTGAACATAATTTCTTGTCTCCGTATATGTAATCGACTATCATCCTTGTTACACGTTTTGGTTTAGAGCTATTGTTGTGCGCCCATGTGCGGTAAGTTTGTCTTGGGCTTATGTATGCGTTGGTTATGAAAGAATAAAGCAGTTGTTAGTCAGCGCTTGTGTCGTACGTTTCTTTTCTTCGTGGGTGTCTTGTTTTTCTCTGGCCGACTAGCCACGAGTGCCGTGGCGCTACAGCCCCAAAATGGAAAACTAGCGTGGGTCGCCTGCAATACGACGCAAACGCAGCGCGGGCGACGACACCGCATGGCCCGCCTCTCGCATAATTTTAATTTCACCACGTGTGGCGTCGCGTGCGTTTCAACCAACGCCGCGTGCGCTTGTATTCTGCCGTTATTATCCCAGAGAACATGGGGAAAGCATGGCGCAATTGTCTATGGCAGCGAGCTGCGGAGCGAGGGGTCACAAGTTCGAAACCCCGGTCGAGCGCTTGGGAATTTTTTAGGGGCGAAGCTCCTTATACCGTGGGTCTGTCCATCCTCCGTTTGTAGCGTTGTAGTAGCCACCTCTAGCTCGTGAGAAGCGCGCGTTCTGGTATGCAGTAGAAGAAGAAGACGACGTAGACGAGTGAGACTCTCGTGCGTGTTCGCCTGTGTGGCATTCTTTCTTCTTTACTGCGCGCGTTCTGGTATGCAGTAGTAGAAGAAGACGACGTTGACGAGTGACACTCTTGGCACAACAGGAGACGAGCTGCAGCTGTGGGCTCTCTGTCCTCGTGTTGACGGCCTCCAGGGTTGCGGTCAAGTAGCCGGCGGTTATTAAAGACGATAGTCTTTCTTGGGGAACTTAAACGCAGAAATTTTGGTCTGTCTTTCTGTCTGTCCTTCTGTCTGTCTTTCTGTTTGTCGGCACGTCCCTCGATTCAGCCACTCGGCCAAAGTTGAACCACTTGCCCAAGGGCCAGCCATCGTGAACGGCTGACTAGGTTCATACTTGTGTACATTGTTGATCAAAAAGCAAACATTACGCATATCTGAGGCGCAACATCACTAGGTAAGTATTAGGCGGTGTGTTCCTTTAACAGAAAATACATAGATACGCAATTTTAAAGACCTTGATGATATGCGTTTAACGTTGAGACAGTAACGCGTTTATTAAAAGATTGCCACAGCTCAAGTGATCAGCGGTCCAAGCCGAGCAAGCGCGAGCGCCAACAACAACCGTCTTCATCTTCTTCTTTCGCAGGAGTTCTTGTCTGCGCCCTACCATGTTACAAATCACTCCCCCGCGGAAAAGGAGCCATCCTGGCGACCTAAGGAACAGGTACAACTGGTGGGTCATAATGCGGCTTCAGTCGATCGACGTGAACAGACTAGCGGCCGCGACGACGGCGGTCCGTAGATGATTCAACAGGCTCAATCATATAGTTAACTGGGGATGCTTGACGTAGGACGTGGTATGGGCCTTCGTACTTAGGCAGTAGCTTTGTGGAAAGGCCAGGAGCGGAGGAGGGAACGCGAAGCCACACCAACGTTCCAGGCGAATACGACTGAGGAGGCAGGTTTTCGTCGTGACGGTCCTTCTGGCCCTACTCGCCCTACAATGTTACAACCCTAGTTTCTTAAGGTGCGCTGAAAATGCGACTGCGCTGAAACTTGTCTTCCTCCGTGCCCTCTGCACAAGCTCATGTTGTGTTTCGGTTTCGGTTCAGTATTGCATTGTACAAATGACAGGGGGCGCCGCTCTGGCATTCCTGTTTACCCAGGCGACGTGGAAGTAAGAGAGTTTGTGGAGAGTACTCGTTGAGTGCGGACGTTTCTTCTCCTTCGGCGCATCGCGCCAAACAGCGTGTTCGGGCTGGCCGGTGTCCCCACCGGTCGCGTTGGTCACCGCCGGTCTTCGCCTGCCGCTGCGCCGGGACTACCAGCCCGCAACAGAGCACTCGTGTTTCCCGACGTATTGCCGGATGGCGTCCATATCTCACGCAGCGCCTCTTCTATCGTCTTTAGACGACATTTGCAGCGAAGCACGCAGATACGCGGCCACTTTTTTCTATCTGATTTCTCTCCTTTCATATTTGTCTTGAGTGCACGCCTCATTTAAGTGTAACTTCCCGTTTTCTTTGATGTCTGTCTCTTCTCCGGGCCAGAGGGCTTCCCTCTGGTCTGCCTCTATTTCCCCTCAGAATCTGCCCCTGGAATTGTTCCTCCGCGATGGCAACCGCAGCGTTCCTGTTGCTTTGGTGCCGACCAATGGTGGATTCATCCGTATGAAGAACCCCAAGGCAATTCAGACAGAACTTCGTGCGATCACTTCTCATTCCCTACTGATAACCGAAGTTCGTCAGTTTGGACGCGGGGGAATCCTATGCTGTTCACCAGACCAGGCTTGTATTCAAGACCTACTGCGCAGTGTACTACTTTTGCCTCACATCCGGTGAGCTGTTTTATCCCAGCTCATCTAGCATGTTGCAAAGGTTTAGTCCGCGGAGTAGACACAAGCCTAAGTCCAGCAGAAGTCGTGGACATTTTTTCCCCTGCAGGAGTAATTTCTGTGTACCGCTGTACCAGACAAGTAAACAATACGAAAGTCCCTACTGAAACAGTGATCGCAACATTTGCTGGGGCAAATCGCCCTTCGGAGATCAAAGCATGGCCGCTTATCTACAGGGTCGAAGCTGTAGCTTCTCGTCCTTTACAGTGCTCCGAATGCTGGCGTTATGGACACAGTGTCAACGGTTGTCGGTCTGATACTCGCTGCCGCATCTGTGGGGCCGAACATAGTACTGATGAGTGCCAGTCAGGCAATGAGTCATGTTGCTTATGTAAAGCAAATCACTCTGCTGACGATCCTAACTGCCCTGCGAGATCGAAAGAGCTTCAGGTGCTAGAAATTATTGAAAAGAGACGATGCTCTCGTCGAGAAGCTCTAGCAGAAGTTCAAAGCAGGACACAGGGATATGCCGGTGTAACAGCCCGTCAGCCTCTCGGCATGGACGCAAGATTTTTCCACTCCATTTCAACTGTGGTAGAGAAGGCGGCAGAAAAGGTTCTCGAAAAATTTGTACTAAATCTGTCCGACTCATTGACTCATGTTATATCTTCCCAGTTGGCTGGTGTTTCTGAGACGATCACAAAGCGTTTCCAAACTCTTATCGCTCCAATCACTAAGCCTGCTGAACATCAGATTGTTGCCCCCACCAATTATGGAGCAGGACCGTCTTCCTCTCAGAAGACTGATCAAGATTACATCTCTGATTCAGATTCAATGGGAAATTGGGACGTTGATATGGATGCCCGTATTCTCAAACGCACCAGATCACCTACTAACAAGCTCTATAATTCTTCGAATCCAAAAACAAAGAAGTGTGTGAAGGAATCCGTGACTCGGACTGACCTGTTGAAAGAAAGTATATTAGAGCAGGCGGTTTCCGCTGCTCGTCTATCATCATCATAGGGTGTCTTAGGGTGCTTCAGTGGAACTGCCGTTCAATTCTCTCTGCAGCTACAGATTTATTATACCTTATTTCTCAGCAATCTCCCGACGTTGTACTTTTACAAGAAACATGGTTGTCGGCTGATCAGAACTTTTATTTTAAAAATTATCAATGCTATCGATTGGATAGAAACTCACGTGGTGGAGGACTAACTGTTTTCATTTCTTCAAAATTTTGCCATAGAGCGAAGATAGCGTATAAAGCAATGTCGTCTGACTATGAAGTTTTGGTAGTGGAATTAAACCTTCCTGGCTGCGCTCCACTATCCATAGTTAATAACTATTTTCCGGCTGGGATACAAGATGAGAGCGCTCTTGATGTCACTCTGAGCTTCTGCAAAAAGAACATTCTGTTTGCGGGAGACTTCAACTCCCATCATGTGTCGTGGGGTTTCCGCACAGGCACATCGGGAAAACGGTTATGGGACTGGACCAACACAAACAACTTTATATGTCTAAATTCCAAAGTTGCCACTTTTGTTCGATGTACTTCGAGATCCGTCTTAGATTTAACATTCGCTAGCTCAAACGCTTTAATCTCGTCTTGGACTGTGCTTGATACTGCTACAAGTAGTGATCACCGTCCACTTGTATTTGAAGTCAAGATCCCAGTATTGTCGGTAGACTACCAGGCGCAAAATTTTGTAAACTACTCCAAATTTAAAAAGAATTTACAATCAACTTTGTCATCATTGTCTAGTATGGAGAGAAATGTTAAAGCTATGAGTCTCTGCTCAGTTTTAAAACGTACCATAACAAAATCACAGTTCATTATATCGTCAGCAAAAGGAAATTCAGTGTGTGCATGGTGGAATTCGGATTGTGCAAGAGATTATCGACGCCGAAAAGCGGCCTGGAAGAAACTTCTTATAAACCAAAGTCCTACTAATTGGCGAAATTATTTGTATGCTAAAGCTATGTTCAAAAGTACAGTATCATTAGCGAAAGATAAATATGACGAAAAATGATATAATTTTCTATCCAAGAGTGGTAATAAAAAAGCTCTGTTTAGATTTCTTCGTTGTCGTAAGGCGATTGCAGCGCCCGTAAACATTGACTCGGCTATTCTTTCACCTAAGGAATTGGCAGATTTATTAACTGAAATTGCATCGGGCCTTGAAAAGCGATTTACATCACAGTTACAACTAAAGTTTGTAAAGCATTCATGATTTTATCGAAGTAAATATGGAAGAACTTGCGCATGTCATTCGCCTTCTCCCTAATTCAGCTCCAGGCCCAGATGGAGTTACGGCAGAAGTGTTAAAGATATTATTTGATATCTCTCCAGACGATCTTCTTAACGTCGTCAACCACTCCCTTAGAAATGGCTGGATTCCTCCTGACTGGAGACTTGCAAAAATTGTTCCCCTTCTTAAAAAACAGGGAGCGGGAATGCAGATAGACAACATTAGACCAATCGCTCTAACGTCCCATGTCGTTACATTAATAGAAAGACTTCTATAATAAGAATTATGAAGTTTATCACAGATAATGCAATACTGAGCGCGTGCCAGATTGGATTTTGACCCGGTTGCTCGATATGGTGTGCACATGTCGATTTAGAGGCTCGTATAAAGCTTGCCCGGCACAGACGACAATTATCGGCTTTAGTAACCCTAGATTTAGCCAAGGCATATGATAGCGTTGAACATATCATTGTCCTTAATGCCCTTGTTATCTCGACGACATAGTAGTGTTTTCGTCCACGTTCCCGCAACATCTGCAACGTCTCGAAGAAGTCCTAGCCTGCCTTGCAAAAGCTGGCCTGCAGCTGAATACAAAAAAATGTAGCTTCGCCAGCAAGACCATCAAGGTTCTCGGGCACTTAGTCAGCAAAGAAGGGATTCGGCCGGATCCTGAGAAGCTTGCTGCTGTCCTTGAGTTTCCCCGTCCGCTGCGTCAAAAGGACCTGCGCAGTTTTCTCGGCTTGGCATCGTACTTCCGGCGCTTCATACGCGACTTCGCAGAGCTTGCGTCTCCGCTCCATCAACTGCTCGCAAGTAACGCGCCCTTCGTTTGGTGCGAAAGCTGTGAAAGGGCTTTCTTGGCGTTGAAGCAAGCCCTGACATCCGACCCAGTACTGTGCCACTTCGATCCAGGCGCATCAACCATCCTCCACACTGACGCTAGCGGTCGTGGTCTCGGTGCCGTTCTCCTGCAACGGGACACCAACGCACGCGAACGAGTCGTCGCTTACGCCAGTCGTGCTCTGACTACTGCAGAAAAGAATTACACCATAACAGAGCAAGAGTGCCTTGCTGTTGTTTGGGCAGTACAAAAATTTCGACCATATCTCCATGGCCGCCACTTTACAGTCGTTACCGACCATAACGCACTGTGCTGGCTTTCGTCCCTAAAGAACTTATCGGGTCGCCTTGGTCGCTGGGTGCTTCGCTTGCAAGAGTACGATTTCGATGTAGCCTACAGACCTGGAAAGAAGCACCAAGACGCTGATGCTCTCTCTCGCTGCCCTCTTCCCAGCCGTGATAACTCACCATCGCCATCTTCCACCGAGACTGCTCTGCCCATCTCACCGCTCAGTTGGCTAAGATCCGGCAGCCCATCTGTCCTTGTGTCGCATCAACGCGTCGACCCTTACTGCAGCTCTATTCTAGCACGCATGGAAGGTACTTCTACTCCACCGAACGCCCGACTGCGTCGACAACTTGACCAATTCAAGATACACAGTGGTGCTTTACATCGCTACGTTTATCACATCGATGGAAACAAATGGGTCCCAGTTATACCACGTTCTCTACAACGTGAGATTCTTCATACATTCCATGATGATCCCACCGCCGGTCATCTCGGCTACCACAAAACGTACGAGAAAATACGAAGTCGCTGCACCTGGCCTGGCCTTTCTTCAGCCGTTGCCAAATATGTTGCATCGTGCGTCCACTGTCAAAGCCGCAAGCGACCCACCGCAGCTCCTTCTGGTCTCCTGCAACCTCTTCCTTGTCCCGCTTTGCCTTTCGAAGTCGTCGGGATAGACTTGTACGGCCCCCTTCCTGTGACCTCCAATGGCAATCGTTGGATTGTGACGGCTGTTGACCATCTAACCCGCTACGCGGAAACAGCATCGCTACAAGCTGGGACTGCCACTGAAGTCGCCGATTTTTTTCTCCGAAACATATTTTTGCGCCATGGAGCTCCACGCGTGCTGCTCAGTGACCGCGGCAAAGTCTTCCTTTCTTCTGTTGTTGCTGAGGTTCTGCGCGCCGCCAACACCATTCACAAGACCACTTCTACTTACCACCCGCAAACCAACGGCTTGACAGAACGCTTTCATAGCACCCTCTCGGACATGATCGCCATGTACATCAACCCCGACCACACGAACTGGGATTCAATTCTGCCGTTCGTGACGTTCGCCTATAATACGGCTACGCAACGCACCACCGGCTTTGCTCCCTTTTTCCTGGTCCATGGCCGTTCACCGAGTTTCGCTCTGGACGTCTCGTTTCTTTCGGCTCCTGCAACCTCAGCAAGTCCCTTATGCGAACAATTTCTGTCTCGCCTTGCACACTGCCGTCACCTGGCCCGAATTAACACCGGCATCTCCCAGGAAGCTCGGAAGTCTCGCTACGACTCGACTCACCGTGCTGTCGCCTTCACCCCTGGCGACGAAGTTCTTCTTTGGACTCCGGCGCGCGTTCCCGGCTTATGCGAAAAATTCATGAGTCGCTTTATTGGACTTTACACGGTCATTGAGCAAACATCGTCCGTTAATTACCGTGTCTCACCGCTTAGACCTCCTTCCGATCACCGTTGCCGTGGGACAGAAATCGTGCATGTTTCTCGGTTGAAGCCGTATACACGACGTACCTCTTAATACTGTCGCGCGGCCAGGCGGCCGCTTCCAGCGAGAGAGGGAATTAGTGTGAGCGCAGTCACCGATTCTTCTTTGTCAACTGGACAAATCATCATCATTTGTACAACTTCCTCATCTGTAGATATCATCATCAGTGTGTGTCAGCTCGAGCTCGACTCGAATAAAGCGGTTCCTTATACCCTCAACAAATTAAATTTTCCGCAATATATTACAAACTGGCTGTACGAATTTTTAAAAGATAGAAAATTTTATTGCTCCCAACGAGGCGTTTCTACGTCTAAGCATAGTCAAACGAGAGGTGTTCCCCAGGGCTCTGTTCTTTCGCCTGTTTTATTAGATGCGAAGTATCTTAAGGCGGAGCTCAATCCGAAGGTGGTGGTGGTGGTGGTGGTGGTGGTGTGCGGCGTGACCACCCTTACTGCGCATGCGCATACCCTCTCCACACACCTCCTCTCCACTTTCACTCTCCCCTTCCCCTCTCCACTTTCCCTCTCCCCTCCCCCTCTCCCATACTCCTCTCCCCTCCCCCTTTCCACTCTTCCTCTGAAACGCGGCCTAGACATGCCGAAATTCTCTCCTGCGCAACGCCGCGATGAGCTCGAGCGCATGCGCGTCCCCTCCCCTTCTCTCTCCTCTCCTACGCTGCCCCCCCCTCGCCCGCCTGTCGACCGCGTTCCCCGCTCGCCCTGTGAGAATTAACGACCAGGCTAGATGGAAGATACGACGCGCGTAGCGTCCCTCTTCGCGTTCCACGACGCGAGGTCGGTAGCATGCCCAACGAACGCCAACGGAACGCGATCGTGCAAGTACTCCGGCTTCGCATCGCCTCATGGTCCCCTTTTTTAATATCTTGTTAAGTTCGATTCCACTGTGTGATAAGGTACAAGTGTATGTATACGCAGATTACATTGCGTTTTTCGCATCTGATTATGACATACATTTACTCCATTCAACGTTGCAATCATATTTAGCAACATTAGACTCCTGGTTTGAAGATATTCGAATGAAACTAAACGTTACCAAAAGTGCCATAATTGTTTTTCCTTTAAATATGCCTGTTAATATTTCTCTTCGCTACCGGCAACAAAGAATTCCCCAAGTGGACTGTAATAAATATCTGAGAGTAATATATGATGAAAAACTGAGCTGGCGTAGTCACATTGAACGTGTTAAAGCTAAGGCTACACGCGCTGTCGGAATGATAACTAAACTTGGTCGGCTCCGTTCCGGGCTACGCAGAGATACTGTGATCATGATTTACCGTATGTGCGTTCGCTCGATTCTTGAATTTGGTTGCGTGCATTTTTCTGGTGGGCCAGCATACAAGAATAATCCTTTGGTTCTCTTAGAGCGCCAAGCTCTTCTGAGTTTTCTTGTTGTTCCTAAATTTACAGCTAATAGCGTGTTGTATCAAGAAGCTCGGGTACCCACTCTTGCTTGCAGATTCCGTATGTTGACAGTTAAAACATATTTAAAATTATATGAGGCTACTCCAAGACGGTTGCAATTCGTATTTTTTGCTGAATCGAGTGCTTTTTTCAATGAGCACTGGTCCCGTCTTCATAAACCTCAGATTTTGTTTGTTCAAACATTACTGGAACCCCTGAATGCTAATATCTCCGAAATCATTCCATTAGATAAATCCATATACAATATAAAAATAGAATTCGACGACATATTCCCAGCAAATGCTAAACTCTTGCCCTCTAAGTATTTAATTGGCGTATTCGAAGATCACCTCTTACAACTAGGAAATAATAATGTAATTGCAACAGATGCATCCATGAATGATAAGAGAGCAGGTGTGGGTATCTTCTCCCAATCGTTATCCTGGTCATATTCATTACGCCTTCCAGATTATACTCCTATATTTGAAGCGGAGTTAACGACAGTTATTTTAGCCCTTCAAAAACTTCCCGCAAATCATTCGCAAGCTGTTATAGTGACCGATTCATTATCTGTGTGTTCGTCCCTCACTTCAACTTCGGAGTTCATTCAGATCATTAATCCCCATAAACATTCGCCTAGTGAGGCTCATATGGGTTCCAGGTCATCGTGGAATATTTGTAAACGAGATGGCTGACTCACTCGCGAGAGTATCCCTTGAAGGCCCAGTTTTGTCAGTTATGCCTCTTACAGCTTATGTCACAGCGGCGAGGCTCAGAAAATTTTCTCTTTTTGAAGACTCCGAAAAGATTAAAATACCGAATTCAGAATATTCGCACTTGCATTTTCCATGGGATAATAAATGGTATCCCACGCGTAAATTGGAAGTATCCATCACTAAATTAAGATGTCGCATTCCACCGCTTAACTTCTACTTAAACAGGTCTGGTCTGGTCCCATCCCCTTTGTGTCCCAACTGTAACGAACCCGAAAATATCGACCATTATCTACTAAGATGCCACCGTTTTAAAAACCAAATGAAAAAATGCTTTGAAATTTTATTCAAAAAATTAGGAATACCGCTAAGTACTCTAAATATCCTCTCCTTTGGGGCTGCTTCATTGGAGTTCAGTAAAAGGAACGTGTGCGGGGCCCTCTGCGAATTCCTGATTGACACGATGAGATTACCTTGCTAATCCATTGTTTATCAATTTATTGTTTCCCATTCCCTTTCCCCGAAAACAAAATCTTATTTATATCGTTATTTCCTTTTCTCGTATCACGAGAATCGCCTTATTCTACTTGAAGAAAGCCACTTTTCCCTTTCCCTGACTTTTTTTTTTAACCCTATGTTCCAATTGACTGTAACCGCCGGCGTCTTAGCCAATCCCCCGTTGTGGGTGTGAGCCAAATGCAAGGAACAAGCAAGCAAGCAAGCAAGCAAGCGTTCTCTTTAGCTCGGAGTCGCCAGATGGAAGACAAGGCTGCGGAACGGAGGGCACGGAAGGCGGCGGCAGCGTGCGCTCGCAGACAGAATCCTGAGGTGAGAGCCCGCGAGGCCGAAGCTGCACGTCGACGCCGCGAAGCGGTTTCCGCCGTTCGAGCCCGCGAAGCCGAAGCTGCTCGACAAGCTGCACGGCTGGGGCGAGAAGACCCCGCCGTTCGAGCCCGCGAGGCCGAAGCTGCTCGACAAGCTGCAGGGCTGCGGCGAGAAGACCCCGCCGTTCGAGCCCGCGAGGCCGAAGCTGCTCGACAAGCTGCAAGGCTGCGGCGCGAAGACCCCGCCGTTCGAGCACGCGAGGCCCAAGCTGTTCGACAAGCTGCACGGCTGCGGCGCGAAGACGCCGCCGTTCGAGCCCGCGAGGCCGAAGCTGCTCGACAAGCTGCAAGGCTGCGGCGCGAAGACCTCGCCGTTCGAGCACGCGAGGCCGAAGCTGTTCGACAAGCTGCACGGCTTCGGCGCGAAGACGCCGCCGTTCGAGCCCGCGAGGCCGAAGCTGCACGGCTGCGGCGCGAATCGGATCTTCAAAATGTGATGGACCGTGAAGCGGCGAGAAAGCGCGCGTACCGGCAGGCAGAGCCCGAGACTGTGCGAGCACGTGAAGTGGCTGCAAAACGCATCAGAGGGGCTCTGCCCGAAGGCGCCGACACGCGCTTCCAGCGGGACTTCCTTGATAAGTTTCGGCCATAATTGCGGTGTGTGCAACAGATTGTGGTTCTCAAACAATCTAGTCACAATATCTTTCATCAAGAAGGACCACGCTCGCGCCAATGCCATCGCTGTGCTGGAGCGCGAGTTCGCTTCGCCCCACTCATCATCATTCACCACGTGGATACGCTGTGATTTTTTTTCTTATGGATTATTTTTATATTTGTGACTTTTGTTTATGTATACATACATATACATAGTCGGGGCATGACAGCGACGGCAAAAATCAGCCGAGAGCTTCCATATATTTACAGTCACAATAAAAAATGACATAAAATGTTAAGATAGAGAAAAAGATTTAAAAAAAAGATGGTTGGTCCCTCCGTCATATGAATCAGAATAACACGAAAGTAAAGCGTGCCCTTACAGAAGTAACGGAATGTGTACTGCACATTGATATAAGAGAGTTTGCACAATGTATTTTGATGTCTGGCAGCTATAGCACCGTTTAACGTGGATGCACCCACTTTGATGATTGGTGGTACATCTCCATCCCGACGACTAACGTCCATGGTAAATGATTACACAAAGCCTTGTGGTAGCTGTAGTAGTTAATGGTGAAAGCGTAATCATAGAACGAGGTGTGATAGCCAGAGGAGCGTCGCATTTTGGACGCAACACTTGGTCGCCATCCCGCAGCATGTTAAAATATGATTGAACACCACGGCTTGACTAGAGGGAAACGGAAAACGCGTCGTGCCGCCCCCCGGCCGCGATTTTTCTCGGGGCGAGCGCGTGAGCGGGGAACGTGTAACAGCCAGGTGCGGAAGGCGCGCGTCGTGGAGCTATTTTTGGTTCTGATTAGCGTGATGCTATGAGCGAGGCCGACGCTTTTATTACGCTTGGGCAAAGGTCGCCACCTCGCGGTGTGTTAAGACACTGACAAAATTCAACTTCTATTGAAAACGCGCCGAATGGGACGGACGTGTAACGCGTTTCAGGTGTTAATCGCGGAGGCGGAGGCCACAGTAATTACGAATTACATTACTTTACCGCTCCCAGAGGGCAACGCCACCCCGCCGACTGGGAGAGTGGTAGATATAAAAGGCGCGTTTGTAAAGCTTCGAGAGTCTGTGACCGTGGCGCAATGGATAGCGTGCCCGGCATCTGTTGTGAACCAAGCGGTGGTGGGTTCGATGCCCGTCGACGGAAATTTTTTCTTTGCTATCTGATCGTGCAATTTTTTTCGGCGTCATTTCCGTGACGGAAATACGTCACTGAAGTCTTGGTGGACCCCGGCATCAAACACTTTCGTGTTAAAAAAAAATGCCCCCACCTCCTCGAAGGGAATCGTGAGGAAATGCGAATGCATTTCTTGCGCCGAGAGAGGGTACCGTTGCCGTCAGACATTCGCCTTCACCGACTTCTGCCATCGCCTTGAGAGGCGCCCAGCCAGCGAATGGTCGAGAGTGAGGCGTGAGCAGACGAAAGTGTGGGGCGCAGGGAGGAGAGAGAGCGAACGGCGAGAGAAGGAGTGCCGAACCACTGCACCTACCCTCTCCTACACTCTCTCGCACCACATGCTCCGGTTGCTAGGGGCGAGGATAAGCGCGCGCGCCCGCAGCTGCTGCTATGGGAGAGGGCGCCGCGGACAATGCCGGACGCCTGACATAGCTCGACTAAGAAATGCATTCGCATTTAAAAACAGACTGAGTCTTTTGTCTCTTGGGCGGGGACGTGCGCTGACAAAGTCTCTCATTGCGTGGTTTCAAGGTGCAACTAAAGTTTGTCGAGCTGACCGATACTGTCTAAATATGTGAATAGAAGTTTCATCGCACGCCTCTGTTGCGTGAGGCAGGCTAAAGAGCCCAAGACGCAGTCAAATGACAAAATTCTTTAGGTTATCGAATTCATACAATGTTCATAGAGCGCACGCTTATCGGCATACGCTCGACACTTAAATAAATATGTTCCACAGTTTTGATGCAGCCACAGTTCTTGCAGGATGGACTTGCTGCTTGAACGAAGCGGTACCGCAAGCTGTTACCATAAGCAGTGTTTAGTCGAAGACGATGGTACACAGTTTCCAAATGTCGAGGAATTCTCGATGGGAGTCTTGTTCTGAGATATAGGTCGATTGAGTGGATGAAAACATAATGATGAGATTGCTGTTTCGCTGGGCACAGCCTTTTCCATTAAGGCGCTCAATCTTTCGCGCTTTGGCTGCTTCACCGTCACTAAAGCGTGACTTCTAGCCTGAAGTTGGCAAAGCCGAGATCGTTGGGCGCCGCGGCCGAGAACGGTCTATTTTGAGACCATGTGCACGCTACGCGCGCACTGTAGACGGTTTTGCGCACGTTGTCGCCTGTTAATCGATGTGCTTGTTTTCGAGCAGCTTTCGAGCGGCTCCGCGCCGAGTACTGTCTATATTTAAACCATATGCGCGATATACTCACTCTGTAGACGGTTTAGGCAAAGCTTTTTCGCACCTGCGCTTCAACTGAAGACTACGGCGGACGGAAGGACATTGCTAGGTCTTAAGATGCTTCGCCCCTAAAAAGAGCAAGTGCCACCTGCTACAAAAAAAAGCCAAATACTATAGTACACGCGTTTCCACACAGGCGAGGCCACCTGTCAAATTCATGGTTATGACGGGCGCGTAGGAACACAATTATGTACTGCGATCTGTCATGACTGCGTGAGGGCACCCGTACCTTTCACAGTGCTGATAACAGCTTGTGAAACAGAGTTTAGAGCCCTGCGTCCGCTTTCCACGGCTTGTCCCAAGCGAATGCGTTTCGCGGTGGTGGAGTCGGTGCTCCTGTATTTCTTACCCTGTCGGTGAGGCGCACTATGTGCTGCCTCGCCTGCTCTTGCACACACATTACGCAGCTTGCAGCCGTGGTGGAACGCTACCAGCGCGCATGTAATGCACATCAGCATCGTTTGCAACGTTACTTGTGTTCCAGCACAGCCGTGATAGTAATACGCGTTTCGGGCGTTTAGGCAGGTGGAACGGGCCATGCCGCACTGCAACGCTACTGTAGCGTTCCAGCGCGGCCATGAACGAGGATATCGTCGCACGGAATCTACATATATTAACCTAAAAAAACAAAGAAATCCTTAGTAAAAGCTTCGCCGGAACTTACGAGCAAAATGTAACGCCTCAAGAAAGGACCACAGCTTTGCTTTCCGACTGTTTTCACATCGCGGAACTGGCTGGTATTTGCAACACGAGTGTTTTATGCCGAGGTCCACCAAGACTTCGCTGACATAATTTCTTTCACGGCAGTGACGTCGGTGAAATGTACGCGGAACGATGACAAAGAAAGAAAAGTTTAGTTGATTTGCATGACGTAGGAATCGAAACCACGACCTTTCGGTTCGCGACGACAGATGTCCGGCGCTCTACCGCCTGCGCCACCGACGCACGTACACGGCGCTTTACAAGCGCGCCTTATATCTCTCACACCTACCTCTCCCAGATATGTAGGCGGGGCAGTGTCGCCGTCTGGAAAGTGGTGAAGTGAAGTACTAAGCAATTCGGTAGTTTAAGCAGAACGAAGGTTTTCAATGCATTATTGTAGGAAATTCTATGGTCGGTGCAATGCGCCGTACTCGATGATTTGATTTGATAATGACGCAGTATGTGCTTTGCCTTTCGCGTCGTGTTAGCGTGATGACTGGTCTACTAGTGTAGCTTCCACATGCACCAACGGCGTTGCTCCACCGCCTATTGCTTCGAGTGCGAAAGCACCGGCTAATAAAACTGCTGCAATAAGCGGCACAGAAAGGCACTAACGTCGACGAGCGAATATTGCATAATGAGTGATTTGGTGCAGCGAGAGGCGCCAGCGGTTAGCGGAATACCTTCCCGCGTTGACGCCTCAACCCCTATTACTGGGGAGCGCACGCCTTGGTGTTTGTCTCGCAAGATGACGATGCTTTCAATCAGTGCATATCGAGTACCACTGTTCCTTACGTGCTTGTTGATGCAATCTTTGCGCGGGATTGACCCTATGCTGCGTCCGGGTGTGTGTTAACTACTTCAGCCGCCACAAGGGCTAATGAAGATCATCGACGTTAGTGGTCGGGATTGCGATGTGCCACTAGGCGCCAGCGTGGGTTCATCTGCGTCCAACGGAGCTATAGCTGCCAAACATCAATTGACACTGTGGAAGCTCTCATACGTCAATGCAGGATAGGCAGTGTACTCCTGTGAAGAAGCGGATCACTTCCTATGACTGAATGATCATCCATGGTTTTTTATTCCTCCCAGTGCCAATAGACCATTCGCTCGGTTACGCTAGCTATGAGAAACGTGTGAACGTTAAGAGGGTCGCTCAATACACACGCCTTCTTTATTACTAACTCTTTATCCACCACTTGTTCGGGGTGCACGCCCGGCGTGTTGCTCTTCGTGAATCAGTAAGCGTAAATACACGCCCTGGCAAGTATAGAGCCTCATTCTATGCGCTAAAGGAACCTTTCAGTATAATTGCGGAGGCCAAACGGCGCCCACTGATTTGTTTTTTAATATAGCTGGTTTGCTGAATGCCCATGGTAGATAAATGTACAAGAGTGATGGTGACGCTAGATATGATATGAACATGCGTCCTAGGTTATGCTAAAATGTAATGAAAGAACGTCATCAGTCTCATGTGTATCGAGTTAAACTATTCAGCATAGAATCACCTAATGTTAGTGCAGGGGTGCAGGGAGCCACGACTATCATATCAAAATAACCTGGTCAGAAAGTACATTTTAGATGCGAAGTATCTTAAGGTCGAGCTCAATCCGGCGGTGGTGGTGGTGGTGGTGTGCGGCGTGACCACCCTTACTGCGCATGCGCATACCCTCTCCACACACCTCCTCTTCACTCACCCTCTCCCCTTCCCCTCTCTACTTTCCCTTTAGCGGGAGATGGTGTAATTTTTTTTCAAGAGCCTCCTCTCATCAGGGACTCTACCGATGTGTATAGACACCTTGTTAATATGTTCAGCCTGCAGAGATATATCCTTGCAGCGGTATACTTCAGCTTCGTGACGTGCATATGTGGTTTGTGTCCCTATACGCCTCGTGTAATTTCGCTGCAGATGCGATGTTTTCAAGCATTTGTAATAGAATACCGTCCGCAAATTAGGCTCTGACAAGGTTTCCTGTCTGAGCTAATATTGCCTCCAGCTATATGCCTCATTGCCCAGTTGTCGTTCGCGATAGGCTTTTTTATAGCTTTTTAATTTACCTCGAAACCACTGGAGGATTGAAATCTTTCCTGACATGGTAATAATCCCGCCACGAAGAGAAAATACGGAAGCAGTAGTTTGAAAAGATAACACTCAACCGGCTCTTTATCAGAGGCAACAGATGTCGCAAAACTCCCACTTCTAATTATCGGACTTGTGCCAGTACTCTTAGCCGGTAATTTGACTCATCACTACAGCTAATTGCAATTCACATTAACGATGTGCGCTCTGCTTCACAATGTCTTTCCGCATACAAAGAATTACACGCGCTTGCAGCTTTGACAACAAAAACTAAGCACTAGTGTTTCCACAGACTTGCGTTTTGTTTTTGGTCATTGACGTTCGTCGCCAGTGCTTGTAAGAGAATCATAAGCTTTACAAGCATACTCCAAGCTTTATCCGTCTTTCCTTAGCGCTGATGTGTTTCTGGAGCCACCGTAAAAGTTAAAAGCAGTGTACCCTGTGCTGTGTCAACTCATCTGTCGTCGTTCATTTTGCGCTGTGTAAATATGCCGGTGCTCTGCAGACTGCACCTTTTGCGCAGCAATGCTCAATACCCTAAAGTTTATCAGACGCTGCAATCATAATACGTTTAGATCGCTGATCTGTTAAGAAGCGCTAACTGAACATGCACTATATTTCGGCATATTATCGGTTGAACGCTGATGGTTCCATACGCACTACAGAAGCTTCGGTTTAACAGATTAGACATAATCTGCAATAAAAACTATTTGTTTTTCGAAATACACCTAGCGTACTTACGGTCTGTTGTGTAGTACTCGGCGCTCACAACGACGCAATTTGCCAAATCTGTGAAATGCACCATTCCTTCCATCGGCGTTGCATCTATAAGGAAACTTCATTATTACCAGACAAAAAGCGCATTAGAAAGTGAAAGAAAATGAACGGCCAGATAACGGCGCTGACAATCTTAATGTTTATTCACTCAAGCAGTGTATATATAGATATATATATAGGGTGTCCCAAATATCACGCAGCGCTATTTAAAAAAAATCGGAACGTCGTTACGCGAAGCACGCCTAGTGCATATCGTTCCCAGTATACTGTAGCAGCTACTACTAATATTTTTGTTATTAAGGTTTAGTTATTTAGACCTAATTATGTTTCCAACTCGACAAATATTCACCTAATCATTAACATGTCAGTGAGACATATGTAGGCATGTTCAAAGACATCTAACTGCGCTATTTTCAACAACGCACTAATTGCGTGCTCTCTTTTCTTTGGCTAATAAATCCCGCGAAATCTGAAAAATGACAAGTGACCAGACTCCAGCGCGCATCAGGAAGCAGCGCCCTCAAACAGGATCACTGTGAGGTAGCAAGTGAAGACTACGCTCTCACTTTTCCGGGTGGGAGCGTAGTTACGCGTTATTTTTCATATTTCGCGTGCTTTCTTTGTGAGCCAGAAGAAAATTAGCACGTAATTAGTAAGTTGCTGAAAATTACATCATGTAGAAGGTCATAATATTAGAGAAGTTACCATAGTAAGAATACTGGGACTGTGGATTCAGAGTAGCGGTAGGGTAAGTCACACGATAAGTACTCTAAAAGCCACACTAAATGACATCTCTGAATTGAATGGGGAATCACATATCATAGAGATGGAAAAAAATCTGTAAACAGGTGGTTGATGCTCGAGCCGACGTTTCGACAAGTGGACTTGTCTTCTTCAGGGCTGGAACTCATTTCCTTAGCGCTCGTGTGTATATGCTTCGTGCCCTCTCCTCCACAAGGGAGAAGGGGAAGGCATCTGCGAAAGTGGGGGTGGGGGGAGGAGAGAGCGGAGAGGCCGCCGTGACGAACTGGGTGAGTCAGAAGGAAGGGGAAAAGAAGAAAAAACGGGGCGCGGGCGAGGGAGTGGGGTATACGTTTTGCTGAATAATGATTGTCAGAGGAAGCAAAAAATTCCTAAAAGGGCTTAACTCTCATTGGTTTTCGTTGTGTATATACCGTATCGAATGGATTCAAAAGCCCCCTTAGAAACTTTAATACCTGCTGGCTGGAGTGTATTGAACTCGTGAATAAGGGATGACAGATCTCTATATTTTCTCTCTCTTGGGGACCGGAAGTTTGACTGAATTATCCCCTTCAGTCACGAATTATGATGCATTGTCTGCAAATGCGTCAAATTAGCATAACCTAATTTGCAGGCACTCGGTATTATATTCCAAGAAAGAAAATGAAGGAATGTGTTGTTTTGTGTGAGTTTCAGTAAATAAAATTAGCGTGTAACTAATTATATAATTATTCTTTCATCTGTCAGCTTCAATACTTGTATAAAAAGAATCACCTATTAGGCCGAAAATGGATGCGCAGTTAGTTTTTGGGTGGTATTCGTTTCGAGCGGAGAAAAACATACTCTTGACGTTGGTCCTGGAACGCAGCACGTCGAACGATCGTCTAACATGGTAGTGTCTCCGGCATAGTGATCCTCTGCAGCAATACGCAGCACAATGAAGTTAAGTGACCGCTAGTCTACCACTCAGGAAGCCTGCACGAATGTGCATACTGAGTTTTAGGCCATTTCAAGAAACACGCCGCGTGTGACGCGCCTCCGAAGTTCGCGCACACAATTGTGTACACCGTGACTGAAGGGGGTATGTGAAGATTGAGATCCTCGAAGTTGTGATCTGCTACATTTAAATGCTGTGCCACTGCTTTGGGCAATTTCTTCGCCGTGCCCGCGCGATGCCCGTTTAACCTAACATTAACCGGCTGTCGCGTTTCGCCAATGTACCGTTTTTGACAACATGAACATTCGATCATGTAGATAACGTTTGAACTAGTTCAGGTAAAACTAGATTTTATATGATGGACGTAAATACTTCCGGTGCGTTTAACTATAACGTGATCTTGAAGGTGTTTACAAGCCTTACATCTTGGACGAGAAGAAGGTGTTATGTGTTCAGTAGAATGAAGGTTTACTTGTGCATGCGCTAACATGTGCTTAAAATTCCTATTGCGGCGATACACGACCTTTGGTACCCCACGAAACACTTTTCTTAGCGGTCGTTGCTTGCCAAGATTGGGTAATACTTACGGAGGATATTATTTATGTTTGGTAGCACCTTTGAGTATTTGGTTACAAATGCTGGCGGCTGGTTGGGCTGTGCTACGGGGCTCTTTTAGCTAGTCATGATGCGCGGCCCAGCTACGCGGTTTAAAAGGGGCAGCCTGCGCGCTGCCCAGGAGAGAGGTGCCTTGGCTGCCAGGAAGGACGTATGCTTCCACCCTCGCTGGCCAATAGCTGCTGCCGGAAATCATGGTCGCCGCCTCGCTGTGTCGTGTCCCTGGACCGACCCCGCCGTATGCATCGTAGCGTTGAATACATTATCGTTGTTTGTTGTGAGTTGAAGCCTCCGTCGTCCTTGCTCAACTACGGACGGGACGCAGAAAGCGCAGTACCCAAAAACACATCTGCATTTTCCACCTCAGATCAATAGTTAGGATGTTGATTATTGTAACTTCATGAATTGCGCACAAAACTATGCACATTCGTTTATCTTAGGGATGCCAATTTAGATTCACATCCAGCACTGTACTGAGATGATTGCTATAGTTTTGGTTTAAAAAACTCTCCCATGGAATAAAACGTACCTTGTACGCTCTTAAAAAAAAGCAGGGTTGCAACATATGAACGCGCTTAATAATGCTAATTAATATTCATGACACGTACGAAATTCAATGAAACCATAACGCAGGGAGGTGAAACCAAAAAATGAACTCACCTGCGCCAATCGTAAAGCTGACTGTTCCGGGTGTATCACCTCGTGATATGCGGAAGGGTATGTGAAGTCTGAAAGAAAAATTGTGGTAGAAACCATGTGACGAGAACTGTTGATATCGGTACGATTAACATAAAAGAAATATACGGGTACACTTTAGTGCCACAGCCAGACTGCGCGATGGAGTTAGCGTTTTTAGGGGCGAAGCTCCTAAAGCCGTGGGTTTGTCCGTCCTAGCTCGTACGTGACCGCCTATGCCGCGCGTATGTGCCAGTGGTGATGGCAACGAAGCAGCGCGAGTGTTCTTGGCTCAGCGCAGGGACGAAGAAGACGTTGCAGTTCTTTCTCTGATCGATAAAGCGTGTTTGTTTGTCGTGCTCCGTGTCCTCGTCGATCCCACGTCGTTACACTGGTGGAGGTGCGGGGTAAGCTTCATGCTTGGCACTCCATCGCAGAGCCGACAATCGAGCCCAGAATCGCCACCACGCGTCGAAACACCGGTCCACCGATTCAGTCGCCGTCTGCTAGTCGCCGTCATGACCGTGTACCTCGCACCCAACCTGTCTACCGGGGACGTCAAGTCGTTTATAGACGCTGCGTTACGTGACTACGACAACAAGTACAAGAACCGTCCCTTTGTGCTGGTTGGGGACTTCAACGTAAACCTCATTGCCAATGACTGGATCGTGCAGCACATGCTTTCCAAATACGCACTCAGATGTATCCATATGCAACCTACCACGATCCGCGGGACGTGCATAGACTTAGTGTTTGCAAACTTCCCACTGCAGCCAGTACAAGAACCTCTCTCGCTTCATTTCACGGGTCATAACGCCGTCATAATGAAGGGACCTCGCAATCCAGCTGCCATGACAACGACGAAATGAAAAGAACAAACGAAGAAACGAAACAACAAACGAACAAGAACAAAATAAAAGTTGATTTTGTATAATATACGCACAGTTTTACGTCTTTCTAATGATGCAATGGGCTAACTTTCACGGGAGAGTTGCGGTTTACCGATGATCTCCCCTTCTCGAGCTTCGCCCACTTATCATCATTCATTCCGTGGATATGGCGTGATTTTTTTTACTCTTGCTATATCTGCATATGAGACCCAAAATTTAGTCATGGCATGAAGCGTTCAGGTGCACGGAAACAAGAAATGATAATGGCAGGAATGATTGAGCGTACATTGTAACATTGGTTACTGGAATACAAGAAAATGTGTAGCCAACAAAGAAGGAAGAATAGACAGAAAAGGGCGTCACTGACAACAAACTTTATTATCAAACAAGCAATGAAATATAAAGCCCCAACAAACATGCGCCAAGTGGATCACCTCAAACGTTCGTTAACGTAAACAAGGTAAGAGAAATGACAACACCTTCATAAAATAGAATACAATTACTCCTAATGTAATAGGGATCCATAATTTCACGTGCTAGGGCATCCTTGCTGTTACCGTGAACGGTAACACCACAAAACACAGGCCCACACAAGGAAGCACACTGCAGGGACAGACGCACGAAATGTTTTTTTTTTTTCACAGCGAAGCTGTTCGTAAGAACAGCTTGGCTGGCGTATGATGCCTGTCGGGCCCAAAACTGCCATCATGGACCAGTACGCGCTCGCTGCATCCTCTTCTTCACTTTCGTTTTCTTCTGCTTCGCTCCCAGAACACGTGCATATAATTCTCCGCCGCGGCCTGTATCAACCTTGATGGGTGAGAGAACGAGCACAGAGAGAGAGAAAGAGATATAAAGAAAGAAAAAGAGAGAAATTTTTGACGAAAGAAAATTCTTCTTGAGGCGAGATTCGAACCCGCGTACCAGGGCGAGCGTCCCAACCACTCGGCTATCCAGGCACGCTAGGTGGGCATAGCGTAGCCTTGTATAGTATAGTGCAGTAAGGGGGCGGGAAACGGAAGTTAGCGTGAGGAGGAGAGGTGTGAGGGGGAGGAGGAGAAAAAAGAGGAGGAGGAGCGAGTAAAGCATAACGTAGAAAGAATGAAACAGAACGAAATACACAGAAAGAAAGAGACAGAACCAGAGAAAGATCGAGAAGGAAATCGAGTGAGAAATAGAGACAGAAAATGATAGAAAGGAGGAGAAAGCCCGCTTGTGAGGACTCATTCCCATAATGACCAGACGTGTTGATGGCTACGTCGCCCGAATGTGCCGATTTGATTCAACGCTGACCAGAGGCATTATCAGATATATTATTAATTTTCTTACGGACATTTCCATTTGCGTTACGATGGTGTTGTTTGATATGTGTGTGAGTGTGTTTTATTGCGATAGCAATTATATGGACAGTCTCGGCTGGATTTTACCGTCGCCGTTGCCGCAGTCATGCACCATATATGTATAAGTATGTATATATATATCAAAGTCCCAAAGAAAAATAATTCAGAAAAATGCTTCCGAAGCGCGGAATCGAACCAGCGACCTCTCGTTCCTCAGGGCGTGGCGCTAACCACTACGCCAGAAAGCGCAAATCCTTCAGGTAGCTAACGGCGAGCGTTATATACACACCCTTTACCGCTGGCAGGACTCAGACACGGCAGGCGCTTATAAGCGTTTCTTCATTACCAGCGAGATGGCGCGAGGAGCGCGACGGGCGCATTTAAAAGTCGTCGGCGAGCTCGCTCGCTTCTTCTTATAGTTGCGCATGGAGAACCTTGCCCTTCCGCTGTCTGCTCGCGCGGTTTTCTCGTGGTGAGGGGAAGGGGGATGTTTGTAGCTTTCACCGTGATGTGCGCGCTCATGTTACGGTGCGTATGAGTCACTCGATCTCAAGGGACGCCGCTAAACGAACAAACAGGAGATTTGCGCGAAATATCAAGTGTCACAGCTCGTCACTTGAAGCACGCTAGTTTCCTTCGCTGCCTCGGCCGCCTTTGCAACAGGAGCGCTGTTCAAACTGAGAGTATCCATTGGCGAGCCTCACTTCGTATAGCATTAGTTTCTTGCTATCGCATTCATTGCTTCGCCCTTGCGGTGAAACTGTGACTTTTTTCCATATGTGTGCTCGCGTGTTTATTGTACATGTACTGCAGTTTATATGTTATTCCTATGTTGTATGCTCGATGTCCGTTCAAGGGCTAAGCAGCAGCCGGCGCCTTATTTGTGCGGCATCTGCTTTCACACTGTGTCAATAAGAAAAAAAAATTGCATTGGCTTAGCTCGGCTATGCCAGGATATACGTAGCGTTAGCAAAGGTTCAGCTGATTATTCTGAGCTTTCTAGATTGTACAGGCTTATATGAGCCTTGTTCTGTTCATTCTTTGTACGCTGAACCGCTAATTGCCAGGCAACTACTTCGGGATCCGATGAGATAAGCTTCTCCGCTCTTCTGTGCCGTTGAGAAGCATTTGCGCTCTCCTTCTCCATGGCGTTACCCACCTGCAAATGCCAGTCAGAGGCGCTATCAAGCGGCTCCAGCCACTCTAGCACAGTGTCAGACGGCGACTGCATAGCGAAGGTGAATAGCTGCGCGCGCGCTGGCGCCAATACTTCTGCCAAGGCTACGACGTCACTCTAGAAAGGGCAGAACGGCGGCGGCGAGTAGCGCGCGGCGGTGGCGGAGTCTGCGCCCGCCGGCGCCAGCGGCGCCAGTTTGTCTGCCGCGGCTACGACGCCACTCCTCATGAACCCGCTAGAACCCGCAGACAAGCAGCGGCGATCGCGCGCGGCGGTGTCGGAGAGCGCGTGAGATGCCAGTTCCGGTGACCCAGCTGTGTGACATCACTGATCCTCGCGCATGTGCAGCATGGCTCATGACGCTCCACACGAAATCGGCTCCGGCTAGGCAAGTATAGATAACGCTACAAAATGGAGAAAGCAATCGAGAACTAAAGAGAAAGAGAGGGAGAAAGATAGCGATGAAAGAGGAAGAAAGATAGAACGAGCAAGAAAGCGAAATAGACATAGGGAGAGAGAAATAACTAAACAGAAATAAACACAGAAAAAAGACATAAAAATACCTAGACAAGAGAGAAGAAGAAAGAAATAGAGGAACAAGAAGAGAAAATTGCAAAACTTAGCAAAACAGCAACAGCCCGGGCTACACAGGTTCCTATCACCTCCGCTGTCTCTTTAGCATTGCGCCTCCAGTGCAAGGTACGCTAACGTTTTTTTGTATTGAACATTTGTTGTTCAATACAAACTAACTATTGTTTATGCGTTGGGCGGTTTCGCCGCTGGAAATCCTACTGTACTTAAGCAGAACTGAGCAAGCGACGTACAGCCTGCCATGCTTGTTTCTCCACGAGGAGTGCCTCGGTGCTTTAAAAATGCAAGGGTACTGGCCAATCAACTTCACCGCGTTACGTAGACGGAATTTCCTTGTAGGATTTCACGGGCTTCCACATGTGGCTTGCCTGAATTCCTTGCACCCGTCTGATAAGTTTCCATTCCTCCTTCTTCCGTGCTTTGAAGACTTCCATTTCACTCTTCTTCGTATGCAGTAAGCAAACCTTTTAAGTTTACTGGCTACAGTACTAAAGAAATCATTTGCGCTATGAATGACCTCGGCGGTGAGTGATCGCAGTTTACGTGGGGTTGCTTGGTGTGTGAGAAGACGAGCGCCGATGTCGCAGGTATTTTTGCCGGGCCCCGTAGACGAAAAAAGCCACTTGGTGATTTAAAGCTCACTGCATTCTAACTCGGGTAGTTAGAAGCGATTCTGCAAATACCCAGCTGCTCCATCGCTTACAAGTGTTAGTTTCATGTAAATTGGAGCATAATTACCAATGTGATTCTTGTTTTTTGTCAGAGCCAAACCAGCCTGTGCGGAATCGTGGCAAACGTCTTCTCTAATTATGGCGTAGTTCCATGTCGACTTTGTTGTCGATACAACGCAGGTAAAGATGCTAACTTGCTAATGACATGATAGTACTTCGTTTGGGAGCACGATGGACGGCAAAGTCGAAGTGGAAAACAACGGAACCCTTTTCACACCATTGATTTTCTTCATGGTTGCTTGCGTGCGCCTTAGGTAGTTATGAGGGACCCATTAAATCGTCACACTTCGAAATTCCTTTAGAAAGGCTGGAAGAATCTTGGTCTTCCTTATTCGTTTACCTGATTCCCAAGTAGCAACTACTAGTTCTTCGTCCGGTGCTATGCCGAGAGGTCCCAGGCCGAGACCACTCTTCAGAGGACAATGTTCGCACTCGCCTAAGAAGCATTTGATGGTAGGTTGCGGGCACACACAGAGCCCCCGCACATCTTCAGTCGACATAAAAGATCCCGGCGCATTTTTTTTATTCCAATAAGGCACAGTTTGGAATTCTCACAATATGCGCATACACACACTTTCCGATGCCGTGAGCATATGACCCATTCTGGGCGCGAAAATATGATATTTGTGAAACCAACTGCTTACGGCGGGTTAGCAAGTTTGTAGACTGTCTCTCGTAGTGACCCTAGACTCGTGACGCTGCGCAGTGAATTTTGTTTTTCCACTGATGCTAACGCGCGCCGCATCTTTCTTGTTTGGACCCTGTCTTGAACAGTCCAGCTCATCCTTTGTGTAGTATTCAACGATTTCGTTGGCGTCTGCTTCACTCAATTTCTTTTTGCGGTATGGCTCTAGAAGGCTCTACACACCTTGCTAGGCAGCTATCTTCCTGGCCTTTAGAATCGCTTGCTGCGTTGCTACTGGAATGAAGCGTTGCACGTCTTTTATCGTTAGACTCAGTTTTCAAGGACAGCAGACGGCAGCGCTCTCGGAAAGACGTGCATTTGATGTACGATGTGCAGATTGCTCATCCAGCTGACACAGGCGCAGCAACTGAATTGGGGTGGAATGTTTTCATTATCGTATGCTGTGCGAAATCCGGAGCGAATGTTTCTTGCAGCAGCTCCAGCCATTTCGTCCACCTTGCGCTTTACGTTGGAGAGTCTCTTCCCTTTCTCTTCCCTTTCTTTACACTCCGGCGAAGCTTTGGTGGCGACACTGCTAATGGGGCACAAGCGACTGTAATGATTTCCATAACTTCCTCTGTAGTCTGGAAACCCTCATTGGATTGACTGGATTCCTCTTCCATATGCTTAATTCTCTCTTTAAAATTGCCAAGGAATTTGGCATAAAGAGTGCGATTCATGCACTCGGAGAGCTTTGCCAGCTTCCAGCCTTTTTTTAGATTATCAATTTCCAAGGCTGAGACTACGAAACTTCACTTAAAACCTGATCTTCCACTTGGGCCTCCATAAGTAGTGGGCGCGCCAATTTCATACAAGAAATTTCACCATCACAACTGTGTCTTAGTGAATAGTTAGCACTCTATCGGTGTACGTTGGCTTGTAATGGGTATAAGGTGCACGCTCACTTTGCGATGAAGGTAGCATCCAGAAAAGAGCTTAGCAAAACAACGAACGATCAGTAGCCAGATCGCAGCTGATATCCTGACACAAAACTTTACGTGGAGAGAGCGGCTTCATGTTCACTTCTTACACACTCCGTAAAGCACGTCTGATCTATTTGCGAATTAACTCATCCTTAATAGAAGTCGACACGAGAGTAACAACAATATGATGAAAAAACTCTCATTGGCACACGTACAAAGCAACAACACTTCTTTGTGCGAGTTCGCTGTCCAGACTGCCATACGTTTCACACCCTAAAAGCTTCTTTTCAGGTGTGAAGGGAACGCTCTCTTTTGTATGGGTCCGTACCATTGCAGGATCTCCGTGGTGCATCTCGTATTTGACCATGTTCATATCTTCCCGTCACAGGATCCCGGAGTACTTGGCTGTTATACGTACTTTTGTTTCTCCGTCTTGGTTGTGGTATTGTATTACACTCTGGCCTTGCTGTACGCGCTATCGCATACGTGCTGGCTCAACGTACCATGTAGGTATACAGACAAAAAAGCCCTGAAAATTCAAGCTCATTTTTTCTCTGACTGTATAGGAGCGCCACGCACCGTTGTTAAGACCATACATAGGTATTAGAATATGCTTAACTTTCTCACTTAAAATAAAATATGAGTACATGTTTCTGCAGCACGATATTTACAGTCATGGATAGAAATTCTGCATCATTTTCATATAAAATGATGACTATTATTTATTTAAAACGTCTAAGCTGTTGCAATTGTTGCTATTTTCGCCATTATGTCATCTTTGGGATTTTAAACCGAGACAAATGTACGATGTAGTTGCATACGGGCTTTTTGGGTTCATTAGAGAAAATATTTTTGTAGACTTCATATGAGAACAATTCACTCTATTGATTGCCCTGCGAATTGGTGGGATGGGCCTGGATCCCGCCTAGGCTTCGGCCAAGGGTTGCTGGCCCTTGGCGGCTTCCTCGGCTCGCTGAACGGCCCAGAGTTTGTGCTGAAGGTCCGAGCTGAGCAACTTGGTAGAAATATTTTCAGTTTCAACGCCTTGGCGAAAATTGCAAAAAGGGACCCCTGAATTCGGGGTCAGCCATAGGCAGTTGCTCAAAAATCAAAGTTTGCCCCACCGCTGTGGGCTAGTGGTTATGGCGGTCGACTGCTGTTGTAGGCGAAAATGTTTGAGGCTCGTGTACTTAGATTTATGTGCCGTTGAAGAAGCCCAGGTGGTCGAAATTTCTGGAACCCTCCACTACAGCGTCCCTCATCATTATCACGTGGTTCTGGCACATTAAACACCAGGTATTATACTATTGTTACAAAAATCAAAGTTCGACCGTTTTTACAAAATTCATCGTCAATGACATAAATTTAACTTTCCGTAGGCTTACAGTAATACAGTAAAAACCCGTTAATTCGAGCTCGGTTCATTCAAACTGATGCCCTGGTCCCGACACAGCCGTGTGTATTTCTATGCGGGAGAACTCCCGATTTTCGAACGCGTCTGTATCCACAGTGGTTTATTCGAACTGGAAGCCCCTGCTTTTCATTGCTCTTCGCAGAAGTCTGCCAACGTGATCACAATGTGTTGCGAAATCAAAGCAGACAGAGTTTACTAGAGACGCAAAACAACGAAACAGCAGCATTTAGGGACACGACAAGTCGTGTCCCTAAAGTCTTCTCTGTCTATGTTTTTTTGTCTTTTTATCTTTTTATAGCTCGCAGCCGTCGCTTCACAGCCATTTCTTGGGACAACTGTTGCCTTCTTCATTTTTAGTACAGCAGGGGTTAGTAGAGGAATTTGCCCAATTTCTGTGCCTCATACGCGTTGATGATGATAGTTTTCTGGTAACCATGGACATTTTACGGTCGGCTATCACAGATTCGCCGTTAAAAAAGAAACGACTGTGGCGGATGAAGCCGTGGATCTCCAAGAAGACACTTGGTGTTCAGAGTTTATGATGAGCTACTCGAGTTCGATCCGGAGCCTACGCTCCAATCGCACTTTCGTCCCACGTTTTCTGAACTGTCGTATGCCACATGGGGCCGCACATGGCGCCTCAAGTCGCATCGCACGTTAAATTCATCGGACGTCAAACCAACGCTTAATTTGTTAATTGGGACGCTGGTGCGCTCGGCGAGACAGTGATAACTGATATTCAACCATATTCCAGGTATGGATTCTTTTCCTTCAGCAAAACTGCTTTTGAAAGCAATTTAGCGTGGTACATTTAAATGCGCGAATTACAGTGTTAAAATTGATTAAAACTGATTTTTCTCTTGCATTAGAGTTTGCTTTTGTGACAAGGAAGCTGTATTTTGCAACTACACAAGATAAAAGATAATTTTATGATATTTTTCGTGGTAAAAATATTTTTCATCGCACTTTTTCGAACATTTTCTTTAGAGCTTCATCACTGCGTGAAAAATTACACTGCACGTACTCATTTTCTTCTCTTTATTGATTAGATTTTATTTCTTTCTTCAATAAATTAGTCCATCCCCATATTTTTTCCTTACCACATCGCCCAGTGCATTACAGCCACCGGAATATCAACATAAATATAAATTTTCTGTCCTAATTTCTTCCTATTTTACTCAAGTTCTCTTGAAATACAGTATGTTTTTTTTTTGAAGAAATCGCCCATGTACTGTAAGAAGCTCAGAAAAACATACCCAGAAGAAAAAAAGTCAAACATGTAGGTTGCTGTCTGCGCCTCGATATCGATATCCGTGCGATTTGCTGCGAGGCATTCAAACACAGTGTCGTTGTCCGAGTCAGATATGGCGACAACGTGCTGAAACTTTTCCATTACCTGCGAAAGCAAGAAATGTTCGCTAAGAAAATGTGTCTCGAGCTATAAGACATCGCAAAACACTTGCTATTTGAAAACAAGAAAATGGGTTACATCAGTGACGTTGCCCTTCTGCTAGAACTATTTAGGCCCCCTAACCACGTGCACAGCCGCCGACAGAGTGCTTGCTGCGCCGCTCCATCCGCGCCGGGCTGACCGTGAAAAAGCGACACCGGCGCATAGAGATGCGAGAATCGGTGGCAGGTCCACGCATTCGCAGGAGTTTGGAAACCAAACCTTGCCTAGTAACGTTGCCTGGTACCATCTCTCGAACTAGGCGGCAGTCATCACTGCGCAACTATTGTCGCCACGATTATTGTGGCTGCCACCGTTAAAAGAGCACAGGCACGCGCGGGCTTCATTGATAGTGCGAAAAAAAAAACACTTAAAGGAACTCATGAGCAATGTTTCCTGTGATTTCTTTGGGCCGTAACTAGCGTATGGAATGTGTTCCTGTAAAATCGGTTGCTACCTGAGACCGAGTTTTTTATTTAACTGTTTGTTGTTTGCCCGCATTATCTCGTTTCAATCTCGCAATAATGCCCACATGTATCGTTTGAGAGCCCGGATAGCGGCGCTTACCTTTCGCTCAAAGTCACTTAAGTCGCCGACAACGGGAGATAAAAGTATTTTATACTCAGAGCTATGTTCTGGGTGGGCGGCCGAGAGTGCCGATAGGGGATTTTGCCTGTGTCGGGTCGACAGGCAAAGATGCTCGCAGAGCATATATACACTGATGGGACGAGCCCACGCTTCCGCGATAGTTCAGTTGGTCGACGTGCAGCGTGGTAGGCCTCAGCATATACGCCATCCTGCATCTTGTATGCTATCTAGCATCCTTACACATCTAGATGTCACGTTTGAGATCATCGTCATGCTGTATCGCAAACATCCTACCAATAAACGAGTCTCATCTTGTTCCTGCAACAACTCGACGAACACGGAAAAAATCTTCAGTTTTGACTTCAGGGCAGCACCGTGACTTGACGAAAACACTTTCCGGGCTGTGATTGCACCATTGAATTCGTGGTGTGTGGTAGGTATCTTAGTTCCACTAACAATTATCGGACACGTTGTCATTTATTTGCGCGTGAATGCAATCACTAAGCGTTTTTAATTTAAACGTCTAAGGAACGGACGTCGTAGGTACCTGGCTGGACTACACGTGCAGTGTAGTCGAGCGCACCAGTTGCGGGCTTGGCTGAACTGCAGGTTGGATTCGAGCACGCAACTGGCGACGCGTAGTTCTAGACGTGCGTATGTTGACCTCATATGCGCCTACCTTTTTCGTGAGATGTCCATCTTCAACTCCAATAAACGTGGGGCTTAAATAGTCGGACATAGAACAACCCCTATGTTGAATACTATATTGACCAATCTCTCCTTCGCTTGCCGACGTATACACGGTACGGCCACTGACGTAACTGACGATACAGGCATACCCGCCACAGACCCGTTGTCTTCTAGAGAGACATTGGCTCTCAGGCACTGGCGAAAAAACTCGTAGAAGATAAACCCGATGTGCCTGCCGAAACCCAAACACTGTGCCGCCATCTACAAAGAGCACATTATGTTTTCTCGCTTCCTCAAGAAGGCAATATGCCTAAAATCCGTACGAACACTTCTCACGCACGACTAAAAGACAGAATATCAACATAGAGGAGTTCATGAAAGAGTGGCAGCAAACCACCAATTGAAACTTCCGACTTTACAGCGAAATATTTTACTACAACCGGCGACTTCCGCTGCAGAGAAGGCTGTGTAAGATCCAAAAATTGCTTTTTTTTTCTCAACCGAGGTATACCGGACTAGTGCAAACAGCAATACATTCCGACGGTTTACATAGCAGCGCAATTATACGACTAACCGGACTGGGCTTTAACAAAAAATGTGTTCTAGGTAGTCAACAGGACATGTAGTGCTTCCTGTATCAAGATGTAGATGCACAGCGAACGTGATTACGTCGGCTCCTGGTTCCGATCAGCGTCGGGAAACTGAAATTGCAGCGTCATGTACCTTCATTGTAAAAGGTACTTCGAGGCACTCATCAAAACACAGGGGCGCGGTGGTGGCGAGAGTTAGAATCACGGTGTCAGTTACGGTATCTGCCATTGAAATTGAGGAAGCACAGATACTCAATGGCCCTATTTAAATGAAGGGAGCACACGGGCGGCTAATAAAGTGATGGATCTGTCCAATCTGTACACTCACCACTGCAGCCGCGTTTCGCAAGCCAGAAAAAAACGAACCTTTCGTGAAACGCATACTCAGACAAAAAGATACATACTGCTCAAAAGGCTCCTCAAGGTTGTGCACGAAACACCAAGCGCAAGCGGTAAGCCAGACAATACGACACACGTCGCGGCAAAAACACTCGTACTCCTCAAACAGAAAACTTCAAAGGAGCCTATGCTCCATTCAAAGGGGACTGTCTGGAAAGACATTTAGGGTTTATTAAGGAAACAGAGGAAACTCCAGCCAGTTTTTATTCTAGAATACGCTACATTTCGAAACCTGATCCGTTTCTTAGGCGTGAGATGGCCCGAGATGTATACAGCGCTTCATACGCCTCCTTGACGTATGTGCGAGGTTTGCCGAGATTTGTCGTAAGCCTTGGCAGTAGACAGAGGGCACACTCTAAAAAATATTTCACTCTTAAGGGTGTTTTTTATTCGTCGCACGGGCAACACCGTAAACATAGGGTGTTTGAAAACACTCCTTAAAAATGCAACGTGTAAGGATGAATTACACCCTACTGCAATGGGCGTTTATGAGCACCCCCATAGTATGGATGTTAGAACACCCTTGAAAAGGTGGCAGTTACAGGGAGAAGCCTATATGGACCTTCTTCCCTGTCAGCCCCCTTGAGGCACTACAGACATCAGCGTGCATCTGGTCCCTTTAGGTGCACCCCAGAATGAATTTCACCCCTGTAGTAGCCCTTCCCGAGAAGGAAAATGTTGTTGCCACCACTGCACTTTTTGTACCTGCACTCAGCAGTTGATAAAATAAGGTGCCGTGGTCTTGAATGGGCTGCATAACATCGTTGCATGTGTTTGGCATGAACTGGAACATATGAGGTACAGTTGGTAGTGGATTTATAAAAAGTTTCAAACTTTCAGCAGTGTCCGCACCATTGTGCCTGTTGTCGACTTTCTTTGCAGGGAAAACACTGCCGTCCAACAGCTGAAGCTGATACATGAGCAGCAATGCTCCGCGACCACTTATGCAACATTATAAGGACTCAGAATGTCGTTTTGCTCAGCAAGCCTCCATAATATCTCTTTTCTGAGAAAGTACATGAGTGAATAGAAAACTGTGTACATTGCTGTAATTATTAAATCATTCCCACCTGTATGCGCAAATTAGTATGCACAACAGCCTAAAACAATGTATTCGTTCGCAGATGACTTTTAAGGGCTCGTGTTTCTTCGTTAGACACAATATTAATGAGAACTAACATACAATAATGCCAAGGAAAGTACAGGGGACGTTATTTGTAGTAATTAGAATATAAATGTGAAGAAAGTAAAGTGGACGAAGAGATAACCTGCCGCCTGCCGCCAGCAGGGACCGAACCTGCGACCTTCGAATAACGCGTCCGATGCTCTACCACTGAGCTACGACGACGTCCACTTCATGGGGTATATAAACCTAGGAGTGTTAAACCTAGGTTATTGCGCATACTAATACAGCCCTTATACAAAACACCAACTATATAAACAAAAACTCGGCAAAAAGAAATATATATTATGAAGGAGTTCATATTGGAGTTTGGAACGCAATTAGCAGGTGTTTGCAGCGAATGCAGACAGTGAAGGTTGAGTAACTTGGGTGTTAGGTTATTCCATTCAGTCACAGTCCATGGAAAA
Organism: Rhipicephalus sanguineus; assembly: GCF_013339695.2. Classification (NCBI taxonomy): domain Eukaryota; kingdom Metazoa; phylum Arthropoda; class Arachnida; order Ixodida; family Ixodidae; genus Rhipicephalus; species Rhipicephalus sanguineus. Next base: position 55,349,842 of record NC_051181.1, read on the forward strand.
AAGGAATATTTGAAAAAATTGTTTTGTTTACGCTGAATAGAGTAATAGCTAGGTGACGCCTCTGTGTTGTGGCATATCCAGAGGTAAAAGTAATTATTTCAGACATGTTAATATTGTAATGTTTATTGATATGTTGAAATAAGAATTTTAGTCAGGAAACACGATTGCGTCCCGTAACTGCAGGCTAGTTGGCTTGTTTCGGAAGTTCAATTCCAGAAGTACGGCTGAGATTATTGTAAATGATGCGAACTGCCTTCCGCTGCACCCGTTCGAGCTTTTTTATGTTAGTTTGCGTATAGGGATCCCAAATAATGGTGGTATAAGGACTGGAAGCATGTTTTGTATGCTATCTAGCATGCAAAACATGCTTCCAGTCTAGTCCTTCACTCATTAATGAGCGAAGCCTCAGTTGTTGCTTTCACCAAATCTTTTGGCTTCCGAATCGACATGGCAGAGAGTGCTGCTTGCAGCCAGTGTGACAGCGAAGAAACGATAGAGCACGTTCTTTGTCGCTGCCCTCGCTACAGCTCGCACAGACTGTCGCTTGCTGCTGTGTTGGCCCGCCTTGATGACAGACCCCTGTCGGAACAGTCAGTGCTGGAATGCCTACCCGAACTGTCTGCACAGCGAAAATCATTTAAGGCCTTACTGAACTTCTTGCGTGCCAGTGGCCTATTGAATAGGTTTTAGTACTCCCGCTCTACAGCTTCCTTTTGTTTATATTTATTTTATCGCGCGCCTGCTCTTCTCTCCGCTTTCCTTTCCATCTTTCTTTCGCTTTCCCCCTCCCCTTAGTGTAGGGTAGCAAACCGGATGCTACAATTCTGGTTAACCTCCCTGCCTCTCTCTCGTTTTATTATCTCTCTCTCTCTGTCTCTCTCTAATGAGCGAACGGAATATGTTCACAGTTTTAACGCCCACCTAAGAAAAAAACAATTTACGGCAGGCGTTAGCGGTTACTATATCGATGTCTAGATTCCATTTTAGGTTGTTAGTTATCCACAGGCCCAGGTAATTATAATCTGTTACCTCAGATTGAAAAATTGAGGAACGCTTAAGCTTGGCCTTTAAGAGTTGAACGCGATAGCGATATCCGGCCCCATCCTCATCGTGCTCTGTTTCGCTTGTTATTATGTTCAGTCGTCCGGTCTCACATAAGCACGCACACACACACACACACTCGACATACCTATAGTAAAGGTAAAGGTTTCCGCCCTCTTCAACGGGACTTTTATGACAACAGTGTACCCACTACATGTGTGTAAGAGAATTTGCGCACTAATGTGTATGCCCTTTGTAATGGATGGCATGCTTTAAACCAGCAGCAATTACGCGCGTGATACTTTTTCGAAGTTGCGATGCACCCACTACGTGTTCGTAAGAGAATATGCTCAGTAATGTGTGTGCCTTTTCTAATGGGTGGCTGGCTTTAAACCACCAACTCGTTATGCAGTTAACATGGTGTGACGCCCGATGGCAATATACGCTTGTACCCCGTTTTACTGCGATATTACATCTCGTACTTTGACACCTGTACATAGGACGCGTATGTTTGTGAAGCATTAAAGTTAATTTCAGTGCAGTTCCAAGCAATGGATTGGCCCTGTAGTAGAACGCCTCCTTACCACGCAGACGGCCTGGGTTCGATTCTCACTCGAGCCTAAGATTTTTTATTTTTATTTTATACAAGATTATTTTTCGCTCGCAACCAACGACGCCGACGCCGACACCGGAATTCCTGCGGAACGAGCTCTTTAACGCTATCGCGTTAAAATATTGTGAGTCGAGTTATTGAAAATGAGCTTATTGTTTTTCTTAGCAACGTACATGAAAACAGTTTTCTCAAAATTGACCTACATCTACCAATCTTCGCACCAGGCAACAACTTTCTGAAATGCATCATTTAGTAATATTTGATCGCAAGGACTATCTATTTCTGAGTATAAAACACAGTCGTCAGCATAAAATTTATTCCTAACAGGTAGATCACTTGCAGGATCATTTATATAGAGCAAAAAGAAGACAGGCCCAAGAACCGAACCTTGCTAGACGCCAGAGTTGATGGAAAGGTTATCAGAGTCGTGATTCTGAAAGATAACGAATTGTCCCACGCCCAATAAGGTAATCTGAAATCCAAATAATTAGCCTAGGATTTTTAAGACTTATGTCTAATTTATGCAGTAGTTTCTGACGAGAGGACTTGATCCAAAGCTTTCGAAGAATCCATCAATATAGCGTTCGCAAAGTCAGTATAGCGTTCGCATCAATAGTTCGCAAAGTGATGCACTGTCTGTAGCCTGTACCAATTGGGCTATTGTCGAACAGCCTTTATGGAATCCATGCTGATTGATTGTTAGAAATGTATTTTTATTTGAGTGTGCGTTCCAAGATTTTGCATGTAGTTGAAGTTAATGAAATAGGGCGGTAATTTTTTCATCATCATCATCATCAGCAGCAGCAGCAGCAGCAGCCTGTCTACGCCCACTGCAGGGCAAAGGCCACGCCCATGTTTTGCCAATCAACCCGGTCCTGTGCTTTCTACTGCCATGTTATACCTACAAACTTCTTAATTTCGTCTATCCACCTAATTGTCTGTCTCCCCCCTCTGGATTCCAAGAGATGGCAAGCGCGTGAGGGGGAGACAGAAAATTAGGTGGGTAGATGAGATTAAGAAGTTTGTAGATAATTTTTATGTGCTGCTTATTCACGGGTTTTTGTGGAGTGGCTGGACCCTGGCGATCCTCCAGTCACCGGGCACCCAGCCAAATTCCAAGGATTTCACAAACAAGACCTTTAAATATCTGGATACCCATTCCGCATAGCATTTCAGAAAACAGTGCGGAATGTCATCTGGGCCAGAGGATTTTCTGATATCAAGATTAAGTAATATATCAAAAATGCCTCCTACAGTAATCTAAACGTCAGGTATAGGAGGCAGGACGACGTCGTAAAATGGTAAAATGCCATTATTTCGAGTAAAGAAAGATTTCGAATGTGCATTGAATAGGTTTGCGATATCTTTGGTTTCATGAAATAATGTACCATTTACGTCAAACACGTACATAACACTCCTCAGACTTATTATGCTCAAACACATCACACTCCTCAATGTTATTATGCTTACCATATCTGAGTTAAAAATGACATTTTGTCGCATTGTTGTCACCTATAGATTCCATGTCTCTAATTGCTAATGCTCATTCTTTGTATTTAAATGCCGATGACGATCGCAACTGTCAATTACGTGTTTGTAAATGACCCTTATACTAACCTTCATCTAAGGGGCCATGCAGTGTTTGCGATCGACTTGTATTTACTTCATGTCAATAAACTTCAATATTCTGTATATAATGTGACTCCATGCCTGACATGAAGACTTAATAAGACCTTCTTCCAAAGCGGCTTCAAACAGCGGCGTGACTATGTGGCAGAACACTTTCCTGCCACGCAGAATACCGCGTTAGTCACGCTATTAGCGACGATGAAGCGTGGTAAGTGGCGAATGCTGCCTGGGTATTACACGAGCAGAGCTGACTACATATCGACAGCGGAGTCAATAACTGAAAGCGTTGACTGCACCCTAATAAATATTACCTTAAAGCTGTCCATTGGATCTTGGTGCAGCTTCTGTGGACCCCCTGGTGGGCCTAACTTGGCGACTACCAGGGCAGCCGCCCATAGAAAGATGAACGTTAGAGCAATGCTGCAGCGCATGGCATGCGTCAGCGAAATGCGCATACGTGTCATTCCCTGCGCCCTTACTTCGAAAATATCTGCACTATATAAGATCGGCTAGCCAGCCAGATTAATCCTGAAGGGCGGCGTTCTGTTTTGCTGCTTTCACGTCATGCTTTGATGCCAACAAATCACGCGCTCTGATAATGCACGGCATATTGTTTTTCTCGGCTGTGACATACCAATCAAAGCGGAACGTACGTGTGCTCGTAAAGTATCCTATAAACATTGCGTGTTTGGACGTTTGACAGACAACTACGCGCCGTCAAGGCCCATGCCTTGCAAAGCTACATCGTAATTACGAACTGGCTCTCTTGAAATCCGACGCTCTTCTAAAAAAATTGAGTTTCTCTGTTCTGGACTTTAGCAAGATGCTTACGAGCAGTATGACGCAAGCATTCTCGCTTTGTGAAAAGTTTGTTGACTCATCCACCTAAAAATGTTCGTTTTATAGAGACAGTTACCATAAGGGTTAGGAATACTTTCTTAATGCACCCTTAACTGCTTTGGACGAACAGAGCTCGTCCTGCCCAAACTGTCCCCAAACTGCTTTGGACAAGCAGAGCTCGTCCTAGCGGAATAGGTACTACCCTCTAGCGTTCAGGACAAGAGGCGCTCTTCTACAGCTTAGCTTGCGTGTAATCCACCAGATGGCAGCATTTACTTGATGATTTAGTTTTCTACTGCGGAAAGAGCGCGGTTTTTGCATGAAAAGATGGCTTGCGGTGGCAGCCACCCATGCATAGCTGGCTCGTCAACACGAAAAAGAAGCTTTTCATTTTCGTCATCTTCTTCGAGTGATGATGGTTCTGATACAGATGTTTATCTTGTGTCCGGAAGAAGACAGCGATGGCGGTGAGTTGAGCATCTTCTCCGGCGATGATGAAAACAGCTCGGAAGTGAACATCGCGAGTGCTCGCCAGTAGATCCTGCTTGATGCAGACAATCCTCCTGTGAAGCCTCCTCACTTTCCATTCTTGTCCGTTCCAGGCAAGGCTTTCAACTTGTCATCGCAAGATAGCCTTATGGAATATATTCAGCAGTTTCTTCAAAAGCGCTTCATTTGCTCTCAGAAGCGAGGAGAACGTGAAAAAGTTGAGAAAGGAAACTCGCTTTTGGTGCAGGACCTGCAGCAGGCCCCCTTGCGTTATTCCGTGTTTTGATTTGACAAAATATGTGGTACAAATATTATTTCAACATCGACTAGGTACTCTTTAGTACAATCAGATTCGAAATCAGCAATTAAAAAATAGGCACTTTTGGTTGGGAAATTTTCAAAAAAATAAAGCACTTAAGGGGTTAATGCAGCATTGAAAGCACTTTTTTGTCGACTTCAGTATTTTATTTAGTAGCTTTGTGTCGGAAAAATCCGATATTGAATCGTATGTACTCCGACGTATCGGATAATCAATGCTACCGATTATGACTAATTTCGCGTCATTCGAAACACCCGACAAAGTATTATGATAAGCTAGCGCCCACTGCGGTGAAGCACCATATCATCAGGCGCACCGAAATATTGGTGACGTTAAAGGGTCCTAAAACACTTTATTAGAGTCTAATAAGTACGTAATAAGTAATAAGACTTATTAGAGTCTAATAAGTACGAGCGGAGAAAGAGAGCTCTGTCGCGCGCTTTAAGTGCGTCCTCTCTCCTTTCGTACCAGTGGGCGCAGTGAAAGATACGCAGCGGGGGGGTGGGGGGGGGGGGGGCATGACAAGAGGGCAAGAAGCTACGTCCATTTTGTCAGCGCACGTTATAACCTTGAGTACTTTCTTGGCGTTCTTTTTTTTCTAAGAACGCATGGCTTACTTTCAGTGTGATAGCTACGCAGCTCACGATGCTCAAATGAGTCAATGGCTGTGGACTTGCGGCTTATGGCACCGTTATTTGGGTTCATGGCACCAGTTGCCGAGGGAAGAGCGAGCGATTCATAGCTGACTTTGAGAAATAATTTTCCAGGCCTCATGCTGCGCTATTATATTTGGCTCGCATGTACTCAGGAGCCTCGACTATCGATCGGCGCTCTTGTGTGACCATGCTGAAAAAGTGTTGCAGGGCTAATTTAAGATCGCGCACTTCGATCCGGGGCCCCGCGTGCGGGAGAGAATGAAAGGACGTGGATACGGTGGTGTCAGCTATCAGCTCACGCACCAGGCACTTTCTCCAGCTGCAATTTCTGCGAGATACCCACCTGCCGAGAAACCAATATACTGTCGAGAGTGCGCCCTTTCAGAAGCAAAAAAGAAAGAAAAAAGAAACAACTGACTCGGTGGGACCAATTGAACAGGACGGCATTGCGAACTCTGAGTGGTGCCGCACACGACCTGTCCGGTGTCTTAAGCCCTTTCATAAGCGTTAACGAACATGAGGACCCTTTTTTTTTCATCTCTTGATTATTTTTCCTTTTCCATGTTTTGTTTCAAGCAACGGCACGGTGCTTTTTCAGAGGCGGGCAATGGCACACGTACTCCTTTCTGTCTATTGTTCATGTTACCGGCCCATTTCACGTGTAAATAGTACCTTGCGCAAACCGCGCCGGAATGACTGGGAACCTTCTAGATTATTTTAGAACCTTCCGGAGACATTACGCGCGCAACGCGAACATTCGAGTTTATTCCGGAACTTACGAAGCCACCAGCGATAACGCTGGAAACTTCGATAACACTTGTATATATGCCGACGCGCTTTACCGTTTGGCAGATTACTCCATGGCAGACGACTGTTCTCGCCGCTATCAGTGCGCAGCGTGTATCGCCTGTATTTTGAGCTTTCACTGTCCGGGCACATATTCTCGCAAATAAGGAGTTTCGTCTTGACCACGCCGGCTACTGCCCTCCTCAATGTAAACACCACGAATAATGATAAAGGTTTGCCTCTTGGCTACTGTATACTTTTAGCAAGCGGCGCAAGTGCGAGTTCGTTGGAATATTGTATGAAGTTGGTTCTTCCTCTCGACCCCTCTATCCATGGACGTCCTCTATCAGAGGCAGTGGAATAACAGAAAGCATGTGCCGTCGTCATCGGTCCTACATGCATCCGAAGAATCGAAGCAAGTACGCAACTAATGTTTCTTTTGCAAGTCTAAGAGGCATCAAACCGAGGCATGCAGCGCTACCTTGACAATATCAGAGAAAACTATTACACCATCCCCCGCTAAAGGGAACCATGTGTGGATGCGGAGCAGCGGGGAGATGGTTAGCTTGAGCGGGAGATGGTGTAATTTTTTTTCTTGCGTTCTCGAGCCTGTGCCTTCCTCTGGCGTAGAATCAGCACTGTCTTCCAGTCTCCATTCAGCTCCCGCTGCGTGGAACTGCCGGCTTCCTAGGAATTCGACTCCCGCAAAGTCGCAAGGTCATGTGTGTCTGCCTCTCTGCAGTCCATACCATTGGTGTCGTCGTGGGATTCTTCAGCGAGGGAAGGAGAGCATGAGCGCCCCTCGTGTAGAGTCACAGAAGCAGAGGCAGCCATCTGCCGCTCGTGCCACGTCAAGACGCCGGAGGCGTCGTTGCTGTCTACTCGTCGCAGGAGGAAGGAGAGCACGAGCACCCCGCGTCTAGAGCCACAGAAGCAGTGGCGGCCATCGGCCTCTCGTGCCACGTCAAAACGCCGGAGGCGTCGCTGCTGCCTTCTCGTCGCTAAAGTCCCTGGATATTTTTGGGAAAGTACCGTCTTTCTTTTAACCTAGCCGCCATGCCGAGCACCCTCCTCTCCCGCCTTCCACCTCCCCGCTTCACGGGCCGTCGCCCGGGAAACGCACGCGTTATCAGCATGACATAGCATTCTTGATAGGAAAGCGGCACAAGCCGGGTTATGGGGACGGCGCCCGCACGGTGGCCGTTTGGGAGAGGATATAGATAAGGTTTGGACACTTGGGAGAGGAGGGTTGTACACTTTGGAGAGGATGTGGAGGAGAGTGTCGCTACTTTCTATATATTAAGGGACTTTACTCATCGCAGGAGAGAATGAGGCGCGCGAGAGGGGGAGAGGAGAGGGGGAGTGTATAGGAGGTGTGGGGAGTGAAGGTGTGTGGAGAGGGTTTGCGCATGCGCAGTAAGGGTGGTCACGCCGCACACCATCAGCACCTCCGCCATAAGATGCTTCGCATCTAAAAGAACCGGCTGGCTAAATGTATGCGGCGCTATCGATGTACTATGAAGGGCCACCATGCGAACGAGTGCCGGCGGTGGTTGGTGTGCGCGACATGCAAAGGCAGGCATGCGACAGTGATGTGCGACCCAGTTTATCGTGCGAAAAGGAGCGAGAAGTCACCAACGTTGTCTCTGATGCTCATAGGCGTGCGCAAGGTTCCCCATTAGGGGGGGCAAAGGTTCGTCGCAGCGCCCCCCCCCCCACTCTACTAAGTCAACGTATGGTGCAAATTTTGCGCCCCCCCCCTCCTCTTGGGTGACTAGAAGGGTCAATGTACGGGGCAGATTTAGCGCCCCCCCTCTTAGGTGATTAGGGGGGGGGGGCAGGTGGGTGTGCGCACGCCTATGCTGATGCTATTAAGCCGATAAAAGAAAAGTCTCCGCGGTCGACTGCCGTTACAAGCTGTCAACTTGACGAAGGCGTCAAGTTGACAGGAAGACCCGGTGACAGGGTTGGCACTAAAAATTCTTAGAGAGACTTGCCTTTCGGTGAACACGTTTTCATCAGACTCTCCTTCTCGTGTGAGAAAGTGCAATGTCGTCGAGGTTCGCCTACGTAGCCTGTTTGATTACAACGAGCACGTCATCGAAGGCATAACGATGCCAGTAATTTGCCACGACATCACGGCCGCGGCTACGGAATGCTCCTTCGCAGCCAACTTGCGAGAGCAAAATTATCGGCTGGCAGACGAGCAAACTGTGCCAAGAGCAAACTGTGCGAAAAAGGCATTAGCCTGCTCATAGGATCTGATCAACTGCGGAAGATCGTGAGCGGCAACATCATACGCAGCACGGAAGTAGAAGGATTGGTCGCGGTCAAGACCACTCTCGGAAGGACGCTCTAAGGTCCTGTTACATAAACGAGCTTCATAAGTGGAACATCCTAGGTGATGATCTGCGTCCTGAGAGAGCAAGCTGAAGAAAGTAAATGATTGGAGCAAAACATACTGGAGTCCATTGGGACGTTGGATGCCATGGGCACGGCCGTTACATAAAAAAAAAACAGGAGCGGCCTGCTGCGTCGCGTCACCCTCAATGGGCAAGCGCGTCCCGGTCCAGTTGACAGTTGCGGCCGCAGTTTTAAAGACGATAGTCTTTTTTTGGGATACTTAAGCGGAGGAATTTTGGTCTGTCTTTCTGTTTGTCGGCACGTCACTCGATTCAGCCACTCGGCCAAAGTTGGACCACTTGCCCAAGGGCCAGCCATTTTGAACGGCTGACTAGGTTCATACTTGTGTACATTGTCGATCAAAAAGCAAACATTACGCATATCTGAGGCGCAACATCACTAGGTAAGTATTAGGTGTTGTGTTCCTTTAATAAAAAATGCATACATACGTAATTCTAAAGACCCTAGTTTCTTAAGCTGCGCTGAAAATGCGACTGCGCTGAAGCTTGCCTTCCTCCGTGCCCTATGCACGAGCTCATTGTTGTGTTTCGGTTTCGGTTCTGTATTGCACTGTACGAATGCCATGGGACGCCGCTCTGGCATTCCTGTTTTACCCAAGCGACGTGTAAATAAAAGAGTGTGTGGAGAGTACTTGTTGAGTGCGGACGTTTCTTCTGCTTCAGTGCTTCTCGCCAAACCGCGTGTTCGGGCTGGCTGGCGTCCCCGCCGGTCGCGTTGGTCACCGCTGGTCTTCGCCTGCTGCTGCGCCGGGACTACCAGCCCGCAATACGGCACTCATGTTTCCCGACGTATTGCCAGATGGCGTCCATATCTCACGCAGCGCCTCTTCTATCGTGTTTAGACGACACTTGCAGCGAAGCACGCAGATACGCGGCCAATTTTTGGTGAGGAAGCCGCTAGTCCGGTACGCAAGGCAGAGGCCAGTTCATGCTACAATGTGGTCACTTCGGGATTTATGCGCTGTTCGTGTGTTTTTAGGGGCGAAGCTCCTTAAGGCGGCACCCGTTCGTCCCTCGTAGTCGTAGTCGTAGTGCGTAACCAGTCTTACGCTTTGACCTCCAAGGTGGTGCCGGTGGGAGATTTTTCCTGTGCGTTGTTGAACAATAAAAAATTCGCAGCGGTAGCTAAAAGCCGACTTCTTCTGTCTCTCATTCCCATTAGCAGCCATTCTTTACCTCCAAGGTAGTGCCTGGTGAGATTTCTCCTGTGCGTGATTAAACAATAAAAATTTTGTTCAAAACGCCGTTGATTGATGAAATAAACCAACGAAAGACGCCAGATGTTTTGTAAAAGCAAAACGGAAGAACGCCAGATGTTTCTAAAGCAAAACGAAAAGACGCCAGATGTTTTCTAAAGCAATAGTTTTCTAAACAATGAAAATTCACAGCGTACATGTAAAATTAAAGTGAGCTGCAAGTCGTCATAACTCATCGAACCTTTAGTATAAACGCGCCCGATCTCACGTCGGTGATGATGTACTGGGCAGAATTCACGGAAGATTCACGGTTTACCGATGAACCTCCGCAGCTTCGCCCACTCATCATCATTCACTCCGTGGATATGCTGTGATTTTTGTGTGATCGCGTGTGTGTAGCTTTCCTCATGTTTCCTGCGTCTGAGTATGGTTTCTTGGTGTGCGCGTCTGTGACAGACGGTTTTTTCCGTTTTTTTTAACGGTGAGATGCCGCGAAGCTGTTGTGTGCCGCTATGCAACTCAAACGCGAGAAGAGACGCTACAATGAAGTACCACGAATTCCCTTGCGATCTGCAGCGTCGAGAAGCGTGGCTGAAGAATATTTCTTGCCAAGGACCGTCAGAGAAAGCGAGAAAGTGGTAGCCAAGCGACAGGTCGCTGGTATGTTCATTACATTTCACTGAGGATGACTATAAAAAGACACGAAGATTAGGATTTTGCTTGCGACTGCGCTCCGGACTGTGTTTCCCGGTTGTCTGCACTACATGCAAAAAAAGAACGCGCAGCCCAGAAAACGCTGGCGAATGAATGCAACTGATGACGCAATAGTTGGAGCAGGTGATTGCGAAAGCTCAGGAGAAAGCCCTAAAATCAGAGGTTCCTCGCACCATGTGAAAAACGAGATCGAAGCATTCGTTCCACAGTCGGCCTCAGAATCGAGCACAGAACGTTGATTTCCTGTAGATCAGGCCTGCCAAACCACATTAGATCTTGCGCATCTCTTGGAGGAGTCAAATAAAGCAGTGAGCAGATTGAAAAAGAAAGTTGCTCGTCAAGGAGAACAGTTGAAGAATTGCAGGCCGATCGAGATGAAATAAGGGAACGCCTTTTAACCTACGCAAGCAAGAAAGACGTTCAGGCTTTTGTTAATGCATTACAAGAAGCTCAAGAAGGACGTAATCCTGCGGGAATGTGTTTTATGGAAAGCCTGTTCAAACAAAGGGTACAAGCATATTCGAAGCAGAGGTCTTTTGAAGCTCCCATGTTGTGCTACGCTTCAAAAGTATGCAGGACACTCGTCCAGCGAAGGCGGTGTGACCTCACTGATAGGGGAGCGGCTGCGTGTGGAGCGCGAAGGGCTATCCGCTGAACAGGAAGTGTAGTGCTCACTCATTATAGATGAGATGGCCATTGCGCAGAAAGTTATTTATGACAAACAAGTGGACAGTATATTTGGTCTTGTTGACATGAGTCGCGAGGAAGAGTCAAGTGCAGTTCCTCAAGCAGCAAACCGTTCGTCCTACGAGCACTGTCAACAGCCTATGTCATACCGGTGGGCTATTTTTTCACAAGATGCCTCAGGAACGACAAGCTTTCTCCGATGACACTGGAAGTCATGAAAGCAGCCGAATTCGCTTTTCGTGCTGCGAGAATCGTCACTGACAATCACCAAACAAATGTTGCTCTTTTCAAACGTTTCTCAGAAGATGGCAGCCTTGTTGATGTTGTACCCCACCCTCTGCGAAAAGGTCACCCACTGTTTTTGTCTTTCGACCCCAATCGCCTCATAAAGAACCTACGCACTAATTTTCTTGAGCGAGAGATGACGGAGGGCGAAGGGCTTATTCAAGGTGGTTTCTACTTACAAGGAACTTTTTGAAATTCAGTCGCAGTTGCTGGTGAAGCCGGCAGATTTCTTACCCGTGCACACGTGCAACCCAACAACCTAGAGAAAATGAAAGTGTGCAGGGCGAGACAAATGTTTTCTCTCCCAACATTAGCTACGTTTCACTTTCTTCAGGAAAATCCCGAATGTCATCCTGATGCAAGCCAATTCAGAAACCAAATCAGTTTCATGAAGATGATCGCAAAATGGTATGCCCTTCATGATATCGGGGCAGTGAAGGCAGGCGGACAGCATGAGGAACCATTTCACACGACAGACGATGAAAGGCTGTCCTCGCTGGAACTGGATTTTCTCTGCTACCTTGAAGACCTCTATATACAAGGCGGCCGGTCAATGCGAATAACAAAAGAGACGTACGAAGCGACCCTTCTCACAACACGATCAACAGTGGCACTGATTGAATACCTTCTTGACCATATCAAGTAGGTCTTTCTTTCCGCCTCAGCTTCAGCTTTTTCATTTATGTGTTATACAGGTTGCTTTCTCAATTTCAGTTGACACGTGGCCTTGGTGTGCGCGACATGCAAAGGCAGGCATGCGACAGTGATGTGCGACCCCGTTTATCGTGCGAAAAGAAGCGAGAAGTCACCAACGTTGTCTCTGATGCTATTAAGCCGATAAAAGAAAAGTCTCCGCGGTCGACTGCCGTTACAAGCTGACACGTGGCCTTGACACGTGGCCTGAACAGCGACCTCATAGAATCACTGTTTAGCTGCCTCCGGCAGTTCAACGGCGGCAGCGACAGGGTGGATGCCAGGACTGCAGTGTTCACTGTGGACAAACTGCTCAAGGTAGTGCATAAAAACATTCTGAAGTGCACTCATGCAACGTGTCATCTAATATACTTGCCTTTATTTTACAGGTTGGCATTCTTCAAGCAGCTAGGGATGGAAACGCGCCGCTTTCTTCCGAAATGGAGGCACCCGTGCGGTGGTGCGTTCCAGATGCTAGCACATGCACCCTACCAGCTGCTCTTCAGCGTACTACCAGGCAGCTTTCCAGTGAGCTCGCATATCTGACGCTGCGGCCTCAAGCAGCAGCAGATCTTGAGGTAGCACCAGTAGCTTTTCTTGCTGGATACGTTGTGAGAGCATGTAAGAAAAAGGTATGAAGTTTTTTTCGTGCGTGAACGCAAGCGGTGTTTTAAATTCGACTTAATATGACAGTGGTTTGTAATTATTAAAAAGACTGTCTACCGTGCTTCATCGCTTTTCTGTTTTGTACCGCAATAGAAAGCGTACCATCTAAAGTGTCCAACCTCGCAGCGGTTTCTCTAGAAAGTGAGTAGAAATTTTTAAAATAGAATTTTTAGATCGGCGTTCGGTCTTCTTCCATTGGCGTGAAACATTTCCACACCACTGGTTGGCGGACGCGATGACGATTGTAGTGCCGGTAAAAATTAAAACCGAAACACATGTTATCTATGTAGGATTACTCTATTTTCGCTGAACACTAATGCAATGAATGTAACAGTCGTTTTCAAAGCGCTAGCGGGTAAATGAAGCATTATTATACGATTATACAACACTTATTATGCTAGAATCGCAGTCTATCGCAGCCTCCTAAAAACAATACAGCAGCACAGTACGACCAGCGCGAAGGGCCGCATGGCATAGCGCATGAGTTGAAGCAGACGAAATCGAAGACGGCGCCGCAAGCAGCGCCATCGGGCGCCTTTGTGGATGCGTGAGGAAAAAAAAGCAAGAAATTACTCTCTGACGCAACGGAAAGCTGCCTCAAGTGCGTAAAATACAATTTCAAGTTATACATGTTTGTTGTCAAGCAAAATGAGCCTACCTTCGAGGATTTCCTGTCCTGCCAGTAGATTGACCACATCGCTGTTGGGAGACGCTAGCGGTCATTCTCTCACGATTTTGAACATCAAATTAAAAATATAATTCTTTTTTAATGGGGCAAAAGCATGCTCGTTGCCGCCGATGTGACGAACGATCTGCTCGTTTTCACCACAATCAGAAAAATTTTCCCGAGCGGTAGACAGTCCTTTTAAAGAATGTGCATAAGTTCACGCTATATATTTATACTCCTATGACTGCTTTAGCAGAACAATTTCTACCACTATCGAGTTCTGGCATTCATAGGCATTTCATTGTGCTTTCCAGGTGTCATGCGAGTCGTGCAATACCCTGCTGCAAACAGCAGATGCAACCGGACCACTCCACGGTCTCATCAAAAACATGGACAGTGGGTGCTTGGCGTACCCGATAATGGAAGTGGTCGGGCTTTGCAAGCTCCGCTGCACCTTTGTTGAGCGCGTCATGAAGGCAGACGACGTGAGAAAAAGCAGCAAGCTGTGCCACCTTCTGACGTCAGCCTTGCTTCCACATCTCACTCACTGTGGACAATGGATATGTGAAAAAAATTACCACACTCTAAAAAAAAGAGAGTCAAAAGAGGGTCATGGAACCGTGACTCCCTTCGGGTGTCCGTCGGACCCCTTTTGGAAGGTACAGGCACAAAAAAGAGTTCGCATTTGCGAAGGAGTCACTGGACCCTCCTGAAGCGCGTTTCGATTGGCTTCGGTATACGGAAGAGCCGCCGTATACGCCATACATATCGCACGCTCGCCCTTTGGCGCCGTTGTGGCGCCTTGCTCGGCGACGCAGACGCAGACGGGGTTGGCGCCGGGGTGGCGCGCCGCTCTCCTCTCTCAGTCGTCTCAGTCTCCTGGTCTATTGGAATGCGTTGCGTGGATGAGTTGGTTGCGCGTCTTCGGTGGTATTGAAGCCGGCTCCGTGCACGAAGTGACGCTTGGAGGGGGGAATATTCATGGAGCTGCAGACACCGACAACGGGCGCCAGTAAACGGTGAGTGTACTGCTTTCGTAGGTACTAATTATACAGCTTTAGCTGGGCGTCTGCAGCAGCTCTGCGGAATCTTCCCGCCATTTCCAACAGTAGCCTGTATCCGCGGGGCTGTTGCGGATGCCCAACTAAAGCTGTCAGTTAACGAGTTGCCACCGTTATGCGCGTTGCTGTACAAGCTCCCATAAAGTGAGCGATGCAAACAATAATCGAGGGTCATTTCTTGCTGATCGCACGTCGTGTCTGCACTACTGAAGGTGCAAGATGTCGTTTTGAGGTGCACTTTAGTCTACTTCATAATAACATTTCCATCGACCTTGAGTGTGCGGCGTGCTTCCACGCGTGGGAACGCGAGAAAAAAAAGCCTGTACAGAACGCTCAGACGCACTATATGTAATGGTTTTTGTTGGCTTAAAGACGGTAGTTTGAGGTGCAGATATAGTACGGTGGCTTCCAGAATGTACGCGGTAGTCGTTCAAGTTGGACACGCCTCGCCGGTAAAGTGAAAAAAGCTCTAGACTTTCGACGGCGCGCGTTGTTGCGGCCGCCGGCGTGCACTCTTTTCCCTCGTTTCTGTTTGCTGTTTTCGTGGTTTGCATACACTGCGATGACGTTGGGCGCTAAAACAGAATCGAGTGAGTGTACGTGATTGTGGGAGTTATGTGCGCTAATTCTAGCATATGACATGTCTGATCTCGACGTAGACGGCGTACGCACGCGCTGGGTGTCGTTCGGGCCCTAGTACTCGCATCTGTTTATCTGAGTATTTAAGGATGGGTTACGTTTGTAAAACGTGAGGTCAATAACCGCTCACGGCATGCCCCTGGCTGCCGGAGGATGTGCTTTGTTGTTTTGTTGTTAGCCTTTAATATGTCTGTGTGAACCACTTATTGTGTAGGTTTTGCAAACTTTTACTGCAATTTCATTTTCTCATCATAATATCACGTTCTGCTTTTCAGATACCGTTTTTCATGGTGCTCACGCTGGACAGGAGCGACAACCTAGCAAGCCACAAGTCTGATGCCTCAAGCCGTCACCACTTTTTTATTTATTCTTAATCACAAGGAATAAATATGGAAACATGATGGCGATTTCTGCTGTTCATTTAGCACCATATGACACTGCGCACATCACAGTCACACATTTTAGTTGGCTATACTCATAGAAGTATGTAAATGAGGAATACCCAAACTTCTTAATTGGAAATCACAGACCATCTTTTCGCGCTTTCTATATAACTTTGTTGGAAAATGTGTGTTGTTTTGACGAGTTTTATTAAAATAATGCTAAAACTGAACTATTCTTTTTTTTACAGTCGCTGAGCAGAACGGCAAGTATTATTCGACTTGCTTAAAATGAATACTCCACTATTTTCAACAGTAGTCGCGCAAAAGTAGAGCAAGGATCAAATGAGTAGTTTAAAATACTTGTAGAGTCGCTTGATGCTTCGGTGTGGGTCCCTTGACTCCCCTAGGAGTGTTACCGGCAAGAGTCGTCTGACTCCCTATAAGTGGTAACGTGATCCTTCGGATGAGAGTCTTTCCACTCTTCCTAGAGGGTCAGGGGACTCTCCTAGAGCGAGCCGACCCTGACCCACCAAGAGAGTCACCGTGACTATTTAAAGAGAGTCCTATACGTGGCAAGTCAGAACTCTCCGAAAAGAGTCACGCATACTCTTTTTTTTTAGAGTGCACGCTCACACTGAGGAGCTCTTCAAGGTATTTTTTAAAAGGTTGCTGCGTCCTCTTATAGCCAATAGGGCTCGGAATGCAAGTGCAACTGTAGAGCGAGTCTTGACGTTGTCGCATAAACCTCTGTCAAGGAAGGTTTTCCGCGGGGGAATAAGCTCTTCGTTAGTTACAATAAAATTGCAGTAAAAGGGTTAAGGTGTTCGTCGAATCATTTCACCCTTCTGTCGCCTGCTCATGCAGTTATAAATTTTCCACAAACTCACGTACATTAATATGCGGTTTCCAATTCGTGATTTCATAATGTACATCCAGGCACGTAGCCAAAACTTTTTTCTTGGGGCAAGGAGGGTACACAAGGAGGATTAACAAGGTGAGTTTCATGCCAAGTGCAGGAGCGAGTGGAGCTGTTGGTAGAGACATGCCGTCAGAAACACGGGCAAGGGCTAAAATGAGTAGCGCGTAAAAAAACAGGCAAAAGAAACGGGAGGCAAAAGGAAGAAACGTGCACAGAACAAGCGCTTGTCATTACTGCGTATCTTATTTTCCCGCCGTTTCTTTGCGGGCTACTGATTTCATGTCATGCAACTTTACTAACGTGCCGCGCTTGTTCATTGCCGAGATTAGAGAGAAAGAGGAAAAAGACAAATTTCGGGAGAAAAGGCGGCCACCCTCCTGAGTGCCTGCATCACTCACTGCTTCATCTTGAAGAAACACGTAAATATACTCAGCATAATTCGTAATTACGAGAACACGTAAATATACTCAGCATAATTCGTAATAATGAGGACTTCTTTTCATTTCAGGTGAGTGAAGCGGGCAACCTTCATGAAGAGTACTGAGGCCCATTCTACAAAACATTGGTACTCCAAGGGCAAACTGTTCACATAAGTGGGTTAATCGGCACTTCTAATAACAACTTCAATATTCAATCTGTAATGTGCAACTATAAAACGCGTTATCTACGGCCTGATTGGAGTAAGTGTCGCGCGTACAAACGTGACTGTCGAAGCGCTCCTTCGTGAACGGCTGTACCGGAGCGGTGGCGCCAGAACGGGCGCAGAGAGAACTAGGTCCGGGACGCCGTTTCGAAGCCACGCAGCAGGCCGCACCTGTTTTTTTTTTTATGTAGCGGCCGTGCCATGGGAAACGCATCAACGGAAGCAAATCATGGGCACGCAGACACCTTGTCCGTTTTCGAGAGTAAGATGACAAAGATCGGAAAACGGTACCAAGTAGTCGTGCCACATAAACACCCGGATATCGAGCTGCTACAAGACAACTACAGCGTCGCACTTACCCGACTACGAAATCTGGTTAAACGTATCTCGAAGCCAGAAGGATTGCTGAGAAGTGCGATACAGCGATTCATCAGTACATTGTTTCCGGCCATGCTGAAGTTGTACTTGACAACGAAGCAATGGATGGCCCTGCGACTACATGCCACACCGGGAGGTCATTCGAGCGGACTCACTCACCACCAATCTCCGCGTGGTCTTTGATGCGTCGACTCACGCCAAAGGAGAGAAATCTCTGACCACTTGCCTTGAAACTGGACCGAACCTAAACCCGGACCTACTGCAGGTTCTCCTCCGTTTCAGATGTTATTTGGTTCCAATGACAGCAGACATCGAAAAGCCGTTCTTGAAAGTCGAGATACGAAGAGAGGACCGTGACCTGTTCAGGTTCATGTGGTTTGACAAAAGACCTCATGTTTCTTTCAAGGAAGAAGATGTACAGACTTGGCGAATGACCAGAGTAGGCTGGAGGTGGTCGTCGCGTAGCATTTCGTGGACCTGTTTCTTAGCGGCCTCGCGTTCGCGCGTCGAAACTCGCTACGGGCTCTGACGGATTGGTCTGGCACTTTCTTCTGTCATGATGCGATGTTTCGCGACCGGGCTCTGTTGAATTCTTGATGACGACGAGAAGCCGTTCTTGAACTGCAGGAGCAGGGCTTTGAGCTCGTCTTGTGCTTCGGGAGGCTCGGGTTGACGTCGAAATCTGGTTGGGCACCTCTATCCGTCGAGCAAGGTTCGGTAGCATCAAAGAGGGCGAAATCATTGCTGGCGTCCACGTACTCGTCGATGTAGGCGACCATCGTACCAATGTTGAAGTGCCTATATTCGTGGCTGAAGTTTGTCAGCACTACCTTTGATTTGCCATCACGCAGCTCGCCTACGCCCCTTGCGACGTAAATATTATGGTTCAGAAGCAGGTACTGATCGCCCTCGATGACGCCTTCAAGGTGTGCGGTTTCTTTGGTGCCAATGGAAATGATGTCGCTGGAGAGTGGCGGGACCGTGACGTGATGTTCTATCACATTCGTTGCGTGGTTCCCTGGCGTCGTGAGGGGCGGCAGCGCTTTTTTTAGGTTAGTGTTATTGAATCAGACCTCAGGTCGATGAAGGCGCCGTGGTGACTTAGGAAGTCCATCCCAGGTATCACATCCCTGGAGCAATGCTGTAAGATTACAAATCTCGCAGGATAAGTCCGGTTATTGATGGTGACTCTTGCGATGCAGACTTCAGCCGGCGTTATTAGATGACCTCCAGTGGTCCGGATTTCGGAGCCTTGCAAAGCAGTCCTAACTTTCTTCAACATTGTGGCGAACGGTCCACTGATGACGGAATAGTTAGCTCCAGTGTCGACGAGAGCGGTGACGCTGTGGCCGTCGAATAGTACGTCGAGGTCGCTAGTTAGTCGTTTTGCGTTGCGGTTAAGTCGCGGCGTCAGGTCACGGCTAGGTCGGCTTGTCCCGCTGCCTCTACCTCGCGTCGACAGGTCTTCTTCAGGCCCCGAGGTTTCGTCGTCAGGGCTCAGTCTGGTTTGCGTCGTGTTGTTAAGATTTCATAGCGGCGTCGTCGTCGGCGGCGGAGGATCTTCGGTATTCGTCGTACAGCAACCGCGCCTCCATCGGTTGCTGCGCTTAGTTTTCCGGATACGGGCAAGGTGACTGGCCTCGGGTTGGGCCAGTGTATGGTCGGTGTTGGGGGGAGACGTAGAGCATGGCGATGGCGATCTGGAAAGTCCTCGGGGGCGGGGGGGGGCATCGTGGTCCTGCGAGATCGTCGGTGATGTCCCGTGCTCGTTCATCCTAATGTGGACGCGGCGCGTCGATGGCGAAACCACGTAGTCCCATCTGCCGGTACTGGCAGCGGATGTAGGTGTGGCCAGCTTCTCTGCAATGGTAGCAGAGTGGGCGGTGGTCGGAGAGCGCCAAACGTCGGTCTTCCTCAGGGTGTAGCGCTGGCCGACAGGCGGATGGTGTGACGTGAGTGATGGCGGCTGCATCTGGCGACGATACTGCGGCTGTGCGGCGTCTTGACTTAGGCGTGGAGGGGGGGCGTTGCGGCGGGCTGCTGCAGCGATGGCCGGACTCCCCCGCTGACCATGTCGCGATCGAATCCACTTGAGGCTGAGCTGAAGGTAACAGCTTGAGCAGCTCCTCCCGCACGATCGCTCTGGTGGTTTCCCGTAGATCGTCTGTGCCTAGCGTGTGCGCTTCGGTGTAGCCCGTAGACAGGGTTGAGCGGTTGTATTGCTTCGTCCGCATCTCGAGTGATTTTTCAATTGTTGTAGCCTCCGTTAGAAATTCGGTGACTGTTTGTTGTGGGTTCCGCACCAATCCTGCAAAGAGGTCTTCCTTCACTCCCCACTTATGGAAGCGGACGTTTTTCTCCTCAGGCATGGCAGCATCGGCCAGGCGGAAAACTCGCGTCCTCTTTACCGTATAGATGGTGACGGTCTCATTGGGTAGCTGCGCACTTGTCTCCAGAAAAGCAGCGGCCTTTTCCTTGCGTACGAAAGAGGTCCCAGGTTTGAAGGGGCAATTCGCGCTTCCGAAACCACGTCTTCGCGGCCTCTTCTAAGCAGAAGTACACGTGGCGCAGCTTCTCTTCCGAGTCCCAATGGTCCGAGGTGGCGACTTGGTCGTACGTCTCCAGCCAGTTCTCCGGGTCTTCAAACGACGATCCACAGAATGTCGGTGGCTCCCTTGGATGCTGTATCACGACGGTTGTAGGCGGCAGAGGGGCTGTCATCGTCTCGGCCGTCGATGTGAAAGCCTTGGGCTGCCTGGTGTTTTCGGGAAGGAGCCCGTACTCTGGCTGTAGTCCTTTCTGCCGGCGGCTAGTTCGACGATACGGGTTGTCTTTAGCGTCGTCTTCGCGGCTTGAGCTTGGGTCAGCGCCCCACGGTGGCGTCCGGATGATAAAGCCAGGGGCGTAGCCAGAAATTTTTTTCGGGGGGGCGTGTTCAACCATACTTTATGTATGTTCGTGCGTGTGTTTGTATGTGCACGTGTATATATACGCAAGCAAAACTCAAAAATTTCGGGGGGGTTTGAACCCCCCAACCCCCCCCCTTGGCTACGCCCCTGGATGAAGCAGTACCTCCACCAGATGTCACGGGGTCGTGACGTCAACGAAGGCTGCAGTCGGCGTGGCCGCCAAGCCTTCGTGTGCCCGCAAAGCGGAAGCTCAAGCTACAGCGATACACACTGTACGCCGATAGCGGCGAACAAAGCGTCGGCCGTCAAAAAGACTGATCTTCATCAAGGCGCGTGGGCATTTATACATGCGGCATCGAACATTCCAGCCTTATCGCTGTTGGCCGCGTTAGATCCAGAATAATCCCACCTGTTCGCGTTTTCGCGCTCAAGCCTATAAGAAGATTCTAACATAATCTGGAAAGTTCCCAGACATTAGGGCGTGGATTGCGCAATGCAGCGGGTACGCGCGCAACAGACTACTTTGATAAAAAGGAAGCGTGCGTGGCAATATTCCTGTCATCTCACCGCAGCCTCCACTTCCTTTCGACAAAACTGGCGTCCATGTTCTAACGTGAACGCAGAGGTTGCGTCACACAGCAAGTTATTCTTTAAACGCCAGTGCAGTCGACGTGCCTGGTAAGCCCACAATGTGTACAAAACTACTCCATTTACAGAAACAGTCGATCCACCTCGTAACGCTTGGCTCAAATCCAGAAAATGCAGCATAGACAGGTACTCGCTCACTGCTTTGCATGGAACCAATACCCACAATGCGTGGGAACTGCGGAATTGTTAACTGCGGGGCCATTCAAACCAGTCGTAATTTGTGCGGCCTATCCTGTGTGGCTTATTCTGTGTGGCCTATTCTGTGTGGCCTGTCAGGTATGTGTCACAGAAATTGGGCAAATCCCACTGCTCACCACTGGTCCACTAAATATAAAGAAGGCAACAGTTAGCCCAACAAACGGGTATGTGCCAGAGCAATTTGTGCAGCCTATCAGGAAACTATCATAATCAAAAACGGATATGTGCCACAGAAGTTGGGCAAGTCTCACTACTGACCTCTGGTCTACTAAAAAGGAAAAAGGCAACAGTTAGCCCAGCACTAGGGAACGGGAAAGGTAACGGCGGCTGAGAGAAGACCCCGAAGTGATGGAAGGCCTACGCCAACGACGACCTTCCGTAGATCTGTGGGAGGGGCAAACGCTTGGTTTCAGCGCGAGTTTCCATCCCTTGAGTTTGGAGATCCGTGTCGTGTCTGTGTATGAGAGGTTCGAAAGCTCAGTTTCCACGCGAGTTTCTGTCTCTGGAGTTTCAATATCCGTATCGTGTCTGTGGCTGCCTGTGGTTTAACTCGAGCCACTCTGGGCTGAGAATCAACACAGAAAAAACCAAGCATCACCTAGCTAAAGCCTAGCAACGACCTAGAAGTTAAGAGAAGTTACATAACATTCTTTGAAGTTACGCTGTAGTGCCTCACCCAAAGACCGGCTACCAACGTCTGTCAAAAAACCATAAATTGTTTCTTTGAAAAAGCCAGTAGACGGTCTTTGGGTAGTGCCTCACCCAAAGACCAACTAACGACATCTGTCAAAAAACCATAAATTGTTTCCTTGGAACAGCCAGTAGACGGTCTTACTTCTGCAGCTGCAGACCACTTTCAACGCAAAAATAATAATGAGAAGAGAAATCCTGAAACCCTTGAACTAACGTACATTCACTAACGTTGTCCTGCATGTTTGTTGTTGTGCATGCCATGAAAAACAGTTCGTTTTGTTGATTCGTAGGACTGTTTACCCTAAGTCATGCTTTCTTAGTCTACTATTAATGTAAATGAAAACATGCGATAGTGTCGTAAGCACTCATTTCATTTAGTTTGGTAATAATCTGATGTTGTTGTGTCGGTGATCACGTTGCAGCAACACTGGTAAATACGGAACCATTTTTATTAAACTGTAAAGTCATGGTACAAGCAATTCGCGCTGTGCACTGATAGCGGCGAGAACAGTCATCGGTCGTCGAGTAATCTGATCATAGGGGGAGCGCGTCGTGTTTTATACATCACTCATGGGACATTCTTGCGTTTTCGCTGGTGCTCGTGTAAGCTCTCACATAAGCTTGACTATTCGCCTCCTGTGCTTAATCTTAACAGAATGATCTGAAACAATCGCGTAGCTTGCCAAACATTGCGGCGCGGTCTGCGATAAGCGTTGCTAATAGCTTTTGTGGGTCAGACCCGCATACGTCAAAACAAAGCAATAAAGGTGCGTGACAGTAAACGTTTCACTCGGGTATGAGGAGGCGCGCAGCAGGACTCCATCTTGAGACCATTATCATTCGTATTGTGAGATCCCAAACTCGTATATATATTTAACATCGTCAACCAACAAATATAGCACTGCACCAAGTAAGATTGCAACTTGGTGCCGCAGTAATCATTCGACTTTAAATCGAACCACAAATTTCCTTTCGCCGTGTCCTGCAAGAATAATACTAGTGTTGGCTGGGCTACCGTCAGCTCGCATTTCATTTCGACTTGTGCATGTGTCACATTTTTATTGCGATAGCAATTATATGGACAGTCTCGGCTGATTTTTGCCGTCGCCGTCGCCGCCGTCATGCTGCGTATATGTATAAGTATGTATATATACATCAATATCCCAAAGAAATATAAATCAGAAAAATGCTTCCGAAGCGCGGAATCGAACCAGCAACCTCTGAATTCGCAGCGCGGTGCGCTAAGCACTACTCCACAAAGCGTTCATCCCTCTGGCAGCTAACGGCGAGCGTTATATACACACCCTTTACCGTTTGCAGTCCTCCGAGACGGAGGCGCTTATAAGCGTTTCTTCATTATCAGCGAGATGGCGCTAAGGGCGCGCGGGCGCACTTAAAGGCGTCGGCCAGCTCTCTCGCTTCTTCTTATATTTGCGCAGCGAGAACCTTGCCCTTCCGCTGTGTGCTCGCGCGGGCGCTCGAACAAACTACCGCAGTGTTCATGATTCTCAGCAGATAGAGCTACGTGGTAGCTCTCACCGCTCGTCGCGTGCGTGTAGCTAAAAGCGTTTCAGATGTCGTGCACGTAACGTACGTGTACTTTTCACGTTTGCGTATGAGAAGTCCCTACGTACGTGAAATTAAAACTGTCTAGTAGCTTCCGGGTAGTGATGGACGCACGGTAGTCGCAGCGCGTCCATCATGGGCCGCTTTTCTTGCTATCGCATTCATTGCTTCGCCCTTGCGGCGAAACTGTGACTTTTCTTGATATATATCAACAACTAAAGTTTTACGAGCACTTTACAGAAGTTAAGAAATGAACTTCTTTCGGTATAACGACACTCATAAAAACTATACATTGGTTATTCGCCCCTACTGTAATTTCGTTTTATTGTGCATTCATTCAAAGTAATGCTGATTATGGTGTAGTCGCTTATAGCAACACCAATTGGTGCCACGTATTATCTATTCAGCACGCACAAAACCAAGCTCTGTGCACAATGTCTTACGTTAGTCGAGACCATATTATGATCATACGTATGAATATTAAACTGCTGACAACTAATATTTATTCGCACTCAACTAAATATGCTTTTGAGGTTTATTAACAATGAGCTCGCCCACAATTTTATTTTCTTTGGCTCCTAGAAGAATTTCCGCTTTATTCGCTTTGAGCCGAAAAATATCTTCTAGCTTCTGAAAGCTCTCTGATTATTTGAAAATCCCGCATCATTCCGCTCTGTTTAAATGTGAATTTATCACTCCTGCAACGTAAAACAACGTCATCGGCTACAACGTTTACAAAACACACAAGGCTCATCTTGCAACCAAATGATTCTCATGTAATTTCTTTGTTATATCTACTATGTTCTTATCTTGTTTGCTTCGCTTTTTTTTTCTTTCAAGTGCTTTTTTTTAATTATCACAATGACTGGTACTTCTGATATTACCTTCCTCCACATATTTAAGTTTTAGAGTGAATTTATATTGCATTATTAAACATTCTTTTCATTACAATACGCTTTTGCTCACTATAGGCTTTGGGTATTAATGCATCTAAATAATTGGCGAGATTTTTCTGTGTAATTCTCTTAAGTACCTCTTGCTTCCGTTGGTTTAAATATTTCTGTATTACTTTGAAAATTTCCTAACTTGTATCCACTAATCATGTACTGAGCGTCGTGCTACGGTCTCCTGAGCTTGACATCTTCTTCCGCGTATTCTTTTTGTTGTAATCATGCTTTCCAAAATGAACAAATGTTTGGTTCATTGATAAAAAGATGTGCACCTTGAGCGTATGTTCAAGATGTCTGTCGCCTCCTTGTTGTTCATCTTCTTTTCTTCATTAGTAGTTGAAGAGCTGGCATTGTAATGTATGAGTGTATGTAGGCTTATCTAAGGGTATCATTTTTGACGACAATTCTGTTGATGGAAAACATTCTGCATCCTGGTTACATGTTTGGTTTTTATTACCCCGGACTGAATCATACAGTGTTTGTCTTACTCATTCAATTCTGTTCTTTCCTCATACATGGTTCGTTATGGAGCGAGCACAAGGTCACTTCACGGATAGGCGGCGCGCTTCTTCACGCATATTAGCCCAGATGTCCATTACGTCCGAGCCAGAGGTCTTGCGTACAATTGTCTCTTCCATGCGCACTAGTTGCTCTGAGCTAAAATAGTCTTTCCAACCACCAATTTCACCCTTTCTCACAAACGGAAGCCTAGTGCGACATCCCTCAAAACCTTCGGACGCCGTCAAATTGCGCTCCTTGATCTTGGCATCGATCTTTGGGTTCTTATGACCAGCCAAGTTGAGCACTAAGATACCCTTTGTACGTTCCACTGTTAGCTTGCTGAGCAAATTTTCCAGTAGTTCATTGTTCTCTTCCAATTCTTTCGCGTAATGCTTTCCGATGAAATGTGCAATGCGCAGCACCGTGCCTCGGCTATCTGTCTTCATTTCTTCGTAGGTGAGAAACAGCACGTTAGGCCTGTTTCTGAGTCCGTATCCGTAAAGCAGGTGCTCGAAATAATCGCCATAGCCGAAATCCCCTTCAATAAAACACTCAAAGAAGTCGTCAAAAGATCCCTCCTTGAAGGAGTAGATGTCAAGCTCCTTCACCATGTGATAGAAGGAGACGCAGCAGTCCCATGGGTTTCGAGCTATGTAAATATACCTTGCTTCTGAATTGAAATTTTTCAGCGGAGGGAGGACGTGGGACATATACAAGCCCAGAGGTGTCGAAGAAAGGCGTTTCCAGTCTTGTAAGCCGACGTAGTCGAGAAAGCAGGTCACTGCCGTAAAATCGTCGTAACTCTCAACTACTTCGCCTTCCTGTATGATGGTCTGCACAGTGAACTGAATCCAATGAGACCCTGTCTTTGGGTACGACAGCTGCAGTATGTCGCCTTCCTGAGGTGCAAATTTCATAATGTCGTCAAGTCGTTCTTTCGTGATCAGCGGGCAACGCTTGACACCATCAATGACCTGGCAGAAAGGTCTCAGACGTGGCGTGATATCAGCTGTGTTATAAGGCATCACGATCCTATCCAGGCAAACGAAGGTTGATGGAGATCTGAAATTGAAACGAAATGTTTTCGAAAGGTCTATGAGCAATAATTTCGGCACTATTTTAGTAAACTCTTTTACAAAACCTTAGAAAGGCATATTTGTGCCGGAGGTGTGAAGGAATTTCTTTTTTCAGCGTTTTTATAAAAATTATACTGGCCACAACTTCTATGTAGAATCACGAAACAAGACAGCTGTATTATTTGCAATGCAATTTTCTCTTTACTAAGCTGCTACAAAATTACGGGATTGGTTGAACGTGCCGATGGACTTTGCTACCTTTATTTTTACATTGTTCACGAGTCGTGACCAGCCTAAATTTCATTTCAAAAGCAACACCTAGAAATGAATGATTGAATATCTTAAGAAAAAATGAGACGACATGTCTTGCGACGTGGTTCAAGTGACTGCGAGGAAAGGGTGCGTTTCACCATTTCCCTATTTTCTTTATCAAACCTTTTTTCCATACCTTAATTTCCCTACACAATTTCTTGCCATATGTAACTATATCAAAAGCTCTGGCGATTTAAGATGCAGAGTTGGGTCGGTTCCTTGGACTTCACGAAGGAATTTGAAACGAGTGATGATCTCGTTTGGTGTTACAAACTCGAAGCATCTGACATTTCAGGTTTTTAAACTCAAGTTTTTAAGCAGTTACTTGCTGAACAGAAACCACACAGTGTGCATGTGAGGCTCATTTCCCTCTACTAAAACAATTAATTAAGGGGTTCCTCAAGGCTCATCGCTGGATCCACTACATTTATACTTTACAGTAATGACCTTCCTCACATTATAAACATGGCTCACTACGTTTTATACACCAACGAAACTACCATTTTCTTTGTTGATTTAGGCACTAACGCTGTTACTAATAATTATATACTGTGCTTTGTAGCATGTCCAAGTGGCGCCACGAGAGGTGTTTATTTATTAGCACAGATAAATCTTCATTTTTTATTTTTAAACCAAGTCAACGAACTTGACCTCTTTACCAGGCACCGCAACTTTATTCCTTTATACAGCAACATAGAGTAAACCGAAACAGGTTGTTAAGAGTTAATATGTTCTTGCGACGAAGAGTTTCAGTGGTGCTGCTGTCGCGAGAACAGTTAAAAATAATGGGAAAAGGTCGACTTTGTAGATGTTGTAGGTATGAAAGATGACACTGATAAGTATTACCCCATGATGCGGTTCCGTAACTGATATGCGAATGTATGAAAGAGAAGTGAAAGAAATGCCTGATGAGAAAAATATGAGCGCGCCTTAAGCAACGCGCGAATGCCGAATGTTGTCATTTTTTGAATGTGAGCAATATGGCTGGTGAATTTAAAGTTAGCATAGAGGTAAACGCTGATAAACGATTGTGACAGTGATAATGTACCATTTCTTGGTGGAGCCAAGTACTCTGAGACCCTTTTGCGTATATTTCATGCATTGCTACTGTGATCATGCGTAACAATATAACTGATTGATTGACTGAACCACATCCCGATTGTTTTAATAGGGAAGTAATAACTCCTTATATTCACACGTTCTCCTGTAACAGTAAAAGGACAGCTCAAAACTCGCATATCTATGTCGTTGTCTCGGCACCCCAAAAATTATGCTCTCTAGGCAAACTGACTCAAACTTCAGGGAACGTTCAGAACCAAAAAAGATGTTCCATGCAGCACAGAGCTCATTCTTTGAATGTGTTGAAGGTGCACTGTATCATATACTTCTTAGTCGTGGAAAACACTAAGTCGGACATACTAATAGATGTGTTAATGAAAGGTTTCGGGAGCACAACAATAAGTTTTCAAATGTCTAGAGGGCTTCGTTGCACAACACTGTGCCAGATGCGCTTGTCAGCCACTTTTGAACAAATCTGACGTAATCAGCAAGCATAGACACAAACACGTTCGCGAAATAATCGAAGCTGAAGTAATTCATAGGTTAGAAGAGCTCAACGTCTCTCTTCCCACCTGATGAAGAGCTGGATTCCTCCTATTGCGTTTTAGAAGCTGATAATGACCGCTAAGGCAGTGACATGCACAATGATGTGATTATGAGCGTACAGATATGGGATCGCTTTCCAGTAAAGTAGTCGCAAGTTTAGGGTTGTGGTGTTGTCCTTTTCTTCTCTGCATCGTGAATGTGCTTTGTTTTTTTATCACCATCGTTAAAATAGTTTTCTCGCATTCAAGCCGTGCTTGTTATACATGCGCTTGATTTATTACTCGAGAACGCAGTGCATTGGCTTTGTTTTCCCCCGTTTGACACCGCTTACTTCTGGATCGTTTAGATTGGCAAAAACGTAATTGCAAAAACGTAACGTAACATGCGACTCATTGTTTTCTAAAACTAGTGACGCAAAAATTCACAATT
Source organism: Rhipicephalus sanguineus (assembly GCF_013339695.2). Taxonomy (NCBI): domain Eukaryota; kingdom Metazoa; phylum Arthropoda; class Arachnida; order Ixodida; family Ixodidae; genus Rhipicephalus; species Rhipicephalus sanguineus. The sequence goes on from NC_051181.1 coordinate 55,378,456, forward strand.
ATGGCCACTATTTCTATGGTAATAATATTTAACGCAGAAGCAACACAAAGACAAAAAATTAGAGACAACGCGCAGCACCCGTGTTGTGTCCCTACTTTTCGGTCCTTGTATTGCGTATGTGCTAAATGTTTATTACCAAGTGCTACTAACAAGCCCGAGCGTTCAACCTTGTGAACACTATTTCCATGCTTACCGTTACTGTCAGGAACGCCGTAGTTGCTCAGTAAAATGAGTAGATTACCCGACACTTGTTCTTCGTCTATGGTATGTGTGTGTTGCGGAATTTGCACTGAAGCAGTATGTCATGAATTCCAGGGATTATTATATACCTTGGCACCACGCAGTACCTCGGTGTGTGTGCGTGTGTGTGTGTGCGCGCGCGAGCGTGCGTCGTGTGTGTGTGTGTGTGTCTGTGTGTCTGTAAGGATGGTTGCCCTTCACTTTACGGCGTTCGGGATAGAGACAAATTGTGATGAGGAAGTAATTTTCTCATCACCCAGCACGATCAACGAAAATACCGCTTGTCATACGCTTGTACAAACGATGTCAGGGATTGAAGCAAAAGGTTTCATTTTCCTACGAAGCAAATACGATGCAGGTGCCGCTATTATTGATGAGGTTCTCAGTGATCGGAATGAAATTATGTGAACCGGCAACAACGAAGTTTCGTTGTTGGCTGAGAGACAGAGTAAACAGCGTGACACAGGTACTCATAAATTTCCCATACAGCTGTGTTCTCCGCCACATGCAATACGCGTTCCCTCATCATATGCTCACTGGTTGTAGAATATTGTGCTTTGAAAACACTGTTCTTAGTTTTGTTTTTTCCTGTTAGCGTGCTCTTCGATATTGCATAGTTTATATCTTACTGAAACTGCGCGACATAACCTGATTTTTCAACAAGTAAGAGGCTGTGCAGCACAAAATTCAGAAAAAACGCCAGGCCTGCGCGGAAACCGCAGCACAGTCACAGCGAAAGCTGGAAGAGCGGCATTTCTAGAGCCCGTTATAAACTCTCTTGTGGCTACTCATACAAGTCAATTAGCAACGTACCCACTACGCCACAAATAATAATTTTTGGGAAGTTGGGAAGCATCTACCACGACATTATTCGTTATTCTGCAGAGAAGCGAGGTACCATCTGTGAGGCATTATGTGCACTTTGTTATTGCGGTGGTTGATGACGATGAATAATTATGGCTGAGCCCTTTGTAATGGGTTGGAAGCTTTAAACGACCCACTAGTTACGTAATTCAGATTGTGTGACGCCCGGTCGTTATTTAACTGTCTCACCCCGCTTTATAACATACCTTAACCGCAGAAACGGAGAGCGAGAGAGAGAGGGAAATAACTTCATTGAGACCCTGAGGAAATTGATCATGGGAGCCTTGTGGGCTTCCTTGGCAACCAATAGAAGTGCACTTGCGAGGAACCCACTGCGCTATAAGTCATCATAGTTTTTATGAAGTAGGGAAGCAGCCACTATGGAATTTTTCGTCATTCTGTGGAGAACCGTGGTACTCGCTAAACACCTGTAAGGCATTATGTGCACTTTGTTGATGCTGTGGCTAATGACGATGAAGAATTATCGCAGAGGCCTTTGTAATGGGTTGGAAGCACTCAACAACCCACTCGTTGCGCAGTTTGCATTGTGTGACGCCCGGTTACAGAATTCCCGTTTGTGTGACGCCTGGTTGACGCCTCTTCTAACACACTACATTACATATGTTAATGTGGTTCCTTCCCGACATGAAGCCTGTATAGGGTGTTTCTGCAACGCAGTTTCGAGCTCCGGCATGGCCCTGAGGTAGAACACTGGGCTCCCGAGCAGAGGACCCAGGTTCGAACCTCGTTCCCTCCTGGAAATTTTTTCTTATTTTTTTTTCTTATTTCGTGCGATAGTGGTTACGGACACCGGCGGCGGCGGCAGCGGACAACTACGGCACCAAAAAAAAAAAAACGCCAGGCCTGCGCTGAAATCGCAGCACAGTCACAGCGAAAGCTGGAAGAGCGGCGTCTCTAGAGCTGATGTAAGCTCTCCTGGGGCTACTAATACAAGTACCCACTACGTCATAAATACAAGCAAGGTACCCACAACGCCATAAATCACAATTTTTTAAGTTGGGAAGCACCTACTAAGCCATTATTCGTCATTCTGCGGAGAAGCGAGGCACCAGCTACATGTCTGTAAGATATTATGTGCACATCGTTGACGCGACGACTGATGACGATGAAGAATTATGGCTCAGCCCTTTGTAATGGGTTGGAAGCTTTAAACGGCCCACCAGCTATGCGATTTGCATTGGGTGACGCCCGGTCGTTATTTCCCTCTCCCTTCATGCTGTATAACTTACGTTGACGTGGGAGCGCGAGGGGGGGGGGGGGCGAAGAACTTTACTGAGACCCCGAGGAAATAGATCATGCGCTTATGGGCCTCCTGGCAACCAAGGCAAGTGCACTTGCGAGGAACCCACTACGCTATCAATCGATATAATTTTTGAAAAGTAGGGAAGCAGGCACTATGCCACTTTTCGTCATTCCACGGAGAGCCGTGGCACCTGCTAAACGCATGTAAGGCAATATGCGCTTTGTTGATGTTGAGCCTGATGACGATGAAGCATTATGGCAGAGCCCTTTGTAATGGGTTGGAAGCATTCAACATCCTACTCGCTGCGCAATTCGCATTGTGTGACGCCTGGTTACAGAATTCTCGTTGTGCGATGCTTGGTGCTTATTTTACTCTTCTGCCACGCTATATTGCATGTGTTAATGTGGTTCCTTCCAGACATGAAGCCTATATAGGACCTTTTTGCAAAGCAGTTTCAAGCACCGGCCTGGCTCAGAGGTTGAATGCTGGGCTCCCAAGCAGAGGGCCCAGGTTGGAACCTCGTTCCATCCTGAATTTGTTTTTCTTATTTCGTTTTTTTTTTATTTCGAGCGATAGTGGTTACGGATACCGGCGGCGGCGGCGGCGGACAACTACGGCGCCAAAAACGGCCGCTGAAATGATTTCATAAGAGCTTTCGCTGTAAAAGTATATATAACATTCGTTCAAGTACGATTCAACTTTTATTTTAAAAATAAACCGCACTGACATCCCAGGAGAGCCTGTTATGGCCATTCCGTTTACCGCTTGCGCGAGCCGATTATGCTGCTTCACTATTCAATATTATGCACTGGTCATTGAGCTCACTATACCGCCACAGTTCCCATCTTTTTCTAATAAATGTACAATACAAGCCAAAGTCGTAGCAACAGAATATAGCGTGTGTGCCGGTCCCCTAGGCATATTGTAACTTTTTTATTTTTTGATTTTGCCTGAAATGAACTTCAAACTTCAACAGGTGGCGCTATCATACCTATAAACGCCCATGTAAGTTTTATTGCGATAGCAATTATATGGACAGTCTCGACGGCCTTTTGCCGTTGCCGTCGCCGGCATGTCCTTCCGGTATGAAGTCCTAATGATAAGATCCCCCCACGCATTGTATGTTCAACCGCGGGTAAAAGCGCGCGAGCGGGGGCGACGAAGGCGGCCAAATAAGAGTTCAAACGAGCCGGCGAGAGTTCAAACGAGTCTTTCGAACAGCAACTGTGTACTTTGATTTTAAAGGCGCGGTCGCGATCGCTGGCGCGCGCGCTATCTCGTATATATCAGCAGACGACTCGTGTACCCTTCTACGTGCCGTGTTTTCAACGGGAAGAGAGTGGTCGAAAAGTGCTTTTTCCCTGAAGCCGCCGCATTTTCTTACACCAGCGTTTTGTAGTATTACGCGAAATCAGATCAAAAGAGTTAGTTGGCAGCCTTACTGCGTATGATATTACAATTTGTTGCTATCGCATTCATTGCTTCGCCCTTGTGGTAAAACTGAGATCGTGTTGTCCTTAAGAGGTTGCAAGCGAGCGACATGAAATTGAAAACGCTTTTCGCGGTGCATAAAGGTGCGTCAGGGTCTTTTTAACAGGGTGTTTTTTAACACGAAAGTGTTTTATGCCGGGGTCCACCAAGTACATCCGTCACGGATATGACGTTGTTAAATGGACGCCAACGGGTGAGAAAGAAAAAAACCAAGTAAAAGATACCACGCTGGGAATCGAACCCACGACGCTGCGGCCGTGACAGCAAGCGCCCGACGCCCTACCGAGTAAGCTAACTCGGGAGATGCTTGACACGGCGCGAACGCGCCTTATATCTTTCACACATTCTCTTTCGCGGCGGGCGGAGCTAGGGTGCCTTGATGCCCGCGCGCTCCGCTGAGGGTGAGGACAGCCGCGTCGTCTGCTACGGCGGCCGCCATTGCGAATCCCGCCGCAGCTAGGCAGCATGCGAAACTCGCTACACAACGCGCTTGCGGTACGCGGATACGTGCGGAAATAAGTGCACGCTAGCGAGTTTTTTCTTCTTCTTTTCTTTTTTGATGCTTGGACAGCCTTTAGTGCTGCTGTTGCCTAAATGTTTATTACTGGAGCATGTAATTCATGTAAACTGACGGCATGTGTATGTGGTATGCACTAGAGGTAGACGTAGACTCATGTTGAAAACGAATCCTCTTCCTTACGCCGGAAATGGCACAGTTAAGTTTAAAGCCTTACTTAGTTGTCTCGTAAACGATGCATTGCAAAAACACAAGTAATTGTTGAAAGTATTTATATGCATGTCAGCAGCAACAGCAGTATGTGTATCTCAACACACATTTTAGTGTTGCGAAGCTACCTAAGCGCGATTAAGGTGGCTTATTTTGCTCAGTTTACAAATAATTTACTCGTTTATCATAAATGGCATGATACATATTTTACACAGGATAAAGGACCGAGGGGCAGTGTGGTGCAAATATTCTGCTATAATGAAATGAAACATTCTTTATCATTATTATAGCTGACATTGCTTGCTCACAATCTGTGGCCGCATTTGTATCGGCATCGGAGTCCTTATCAAAACAATGAATACGATGTTGTGTAGTATGCCATAAAACTTTGCATAAGCGCGTATATGTGCGTTTTCCCTCTTTTTCGTACCCGCAGCTTTTCTTTTTTGCATGCCCTATCGCATGCACGTGTTATTGAGTATTTCCAAAACTGTCTTGCATTCTGCGCGGCAGATCCACTGCGTCCGTCGTTTGTCTCTTTTATTATTAATAATATCTGGGTTTTTACGTGCCAAAACCACGATATGATTATGAGGCACGCCGTAGTGGAGGGCTTCATGAATTTTGACCATCTGGTGTTCTTTAACCTGCACTGCCATCGCACAGTACACGGGCCTCTAGCATTACACCTCCACCGAAATGCGACCGCCGCGGTCGAGATCGAACCCGCGATTTTCGGGTCAGCAGCCGATTACCGTAACCACTATACCACCGAGGCGACGTTTTTCCGTTTTTGTAGCGTTAGCTACACTTGCCTAGCCGGAGCCGATTTCGCGTGGATCCTCACAAGCCGTGCTGCGCATGCGCGAGGATCAGTGATGTCACACGGCTGGCTCACCGGAGCCGGCATCTCACGCGCTCTCCGCCACCGCCGCTGCTGGTCTGGGCGTTCGGGAGGAGTGGCGTCGTAGCCACGGCAGACACACTGGCGCCGGCGCGCGCGCAGACTCCGCCACCGCCGCGCGCGACTCGCCGCTGCTGGTCTGCGCATTCGAGAGGAGTGACGTCGTAGCCATGGCAGACACACTGGCGCCGGCGCGCGCGCAGCTATTCGCCTTCGCTGTGCAGTCGCCGTCTGACACTGCGGTGGAGCCTCTTTATAGCGCCTCTGACTAGCGTTTGCAGGTGGGTAACGCCACGGAGAAGGAGAGCGCAAATGCTGCTCAACGGCGCAGAAGAGCCGAGAAGCTTATCTAATCGGATCCCGAAGTAGTTGCCTGGCAATTAGTGGTTCAGCGTACGAAGAATGAACAGATGAAGGCTAATAATCCTAGACAATCTGGAAAGCTAAGAATAATCAGTTGAACCTTTGCTAACGCTACGTATATCCTGGCATAGCTGAGCTAAGCCACTGCGATTTTTTTAAAGTCGAAAGCCTTAATGCCTCATAAAACGCGAAATTTCACCGTCGCCGTTGGCGTTCCGCGGTGTCGGGGACAAGTGATGCAAAAAATCATCGTCAGGTGATGATATCACCTTATGACGCCACCATGACGTCACAAATTTTGGCGTGACGTCACATGATGTTGTCGTTACATGACGTCGTAGCTTGGTCAAACAAAAGTGGGCCGATCACGGAGGCAGTGCAAAACCAGGTGAGGTGCCTCCGATCCTGGAGGCAATGCAAAACCACGCTAGGTACGCAAAGCTTTCGGTGGGTGGTGGGACAGGATTAATACATCGACTGAGAAGAAGACGGCTTTCGCCTTCGAGTCGTCTTAAGTTAATGCATAAATGACCCTGTGAGTTTTTATTGTATCAACTGGTTTTCCATGAGGTGCTCATTGTACAAATTTACTTTGTTTCTTGTATTTTGTTAGTGACGCAGCGCGTCTACTGTACACAATGCTGCCCCGTCGTCTTTTTGTTTTCATGCGCCTTGTTTGTAATGACGCTTCGCGAGTGCTGTTTCTATGCGCACTTCTGTATGAGCCTTCACGGCATATATTATAAATAGATAAATAAATAAATAAATAAATAAATAAATAAATAAATTATGCTTGCTCAAATCATTTAAATACTGAATTTGTCTGTGCGTGTTATTTTTAACCCCCTATTAATATCCAGTGTACATATCATTTATTTGTGCGCATTGATGCTGCGCTGACAGACGCAATTACACAAATAAAATGCTCCATGGCAGAATTTGCTGGGGACTGCCACTAGTCGCTTCAAAGTGATCGTCAATGATTAAAAAAACAAGAACTCCGTAATGATTTACGACAAGACAAAAAGGTAACCTGGAAACGCAGAAACAGTGAAGAATAAAAAAGATTTAACTGCACGCATACATACATGGGCATCAGACAGCACAGAAGGTGTTCTTAAGCCACGGAAAGGAATATAGAAAACAAGAACCCGCCGTGATTTTCTAGTGATTATGGTGCTCGATTGCTGACCCGAACGTCATGGGATCGAATCCCGGCCACAGCGGCCCCATTTCCATGGAGGCAAAACGAGAGGCCCGTATACTTAGAATTAGGTGCACGTTAAAGAACAGATGGTCTAAATTTTCGGAGCCCTCCACTATGGCGTCTCTCATAATCATATCGTGGTTCTAGGACGTAAATCCCACAAATAATTAATACTAAAAAAAGAGAACGATATCATCTACAGACAAACACGCATAATATATCTCATGATAAATTTCACAACAGAAAAATAGGGAAATCAAAAATCAAAGGCAGATACAGGACCAACCAAGTGCGGTAAGGAATGTTTACGAAGTAAATAGCAGGATTCGTACACACGTGAACCGAAATCTTTTAAGCATACAGCTGATATCAGTGTGTCCACTTCTTACGAAAGGTTGACGCCGGCAAACGTTTTGCTTGCATATCAATTCGAAATACTAGCTGGAAGCTTACGCTGCAAATGGATGATCGAATGCCACTTGTCACGTTTGATTTTTACTGTCCAAGGAAACCTTCTTATCGGGTCTCTTGGAAAACGATACAGCTTCCAGCGTTCCTGAATGATTGATGCACTGCGGTACGCAACAGCCGGCCATGGTGACGGTAGTGAGCGCATAAAACTGGAGGGAAACGAGCACCAACCTAAAAACAGCACGCGCGCAACGCACAAGTGACCAGGCGGGGGATTCAAAATGGCGCCCACGCTGCCGCCAAGGCCGAGGAGGCGGCATCTGCCCTTTCAAAAGCTGACACCACTCTAAGCGGGGGCGCGCGCATCGAGGCACTCTAGGCGGAGCGGGGCGGTGCCGCCATCTGTGAGATGTGAAAAGAAGTAATGCTTCACGATCGACACTTACTAGCGCTTACTCCGAGATTGCACGCGATATCGGAGGTAATGGTTAAAGCGTCTCGATACCAGAGAGGTAGACTGGCCGCGCTGGCGTCGCCGAGGCACCCTTGACGCAGTTAGGTCAGTTAGGTTCTTTGCCTTTGGCTTCGTGTTAGCGTGCGTTGGCTCATCGGAGTAGTGCAGCTTCCACGTGCACCAACGGGATTTCTCCCCGGCCGACTGCTTCAAATGCGAGAGCACCGACTAACAAAACTGCTGCAATATGCGTTGCAAAAAGGACGCGATTTCGACGGGCGAATGTCGTGCCTTGGTGGAGCGAGAGCAGCGCCTGATAGACAGAGGCCAGCGGGACGCACGCGTTTGCGGCTCAGGCTACGAACCTCTACCTCCCGTGTTGCTGAAGCGCAGTGTGTGTGTTATGTATGCATGAGCACAGGCGTCGGCTGCCCATTACTAGAAAGCGCACACCGTGCCGTTGCTCTCCTTAATTGACGACGCTTTGAAGAAGCGCATACCGGGTACCAGTGTTGATTATGAGCTTGTTGATATCATCCTTACGCGGGATTCACGATTCGCTGTGTCCAAATATATGTTCACACCGTCAGCTACAACAACGGTTTAATCATGATCATGGCCGTTAGTCGTCGCGATAGAGACATGCTGTCAACATGGGTGCATCCACGTCAAACGGTGCTATAGCTGCCAAACACGAATAGACATTCTACAAGCTCTCGTATATCACTACACAATAAGCACTACTTCTGTGAAGACACGTTTCACTTTCGTGTTATACCGATTTCTATGACAGAGGGATCAGCCATGTTTTTTTTTTTTTGCTTTTATTCTATACTAAGGGCGTCTCGAGTAGTGATGCAGAACTATCGGTAAATTGACTATCGATAGTATCGATAGCTTTTTTGAAACTATCGATAGTGTAAACAAACTATCGATAGTGCTACTATCGACAAACTATCGATAGTGCAATCGGTAGTACCATCGTTTATATTACTAGCGGTATTACTGCCACGCGTGTTTACTGTTTTGTTTTTACGTATTCGAGTTGCACCCACAAAGACTGTTAGCAACGTTTGACGCAGACCGCGCCGTAATGTTTGAGAAGCTTCACCAGCGATAACGCTGGAAGGTTTGATGACTGATGTATAAAGGACGACGCGTTCCCGCCGATGATCAGATTACTCAATGGCTGACAACTGCTCCCGCCGCTATCAGTGCGCAGCATGCGTCGGTTGTATTTTGAGTTTTGATTTTCTGGGCACAAGTTCGCCCAAATAAAGAGCTCCGTATTTCCCAGTCTTGCTGCAGCATTCTTCACCGTCACAATCACGTGACAATACTATCGATTGTGGTGTGAATAATGATGCGGTTGCTGGCCGGCCATATTGCCAAAATATTTGCGATAGCCTATTACCAGCTTCGCTTAATTTATGAGCAATTTTTGGCAGAGAAATTAATTATTTCCGCAGTGAAAATGGCGGAATATATGCATCAATAAATTCGTATCCAAAAGCAACCAGTTACACCTTAAAATTAACTTCCTGATATTTTTTATTTTGAAATCATGAAATACAATATCAATTTGAAGCCGCGCAGTCCCACCTCGTCTAAAGACTTCCTTTCCGCTGCAGCTGAACAGTTTGGCTTTATGATCATGTGTCAGCAAATCACTATGGTGAAGAACACAATCATGTCAACTTTCTTGCCCTTCAGTCTGCTCTTCAGGTTCCCCTATGTACCACGTGCGCGGGGAACCAAGTTTATTCTGCAGTGAGTCCGCGCTGTTGATTTTATACTATCGATAGTACCATCGAATTTTTTACTATCGATAGCGCTATCGATAGTATTTTTTACCATCGATAGTTCGATAGTGACTCAGCTATCGATAGTATCGATAGTACCATCGATAGTTCTGCATCACTAGTCTCGAGACGTCCATCCTCCGTCTGCAGAGGCAGAGGCCATGCCTCTCGCCTACTCACCGATTATTCAGCATCGAAGGCTGCAATGCAGGGTGTACCCACCACCTCACCCAAAGCTCGACGAAGGAGAACCATAACCGTGATAAGAGAAGAAAGCAACAATTACACCAACGGAGTATTGATGCATCGACTATACGAAACGCTGCACGGATACCGCTACCTGAAGTGCGGCGTACTGGACAGCTTGGTGCACCTGATCCTAGAGTGCCCGTGGGATCGAAATACTGTCAGCGATAGACTGCCACGCAGGGGCGTAGGCAGAACTTTTTTTTCGGGTGGGGGGGGGGGGGTCACCACCTTGATCTGAAGTGGCGGCCGGGCAGTCAGATGTGGTCGAGTGTCATTTTATGCTCTGTGTCCCATGGCAAAAAAAAATTTCGGGAGGCGCGGGCCCGGTGTGCACCCTCCCCCCTGGCTACGCCACTGCTGCCATGTGAGGCAAGAATACGATGACCACAACGAAACGCGGGAGGCCAAGCTCGTCTCCGAGGATGTGGAACAACGACTCCTCGCTTACACGGCCAGTGAGGCAGCGGGGACCAAGGTTTCCAGGAATGAAGAGACCTCAAACGTAGAGCAGGACCGGGACTAGCCCGGGGCGCTGTTTCAAAAAGAAACGTGCACTCCTCATCATCATGATCGAAACAAAAGGCTGTGAAGGAGGATGTGGGGCTTACGTGCACGTGCGGTGTTGTAACTGCAAAGATCAAGAAAAAAGAGGAAATGTGGTTGTTGTCTATTGGATTCGAACAGGTGGATCTCGAACTTGCGGAAGGAGCATGGTCTAGTGCTTGAATTGTCGGGTCTGGTATGCGTTTGATGCTGCATACTTTTTTGTTTGCCTTAACATTGAAGGCTGCCTGTAGAATAAAATATCCGGAATGCCGAGCCGAAGTTTCTCTGGATCTCCTACCAGAATTGAGAACTCTGCATCCCATCTGCCGCATCCGGGTAGTAGCGCTCACCATTATCAGGCTTCGAAGAAGCGCGAGCGCTTTCATTCCGCCGTGTGCCTATTCCCCGCGCAGTAAAATATTACCAGGATCAAGGAAGCATCCACCATCTCGTTAAGGAAACATGTACGGTGTTGTTTGCACAGCTTCCTCATCATCATCATTGAATGTTCCTTGAAGACCCCTTTGAGGGTATTACATCAGGGAGGGACAAAGGTATCAATAACACTATGGCCATTATTAACAACGTTAAAAGTAAATGCTGTGGTTAATTAATAAACACCGAAAAAAAAAAACAATAAACGCGTTTGAAAGGTGAACGACGAAACAAATAGGCAGTACTACTGGTAGAACAACGGGAAGTTACACAAGAGCAGCACAAATGGTAACAGTAAGGGTAACAGTGCAGCGGTTGTAGTGTAAGCGTTAATAAACATGACAATCGTTGCCTAAATTCATCTGAATCCCGTTAATTTAATCTGTCTTCTGGTAGCGCGTTCCACAATTCAGTTGCTGTAGACAAGAAACATTTTTTTGAATGCATACAATGTGCCATGCAAGTGCTGTAGACAACTGTTGTTACGCAGACGGTGAGAAGTACAGTTGGGGGTACGTGAAATAGTGTTCTTGAGGTGTGGGAAGCTATAGTACAATTTGTGGAAAAAGGCTAATTTGTGCAATTTTACCACGAAGTGTGAGACTAGGTATGCTGAGGGATGATTTAATTCATGCTATACTTCGGCGCCAGTCGTCGCTTGAAGCTATAAAACGGGCCGCGCAATTCTGCACCCCCTGAGTGTGTTAACAAGGTGATTCTGCTGACAGTTACAACTTGCTGAGATATACTCGAGTTTTGTCCGAATGATCGTTTCGTAGGCGAGCTCGCTTTCGGAAACAGGAGACTAGCAAATCAATCTTTTGAGAAGGCGAAGTGATTTAGGGTAGTCTGGTAAAATTTATGTGTGCAGGCAACGTCAGATTACAATAGCTAAGGTTCTCAAACATTGCAGCGGTATACGCCAAGCGTTGCTAACAGTCTTCGCGGGGGAAACACGAATTCATCAAAATGAAGCACTAAACGCACGTGCGAATATATAGAGCCATCCGAGGTGCAGCCTTGTATTATATGCAATCGTATCTACTCAACACTAAGTGTATGACGCACACGCTTCGGGACTATAATAGGATATCTATGCATTCATGTATCCATGCACAATTACGCACTCATCTGTAGCGGTCAAGTTTGGAACGCACATTCACTTCAATGGAGTAAATAAATTTTGTCACCCACCTTAGGGCCGAAGTAAAAAGAGCCTGATGAAACAATGAAGTTCGTTTTTCTCCCTGTCTGAGTGCAGTAAAATATCGTTGAATCAAAACTAATCCCGTGCTTTGAAGAACAGCCTGCTATTATTATTATTATTTGTAGTATTAGTAGTAGTAGCAGCAGTAGTAGTAGTAGTAGCAGCAGCAGCAGCAGCAGCAGCAGCAGCAGCAGCAGCAGCAGTAGTAGTAGTAGCGGTGGTGGTGGTGGTGGTGGTTTAGGAGAACTAAGTAAAACATGCGATCGAGCCAGGGTACGTGAAGCATTTCATACGAGGGGGAGCACCTCCTTTCTGCACAGTGGCGCAGCCGTCCTATGGGTGAGGTCGATGCCTCTGCAGTTCATTTTTGGTGGGTCCCTCACATTTTCAAAACCCCAGAGGGCGCCTAGGAACCCTTCGTTTATTAGAGCGTACGGCAGCGATCATTTGACGAACGCCTCTCTTAGATATCATGCACCTAGCGCTAGGCTTGTGCGCCCTGTTGTTTCGGAACTTGCGTGAGTCGTGGAGGTGCTTGCACGTGGCGGCGGCATGAGGGAGGGAGGATACGGCAATCGCATACTGCTAACGTCCGCTGCACACAGCAGCCTCCCTAAGCATTGGTCTTGCGCTAAAGAAAATAACCCGCGTAGGAAATAATTTACGAGGTGTTAACATTGAGTCACCGATTATGAAGACCTGGAACTGGACGAGCTGGAACAGGATAATCCAAGCGTACATCACTCACACAGATAGATTCAGATACTCCTTCATTCCGGACGTAATTGAAATATGGAATGAATTGCCGATGTATGTTGCCGAACAGAACGATTTGTCGAAATTTGAACAGACCTTAGAAGACTATCTGTGCGAGTGTACCGCTTGACCTTGATGTAACCTGTATTTTTGTATTAAATGCGAAGCATTTCTTAGCGAACCTTAGGCACTTTAAGCGTTTCTATCTACGTATCTATCTATCTATCTATCTATCTATCTATCTATCCGCCTACGTCTGGATGCTCTCATGACCGCCTCCTTAACTTGGTGTAGACCAAAATTGGCATGGGAGGGTAAGAGGATCTGACGAATGTGATTGTTGGGTCCTGACTTGAATAATGTGAAAATCCTGTCGCGTACGTCATCAAACCCTTTTCACTAGACACGTGTGGCGCATACCCGTTTACCACGGGCCTCGGTGTACGGGTATGCGCCGCAGGTGTGACTGTGTATATCTACCCAGGAACGGCGAGAACAGACATTGGTAACTTAAATGCTAGAGCGTTAAGAAAAAACCAACATCGACAGCGTTGACTCGACAAATGGAAAGAATGAAAATTAGGATCCCAGCAGGAATCGAACCCAAGCATTCTGCGTGGCAATCAAGTACTCTACCACTGAGCCACGCCAGGTCAATAAACTGGTTTCAAAAAACACCCTACGCAGGTGTAATATCGGTGCAACGTCAATTGTGGCTGCGGTGCTTGCTATCAAATTTTACAAGAAAGCAATAAGTACTACATGATACTCCTACGATGTGTACTCCTACGATACAGGCGTCATATCGAATTAACGTCTGTGGTTCCAGTGTTGGCTCAGCTTTTATAGCAGTCTAATAAACATTACGTTTGTATTCCTATGATTCAGCAAGCTATATTGAAGCATTGCTCTATCCCGGAGGAATACATCAACGAAAGTTACATATGATATCCACATCACCGCACCGTAAAGTGCGCTTCGTCCGCCAGAGTGACGCAGTGTCCTCTTCCTTTCTTACGAGGCTGGACGATGGCCTCATGCTCACCGAGGATGATGCAAGATTGATTGACAGCCGTTTTGTAGACTAGGCTACGTAGGCCACATGCGCCCAGGTAGTCTACGAATACGACAAGCACCATCCACTGATGTTGGTCTAAGTAGCACTATGCAGGCCTACCAGCCTCCAGGCTGGTAGGCCTGGAAAGTGCTACCTCACCAACGCGTAGGGTGACTTCAGGTTCCGTCATGTCGCCGGCTTTATGGACAGAAAAATTGTCGACGAAATGACAGGCATTCACGAATTCCAAGAGCTATACTATACCACATACTTCACTACACATGGACCCCTCGTCACCACGATCACGACCACGGTGATGATGCCCTTGTTCAAGAACTGTCAAGAACTTCTTCCACACATGCACACGGGTTCGTGAAACGTGCGTGCGTTCTCGGGACACGTATAAGCACTGCATATAATCTTGCCGCTTCTGGTGTTGGTAATAGCCACGTTGCCATTGGCAAGGTTACCCAACCGTAAACTGGTTATATAGCGCATATGCGGCTGTTCAACATATATGTGTGCGTATAAAATTTATACAAATCTTTAGCGTCATTTTGTAACGTGTCGCTCAGTCAAAAACACTTACGCCACAATCACTTTCCCGCTGCATGCTTCGCATAACATCGACTCCCACGGTACGTGGGATCTGCCGAATTTTTTTGCGAATGATGTTCTTTACTGTTTTTATTACGTTACCCTCTCTGTAAGGACTATCGCAAGAGAGTTGACAGTATTGTGAAATAAAATAAAAAATCACAGCATATCCACGGAGTGAATGATGATGAGTGGGCGAAGCTGCGGAGGTTCATCGGTAAACCGTGAATCTTCCGTGAATTCTGCCCAGTACATTATCACCGACGTGAGATCGGGCGCGTTTATACTAAAGGTTCGATGAGTTATGACGACTTGCAGCTCACTTTAATTTTACATGTACGCTATGAATTTTCATTGTTTAGAAAACCATTGCTTTAGAAAACATCTGGCGTCTTTCGTTAAGCAGCTGGCGTCTTTTCGTTTTGCTTTAGAAACATCTGGCGTTCTTTCGTTTTGCTTTTACAAAACATCTGGCGTCTTTCGTTGGTTTATTTCATCAATCAACGGCGTTTTGAACAAAATTTTTATTGTTTAATCACGCACAGGAGAAATCTCACCAGGCACTACCTTGGAGGTAAACAATGGCTGCTAATGGGAATGAGAGACAGAAGAAGTCGGCTTTTAGCTACTAACGTTTCCTACTGGAACATGCCAATGGCTGCTAATGGCGAATGAGAGACAGAAGAATTCGGCTTTTAGTTAACGCGCACGCTGCGAATTGTTTATTGTTCAACAACGCACAGGAAAAATCTCCCACCGGCACCACCTTGGAGGTCAAAGCGTAAGACTGGTTACGCACTACGACTACTACGACTACTACGAGGGACGAACGGGTGCCGCCTTAAGGAGCTTCGCCCCTAAAAAGAATCTCAGTTCAGGAGTAAGCTTCCCCAAATTACTGGTGGGGGCAACCGTGTGAATTTCTGACGGGCATTTTAACGCTTATTTTGTGCCAATCCGCGCGGGTGTTACTTCTTGAGCGTTGCTCGGCCTATGTCGCGTGCGCTGGCTGTGTTCCTCGCTCGAAATTTCTCTTTCTCTCATTTCGCGCTCTTGGAATGCCGTGATTTGCACACACTATCAACGTACAGTCTCAATGGCAAAAGATTAGCACAAGTGAACGGTGGCCAGAGCTGCAAAATTGCGACACGCGGCGCTGTTGTTCACTAGCATGCCGATAGAGCGATTTCCAAGCACATTCCACTTTCCAAAGCAGGAGTGGCAGGCGGACCGTCGAAAATCAGCCCATCTTGCTGTTGGCCCATCCTAAAGCGCATATCTTAAGAAACGCTTGTGCATTGCTTATCGCCTGATGTGACTATGCACACGATATCCTTTTTATTTTTATTTTTTCGCTGAAGTTGCGAGCAACCGTATCTTTGTTGCATTTGCCCAGAAAAAGCTGCTTGTTGGGGTGCTTTCCGCCGGCCACCCCCGATTTCGAAAATGAAATATGCTTGGCACTCTCGATACCGGCGCGCTCGGGAAAAACGCAGCGCCGCGTGTCGCAATCTTGTCGCTCCGGTAATAGGTCACTTGTGCCAATCTTTTTCCGTGGATACTGTACCTGTGAAGAAGCTACTTCACTGCATGTGCTGTTATTGTGAGCGCACATTGAAGTATGTTTCTGTGGAGCGGCCGTGAGGCTTACGGCGAATTAGGCCTAGCATCTTAACTTCCGCGTGGCGAAATGGACCCTCAGCGTGCTTGTGTTGTTTATTTGCACGTTCCGCGCTGGGTCAAGGAACCAAGAAAGAAGAAGAGCGCAAGAGCACGAGAGGCGGGGACGCTCTGATCTAAAGCCAGAGCGCTTCCAAGTTCAACTCAAATAGAAAGTATCTTTTACTTCGTGCCTTTATAACGGAGATGAGTCTGATCGTATTGTTTCGAACGCCATCGTTGAAATATTTGGTGCCGAATAATCGGCATTCAAAACCAGGAACCTGCGGACGGCTACCAGTGAACTGCATAGGCATGCATGGACCGACTGAAATCGAAGCGGACGTCGTGGCGAGCACAGAACACAAGGTGTATAAACGATGCAAGTGCTCTCCTCGCTGACGACTAGCATCTTATGAGCAGCTCAATTTCATATGCGTGAGACTGAAAGCTAACAACGACGAGCTTCAGAACTTTAATAACGAGATCGAGCAGCATATTTCTGACGAAGAGTTTGCGCCTGAGTATAACGCCGTCCTGGCGTATGAAGATAATACTACACGGATTCTCGCAGAGGTTCTAAGAAAGATTGCATGCTACGGTCGTCGACACTAACTGATGGAACGGTCACCCAAACAGTCGCTGCACCATTAGACGGAACTGGAGTCAGATTGCCTAAACTGATAATAGCTCCTTTCTATGGAGACCTAAGGACGTGGACCGAATTTTGGGAACAGTTCCACCAAATTGTTCACAGTAACGTCCGCATCACTGCCCCATAAATGTTCTATTACCGACGACTGTACCTGAAAGGAGACGCTACATCAGTAATTGCGGGCCTTCCGACGACTGAGACCTGCTACAACGACGCCATCACCATGCTACAAAATCGCTTTGGTAACAAGGCTCGCCTGATGCAAGAGTATTTTGCGAAACTACGGACGATGAGCCCTATTCGTTCATCAAATGACAGGCAACTTGCATGACGAAGTTCTCGTGAAGATCCGCGGACTCGAAACTCTGGGTGTGCATAAGTCATCCTTCTCATCTATGCTCTGTGGCATTCTACTGCGTGCTCTTCCACGGGACGTAGTCGTCCAGTATCATTGATCATGTGCCGTCCAGGTAGCACGTGACTCGAGAGACAATGCTGCACTGCTGAATGTAGATGGTCTGTTCAAGTTCTTGTGCACTAAATTGGAGAGCTTAGAAAAGAGTGATTTCATACACGCCAAAGAACGAGAACTGGGACCAACCCCTATGGCAAATCAGTTGACGTATTCTCGCCGTGGGAAACCTACGTCACCTGTACTTCACAGCAACTCAGCACGGGAACCCAAGAAGTACAACTGCGTCTTCTGCTCGTCCAGTCAACACATATCTGAACTGTACACAGCTCAGTTACCACTGATGTAGAAGAAATAACTACTGCCCAATGGCAAGAGGTGTTTCCGCTGCACCACCAAAGGACATCGGGCACGGGACTGCAAAAGAGGGACCTGCTGCTCGAAATGCCAAGGTTGACACACTACAAGCATGTGTGATCCCGATGGTGTTCGCAAGAACGTCAACAAGAATGACGAAAAGCTACGAGTCTCCGCATCACTTCGAAAGAGACCACCAAATGAAGGTTCCATCGCTTGCGTCTTTCTCCATACTTTCCGAGTATGAGTCACCTGCCGCTACATACGAAGTGTTTTTGATGGTGGCAGTCAGAGGACCATCATAACTCAAGCTTTGTCAAAGCACGTATAGCTGAAAAGAGTGGGAACGACTCTAATGGCACTGAATATTTTCGCGTGTGCATCAGCTCAAGTGCCTAAGAGGCGCCGAATCGTATAATTGCGACTGTGAAGTACGTTTTCCGACGAGGAGATAGTCCTAGCAGTAATAGAGATCCTACACATCTGCTAGGATATCTAAGAGACAACAATGAACGTACCCTTCGTGGCGCCCTTCAAGAAGCTTGGAAAGGATGTCGCCGATGAACTGATAGAAGCATCTGCCATCGCAAAGAGTAGTATCAGCGTACTAATCGGTTCCGATCAGGTGTGGAAAGTTTTGACCGGCGAAGTTTCACGGAGCGAAGGCAACTAATCATTGATTCCACTGAACTCCAAGCTTGGATGGACCTTCCAGGGAAGTACATCGCACCTGAAGTATCGACCAACAGCCTCACTAATGATGGCGTGCGTGCTCAAAGTTTGAGCTACCGATTCCGACGAATTTCTGCGTTCTTTTTGGGAACTTCCGAACCTGGGAGTTACAGACACGATAGGCAAACCACCTGAAATGAGCATGGGCATGGTGCATTTTGAGAAGACCGTTAGCTTTCTGAACGGAAGAGATGAAGTGGCCCTCGCTTGGAGGGATGGATTCGAGGTTGCAAGCAACAGGCAAGTCGCTACTACTCGAATCGCTGAGCTACGTCCTTGCCTCGGGGTTGGAGGCCGCTTATCTCTCGTGCATTGCACTTGAGATGTTAAGCACCCAATCATACTGCCATCACGCCACCAATTTTCGACACCTCTGCAGAGAGCCAATCTTCAAGTCCTACACGGAGGAGTGAGAGATACGCTAACAAGGCCTCGGGAACGTAAACTTGATTTGTCGAGCTCGCACCTTGGTGAAAAGAGTGTTGCATGACTGCAATGTATGCAACCAGCTCAGTGTGGGCCAAGGAAGAGCTGAGACTGCTCCGTTGGCAAGTCATCGAGGGCCATCGACGAACCCGTTCAAAGTTGTAGGAGTCCACTTCGCCGGCCACCTTAGTACACGTACGGAAACAGGCGACATGAAGTGTTCTGCTACACTTTTTAGGTGCACCGTATCTAGATCTGCGCTCCTCGAGCTCGTTTGAAAATGACATTTGAGGCTTTCTTACTGTACCGACGGCGATTTACAGCTAGAAGAGGATTATCGAGCGTGATATATTGAGACGACGCGCGGACCTCTCACAAGTCATCGGCAGACAAAGGCGACTGCGTCGAATGGTCCCTGAAGGGGAAGTCACTGGTCAAATCAGCACCAACGGCATTCCTTGGAAGTTCGTACCGTCAAATGCCGCTTGGTGGGCTGGATAGTGGGAGTGCCTCCTACGACCAGTAAAGCTTCCGCTGCGAAAAATTATCGAAAAAATTTCACAGTCTCTCACTAAAGGGAACCATATGTGGGGATGCGAAGGAGCGCATGGGTCGACTTAAAGTTCTGTTCATCACGGGCACCTTGCCCGATGTTAATGCGTCCTTGCTTGTGCAGCACACCATGAATTCATTGTAGTTGCTGTTGCTGTTACACGTTCCGACTCTTGTTGGAGCACGCCACGCGGGTTCATCGCGTGTCTGCAGAATCTCGTTCGCCGACGCCATCACATGATTGCTGAGAGAGTGTAAGGGGGAGAGGCCACAACGTCTTACCCAGCCCCTTACACAGGCCCAAACGCGCTAGCGCGTGCCAGCACACGTGGTTTTGTCTGCGTTACACCAACGCCAAGTTAGGGCAGCATACGGCAGCCCGGGCCCCTAAAGTGCTCTGCACGTATCATCATCAAGGCGGTCGAGGAACAAGACGAAGAAGACTTCTCCTTGGCGCGAGCGCGCGCTCTGCACGTATCGCCATCAAGGCGGTCGAAGAACAAGACGAAGAAGACTTCTCCTTGGCGCGAGCGCGCTCAATATGTTACAGATGGCTATGGAAGGTTTTAGAAAGCGGACGGTCGCCAATGGAACTACGGACAAAGCCCAGCGCAAAAGCTGCTTCGCATCTAATGAGAAACTCATGAGCCTAGGCGTACAAAAGCTTGTCTCAACTTCGAGGAAATATCGACAGTGGGGGCTGAGGTCGAAGGAGACATAAACTATAGGCGTCTGACTTCCATCGATAGAGATGCAGGAGAACCTTGTACGTTGTCGTCAGCCCAACATCTCCTTGGGCGACGGTTGACTTCTATTCCGCATGCGACTGTCGATGAAAACACCGGTAATCCCAAACGAGCAGATGTCATACGCAAACACATCCACAGAAAGCTACTGGTTGAAACTTTTTATTTATTTATTCAGTACTGCCGACTTATGCGAAGTCGTAGGCAGGAGTGGGTACATATATATGCATTTGTCATTACATTTTACAACAAAAGAAAACAACAGGATGAGATATAAGAAAAACAATGCGTCGAGGAAAGAAGAAAAAAAAATCTAGAAAAAAGTTACAGCTTAGAAAACATTGAAAACATAAGTCAATGTAAAACGTTTTGCCTCTTTTTGACAGATTAAGCGAGTTTTGCTTGAAAAAAAGACACAAACTACTGATACAGCAAAACAATGAGCGAAAACGAACAAAAGACTAGTTGTCACAATGAGCAAAAGTAACAAGTGTGCACAAAGTAACATACACACGAGCTAGCGCTTAATATAAAAAAGCAATACATTTCATACACACAGAAGAAATTTAGATGCAGTGCCAATAATAATATTAATATTAATAATAATGAGAAAACATCAATCAAAGGATGGAAGGTAGATTCGCTATGGAATTCATAAATGACGAAACAGTTGTGGATGATGCAGCTTCATCGGGCAGTGCGTTCCAACTACGCACTGTTCGAGGAAAGAATGATTTTTGAAAAATGGTTGTCTTACAAGAAAATTCTTTAACTTTCATGCTATGGTGCGACCGCGTTGCTCGCGATTGTGATGGTTGAATATATTTGCCTCTATCAATTTTTAGGTTGTTGCGATAAATCTGATAAAATATTTTTAGTCTTTCACAGGCGCGCCTGCGCTCTAAGGTTTCCAAGTTGGAACTTTCCAGGAGGGCTGAAGGGGACGTGCTTCTACTGTAAGCGTTGTGGATGAACCTTACGGATTTTCTTTGTACGGATTCCAATTTTTTAATATTTGCTAACGTGTGAGGGTCCCATACAGCAGACGCGTATTCCAGAATGGGTCGCACGTACGTTTTGTACGCCAACATTTTAATTGCCTTAGTAGTCTTGCCAATGGTTCTTCGTAAGTACCCGAGTGTTTTCATTGCCTTTTTTCGCGTGTATTCTATATGTTCATTCCACCTTAAATCGGAGGTAATTATAACACCTAGGTATTTATAGCTGTGAACGAGAGATATATTGTTATTGTTGATGGAATAGGTGAAAGGCAAGGGACATTTCTTACGTGTAATTCTCATGGCGACAGTTTTTTTTTATTAATGTTCATTTGCCACGTGGAACACCATGAGTGTATTGCATCCAGGGATTTGTTCAGGGTTATCTGGTCGTTAGGGTTATTGATGACATGGTAAAGGATGCAGTCATCTGCAAAAAGTCTTATTTTAACGGGTATGTCACGGAGTATATCATTAATAAATACCAAAAACAGAAGTGGGCCAAGGATGGAGCCTTGCGGTATACCGGAGTTGACTGGTGTTAGGGTGGAGCTTAAGTCTTCTACAGAAACACTTTGGTACCTATGGGAAAGGTATGCCCGAATCCATGCTAGTAGACAATCATTTTTAAGAATTGGATTTAATTTTATAAGCAACTTCTGATGAGAAACACGGTCGAATGCTTTTTTCAAAATCAAGAAATATCAAGTCGATTTGACTATGGCTATCCAAGGCGCCAGCGAGGTCGTGAATTGTCTCGAGCAGTTGTGTCGTAGTAGAGAGCCCTTTCCGGAAACCATGCTGCCGCGGGTCGATGATGTTATTAGCCTCAAGGAACGCCGAGATGTGTTTAAATGCTATGTGTTCAAGTAATTTTGCACATGCACGCAACAACGAAATAGGCCTGTACGATGATACTAGCGACCTATTTTCGGATTTAGGTATTGGAATTATTTTTGCATATTTCCATTCACTCGGGACTTGGCCACTGGACAATGATTTGGAAAATATAAGTGATATTGCTGCACCATTCAGCATATCGAACAAGAAACGCGTTGGGTATACCATCAGTTCCAGGTGATTTTTTTTGGTCAATGTTCAGTTCAGCACTAGCGACAGCACGCCCTCTTCAGAAACGCCAATGTCGTCTATGGGGGGTATATCGTCTAGTGATGGGAAGGGCGGGGCGATTCCGTTATCATTTGTGAACACCGAGCTGAAGTAGTTGTTCAACGCCTCTGCGATATCTGCACTGTCGGTTACATTTTTATTATTTATTGAAAGAGTGAATGAAGCTTCATTTCTTGGCGCAATATGACGCCAGAACTTTGCGGGAGATGAAAGAAGAAAGCTTGTTAAAGACACTTTCTGATAGTGGTCTTTAGCTATTGTAATTAGACCTTTGAGCTCCATGCGCAGTCTTTGAATTCTATCGGTGCTGTTCGTTGAGGGTTGTCGTTTGTGCTGCTTTCTAGCTTTGTTCAGTTTGCGACTTAACCGTATAATTTCTTTTGTTGTCCAGGGATGAAGAGATGACAGAAAGAATACATGTTGCAACTACGATCTGTGCAGTTTGCTGACACCAGAGCAACTACAGCAGTGAAACAAGGGGACATAGTGCTTATATACATGCTCACAACGCGCCCCGAAAGCTATGGAGGCTTGCAAGAGTTATGGAAGTGTATCACAGTGCCGACGGTTTCATTCGGGCCTGCAAGATCAAGTTGCAACGAGGTCTTCTTGCTATCAGGCCTATACAAAGAGTTTACCTGTTTGAACTGTGTACCTAACTTTCGCGTGGCCGGGAAGGTTGTTTATTTGCACGTTCCGGGCTGGGTCAACGAACCGAGAGAGAAGAGCGGGAGAGCACGAGAGGCGGGAACGCTCTGAACTGAAGGCAGAGTGCTTCCAAGCTGAGCTCAAATAAAAAGTATCTTTTACCTTGAGCCTTTACGGCGGAGTTGATTCTGATCGCAGTGTTTGGAACGCAATCATTTAAACACTTGGAAGACTTCCTCGCAGCTTCCTTTCTGCAGTGACGAACGCCGTAGCCTTGGGGTGCGGTAAACTTTTTAACTCGAAAGTGTTTAATGCCGGGGTGCACCAAGTACTTCCGTTACGGATATGACGTTGATAAAATGGACGCCAACGGGTGAGAAAGAAAAACCAAGAAAAAATCGGCAGATCTCACGTACCCTGGCAGTCGATGTTATGCGAAGCATGCGGCGGGAATTGTGATTGTGGCGTAATTTTTTTTACTGAGCGAAACGTTACAGAATGACGCTGAAGATCTGTATGACTTTTATACGCACACATATATGTTGAAGAGCAGCATATGTGTTATATAAGCAGTTGTTTACAGTTGGGTAACGCTGCTAACGGCAACGTGGGTATTACCAACACCAGAAGCGGTAAGCTGATATGTAGCGCTTACAGTGATGTTACCGAGGATTTCTGATTTGGAGCAGCAAAATTTCCGTTTTGGAGCACTTTGGAGCAGATAATTTTGCATCTGGGAGCACTTTGGAGCAGCAAATTTTACATCCTGGAGTACACTACAGAAGCATATTGCATTAACATTTAAGCACCTGAATATTGTTACGAAGTGTCACTGCCAGAGGGAATCGAGAGCAGCTGGAGAAGAGGAAGAGGACGACGACGCTGCTCCTGTGATCACCACGGTCTTTTGTGCCTCGGTGCTCATTAAATACCCTTATACATCCCTTGTGCGCGTAACAGTTTGGTGGAAGGTGCGGGGTACGACGAACCCCACGACGGAAGCACTACTACCTGGACTTCGCCGCAGCCGCCGCCTCGCCGGACTCCCACCATCGCCGATCGAGATGTCCCATGACCAGAGCGCTGGTGCTTCGAGGGCGACAGCGATAGGTTCCTTACCTTACTATCGAGTTCCGCCGAACTTTGGTGGGACCTCTGGAGAAGACGTGGACGAGTGGCTGAAGAAATACAAGAGGGTGAGCAGAAGCAGTGGCTGGGACTCGCCAGAGCAGCTCAATCATGTTGTATTTTCACTGACTAACACAGCTCTCATATGGTATGACAACCACGAAGAGATGTTCACATCTTGGGATCGTTTTGTTGAGGAAGTACAGAAGTGCTTCGGTGATTCCAACGCGAAGAAGAAGCGGGCGGAGCAGACATTGGCTCAGAGGGCACAGCTTCCAGGTGAAACGTGTACCACGTATATTGAAGAAATATTGAAGCTGTGTAACATAACGGATGCCAGGATGACTGAAGAGGATAAGGTTGGACACGTTCTGAAGGGGATAGCGGAAGATGTGTACAATTTCCTGATCGGAAAAGAGAGCCTGACCTCCGTGTCCGACGTGATGCAGCATTGTCGCACATTTGAAACGCTAAAGATGCGACGGATAGCGCCAAAATTTGGCCGTCTCTCTAACGTCCCGACGGTGGCTAGTGTCGACACAATGACGCCCAATGACCTGGCGTCGACAATACGGCAGATTGTGAGAGAAGAATTGTTTCGGTGTCAGCGAATCTCTCATGACCCCAGCGACTTCCAGGACAGCTATGCAAGAGACACAGAACGCGCACGAATCCCGGCTACTCTGGCTCTATGGCAACCATCAGTTAATTCGGCAGATTCCGACGAATACAGAGGCGCACGGCGATCTGGGTTCTTGTATCGGCCACCCTCGAATGACGAACGACGTTTGCGCTCACCCCGTTTCCCTCAGCGAATTTCGGCCGGTTACGGTGCCCGTGAAGAGCGATATTCCCATCCTACGCCTTCTCATAGGGCTGGCTACTCTGAGCAGCCGCGTGTGTCCCGACCTCTTCCGGTGTGCTACAGATGTGGTGTTCCGGGTCACATCTCACGTTTCTGCAACTACCGCCCGTCATACCAGCGAGAGCCCTTGCCCGTGGACAACCAGCCCTTTGACCCCACGTTCTCTATGCCACGGCCACCACACACAGCTGCCGGTTTACGCTACCCGTCGCCGGCCTCTGACCGAAGCTTGACTCCGCCGCCAGCTCCACCTGCTCCACGATCCCCATCGCCGCGGCGTCGTACGCAATCACCGCCGCCGGAAAACTAGCAGGTGCGGCCAATGGGGGTGAGGCCGCGGGATACCAGGCACTATCGACAGACATACCTCCGTCATTATTTATGCTCAAGAACAAAGTTCACGTCCCTGTTGATGGTGTTCCTACCATGGCACTTGTGGATACAGGCGCGACTATTTCTGTGATGAGTGTTAATTTCAAGAATCTTCTTGGGCCTAAGGTGATGTTTTGTTTGAGTCGTGGTGTAACATTACGTGGTGTGAGTGGTGACGCGTTGTGTCCTGTGGGAGTTTGTACTGTGGATGTGTTCTTGTGCGGCAAAGTGTTTCCCACAGACTTTGCTGTTATTACGCGATCCACGCATGACGTTATTTTGGGAATCGATTTCTTGCGGGAGTGTGGGGCAACCGTTGACTGCAGAAGTGGGCACCTTTCCGTGCACGGTAGTTTTCCAGCTGCCCTCTTGGAGAATTCACCCCGTGATGATTGCAGCTTTTTTGTCTCCGAGGACACGGTCGTTCCTGCATTCTCTCCCATGTGTGTTCCAGTTACTTGCTCTAGTAACAACCTCACCATGTTCGACGCCGCAATTGCACCGATTCCTTGGGCCTGTGTGAAAAAGAACATTTTAGTTCCCCATTGCGTGGTGTCAGTAGTTAACGGACGCACAGGTGTGTGGGCAATCAACAATTCAATGGAGCCTGCAGTGTTGCCTGGTGGCATGAAACTTGCTGCATTCAACCCCGAATCATCTACGACGCTGGTGGCTCTTCTCGATGCTGCAGGCGAGAACGGACATGTAGCTTCTCAACGGACAGATGATTTAAAACTGCTACAAATGATCAGCAAGTCACTTAGCCAAAGCGAACGTCACACCCTCCTTAACGTTCTCTCCAAGAACTCTAAAGTGTTCGACTTCTCAAAACGCAGCCCAACGCCCTCAATTTCATCGTCTCGAATACGTCAACGAATCAACACCGTGTCGGCGCATCCCATACGGCAGAAACCTTACAGAGTGGCACCATCAGAGCGCGAGATTATCAACGAGCAAGTGCAAGAGATGCTAACGAAGGGAGTAATTCAAGAATCGGTGATTCCCTGGGCCGCACCAGTCATTCTTGTGAAGAAGAAAGATGGTACGTGGAGATTCTGTGTTGACTATCGCCGACTGAATTCCGTTACGAAAAAAGATGTCTATCCGCTGCCGCGTATTGATGACGCCGTAGACTGTTTACATTCTGCTTCCTATTTTTCCTCCGTTGATTTAAGGTCCGGTTATTGGCAAATTCCAATGCACGCAGCTGACAAGGAAAAAACGGCATTCGTTACCCCAGACGGGCTGTACGAATTCAACGTGATGCCGTTCGAATTGGGTAATGCGCCGGCGACATTCGAAAGATTCATGGACACTATTCTGCGGGGTTTGAAATGGCAGATTTGTATGTGCTACCTTGATGACGTAGTAGTTTTTGGACGCACATTTCAGGAGCATAATACTCGTCTGGATATTGTGCTCGACTGTATTGAAAAGGCTGGGTTTGTGTTGAATTCAAAGAAGTGCCATTTTGCTGAGCGTCGAACTTTAGTCTTAGGACATCTTGTCGATAAAGGTGGCATTAGACCTGACCCACAGAAGACAGCAGCCGTTGCATCATTCGAACCTCCTAAATCTCTGAAACAGCTTCGTAGCTTCATCGGGCTCTGCTCATATTTTCGGCGGTTCATACCCGGCTTCTCAGATATCTGTCACCCCCTCACGAATCTTCTACGCAAGAACACTCCGTTTCAGTGGACCCCTGAGTGTGATGCCGCTTTTCGCCAGCTGAAGTTTCTGTTAACTTCACAGCCAATCCTTCGGCACTTCGACCCTTCGTCTCCGACAGAGATTCACACAGACGCAAGTGGCGTCGGCATCGGTGCCGTTCTCATTCAGCGCTCTGGCAACAAAGAACATGTCGTAGCGTATGCAAGCCGTTCTTTAAGCAAGCCTGATCGCAACTACACTGTAACCGAGCAGGAATGCCTTGCAGTATTATTTGCCGTGCAGCGGTTTCGCTCGTACATTTACGGTTGCCCGTTTACCATCGTAACAGATCACCATTCTCTATGCTGGCTGGTCAACCTTCGCGACCCATCCGGACGCCTCGTTCGATGGGCCCTTCGTCTACAAGAATATGAATTCACTATTTCGTACAAAAGTGGCCGTTGACACGCTGATGCGGATTGCCTTTCTGGGATGCCACTACCGACGACAGATTGTGAAGCCGACAACTTTGACCATCTTATCGCTTCTCGGTCAGCTTACTTTCCCGATGCTTCGACTTTCGCCGCTGAGCAGCGCAAAGACCCCAGCTTGAAAGCTCTTTTTCCTCCAACGCAAGGCTCCATAAGCGAAGGCCGATTTTGCACCCGAGATGGTCTTCTTTACAAGAGGAACTTATCAACGACGGGCGCTCGCTTTCTACTGGTGGCTCCCGAGTCTCTTCAGACATCTGTTCTGCGTATTACGCACGATGACCCGACGTCTGGTCACTTGGGGACCACGCGAACACTAAGCCGCACCAAAGACCGATTCTACTGGCCTCAAATGCGCAAAGCAGTTGACACCTATGTGGCTAGTTGTACACAATGTCAGAGCCACAAGCGACCTACCTCAGCTCCAGTCGGTTACCTCCAGCCAGTAAATCCACCCAGCACTCCGTTCGAAAAGGTCGGCATAGACTTGATCGGACCGTTTCCGCGTTCTTCGAGAGGCAACAGGTGGATAATTGTGTGTGCTGACTACATGACACGGTACTGCGAGACGGCAGCCTTATCCTCCGCCACGGCAGCCCAGGTTTCTGAGTTTATACTCCACTCCATCATACTTCGACATGGGCCTCCTCGAGTGACAATAAGTGACCGTGGTCGCCAGTTTACTGCCGATGTTGTGGAAGAATTACTCCGTTCGTGTGCCTCCAAGTTCCGTCACTCAACAGCTTATCATCCGCAGACTAATGGCCTCACCGAGCGCACGAACCGAACATTGATAAACATGTTATCAATGTACGTCGCTTCGGACCACAAAAACTGGGATGAAGTATTACCGTTCGTGACATACGCTTTCAACACTGCGAAGCACGAAACCACAGGCTATAGCCCTTTCTTCCTCCTGTACGCACGTTCACCGCGTCATTCGCTGGACATTGTCTTTCCTTTTGTTATCCATGACGATTTGTCTATCGCCGAGACATTGTGTCGTGCAGAAGAGGCTCGTCGACTTGCACGCCTACGTACATTGGCCGCGCAAGACTGCTCTAAAACACGCTATGACAGCCAACACCGACATGTCACCTATGTTCCCGGTGATCGTGTTTGGCTGTGGACTCCAGTACGCAGACGCGGCTTGAGCCAAATACTGCTCGCAGACTACACCGGCCCGTTCGTTATTCTCGATCGTCTAAGCGAGGTCAATTACGAGACAGCGCGTCTTACTACAAGTGGCCGCCGTTCACGCAAGACTGAGGTGACGCATGTTGCCCGCCTGAAGCCGTTCACGGGAAGAGGGCTTCGTCTGAGAGAGGAGGAATGTTACGAAGTGTCACTGCCAGAGGGAATCGAGAGCAGCTGGAGAAGAGGAAGAGGAGGACGACGCTGCTCCTGCGATCACCACTGTCTTTTGTGCCTCGGTGCTCATTAAATACCCTTAAACATCCCTTGTGCGCGTAACAATATTATTATGGGGCTCTTATGAAAGCTATAAATATTTCGATCCATAGCAAATCTCGTGGAAAAAATTATATCAGGAGAACTGCATACTTAACTCGCTAATGAAATAATAAGGGCTCATGCAGTTGAGTGTTCTGGATTAACCTCTTCGGTGATTATTGTCGCCACTAGCAAATAAACAGAATACCGGATCAATAAATTTGCACTTTATGAAATAACCCTCTAAATACATCTATGTGGTTATCAGCAGACGTGGTAGACAAACTCCGTAATGTACAGCAGTGCCTCAATGCCAAAGAGCCCCACTGTCCCTAATGCATTCCCCTAAGAAAACTAAGTATTGCCAGGTTCTTTTTCTTCTCGATCAGTGTGTTGATCCTCCCCCTCCCTCTCTGCATGCTTCACTTCACTTCACTTTTATTTCCTTAAAGGCCCCCTCAAGGGGGGTATTACATAAGGGGTGGGTTTACAATTGAGTGACATATATACATAATAATAATAATAAATACACAATTATACATACAAAAATTATACATAAACAATAATACATACAATCATATAATATGCACAATAACCACATATGCATATAACTAGTAGCCACACATAAACATAAGAATAAATTAGTGCTTAAGCTTTTCAGCAAATGATGATGGGCAGGTGATATCAACGATAGAACGGGACAGGCCATTCCACTCAGTCGATGAACGGCAAAAAAAGGAGGTCGAAAAGGTAGTAGTGCGGCTGCGTGGACGGGTTACTTGTAAGTGATGCCCAGTACGAAGGGAAAGACGAGGGGGTGAGGCCAAGATGTGTGGTGTCTGATGAAGCGAGCTGTAATAGAACTTGTGAAAAAGGATTAGTGAATCAATGCGGCGCCGGGATGACAGTGAATCTAAGCCAGATTGTGTCTTCAGTAGTGATACGCTTGTGTGATAAGAGTATGATGAATGAACGAACCTTGCCGCGCGATTTTGGACTGATTCGAGTGCATTGATGAGATATGCTTCATGGGGTGACCATATCGGGGATGCGTACTCAAGTTTCGGCGGTAGAAGTGTTTTAAATGCTAGTAGTTTGACGTGAGGGGTGCATGACATAAATGGCGTTTTAAGAATCCCAAGGTTTGGTTAGCTGAGGCAGTAATGCGCGACACATGAACAGACCAATCTAAAGCATATGAAAGTGTGACACCAAGGTACTTAAATGAGTCTACTTTTAGGGGCGAAGCTCCTTAAGGCGGCACCCGTTCGTCCCTCCTAGTCGTCGTCGTCGTCGTAGTAGTAGCAGTAGTAGTCGTAGTCCGTAACAAGTCTTACGCTTTGACCTCCAAGGTGGTGCCGGTGGGAGATTTTTCCTGTGCGTTGTTGAACAATAAAAAATTCGCAGCGTGCGCGTTAACTAAAAGCCGAATTCTTCTGTCTCTCATTCCCCATTAGCAGCCATTGGCATGTTCCACTAGGAAACGTTAGTAGAAGTAGAAGTGTAAGTATCAGCTAAAAGCCGACTTCTTCTGTCTCTCATTCCCATTAGCAGCCATTGTTTACCTCCAAGGTAGTGCCTGGTGAGATTTCTCCTGTGCGTGATTAAACAATAAAAATTTTGTTCAAAACGCCGTTGACTGATGAAATAAACCAACGAAAGACGCCAGATGTTTTGTAAAAGCAGAATGAAAGAGCGCCAGATGTTTCTAAAGCAAAACGAAAAGACGCCAGCTGCTTAACGAAAGAGGCCAGATTTTTCTAAAGCAATGGTTTTCTAAACAATGAAAATTCACAGCGTACATGTAAAATTAAAGTGAGCTGCAAGTCGTCATAACTCATCGAACCTTTAGTATAAACGCGCCCGATCTCACGTCGGTGATGATGTACTGGGCAGAATTCACGGAAGATTCACGGTTTACCGATGAACCTCCGCAGCTTCGCCCACTCATCATCATTCACTCCGTGGATATGCTGTGATTTTTTCTAGGGAGTATTGCTGATGTTATAGGGCATATAGGAGGGCTGATGGCGGCGAGTGAAACACATTACTTTTCATTTATTCGGGTTAAGGGTCATGAGCCAGTCGGTACACCAGTGTTGTACTTTGTCAAGGTCTTCTTGCAGGACACTGTGATCAGAGTCGTTATTAATTGCGCGATATATGGCACAGTCGTCGGCAAACAAACGGATACGAGAAGAGACATGAAGGGGAAGGTCGTTAATGTAAATAAGGAAGAGTAGGGGACCCAGGACACTTCCTTGCGGGACGCCAGACGTTACGGGGAGGGGTGCGGATGTGCGATTATTGACATGCACTGACTGATGGCGGTTAGACCGAAATTGAGCAATCCAGCTCAAAATGTTTGGGTGCAAGTTCAAACGGGATATTTTTAGTAATAGCCGTTTATGAGGTAACTTGTCAAATGCTTTTGCATAATCCAGAAAAATAGCGTCAACTTTCGTGTTTCCTTCGAGGTTAATGTGCAAGTCATGGATGAAGATGGCAAGTTGCGTTTCGCATGACAAGCCTTTGCGAAAGCCATGATGGGCAGGGTGAAAAAAATTAGCGTTGTCTAGAAAGCGCATGATTTGTGTGTAGATTACGTGTTCCATTATCTTGCAGGGTACACTTGTAAGAGAGATTGGCCGGTAGTTAAGAGGTGAATTTTTATTTCCTGATTTGTAAATCGGCACGACCTGCCCGCTCTTCCAGTCGATGGGGATACTGGAGGATGATAAAGACTCAGCGAATATTAGCTTCAAGTAAGATGCGCACACGTGTTTTGTATTTTTCAACAGTTTAGAATTGAAACCGTCTACCCCGGATGCTGATGATAACTTTAGTTTTTCTATGATTAGCATTATGCCATGTTCGGTGAATTCGATGGGTGGCATGACAGACTGTAAATGTGCAGGCGGTAACGGACCAGGAGTGGCAGGTTCAGTAATAAACACTGATGAAAACGCGACGTTAAACGCATCGGCACACTCTTGGTCAGTGATCAGTAAGTCATTATGATCTGTGAGGATGATAGTTTCTGGTACCTTGGGTTGCAAGATTTGTCAGAATTTTTGGGGGTTGTTATTCAATACACTGGGTAGGGTATCATGGAAGAAGGAGCATTTTGCGCGACTAAGAGCTAAGAGGTAGTCTTTCTCTGCCTCATAATATTTGCTCCACATCACAGGAGAATTGTGTCGTTTTGCGGAGCGGAATAGCCTTTTCTTCTTGTTTTTTATGGTTCCTAACTTTTTTGTGAACCTTGGTTTATGATGATTGGCCCGAACAGTTATAACAGGAATATATTTAGAAGCAAGTTCAGAAAGTTTGCTAAGAAATATCGACCAATTATCTTGAAGTGTGCGGTTGTGGAATTCGGAGCAGAAAATAGGGTAGAAGGAGGAAAGCTCGTTGTTGATCGCGTCGTAGTTACCTTTGTCATACAAGCGTATTGTTTTATCCCACGATTCTCGTTTCGGAAACGCAAAAGTAAAAACGAACGGCATGAATCACTTTATGGTCACTAATTCCTTTAAGCTGAGTCATTGTTGATAGAGTGGAAGGATTGTTAGTTAAAATGACATCTAGAATGGTGGCTGAGCCCTGCGTGACGCGTGTATTTTCCGACACAAGCTGAGTTAAGTTATAGTTGAAGCA
This sequence comes from Rhipicephalus sanguineus, assembly GCF_013339695.2. NCBI lineage: Eukaryota > Metazoa > Arthropoda > Arachnida > Ixodida > Ixodidae > Rhipicephalus > Rhipicephalus sanguineus. The sequence goes on from NC_051181.1 coordinate 55,410,964, forward strand.
AACATCAAGAAAATTGTTTTCAACTTGGCATTGTGACGACGGTGGATTGTCATTCCATTTAATATGAGGCAAATTAAAGTCTCCGAACAGCAAAACGTGCGCGTTGGCGTATCTTTTTGTTAGTGTGTCTAGCACACAGTTCAGTTTATCAGAAAATTCACTATTAGCTCGAGGGGGACGGTAGCACACACCAAGCAAGATATCTTGCGGGGTTGAACGAAAGAGCAACCATAAAGTTTCAAGATCACTTGGGTTAGCAACGAGCGAACAGGCCAACGTATCTTTAACAGCGATGAGTACGCCACCACCCCGGCAATGCTGGCGGTCGTTGCGGAAGACATTGAAGCCGGGTAGATCATCAAGGACCTCCGCATCGGAAATGCCATCTGTTAGCCATGTTTCGGTGAGTATTAAAAAAGCTACATCCGGATGAAAGGACAACGCTAGATATGATGTCACGTTTGGGTAAGCAACTGCGTATGTTAGTATAGATTGCTGAAAAAATAGTGGTAGGGCCAGGCGACGTTGCCGGACTTCGGGTTGTTTGACCCCGACGTAGGCATTGCTATTTGGATTCTTTTACGCATCTTGTATTTTCGTCGTAGATGTACTTTGTTGAACCTATGAACAATGTTTTGTAGCGCAGTGAAAAAGGGACCGATTTGCTCTTTGCAAATGCAATGAGATGTTTACGCGCGTTTTGCACAGGGCGAGAGAAATCTTCGCCAATTCTATAGTTTGTACCTTTTAGTTTGCGGCCATTGGACAAGACTTTTTCTTTAATCTTAAACAACGAAAATTTCATTATTATGGGGCGGTTGCGACCATTGCAGTGGCGGCCGAGACGATGCGCACGCTCAATATGCTCCGGGTTCAGGGTTATGTCCAAGTGATCTGCGCAGAACCGAATGACTTTTTCCTCTACTAGAGCGGCAGATTCAGATGGACCTGGGTCGGAAATCGCGAAGAAGATTAAGTTATTTCTGCGGGCTCGGTTTTCAGAGTCGTCGATTCGTGATTCTATGCCAGAGATAGCTCGCATCGTCTCGGAAGCGTTAGCTTCAACTGATTCGACCTGTCGCTGCAGGGTTTCTATGTTTTGGCAATGGTTCTCAACAGAGTTCATCCTTTTGGTAAGCTCAGATATTGTGCTGTTAGTCTCGACCAGCTCGCTTTTCAGGGCTTTTATCTCGGTCACTAATTGAGATTGTCCGGCGGATAACTTCTGCAATTCGGTTAGGATAGTGTTAAGATCGGGACCAGGATTACTTTCAACGTCACCCGAGGGCAGTAACAAGAGGCGCGAGACACGAACACACTCTACAGCAATCGAAAGCAAACACTGGGGGCTCGGTAGCAGTATCAAAAGGTAGTCGCTTGACTTTTTTGCAAAAAGGCTGTACGAATGACTAACCTGCATGTTGAAAAGAAGTGGCTTAGTCGACTGTTTCGTGGCACAGCCACCGAGCCCACAGGTGGGCGCGCGAGGGTTTCCGCACCTCACTGGTTTTGCACTAGCTCCATGATCGGCGCACTAATCACGAAATCAGTGTAAAGCGGCGATGTCATGTGATGACGTCATCACGTGACATAACAATATATGACATCATCACGTGACATCACGGTATATGATGTCATGATGACGTCACAAGTTTTGACTATCTATGACGTGATGATGACGCCATCACATGACGATTCTTTTTTGCATCAATCGATTGACGCCGCCGACGGTCAATTTACGTGTTTGATAAAGCATCTAAGGCTTTCGCGTTGAGATTGCGTATTGAACTTTAACAGCCTGGTCGTTAACAACCTGGTCTTACATACCCAACTGCCCTCCACAATGTCACCTCTGTGCCATGCGTGAAACAGCTTCGCTTATCATCCACTTCACAAGTGAAATGGCTCCTCAAATTTTTAAAAATATTTTGTTGTGATAGCGATTATATGGACACTCTCGACGAATTCTTGCCGTCGACGTTGCCGTAACTTTCCGTATCAAGTCCAAATCGATAACATGATTACGCGCAGTCTAGCCGCGGGTAAAAGCTCGCAAGAGCTGGCGACGAACGCGGCTGAAGCGGAGATTAAACTAGCTGGCCGTCTGTCTCCGTCGCACGGAGAGTGCATGAGATAACATCTTCCCGCGTGCGGGCCTGCCGTCGATTGCTTATCAAACAGAGAGGAAAACGCACCGCCCGTCTTTTGTAAGGAGCATGAAGGGACGCCAGGGGGGCGGGGGTAAGGGGACCGCATCGTTCGAAGGGTGCAGTCACTTGCGCGCGCGCTATCTCGAGACATCAGGAGACGGCTCGTAAACTTGCTGTGCTCTCAACGCTTACTTTGCGTTTAGAGAACTCAGAGCATGAAAACGCTTCGGTTCCTGGAGCGGTCATATTCCATTAAACCACCGTTTTGTTGAGTTACGCGGAATCGGATCCAAAAGCGTTAGCTGCTAGCCTTACTTCGTTTAACAATACAATTTGTTGGTATCACATTGATTGCTTCACCCTTAAGCAATGCTGAAGTTTTTTAACCGTGAGCTATTGACCCTCGAAAGTGCGGGGCGGACGTGTAACATGGCGTAGCCGCTTCACTGTGGGCCGTCAGCGACGGGCCCGCTACTGACAGCTGCGCATTTGCGGCTGCTCCAACCAGTAGATATGCTTTTATTAATGAGTTGATATTTTTAAAAAAAAGCAAGCAAAAAATTTGAATTAGAACCCTAGCACGTGAGCTCGAAAGGGCAGGACCTTTTAGGGGGTACTTACAGCAGAGTGATTACAAACTCGGATGTGCTGGTGGAAGGGATTACGAAAAAGCTCTTCTGGATGAAGATCCATGGATAAAGTATATCTGAGGAAAAGTGTCAACACGTTCCCACCGTTCACGTGCTCTTCCATAAACGCGAAGCAAGGAAAATTCGATATCCTAGATTTCATTCCGCGACGTCCAGAAACAGAAGAGACAGACATTTTAGCTGCACGCATGTAGTTATTACTGAACATTGCTTTCCTTACGTGCCGTGCGACGCTTGAAACTAGCTATCAGCAGCGTTTCTCGAACAGACGACGTCCGCCGATGAATCCCCGTCGCACTTTCTCGCTGCCGATAGGCCTAGACGTCACGAGCCTCTGCGGAGAGCGCGTTTTGCTGTCGAGCAGACTTGCAGAACAGAAGCTGCGTCGGCACCGTGGCATCGTCACCGTGGCTTACTAGGGACGCACGTGTGAGAGCTATTAAAGACGATAGTCTTTCTTGGGATACTTACACGGAGAAATTTTGGTCTGTCTGTCTTTCTGTTTGTCGGCACGTCACTCGATTCAGCCACTCGGCCAGAGGTGAACCACTTGCCCAATGGCCAGCCATCTTGAACGGCTGACTAGGTCCATACTTTTGTACATTGTCGATCAAAAAGCAAACATTACGCATATCTGAGGCGCAACATCACTAGGTAAGTATTAGGGGGTGTGTTCCTTTAATAGAAAATACATAGATACGCAATTCTAAAGACCCTAGTTCCTTAAGCTGCACTAAAAATGCGACTGCGCTGAAACTTGCCTTCCTCCGTGCCCTCTGCACGAGCTCATTGTTGTGTTTCGGTTTCGGTTCTGTATTGCACTGTACGAATGCCATGGGGCGCCGCTCTGACATTCCTGTTTTACCCAGGCGACGTGTAAATAAAAGAGTGTGTGGAGAGTACTCGTTGAGTGCGGACGTTTCTTCTGCTTCAGCACTTCGCGCCAAACCGCGTGTTCGGGCTGGCTGGCGTCCCCGCCGGTCGCGTTCGTTGGTCACCGCCGGTCTTCGCCTGCTGCTGCGCCGCGACTACCAGCCCGCAACACAGCACTCATGCTTCCCGGCGTATTGCCAGATGGCGTCTATGACTCACACAGCGCATCTTCTATCCTCTTTAGACGACATTTGCAGAGAAGCACGCAGATATTTTTTCAGCGGAATAATTATTGGTCCATGGTTGCGACTTCGGCAGCCCCACGATCAAGCTGCACATGTTCTGACGCGCCGCCCCAAACCCGAGACTTTGGCGCAGTTTGGCGCAATTTTCGTCGATATTATCAGGATGGCGCAGTAAATATATTTTGGCGCACTTTGGCGCAGTTGGCGCAGGAGTGGAATCACTGTGCTTATACTTGTCCCTTATGATGGAGAACGCAAGCACGTTTCACGAACCTGTGGATATGTGTAGAAGAAGTTCTTAACAGTTCTTGAACAAGGTCATCATCACCGTGATCAGTGAGCACCAACAACTGGTCATGACTTGTTATCGAATCGGGCCGTGATCGCGGTGACGAGGGGTCCATTGTGTAGTGAAACATGAGGTATAGTATTGGCCTCGAGGAGTTACGGAGTCGCCCTCTATCAGACGCGCCTCGATTGCGCGCTAGGCAGGATACCGCCGGCGCGCTCCCCGTAGGTTTTGCTGTCGGCGCTCTACAAAAACACCTCGCGGAAGCCCTCCAGGGCATTCCTGTAAGTACTTTTGAAAGGAACTGTGTTCTTTACTGTCAAAATAATCATTTTCGACGAACTGAAAGCACAAGATAGTCTACAGTCGCTGTCTCTTTGCGGAAAACCGAGCACCCGCTTCACGCTGTCACCGCGTTGGAGAACCCTGAACCGGCTTCTTGCGTGAAAGGTAGCCACTCGCTGAGTGCAAACTGTGTGAAATATCTCGTTAGAGTAGACTGCCTGTATAACCAAACGGAGCATAGCAGAAAGAAGCCTCAAGCCAGCGATGGCACGGGTTCGCCACGACTGACGGTGCCTCTGCATGTATGAGCGTCTGCATGTATGTTCGTACTGATGGTTTCGCTTTTGCTACGAGCGCGTGTTGGCACCGCGCTTTGAACTTTAGGCCGCAAAGTATGAGAATTTGTGAGTACAAAAACAACTACGGCTTCGGTGCGCATGGCAACTTTGTGATGCGCCGTCCCGAGGATTCAGTGTTTTTTTTTTTCGGCCTAAATTCATGTACGTTTCAATGTCATTTGACAAGGTGTCTCGCACTGCGTATTGATCGGTCTTCTCAGCGGGCAAACGCCGCTGCTTCTGTTTCTTTACTCAGTGCATTCGTTTCGTTTGTTGCTCACGCAAAACGTGAGCGACCATGACGCTATTTTTAATGCTCCTTAATTATCGATCCCTTTGGTTTTCAGTGAACTTGCCGCTCTCTGTCATCAACAAATTCATAGACCGAAGCTTCACCACTTCGAGATTGCTGGTGGAAGGAGAAGCAGTCTACGAGACCGAGCATGTAGTAGCATGCAACGCCAAGGAAACGAAAGAAAATACAGCAACGTTTGCCGGACTTGTTCTGCAAACGTCCGCTGTGAACTAGGACCTACATGAAATTGAAATAGCGGTGAATAAAATACAAGTTATTGCAGCAACTAGCAGCCACAAAGCAGGATAGTAATGATTTGGCGAGTACCCCAGCAATTTTGGCAGCACTGTCGTGTCTAACGCCAACAGGGTGGCATCTTTCCCACGTAAATAAATGAGGCTCCAAGAAAATACATGGGGTTGGCCGGTGGACCTATCATAGGTGGGCCGATCACGGAGGCAATGCAAAATTTATGTAGCTTATGAAGCAATGCATGCCTCATCAAATGGGAAGGTTCCTGGCGCCCCGCGTCGGCGGCGTCAACACGAGTGATGCAAAAAATAATCGTCACGTGACGGTGTCACCATATGACGTCATCACGACGTCACAAATCGCCAAAATATGTAGCGTCATTATGACGTCACATAATGTGACGTCACATGATGACGTATTCACACGTCATGGTCGCTTTGCATTGCCTCCGTGACGGTCACGGAGGCCGTGCAAAACCGCGTTAGGTGCAGAACACTTTTGGAGGGGGGCGCGGGAGAATCAGTACAACTACTCACAAGAAGAATAAGATGGCTTTCGCCTTCTAGTCATCTTTAGCGAATGCATTGCGTTTTTTTTTAATTTAACGTATCTAAACAATGACTGGCGCATCTGCAGCCGATTTTGTGGACGCCGAGCACGGGACCGACGATCAAGAGGTCGCATTGGAGGGTTCTGAGATGGTATCGCACGTGGTAAAAGGTAGCGCTTTTACCATCCTGTGGCAGATAAGCATCATTTGCCGGCGGGAAGCGCGCGCGAGCCATCGTCTCAGTGCGCGCTGTCTGCTACTCACCGAACATCGCAGGCCCGACGCAGTAACAAAAGTCTTCGTCGCGGAAGTGCTTGTTGCACACAAGACTCGTAGCGGATGGATACTTGCCGGTTCTTAGCTTTACAACCCATTCTTCACGCTGTTTCTTGTCCCGCGGTTACCAGTGCACGCTGACACTGGGCTCCTTTGCGTAAGCGCGGCACTGCGGCACCGAGCGGTAGAACGCCATGTTCGTCGCCTTCGGAGGCAGCCACTCTATTAGAGTGGTTTCAATTGAGTAGAAAATGAGAGAAAACTTCCGAATTTGAGCAGACCGCAGCGCATGTGGGACTTGAAACTCGTTTTCAAAGCACGCGGCAGTGCGCCACAAGCAGTCGACGCGGCCGCTGAGACCACGTGATCCTGCCAAGCACGTCACGCCGACGGTGGCGCCGGCGTTTCCAGTGGTGGGCCTCGAGGCCAATAGCTGTTGGAAATCGTGGATGCCTCGGCCATTTCGTCGACAAATTGTCTGTCGATAGAGCCGGCGTCATGTCGGAACCTGAAGTCACCCTTCGCGTTGGTGAGGTATAGGCCGTCGAGGCTGGTTGGTCTGGATAGTGCTACGCTGACCAACATCAGTGGATGGCGCTTGTCGTATTCGTAGACTACCTGGGCGTGTGTGGACTACGTAGCCTAGTCTACAAAGCGGCTGCCAGTCAATGTGGCATCATCCTCGGTCAGCATGAGGCCATCGCCCAGCCTCGCAAGAAATGAAGAGGACACTGCGTCGTTCTGGCAGACTAAGTGTACCTTACGGTGCGACGATGTGAACATCATACGTAACTTTCGTTAACGTATTCCTCTGGGATCGAGCAATGCTTCAATATAGCTGGCTGAATGATCGGAATACAAACGTAATGTTTATTAGACTGCTATAAAAGCAGAGCCAACACTGGAACCACAGTCGTTAATCTGATATGACGTCTGTATCGTTGGAGTACACATCCTAGGAGTATCATGCAGTGTTTGTTGCTTTCTTGCAAAATTAGATAGGCAGCACCATAACCACAATTGACGTTGCACCGCATTACGCCTACATAGGCTGTTTTTCCAAACCAGTTTATAGACCAGGCATGGCTATGTGGTAGAATACCTGATTGCCACGCAGAAGGCTTGGATTCGATTCCTGCTAGGATCCTAATTTTCATTCTTTCCATTTGTCGGCACAACGCTGCCGATGTCGATTTTTCTTAACGCTCTCGCATTTAAGTTACCAATGTCTGTTCTCGCCATTCCTGCGTAGGTATAAACTGTCAGTCACCTGCGGCGCATACCCGTACACCGTGGCCCGTGGTAAACGGGTATGTGCCACACGTGTGTTGAGGAAAGTGTTTGACGATATACGCGACAGGATTTTCGCGTTATTCATGTAATGATCCGAGATTCATAATCGTCAAATCCTCTTACCCTCCTATGCTAATTTTAGGGGCGAAGCTCCTCTTAGTCTAACCTTGTCACGCGTCCGGCGTAAGGTGTCAGTCGTAACCGGCAGTATACTACGACCCATCACCGATCCTTTGCAAACAGCCCACTACTTCGTCTTTGCAAACATCCCACTACGATCCATCACCGATCCATTACTTCACCGACCATAAAACCGTTATAACGAAGAGGGAACGGATGCCGTGTCTAGCTATCACTTACGATTAATAAAATTTTTTGTATAAATATATTGCTACGCCCACTTCTTGTTTCATTTTGATGTATTCTGGTTTGACCAGTAAGGAGGTTATCAACGCTCGACGCTGTCCGCGAAGCAGTGTTCTAGACGCGTCGCGATTGTAGTAGGTCGTTTTGTTAAGATTGCGCAACGCACGCGAATGTTCCAGCTTTGTCGAGAGATAACGCCGCCACCAGCAATATTGCTGGAAAGTTCGATGGCGCCTGTATAAAAGCCGACGCGCTTGACCGCTTGTCAGTTGATCGACGGTCGACGCTCTGTTCGCCGCTATCAGTGCATACCGAGTGTATCGCTGTAAATTAACTTTCCGTTTCTCGGCCACAAGTTCGGCCAAATAAACAGTTTCATCTTGAAAACGCCGACTGCTGTCTTAGTCGACGTCACGACCACGTGACAATATACAGTGTTTGTCACGTCTTTGATGATGTACTGGGCTATCGCTTTGATTACTGCTGGGTGAAACCACTGAAGATTTCACGGTGTAACCATGATTGCTTCATGAGCTTCGCCCAAGCTCTTCACCATTCACCCGTGGATATGCTGTGAATTTTTTTTGTCTACACCAAGTTAAAGAGGCGATCATGAGAGCACCCAGACGTAGGCGGCTAGATAGGTAGATAGATACGTAGAGAGAAACGCTCAAAATGCCAAAGGTACACTAAGAAATGCTTCGCAATTAAAGCTCACAGTGTCCCTTATGCATTCGCCTAAGACGACTCGTAGGCGAAAGCAGCCTTCTTTTTCTTGTCAGTCTGCATACTGGTCCTGCCCCGCACCCCTCCGAAAGCTTTCTGCACATGACGTGCTTTTGCGCTGCCCTCATGATCGGAGGCATTGCAGGCTTTCAGCACCTAACCTGGTTTAGCAGTGCCTCCGTGATCGATCCACCTTTGACCAAGCGACGATGTCATGTGAGGACGTCACTGCGTGACATCACGTTATATGATGTCATAATGATGTCATACATTTTGACGCCTTGTAAAGTCATGATGACGCCATTCCGTGACGTCATCACGTGATGCTGTTTTTTTTCAGTACTCGTGTTGACGCCGACGCCGCTGGAGCCGGACGGTCAATTTTCGCGTTTGATGAGACATCTAAGGCTTTGGCCTTAAAAAACACGGTGTCCAATAATATTGTCAAACTCACTATGAAATGGCGATAAGCCAATAATTTAAACATAATATATTCTTTTGAGAAAAGTCAATGGAATCTGAGTTATATCTTTGTAGGCGTGATTGTAAGGGAGTCTTTCCTTGAAATTTTGGTATTGCTTCCAGTTTTTTGCGTAACACAGAAGGGAACTTTAATTTTAGGGCAGCAACTCCGTTTTTGACTACATTCAAGCAAATTCTCAGCTAGTCCAGTTTCAGGTGTTCCAAGCAATTTTCTCCCACAGCTGTTGGTAACCTCGTGCGGCAGTCTTTTTACAAAAGTAATTGGTTGGGTCATGCACTGATTTTTCATCTTAAGAGCCACGTTGCACTGCCTATTTAGCTGTATTTGCTTCCGTGCGAAGGGGTATTTTGCATTGTTCCCCTCTTACGGGTGAACGCTAAGAAAGGCACACTCGCCCCGGCCCATTGGCTCCCCTCGCAATGTTCCGCTCTTTTTTAAAAGATTATCTTTTCAATTACTTTTCCTTTGTTTCCTTTCACAGTAGTCTTTGCAATATCTGCCATATATTGTGTGCTGTGAAGTGTTATTTTATACGTTCTGTTTTGTAAGAGGTCTTTCGTGCATATTGAGATTGTAAACATGCCCACAGGAATGACCCTGGAGGGCGCTTTAGGCACACGTAAAAGTTAATAAATGAATTGTGAAAGCTGCTCTAGTGCATTTATGGAAATTCAATGTGCACCTTTCAGTTTACACAACTACTTTATAACCTGAATTCGTTCCGTTAGCCAAATGTACCGTGTATGTTCCCAGTCTTCATAGTAACGTTTGATCGTGTAGTGCTGCTTGGTGTGCTCCAGCACTTGGGCACAGTTAAAAAATCACCTGTTTGCCAAGCGCATACGAACAATAAAGTTCCCTGCAGCATCTTTCATAGTTCTCGCTGTATCGGGCTTTAAAATTCCTGGTTTTAGGCAGCGCCATCAAGCCAGCTCTCGTCCAGAAAACGCTACACGGTGGGTCTCTCCGTTGCCTGTACGCACAGCCACTTTATATCGGTGCGCGACCTGCCAAAAGCCGCCTTAGTTACGCATTCCGACTAATTGTTCATATTCATTTATAAACCGGTCAACGCTCTGACCCTCGCGTCAATTTCATTTACAGTGTTTCGCTATTAGAAAACTTCTCGGGTTGTGCTGCTCCTTCAGGGGACGTTTACCTTCCTCGCAGACTTTTCTTCTTGGGCTGCCTGCGCAACAACGCTTCCGAAAACTTCATCAGCCCATGGGCCTACGGTCAGAGAGATGCCAATGCGCATGCATTGGTAACATGATTAGCAGCAAGAAATGCTCAGAATCCCCTAAGCAGGACTCGAATTTTGCGTCTTTCGATCAAATTTCAATGTATTCCCACATCACGACATTTCTGGGAGATTTTAAAAGATTCACTGCCGATCGATTAGGCGTTTTCTTGCCTTGACGTCGAATCCCGGCCGTGGCGGCCGCATTTTCGATGGAGGCGAAAATGCTAGAGCCCTGTGTATTTAGATATAGGTGCACGTTATAGGTCCCCAGCGTTTCTCGATCATACCAGTTGCGAAACTGCATTGCGAAACCCGGACATGGCATTGGCCGATTCTGCGGGAGTTAGCAGATTGTCGCGCCATTTGGGAGCGGCAATACAAACCACTAAGACGGCGCGGCGCCGCTCCCTGCGCGCGCTTCTCGCAAGTTGCTAAACGCCGCACGCAACACTGGCGTCGTTGCGAGCGTTTATTAGTTCGTTTTTTGGCCAACAGAGGACGCGACAGTTACCACACTCCCGCAATTTCGGCCAATGGCGTGTTCAGATTTTGATAAATAGAGCCTCTGGGGAGTTTCGCAACGCGTATGATTGAAGAACTCTGATAGAACCCCAAGTGGTCAAAATTTCCGCAGCCCTCCGCTACGACGTCTCATAATCATATCGTCGTTTTGGAATGTTAAAGACGAACAATTATTATTCATAATATGAAGGAACAAATTCTGCAACTTCATCGTGACAGAAATGCAACATGCAGTTGAAACTCGAGATAACAAAACCTCAATTTATGACGTTTCCAGCCTGACAGGCGCTCATAACGTTCAATGCTGTCATGAACCCGTATTTACGAAACTAACTTGGCACCAGATGGTCCGAAAGGCGGCGGCGGTTGCTTTCCTCATTTCATGATCTAAATGGCAGATAGCGTTGTCTCGTCACAACATTCTCGCTCCGCCCGCTGGCACAATTCTTTCGCCGAATCTTTGCATATCGGCAGCTGCTCATTGCTTCACGTAACCGTCTCTATGTCCTGCAGTACTGCCCAGACATTGAACTCTCCATGTCCGCGTGACATGAGAGACTTGATGAATTGGCTGCCATTGCACACATTTTACCCGCGCAGCCGTAGGGGCGGCACGAACAATGGCGCGGCACCTTCGGAGGGTCGCTATAGTGGGCATAGACCACAGACTGTTCAGTATAAACAAACTCCTGGGCCATCGGCTAACGAGAGCCTTGCGTACGCTTTAAAAGCGTTAAAACGATTTCTTGAACAAAGCGGCATGGCTGGCTATTAAAGCAATTACATTCCTGTAACTTATGTATGTCCAACTTAATATATTAATTAGAACTAACAGACGCTGAGGCCAAGGAAAGTATACGGGATGTTATTTCTATTAGTTGTGATATATATGTCAAGAAATTGAAGTGGACGAAAAGATAACCTGCCGCCGGCAGGGACCGAAGCCGCAACCTTCGAATAACAATGCCAGGTGTAAATGCACAGATATACCCGGGAAAGCGGACGGGAGGATGACCACCGCCGTAGCTCAATTGGTAAAGCATCGGACTCGTTGTTCGAAGGTTGCAGGTTCGGTCGCTGCCGGCGCCAAGGTATCTTTTCGTCCTCTTTAATTTCTTCACATATATATCCCAATTACTGCAAATAACATCCACTATAATTTTCTTGGCTTGAATTTCTGTTACTCCTCATTATTATTGTGTCTAACAAAGAAAAATGAGCCCTTAAAGGGCCCCTCACCAGGCCACATAGAAAATTTTAGTTAGACGCTGGAAGCTGTTGTGTGCCGAATGAAGAGCAGTATGCCGCAAGAATTTTTCAAATCAGTTCATTACGAGCTGAGAAAAACAATGATTTGTAGCGGCGCGAAACCATGATGCGAGGAGGCGAGTTTCAAACCCTTGCCACTCACCCCGTGTAGCCTTAGCAAGCCAAATCCCTTCCCTGCCCTCTTCACTTCACACATACGCATGAATACGTCATGCGCATGCATGGTCACGTGCGCATGACGTGCCCGAGCCATCCCGAGCACGCGAGCGGCGTTGCACGGCCGCTACCTTTTTTTTTTTTTTTTAAAGACGATAGTCTTTCTTGGGGAACTTAAACGCAGAAATTTTGGTCTGTCTTTCTGTCTGTCTTTCTGTCTGTCCTGTTTAGAAAAAATTTATTTACACTATGTACAGAGTATACATCCTGCGTGACATATCAGTGTTCAAGGGACACATTCACATTTTCACAATTGTACATCACAAAAACTAACACTTTCACATAGGGCGAACAGCAGAAGTCTGATCAACATAACAACAAACGAGCATAGCTCACAATTGACACAATAGGGAATAGGGGAGAAGGGTAAATGGGCGGGTGACCATTCTCTTCCATCGTGTACATCACCGTGGTGGTAGATTCACTAGGACATGAGATATCAAGGTGGCGAACACAGATCAAAAGGTCGAGAAGACAAGCACATAAACTCCGAACCGACGGTGCGGCCTAGCACCATGTCGGCCGAAAAATAAGTTGAACTCGATCACGCTCAACGCCGACAAAAGGGCATGACCAATGGCGCAGAAACTCGCGCTCCCCCAAGAAGAAAAGCTCCTCAGAGAGGAACGCGAGGATCTCACGCCTCATGCGCCCCAATATCGGCCATAAAGCACGTCGACGGCAATTCCCAGCGACAGCTTCGCAGCGATTGCGCCAAAGGCTGAACAGGCCGGCAACTAGTAAAAGTGCCGCGAAGTGCCCTCGTGGGAACCCCCCGCCGGACACGAACCCTCGGACACCTTGTCCACGAAAACCAGCATGGACCGCACGCCAAAAAAGTCGGGCGACCACGCATTCGATCGTCGCATGCCGGTTGGTCTCAACCATGACGCAGTTCGGGCAAGTGGCGCTGCGTACCACCTGCCATCGTTGCAGCCGATCTCGAGTGGGGAGCAAGCCCCAGCCCCATCGCCAAACGAAGTCACGAAGGTGACCCGGCAACGCCGCTGCAGTCATGTGCTTCCACGGGCGACTCATTACCGCTTGCCGGTGTCGGGGTACTAAAGGCTGCACTAGGGCGGCCATTGTGTCCACTACTTTCGCTTCGGCTACATCGATCTCGGGACATGTAGTCTCTAGACGGCGGTGGAAGGCTAGGAGGGCACGATACACAGTCGGTAAATGAGAGGACTGCGGACCACAGTTGAAAGGACCAGCGGGCACTAGGACACGTAGGGATGGGCCCAGGTGGTAACGCGCGAGTGTCTGCGCAGGCGTACCATCATTATTTAAAACGCGCAATAAAGTGCGGAGGGACAGGATGGAAGCTGTAACGGCCACGTCGGGGAACGCGAAGCCTCCTCGGCTGCGCGGTTGCGCTAACGTGGGGCGCGATAATAATTCCGTACCACCAGACCAAAAGAACGAGGTGATTAAACGCTGAACTTTCTGTGAAACGCGGAGCGGGGGTTTGACGGTGTGACATAAGTACCAAAATTTGCCGAGGTAAACCGATTGCGACAAGTACCGGCGTTCTAAAAGGGGAAAATCGAAGTGCTTAGCAGCGTCTATGTTTTCTGTTAGAGATTGTATAACAGATGCCCAGATATTTTCGTGTATACCGAAAGCATTATAAGTGACACCTAGTATCTCCATGGTGGGGGACCATTGCAAAGGCAACGTGATGTTAATACGTCCGGCAGAGTTTCCAATGAAGAAATACTGACTTTTTGACAAGTTTAAACGAGCACCGGATATCCCACCGAAATGGAAAAAGGCATTCAGGACGTGCTGCAGTGACTGTTCGTTGTGTATGTACAGAGTAATATCATCGGCATAGGCAGTTACTTTAACTTCAGTGCGGCCAGGAAGGGGTAAGCCACGAATCTGTGGATCTCGTTCGATAGCCTTTAAAAAGGGCTCTAAGGCAAGGACGAATAAGACAGGGGAGAGAGGACAACCCTGACGGACTCCTCGTGTAACCTGGAATGGGCGGCTCTCGCGCGAATCTAGGAAAAGGGTACTCTCGGAGTTAGCGTACATAGCACGAATGAGGCGAATGAACTTGTCAGGAAAACCGAATGATTGTAAGACGTTGAATAAATAGGTATGTTCAACGAAGTCAAAAGCTTTTTCCTGATCTAAGGAAACCAGTAACCCCTGGGCGCATCGTCCAGTGGTGTACTGTATTATGTCACGCGTGAGCCAGGTATGACTATGAATGTCGCGGCCTGGAATGGAACAGACTTGATGGGGAGCTATTAGCGATGGAAGAGACGGACTGATGCGGCGTACCAGAATGTTAGCCAGGAGTTTGTAATCCGCATTGAGAAGGGTAATGGGGCGCCAATCTTCGGGTCGCATGGATTGGGAGTCTTTCTTGGGTATAAGTGTGATACGGCCGCTACGGAAAGAGTGCGGGAGGGAAAGATCGTGGAAACAGCGCCTGATGACACGCGACATAAATGGGCCAATAATGGGCCAAAACTCGATGTAGAACTCGACGGGGAGGCCATCGGGTCCAGGGGCCGAACCCTTTTTCATTGCATTTAAGGCATCTTTGATTTCAGAATCCGATGGTGGCGATAGGAGAGTGTCAGAATCCGCGTTAGAGTAACGGGGTAAATCTTGTAGGAGGGAGTGCAAAGAACCCCCTGCGGCAGAACTTACGCTAGTAGCTGACTGAGCCATAAATTCAAAGTGGCGCGTGAAAGCCTGGAAGTCGCGTGAGCCAGTAGCGGCAGGAGCTATAGGGCGTAGCGTGTGAGCAGGCGAGCCGCACGGACGGATGAGCGCCCGGCGTGCATACCGGAGGACCTCAGGGTGTGCACATGGCGCACGTCTACAGCGCCAAGCTGCCGCTGAGAGTGAAGAGGCGCGCATGATACGCTGGTACCTGTCTACTAGCTCTGCTTGCCATGCACGCATGACGGGAGAGGGGCACGGGTCCCGGTGGGCAATGCGGATTTTCTGCATTAAAACGTTGGCGTCCTGCGTCACACGAGCGCGAAGTGCCCTACCCGACGCACTGCAATGGTGACGCCATTGTTCTTTCAGATGATCCCAGTCAGTGAGATTTGCGCCAATAAGTGATGCGTGTAGTGCTCGGGACAAACCTTGGGCCGCTTGAAAGTCTTGAAGGACGCGGCAATCCAGACGCCATGGCCTCTGAAGCGCCGGCGTCCCCGCAGGCAGGTGTAAGGTCAGCGAAACCGGGCGGTGGTCACTTATATACACGGGTGTGGGTGGTAGTGACAGCACCTCAACATTGCGTACAAAGGCCATGAGGCCGGGGGATACATATGCTCGATCAAGTCGACTGCTCGACGTCGCGCGACGCCAAGTATAAACATACCTCCCGCCATACGTACGGTCATATACATCTGTCAGTGACAACTGTCGTACTAGACGCTCAAGTTCTTTGGCATTCCAGTTAGACCGGCCTCGACCTGGACCTCGGACGTCAGTGTGGGAGTCTAAGACACAGTTGAAATCTCCTAAAAGTACCAAATGTCGAGAATTTAAAAGGTAAGTGTCGAGGGAGCGAAAAAAAGCGGCAGAGTTTGCGGACACCGCCGGCCCATAGATACTATCTGTCTTTCTGTTTGTCGGCATGTCCCTCGATTCAGCCACTCGGCCAAAGTTGAACCACTTGCCCAAGGGCCAGCCATCGTGAACGGCTGACTAGGTTCATACTTGTGTACATTGTTGATCAAAAAGCAAACATTACGCGTATCTGAGGCGCAACATCACTAGGTATGTATTAGGCGGTGTGTTCCTTTAACAGAAAATACATAGATACGCAATTTTAAAGACCTTGATGGTATGCGTTTAACGTTGAGACAGTAACGCGTTTATTAAAAGATTGCCACAGCTGAAGCGATCAGCAGTCCAAGCCGAGCAAGCGCGAGCGCCAACAACAACCGTTTTCGTCTTCTTCTATCGCAGGCGTTCTTGTCTGCGCCCTACCATGTTACAAATCACTCCCCCGCGGAAAAGGAGCCATCCTGGCGACCTAAGGAACAGGTACAACTGGTGGGTCATAATGCGGCTTCAGTCGATCGACGTGAACAGTCTCGCGGCCGCGACGACGGCGGTCCGTTGATCATTGAACAGGCTCAATCATATAGTTAACTGGGGATGCTTGACGTAGGACGCGGTAGGAGACTTCGTACTTAGCCAGTAGCTTTGTGGAAAGGCCAGGAGCGGAGGAGGGAACGCGAAGCCACACCAACGTTCCAGGCGAATACGACTGAGGAGGCAGGTTTTCATCGTGACGGTCCTTCTGGCCCTACTCGCCCTACAATGTTACAACCCTAGTTTCTTAAGGTGCGCTGAAAATGCGACTGCGCTGAAACTTGTCTTCCTCCGTGCCCTCTGCACAAGCTCATGTTGTGTTTCGGTTTCGGTTCAGTATTTCATTGTACGAATGACAGGGGGCGCCGCTCTGGCATTCCTGTTTTACCCAGGCGACGTGTAAGTAAGAGAGTTTGTGGAGAGTACTCGTTGAGTGCGGACGTTTCTTCTTCTTCGGCGCATCGCGCCAAACAGCGTGTTCGGGCTGGCCGGCGTCCCCACCGGTCGCGTTGGTCACCGCCGGTCTTCGCCTGCCGCAGCGCCGGGACTACCAGACCGCAACACAGCACTCGTGTTTCCCGACGTATTGCCAGATGTCGTCCATATCTCACGCAGCGCCTCTTCTATCGTCTTTAGACGACATTTGCAGCGAAGCACGCAGATACGCGGCCCATTTTTTTATGTAGCGCCCGTGGGCGTTTTGTCGGCGTTCTCTGTTGTGTACTGCCTGTTTCCGCGGGACGGGCATGAAAGTTGAGACATTTGTACGGGCACGAGAGTGGCGGTATCATGAGCCAGTGCCGCATTAACGCTTACTTGGACGCGGTAGAATAAATGAGCATAATTAGTGCTCGAAGGCACCAGAACATTACTTTCGTTTCTAGGGCTGGCGTCTGCTCGATGCGCTAACCGCGGGGACACGAACGCATGGGAAAGGGAGGCACAATAGCCCCGCATCTCGCTGAAATTCACGAAAAAAAAAATGAAAAAGACGCACACATTCTCTTTGTGTGTCTCATTATTTCTCTCAAGTTTTATTAATCTATCCAAGCAACAAATTACACTAACTACACGTGTCGTGTCAAATAATTATCGCAGTGTCACGTGCTACTGTTGGCGACGTCAGAGCACTGCCATCTACGTAGGGCTATTTTCTCATGTACGTCATCCCCTTATTCTCTAAAGCGCGCGCCCGCGAGAGGAAGGGCAAGCAGCGTTCACATTGAAATTCGGCCCATTTCCGCGGCGCGTAGCGTTGCAAATTTTGGCAGACATGATCGTGAACGCCCAGTGTATGCATTGCGCTCGTTAGCTCAAAATTGTCAAACCTGGTTAGGGGCCCTTTAAAATTCCCCTTGTTTCGTTCAAGTTAATATATGTATGTCCTACTTATGATGTGTTGATAATTACGATGCCCATATGCGGGGACGCACCTCTATGGTGATTAGGGAGGGACTTTATAGCAATTGCATTTCCAACATTTTTTTTACGTTATGATGCTGTTCTTGGACATGTATTTTATTTTACCGTATCCTACTGTTTGTGAGTGTGTTGTATGCTCGATCCGTTCAAGGCCTAAGGAAGCAGCCGGCGCGTCATTTCTCCGCCAGCATCTTCTTCCCATCATCTAAATAAAAAAATATCCTAACGCAGGTCCCCTGACAAGGTCAATGTCTCGCACTCAGAAACAGACGGCAAGCCTACAGCCATGAGGTCCTTGCAGTGCGGCGTGTGTGAGAAAGTTTTCAACCGCAAGTCGCAGCTGCGAACACAGTTGTTCGCTCATGTAGGTGAAAAACGGTATGACTGTGACGTGTGCGGCAAGAAAAACACGCAAAAGAACAACCTCGTGATCCGTTCGAGCGTTCGTCGTGCCCGGCCACGTTCACCAGCCGCGAGACTCAGAAAAGGCACATGTTGACCCACACTGGAGAACGACCGCATCAGTGCAACGTGTGCGGAAGCAGATTCGCCTTGAAAGCAAGCCTCGCGTACAACCCACAGACTCATTCGGGGAAGACGACGGTCGCCTGCACCGTGTGCCGCCGAAAATTTTTCCCGAGAGACGCGCTCCGGCGCCACGGCCGTACACACACTGGCGTGAAGCCGTACACCTGCCACCTGTGTCCCGCTGCGTTTGCGATGTTAAATACGCTGAAAGGGCACGTTGTAACCCACACCGGTGAGCGACCTCACAGGTGCAACGTATGTGGACAGAGTTTTACATCGAGATGCAATCTTTGGCGGCATAAGATCATTCACTCGGGTGTAAAGAAGTTGGATTGTCAGTCCTGTAGCCGCAAATTTATTTCTAAACAAGCACCAACTAGGCACACCAGCACGCACACGGGCGAGAAGCCGTACGCCTGCCACGTATGTCCCGCTGCATTCGTGGTGATGAGTACGCTAAAAGCGTATGTTCTGACCCACACCAGTGAGCAACCTCATATGTGCGACGTACGCGGAAAGGGGTTTAACCGAAGAGGGAACCATTGACGTCATCAGCGTATTCACTCAGCGAGTAGGCAAACTTGAGTGTAACATATATGTAGCTGAACAAATTCATAGTGATTAATGTAGACCTCAATTTTTGCATCTACAAAAACTGCAATGAGTGTAGCTCGAACTCCAGATTTTGGATGCGAAGTATCTTATGGCGGAGTTCAATCCGGTGGTGGTGGTGGTGGTGGTGTGCGGCGTGACCACCCTTACTGCGCATGCGCACACCCTCTCCACACACCTCCTCTCCACTCCCCCTCACCATTCCTCCTGTCCTCTTCCCCTCTCCCCTATCCCCTCTCCGCTCACCCTCTCCCCTCCTCTTCTCCACATCCCCTCTCCCCTCCCCCTCTCCCATTCCCCTCTCCACTTCCCCTTTCCACTCTTCCTCTGAAACGCGGGCAAGACATGCCGAAAGTCTCTCCTGCGCAACGCCGCGATGAGCACCAGCGCATGCGCGTCCCCTCCCCTCTCTCTCCTCTCCTACGCTGCCCCCCTCTCGCACGCCTGTCGACCGCGTTCCCCGCTCGCCCTGTGAGAATTAACGGCGAGGCTAGAGGGAAGGCAAGACGCGCGTAGCATGCATGAATTGGATTCAGCAGTTGCGGTCACATTGTCACATTTTACATTACAGGACGCCTGTGGGCAATGCCAAGCGGGCGAGTCCTCCGGCATTACTGTGTTTTCATTTGAGCGTGTATACGCAGTTTTTCTTGTAGAGGTGCTCCTAGATATCGTCGCAATATGCACAACCAAAGTAACTGATCAACGTAATACCTATTGTGGCTTCTTTTGAAAGTTTTTTGGTTGATGCGTGTGACCTGTTTTCTGCGACAATAAAATATAACGTTTATTTAGCCTGTACTCTGTCGTACGTTGTGCACAGATTTCTTGACATGTATATGCATAGGGAACTTGTGAGCGCAGTGCAAAGTCGATATTATACTATTCTCTACAACAAATCCCTTTTTATGCGATGAAATGCTGTTCAATACTTTGCATACGGTGGTTGAACCTTCACTATGACGTACCACTCGCTTCTAGTGTGACTGCACCAACTTGAATCTTTGGCAAGTGTTTCTAGCAGTCGTCCCATCATACTTTTCTATTGTATCCGCAACACTGCAGAAAGCTTTCTGCGCTCAGTTCACAGTCACCGAATGGGAACCTTTTTTTTGGTTAATTACTCACACGCGACCCTTATGATTAGGACATACCCGGAATAAAATCAGTGTACATGCAGCAGGCATCATGATTTCATTACCTGCGCATTTCTGTCCTTCAAGAGTATACACTATTTGAGTATTGCTGATCATACCATATATGAGATCCAAAGGAAGGGCTGTTTCTTTGCGCTAGACAACACATTAATTAGACCTAACAGCGAAGAAAGCCAAGGAAAGAATAGGCGATGGTATTCTGTAGGAAGTATGACGTAAATCTGAAAAAAGTAAAATGGACGAAAAGATAACTTGCCGCTGGCAGGGAGCGAACCTGGAACCTTCGAATAACGCGTCCGATGCTCTACCAACTGAGCTACAGCGGCGGTCATACCCCCGTCCACTTTATGGGGCATATATGTGCCCATACTTAGGCGTATCCACCGGGAGGGGCAAGGGGGCTCTACCCCCCCCCCCCCACTGATAATTGCTAGGGGGGCTCCGCCACCCCCCCTCCCAACGCAGCAATAACGTAATTTTGTAATAAAATTTGTCCTACGATTCTGCTGTGACGACTGTCCTCCGTGTGTCATGTCAACGCACTGTAGGCTGCCTGCGGGGCGGGCTGCCTATTCCACGCTTGCGCGCCTTGCGCTCGCGCACTGCAGAGGAGGCTGTCGCTAAGCAGCAACATCACAGCAATCTGTCATGACTTTGTTTTGTTCTGGCTGGCCTGAAATTTAAGTAATCGGCGACGCAAATATGAGCGGGAACCAGTAAACGTTTTATAGTCCGATCAAACGCTCCCCTTTTTCAGGAAATTCAGTTTCTTTCTTTGAAAACGAATAGCATCGCCGCTGCTCCATATTCAAGCTGCCGAGGGTTGAACAGTGTGCAGAAGTGTCCAGTATTTTAATTGTGCCTAGACAGGACAGCTAAAATAGATTCCCACTTTAGTCTCCGATTAGCCTGCTTCACTTGGCTTATCATAGGGCAGCCTGCGGCGATTGCGGCGGCTTGTAACAAGGCAGTGGATTCGAGCACAATGAGAAGCCCAGCTTTCACGTTTGCCCCGTTACTTGATCTACCTCACCAGGGAGATGATCAGCGTCCACGGTCTTCTGGACTAAGAAGGCTGCCCACCTGCAAAGGATTGTGTCTGTTCCTAACATTCTTTATTTCTCTCTCTACCTCTTTGTCAGCAACAATGAGTTCACAGAGAGTTGTACACGCGCAAGAACAGCTCAACATCATTATGCTACAACTTAAAGTATCCATTATACACATAATAATCCATCTCGCCCGCTGCTTTAGGCAGCCGCTGCCAATGTGATTGGCGGGCAGCCTTCTTAAATTACGTTCAGAAAGAGACACTGTCTGGCTATTCCGTAAAAAATGAGTTATTGTTCAGCACAGTGATATGCTGCTTATTGTGCATACTTCATTTTAACGCCGCAAGTTTTTGCAGACTTGTGACGCCGCGTAACAAGGAGGCGATTTTATGGCACATAGAAAATTTTTGACGAATAGCGAAGAATCAATGACAAACGATACGCCGTATTGGAAATAGTTCGTTATTATTTCATTTTACGGAGTCATGCATAAGTGGTAATTACCCGGCGGATTACTTACGCGTCGTGTTGTTACGTCGTTTTACGAGCAGGTGGACCCCGAAAATTTCGACCAATCATTAACAGCTAACGACCTATACGGAAGGAAACAATGTGGGGTAGTTTAACGTTATAATAGCCCACATTTGTTAAAGGAAAATTTCAGCTTACACAGTTTATGTAGGCTGTTTACTTGGAGGAACCCGAGGAAAGAAGTAAAGGGCCACTTCACCGCTTTTTTGTTCAACCCGCCACCCAAGCTGGGAAAAGTAGAAGGGCAAAGAACGACACCTAGTATACAAGTTTGCAGTCATTTATGATCTTATAACTACACACAACTAGCCCAACGTGGTTTCCTTAAGTATTAATGGACTGAACTTGAGCTTCTCGTTTAGAAAGACTATATTCGAGGGCTCTAACAGTAAAGAAGTTGGCACTCGGCTTATTCTGAAGAGTTCTGCAAAGTATCTTGCTTTGTCAGCCACATGCTTTGTTTAATGAGTGAGAATTTAAGGTACTAGAGTCATAGCAGGTTCTTCATACTCATCGTATTTACAACGCCAAACTGAGACTGTGAAGTTTGCAGATGTAATGCTCAGATGAAGAACAGGTTAAATGTGGCTGCACTTCTTAAACTTCACGGTAATATTTCCAAAATATTCTTAAACACTGCTGTGTTGTCGCGGTATAGGGCGGGCCAGCCTGCACAATCTGTTTGTGCAGATTCTTCCTTGATTTAAAGCAAACAGCCTTGAAAAGCAAGTGACCTGATCAGCTCGATGAATATAAAAAATCACCCCACACAGACACACACACACACACACACACACACACACATATATATATATATATATATATATATATATATATATATATATATATATATATATATATATATATATATATATACATATATATATATATATATATATATATATATATGTCTGTGTGTGTGTGTGTGTGTGTGTGTGTGTGTGTGTGTGTGTGTGTGTGTGTGTCAGCCGTTCTTTTATATATATTCGTCAGCCGTTCTTTTTGTTTGGAGAAGCTGACCTGCATTCGGTGGGAACAAGACTTGCGCAATGCATTAACGAAACAGAGGTTAGCAATAGCGCGCTTCACTAATTTTGAATGTGCTGAACTATGCGGAAGTAGCTTTTTATTCTCGCGAGGGTGATATTTCCAACAACGATAGCTGCTGGCCAAAGTTAGTTGGATGTCTAAAAACTGGATGACATTATCAACAGGAACTTCATGCGTAATAACTAGCTCGTCAACGCACTCGCGAAACATGGAAATCGCTTAAAACTTGAAAAACAGCTCAAGGATAGGACGAAAGAAAGTGACACAAGGACGGGCGCTCACTGCCAACTGAAATTTTTATTGACGAAACCAAGAGTAAGTAGATAGACGAAAGAGTGAAAAAACGATAGGGTTACAAGATTTTTGTCACGTGCGTGACGTCAAACAGCTCATTTCTTTTTCTAACAATTAGTGTGACTGAACGCTTATACATCGACCACCCCTTTGGTGGATGACAAAGGCCTCAAATATCTCCCACGCGTGCCTTTGACAATAGCGTTTTAGGATGGTGACGTCAGACAGTGGGGGGGTGCACCCATGCCTGGCACAATGAGTGGCTAAATTACTACCGGTACCAGTCCTTAATGAATTGGCATATTCGCGAAGCCTATCCTTGATGCACCTCCCAGTCTGTCCCACGTACACACTGCCGCACGAGCACGGAGTCACATACACGACCCATGTCGCACGCTCGGTGAATGGCTTGGCGTGCCACTTCGAAGAGCTCGCTCTGCTTCCTTCCCTTTTGTTCACATGGCGGCACATGCCGCCCAGTTTGAAAGGTGCCGAAAACACGACACGGACACCACCAGCGCGTCCAGCCGCCTTCTTGACCCGATGTGAAACACAGGGGATCACTGCCACATTGCGGTTCGGCTCTCGTTCCTCCCGAGTACGACGCCCCTGTACCTCCGTCAGTAGCACCTCAGCCAATGACACAAGCAACTGTCGTGGAAATCCCGCGGCCAGCAGCCTCTCAATTTGGTTTGAGAAACTAGGTTGCACCAAATGCGCGCAGGAGCGGAACAAGGCATTCCTCATGGCGGAAAGTGCAATGATTCTTTTCTCAGACTTCGAGTGTGCGGAGCTGAACGGCAGAAAACTCTTCTTTGATCGGGGGCGAATATTCCCAGCAGGCGTGATCGTGTTGAAAGTGCAGGACCAAGTCAAGAAACCTAATACTGTTGTCGGAGCACAATTCGCTGGTGAGCTTCAAAGACCCCAGAGTGCGCTCGAAGGTCCTGATGATGCTTTGGGCTTTCTCACCATATGCCCCCGGTGTGGATGTAAAAAGAATAGGAAAATCATCCACATACCGGAACGCATGAACCACCCCCGAACCATCCATCCGTTCAGACAATTCACCGTCATACCGGGCCAACAGAAGATCATTGAGAACCGGTGCTTGGCAGGAGGCGATACACACTCCTGCCTTTTGCACATAGTGGGTGCCGTCGTACGCTATGAGGGAGGAACACAAATAGAAGTGCAGCAGCTCAAGAAACTTACCCGTGTTGGCACGTGACAAAAATCTTGTAACCTTATCGTTTTTTTTTCACTCTTTCGTCTATCTACTTATTCTTGGTTCCGTCAATAAAAATTTCACTTGGCAGTCAGCGCCCGTCATTGTGTGACTTTCTTTCGTCCTGTCTTTGCGCTGTTTTTCAAGTTTTAAGTTATGTATCAACTAGCACGCCTTTCGCCGCTTCTCCAGTATGGAAATCACCTCAGTCACAGTGTTATTTGAATCAGACTCACCTTGTGCTTGTGCTGACTACCTTGTGCTGTATGCGCCCGAGCCCGTCGAGTGCTCTACCACATACCCGCCTCGTGTGCGTTAATGCAAACATAAATGATATCACATCTACATCACAGTCAGTCGTGTTATACACATATCGCGCTTTGACTATTTCCACGAAACACTCATGAACAGGTAGAACTATTCGCACATGTAGGAGGCTCCACAAACAAGCCTTATATCTCTCACACATTTTATCTCGCTCAGTGCTCTTGGTTTGCGAGGCGGTGTCGCCGTCTGTGAGCGGTGAAGTGAAGTACTGCGTCATGACACTAACGAGCGCCGATAGGGAGCGACGTGGCGACGACGCAGTTAGGGCGTGTCGGCCCTCCAGGAACGCTGCCCACGCTCACATCGAGCAGTCGCCCTAGTCGCAGCCATAGAGTTTCATATAGATACACTAGAGCGAACTCTGCCGCTAGTGTCTATGGGAGCTGCAATGCATGGCGCTTCAGCCAGCATGGGAGTGATGGGTAGTACACGGATTTGCCTAAACTTCGTTCTTTCGGATCTGTTTGGCTCCGCGTCGCCTGCATCCACTTTGTCGCAAAACGGAATTCAGCAAAAGTCAGCAGTTCCACTTCACCACTTTAACCTCTTTAGGCTCACCAATTCAAATCTGGTCATGAAATTCACAGCAGTCCATTGCTACAGAAACAACGGCACAAGCTAAAGAAAGTTGCAGGCAAAATAGGTGTAAGAGTTGTTTTATGCGCACGCCGCAACCTGGCCGGGCTGTGTCGCAGGGTTAACAGTTCTTTCAGAAGCCACGGATGTGGCTATTTCGCGCAAAGAAATAACAATGGAAGGGTTTAGGGGAGCGCAAACTTTAGACTGTTTATTCCAAATTTACTGCAGTAGTACATATATGCAAACGCATGCACAGAAAGCAAGACAGACATCGAACAGATAACGTTTTGTGCAATGCAATACATAGGTATAGACATGCGCAAAAGGGCAGGCTCGCAGCAATCGGATATTATCTTAATCACAACCTGCGATGCAAGAACGTGCTCTCTGCCTGCGAAAGGAACAATGAAGTGTCACTAATACATAATAAACCTCGTGCTTTTATGTGAAAAGCTTCCAACAGCTCCCGAGCAGTGGTGTCCCTGCTTCTCCCCAGAATCTGAATTTTACGAAGATACGGCTCATACTTGTGGGAATTGCAGTGGGCCGGCAAATGTGCCCCATCTTTACCTTTTAGTGACCGCTTGTGTTCCCTTTTGTGTTATACCGATCCCCATGACGGATGGATGAACCATGTTTTTGCATAGCTCGCGTCGTCCGCAGGGGCGTAGCCAAGGGGGGGGGGGGGTTGGGGGGTTCAAACCCCCCCCCCGAAATTTTTCAGTTTTGCTTGCGTATATATGAACGCACACATACAAACGCACGCACGAACATACATAAAGTATGGTTGAACCCCCCCCCCCGAAAAAAATTTCTGGCTACGCCCCTGGTCGTCCGGGACTCTCTACTACATATCTTCGTGAAATATGGAGGCCCCTACAGTATATTTGAAAGCAAGGACCTCATTAACACAATTTGGCATCGTGGAGTCCACGCCATGAGCAATGCTGGCACCGGCAGTACGCGCGTGGCTAACTCAAATCTGCTTGTGTTCAAGCGAAGCTTGTTATGAGTTACAGATCTCGGGGGTGGCGTTGTCGTATACAAAAAAACAGCGCCCCCCCCCCACCGAATCAGCAAATGGGGCGCTCGAAGGT